>NC_052623.1:131999155-132624155 GCF_016161935.1 Mauremys reevesii | reverse complement strand
AACCAAACCATATATAAGAAGAGTAATTTAAATTTGTCTTCTAACCCAAAATTAACAATATATATATGAAAGACAGGAGAAAGTCTGAGACAGAGGGAAAGAGAACACATTTGAGCCTCCACAGTAATATTGTAAATGAAGCAATTATGATGAGGGGTGTGCGTGTGGTGTGTGTGTAAACAAAAGAAAGGGGGTTGTTTGCTGTTATCTATCACATGATGACTGATTAAATTATTACGTTAATTTATTCATCCTATGAGGATGTGGGGGATATTGTGACAAGTACTGAAGAAAAAATAAAGATCATGTACGTGTGACAAGTCACATGTGAAAAGGAAAAGAGAGTTGACATAATGCTGATTTGAATACTTCAAAAGGGAATCTTTGGGCCTGTAGGTAGCAGGCAGCTATCAAACTGTACCATGTGTGAACATGAGTTCCAGAAGCAGAGATCAGCATCTGCTCCCATTATCACATTGTAATTAGCACTACCTGAAATGTTCAGAGAAATGAACATTGCCAAGCCCTGCATTTCTTGTGTTAGTCTACTTTAGAGAGCTCTCCAAGCCAATGATGGGGAAAGGTTAATGTAGAAGATTCTATTCTGTTAGCAATACCAAAGAAACCCTTCATTTCCCTGGGGGAAAAAAATCCAATTTCAAGGGACCTCTGGTATTGTTTACTATTTGTCATCTGTGCATGAAAGACTAAATTCAGATTCCCCTATTTCAAGCAATCAACCCAAACACTTATTTTTTCTCATTAAGAACAAAGCTTTGGGTTCCTTCTGTCTTCTGAGACAGTGCATGGCATCAAAAGCAGCTGAAACTGAACCAGAAATGCCTCCGGTTATTGTTTTTTGTTTTTAGCATATTAGGTCCTGATCTTGCAATGTGATAATAAAGGTAGACACCTGTATCCTCACAGAGACCTGCTGACTTCAGTGGGACTACTCATTTGCTTAAGTTATTTGTGAACTTAAGTACTTTAGTAGTTAAATACTAAATTGAGGCCTCAGTGAAGAGAAGCAAACAATGCTAAACTTTGGTCCTGGCAAGAAAGTACAAGCTCAATACTACATATTTTGAAGTCAAAGACATCTCTTCCATTGATGAATGGAAGCAGAATTAGACCCTAAGATATTTACACCTATTTCATTTTAAAATGTATTTGTCATTTTTTGCATCTGATGCACAAATTCTGCTACTGTTGGATTTTAGGAGGTCCCCCCCAAATTTTTTTTAAAAGGTTTACTATGCCTGTTCATCTTGAAAGGTTACCTACAAATGAAACAAAAGATTTTGTCCTTTCCTCCCCACTCTTTATCATGTTACAAAGAAGACCTTTTAATTTTTCTATCCTGATTGTGCTTTACATTAAAAATATCTGACTATTCCTCCAACAAAAATAGGAAAGGTAAGTTGGTATTAATAGTAACAATGAATAAGAATATGCAGTTTTGTTGTAGGGTGGTTGGTCCCAGGATATTAGAGAGATAACGTGTGTGAGGTAATATCTTTTACTGGACCAACTTCTGTTGGTGAGAGAGACAAGCTTTGGAGCAGCACAGAGCTCTTCTTCAGGTATGGGAAATGTATTCAGAGTGTCACAGCTAAATACAAAGTGGAACAGAATGTTTAGCATAAGTAATTATTAATGAATAAGAATAACAATGAATGAAAAATTGGGACCAAGTCTTGCTTACCTTATTTGTGTAAATAATCCCATTGCAATGAGAATGCTTGCAGAGGATGACATGTGTGAAAGGCAAGCAGGATTTAGCCCATTCATTCAGATATTAGAACATAAGAATGGCCATAGTGGGTCAGACAAAAGGTCCATCTAGCTCAGTATCCTGTCTTCCAACAGTGGCCAGTGCCAGGTATCCCAGAGGAAATTAACAGAACAGGTAATCATCAGATGATCCATCCCCTGTAGCTCATTCCCAGCTTCCGGCAAACAGAGGCTAGGGACACCATCCCTGCCCATCCTGGCTAATAGCCATTGGTGGACCTATCCTCCATGAATTTATCTAGTTCTTTTTTGAACCCTGTTATAGTCTTAGACTTCACAACATCCTCTGGCAAGGTGTTCCACAGGTTGACTGTGAAAATATTTTGAAATATTTTTGTGCTCTGAGAAGACAGAGGTATGACAGGGAGAGCTGGTTAACTGGTAGGCAGATTGACATCTGACAGACATAGAAAAAAGGGAACAAACAGAGATATAGAGTTTAAGGACAGAAGGGACCACCAAATCATCTAGATTATACCTCTTGTATTTCACAGGCCACCAACAACACCCAGCTCCTGCATACGAAACCCAACAATAGAAATTAGACCAAAGGAGAGAGAGGTCATTTTTTTCTTTCTTCTCTTGAACAAAGTCAGCTCTCAGGAGAGTTACAAAATGAAAGACATCCGTGTACACCTGATATTTTCCCTGGAGACATGAAGGAGAAATAAGGGTCACTTGAGGACCAAGTGAATAGGAAGATTCTCGTAGGCTTCAGTAAGAAATTAGACCAACATTTCAGATAGAAGTTTGACTTCATTTTAAATAGCATTCCTATTTTTTGTCAGTCTAGTCTTGTCTTGATCATGGAGGATAACAACCTTGTATAAAAGCACAGTCAATAATTATGCTGATATGAGATGGACATGCAGTTAAATTATCTTTAGTCTTTTCTGTTGCTACAGATTTTTTGGGGTTCAACTGTATATGCAACTGTGTTTACAGTGTTGGCTAAACAAAAGAGAAGGGAAGAATAAAAGTCCACATGTGTTTTAAGGCAGTAAACAACAAAATACCTGTCATATATGTCGATAATGGGATAAAACTGAGCAAAAGAAATCCATGGATGATTATCATCTTCAGTACCAGGCAAATTGGTTGAAACTATAAAAATGAACTGAATTATCAGACACACATATAAAAACAACATGCCGAGGACGAGTCAACACAGCTTTTGTAAAGTGAAATCATGCTTCACTGATCTATTATAATTTGTTGAAGGGATAAACAGACATGTGGACAAGGGTGATCCAGTGGATATAGTGTACTTGGACTTTAGAAAGCTTTTGACAAGCTCCCTCACCAAAGGCTTTTAAGCAAGGTAAGGAGTCGGGATAGGAGAGAAGGTCCTCTCATGGATCAGTAACTGGTTAAAAGATAGGGAACAACGGGTAGAAATAAATCATCATTTTTCACAGTGGAGATACATAAATAAGGGGGTCCCCCATGGATCTGTAATGGGACCCGTGCTGTTCAACATATTCATAAATGATCTGGGAAAAGGGGTAAACAGTGAGGGGTGGGGGAGAAGCAGGGCGGAGCGTTCAGGGGAGGAGGCGGAGGTGGAGCAGAGGTGAGCTGGGGCTGAGGGGTGGGGCAGGGAGCTGGACCACCCACAGGGTCGGTGCGTAAGGTGCCACTTTTGGATAATGTGCTCAGGGGGAGAAGCCCACACAGGACAACCGGTTCTAAACCAGCTTCTTAATTTAACAACCGGTTCCCGCGAACCGGTGCGAACCGGTTCCAACTCACCACTGTGTTGAATATTTTATAAGAGCACTTCATACGTTGGCTGAAAGTGATTTTGTGACTGCAAAACATGAAAATTTCAGAGACAGGCTGGCTATTGGGTTAACAGATAAAAATGTTCCACAGCAGCTACTACTGAAGAAAGATTTAACCCTAGCCACAACTGTACAGGTAGCAAAATAGACAGAATTAGTTAAACAACAAACAACAAAACAAAAAGTAGGAGCAACTTGAAAAATCTGAAACTATCTTAGAAACTATAAACAGAAACTCGTGTTAAAAAGTTATTATCACAAAATCCCTGAAGCCAGGAGAGAGAACACACAGGCTAAGAGCGACAAAAGTCATATCTCAAGAGATAATGCATGTCCAACCAGAGGCACACGGTGTAATACATGTATGACATATGGACATTTTGCAGCTGTTTGCCACACCAAAGCAGTCAGGGAGTTGACTCATATTACAGACAAGCAAGAGCCATTGTTTCTGGGATCTATAATTTCTAATGACACAGAGCCTGCTGGAGAGTGAAACTGAATTCTCATGGCAATACTATTGACTTTAAAATTAACTCAGGAACTGATGTCATAGTCATCTCAGAAGGGACTTACAATCACTTTCAACTCTCCCCAGAGCCGAAGGCACCTGTCACAGCTCTTAGTGCCCTGGATATATTCTGAACTGAATGGGGCAGTTCACCAAAGAAACAAAGACACAGGCTATATAGTCAGAGGGCATGTGATCAAAGGATCAAAGACCAACAACCTTGTCAGCCACGGCATGGCAGCCATGATGGGCCTAGTGAGAAAGATGGAAGAACTTGACAGAGGATTTGATTATATTGGACTTTTGAAAGAAGATTCAGTACAAATCAACTTAAGAGACAATGCTGAACCACATAAAATAATATCTCTACCAGACATGAGAAGAGACTAGCTGTAAATTCAGAGAACCTCATTACCTGAGTGTAGTGGACTATTTTTCCAAGTTTGTAGAAATAATGTACTTGGAAGACATACCACGTTGCAGTGTTATCGAGAAACTGAAGTGCACTTTGGCTCACTTTGGTATTTCAGAACAACTTGTGACAAACAATGGACTACAATTCACTGCAGCAGATTTAAGTTATTTCTGAATGAAACATGATTTTGATCATTTTACTAGCAGACCACATTGCCCACTACTGAATGGAGAGGTTTAGAGAGCTGTACCTGCAGCCAAGGAAATCGTACAGCAGGAAGATCCATTCCTTGCTCTTGTAAGTTACAAATCAACACCAATAGCAGCTATTGGATATAGTCCAGCACAACTCCTGATGGAAATACAACTCAGAACAGTTCCAACTTTGGAAAGAACATATTTCCAAAGTGACCAGACATGAAGGGAGTAGCCAAATCAGATAAAAAGGCAAAGCGAGTTTATGAACACTTTTACAACAAATGTCACTCAGAGAACTGCCAGTTTTAGAACCTGGTGACCATGTTCATGTCAAATTGGATGGAGCAAAAAGATGGACAACTCCATCTGTCATAAATAAAAAGAATTCAGTGCCCAGATCATATACAATTAAAACTGACAGAGGAGTGTTCAACAGAAGCCATCAACATTTACAGTTTGTTTGCCAAAAAGAACAGTCTAAACAGCAAACTCTATAGGTGGCCAATACAGCAAACGAAGAAGACATAAGGATTCCAAACTGACTGCAACCAAATGTTGCAACTAATAGACAATCAGATGACCAAGTTGTTACAGGTTCGGGTTGTTAATTAGAAAAGCATTATCATTCAGAGACACTTAACAGAATAATCTGTACTGAATTTCAAAGATAGTGTGATAGTGTAAATATTGTAAATCGTAGGAATGTAGAACTTTAAGGGGGAAATGTAATAGAATGCTAAACTCTATTATACTGTTCAGTCACTAGGTGGCACTGTGTGTAAAATGCTTTGTTAAATGAACCTCAGCCAGGGGCTGCTCTAGGAATTTGGCCGCCCCAAGCAGGGCGGCACGCCGCAGGGGGCGTGCTGCTGGTCGCCGGTCCCGTGGCTCCGGGGGACCTCTTGCAGACTTGCCTGCGGAGGGCGCGCTGGTCCCACGGCTCCGGTGGAGCATCCGCAGGCATCCCTGTGGGAGGTCCACCCGAGCCGCGGGACCAGCGCACCCTCCGCAGTCATGCCTGCGGGAGGTCCACTGGTCCCGCGGCTCCGGTGGACCTCCCGCAGCCATGACTGCGGAAGGTCCGCCGGAGCCGCCTGCCGCCCTGCTGGCAAAATGCTTGGCGCGCTGGGGTCTGGAGCCGGCCCTGACCTCAGCCATACCTAGCAGAGCATTAAAGGATCCTTTGATGAATACATCTGGTGTGTATAAGCAAGCTCTATGAGTAGTCTATATCTGGTATAGAAGAACATGACACTGGGTGTCCCTAAATTTCTGACTCCCACTAAGCTTGGACTGGATGACAGGGGATGGATCACTTCATAAATTATCCTGTTCTGTTCATTCCTTCTGAAGCATCTGGCATCGGCCACTGTTGGAAGACAAAAACAATGAGGAGTACTTGTGGCACCATAGAGACTAACAAATTTATTTGGGCATAAGCTTTCGTGGGCCCAAACCCACTTCATCAGATGCGTGGAGTGGAAAATATAGTAGGAAGATATATAGATATAGATATATATATACACAGTACATGAAAAGATGGAAGTTGCCTAACCAAGTGTGTGGGGGTGTAAGTTCTAACGAGACAAATTCAGTTAAAGTGGGGTATTATCAACAGGAGGAAAAATCACTTTTGTAGTGGTAATCAGGGTGGCCCATTTCAAATAGTTGACAAGAAGGTGTGAGTAACCTAATTGTGAGGGGGAAATTAGCATGGGAAAATTAGTTTTTAGTTTTTGTAGTGACCCATCCACTCCCAGTCTTTACTCAGGCCTAATTTAATGGTGTCTAGTTTGCAAATTAATTCCAGTTCTGCAGTTTCTCATTGGAGTCTGTTTTTGCAGTTTTTTTATTGAAGAATTGCCACGTTTAAGTCTGTTATTGAGTGTCCAGAGAGGTTGAAGTGTTCTCCAACTGGTTTTTGAATGTTATAATTCTTGACATCTGATTTGTGTCCATTTATTCTTTTGCGTAGAGACTTTCCGGTTTGGCCAATGCACATGGCAGAGGGGCATTGCTGGCACATGATGGCACATATCACATTGGTAGATGTGCAGGTGAACGAGCCACTGATGGTGTGGCTGATGTGGTTAGATCCTATGATGGTGTCCCTTGAATAGATATGTGGACAGAGATGGCAACGGGATTTGTTGCAGGGATAGGTTTCTGGGTTAGTGTTTTTGTTGTGTGATGTGTAGTTGCTGGTGAGTATTTGCTTCAGATTCGGGGGCTGCCTATAAGGGAGAATTGGCCTGTCTCCCAAGATCTGTGAGAGTGAGGGATCGTCCTTCAGGATAGGTTGTAGATCCTTGATGATACGCTGGAGAGGTTTTAGTTAGGGACTGAAGGTGACGACTAGTGGTGTTCTGTTATTTTCTTTGTTGGGCCTGTCCTGTTGTAGGTGACTTCTGGGTACCCTTTTGGCTCTGTCAATCTGTTTCTTCACTTCAGCAGGTGGGTACTGTAGTTTTAAGAATGCTTGATAGAGATCCTGTAGGTGTTTGTCTCTGTCTGAGGGATTGGAGCAAATGTGGTTGTATCTTAGAGCTTGGCTGTAGACAATGGACTATATGATGTGGTCTGGATGAAAGCTGGAGGCATGTAGGTAAGTAGGGCGGTCATTAGATTTCCAGTATAGGATGGTTTTTATGTGACCATCACTTATTTGCACTGTAGTGTCCAGGAAGGGGATCTCTTGTGAGGACTGGTCAAGGCTGAGGTTGATGATGGGGTGGAAATTGTTGAAATCCTGGTGAAAGTCCTCATGGGCCTCTTTCCTATGGGTACAGATGATGACAGGATGCTGGGCTAGATGGACCATTGGTCTACCCCAGGGTGGCTATTCTTATGTACTGTTTGAGCAAGCATGAGCTCACACTCTAGCTCCAAGTGTAGACTTAGCCACTGATGTGAGAAGATAACAAAAGCAAGAGTTGGTGGCAACATATAATTAATGTGAAGAAAAAAAAACTCCAAAAAACTCTGTTATGGGCAGATCTATCACTCATAAGAGATATTCATCATAATCCTAAAGAGAATAAAACCGTGGCTGTCTGGTAATATTAAAAAAGGGAAAGTAGCGAGCCTTCTGGGTAACATTCAAGCAGCGTTCACTTTGCAAATAGCCTAGTATCTTAATATGATCTGAAAACACATGTAAAGATTAAACCCAGGCTTTTACTCATATGGCTATATCAATTATGATTTGATCGTAGCAATTCTGCATTTTGCATGCTTTTCTTTTTCTTTGTACTGTATCCCATAGAAGAGTAAACAAGCAATGTTTAAAGCAATGTCACCTTTAAATCTCAGCCTGCTTTACGTGAGTCCTGAGGAAGGGGTGGGGGTGAGAGTAAATGATCACATTTGCCACTTGTCTGCTATAAGGTTCACAGAGCGAACTTATCAACCATTAGCAAACCAAGATGACAGTTTAACACAATGACCCCTATTCAAATAATGATTGACAAAGGTGATCTATTCTCCCCCCACCCTTTGCTAAGGGCTGCAGAGAGGGGTGGGGAGGAATAATTTCAGCTTAGTTCTCAGATGACTCATTGCAAAAAGAGTCCTTTTGTATGAAAGAATAGTGGGAAACATTTTTCATTCTGTCTGGGACTGGTTCGTCTTTTTCATTTGCAGCAGCATTAAGTACTGAAAAAGGTCATAAGATACTTCGGATTTTTTCCCTTCTCTCACACTGTTTAAATGCTATACAGGAAACCTGGCGTCACCCGAAAGCCTTCTGAAAATGTAGTCATATTAAAAAAATGCAGAAACTTAAAAAACCTTACTTTTATGCTACATCCCTTTTCCTTTCTTTGTCTGCTTCTTGTCTGGTATAGCTCCTGATCCTGAAATCAGATCTCTTGCTGTCAGATTCTTGCTATGCTTCAGTGAATCTCTGCTCAGGTATGACTATAGGGACACAATTGCAGGATTTGGGCTTGAGACTGTAGGGTCCAGATCCACAAAGGTATTTAGTTTCCTAATTTCCACTGAAATCAATGGAAGTTAGGAGCCTGAATACCTTTGCTGATCTGGGCCTAAATTCTTTTGGACAAGAACCTTTTCTGTTTACACATTTGTAAAGCAGTGCACATAGCAATGACACTATGTAAATACTACAGCTAATTGAACTTTTTTGATTAAGAAATTCTTTTCGTTGAAAAATGGCCATTTATAAAAAAAACATGAAAAATTTACCAAAAAAGTGTTTCTGAATTATTTTTTTTAATTGAAAACTAGAACAGTAAAATATTCATTTTTTAGTGTTTGTTTTGCTGGTGTTTAGTTTTTCCTTTCCATCCCTCTTTCTTGCCATTTCTTCTCCCTTTTCAATAGTAAATTAGAAAAAAAAGAAAAAAGAGAAGAATAAAGCAATGAGGGAAAGGAAAAGTGAAATTATTTAAAAAAAAATCAAGTTATTTTAAAAAAAATATTACAAGAAAGTGTCTGAAATTTTCAAAAATTATTGCAATTTTGTCTCCAAACACCTCTAATAAATAATAATTATTAGTAATCAAATTTTACTACTTTTTTATTACTTTTACTAAAAAGATATAAACTTCAACCTCAATAAAATATAATTACAAATACAACTGCTGGGTGAGGTAATATCTTTTATTGGACCAACTTCTGTTGGTGAAAGAGACAAGCTTTCGAGCTTACACAGGGTATGTCTACACAGCAAGGAGAAACTCACTGCTGGCTGGCATGGGCCAGCTGCAGGATTTCCTTTGCTGTGTAGATGTACCCTGTGTAAGCTCAAAAGCTTGTAGGTCTCGCCAACAGAAGTTGGTCCAATAAAAGATATTACTTCACCCACCTTGTCTCTCTAATATCCCGGGACAGGCACAGCAACAACACTACTGTGTAAATACAACTACTCCCACTTTAATACATCTGTGCATCACGCAAACTAATTTGCTATTGATCTTAGTTAATTCCTTTGCCCTGATTTTTCAATATGTCATTTTTTATGGTTTTAAGAGCATGGTAAAATACAACTATATGTCGTATATATGAAGAGCTGTGGCAATCAGGGTAGAGCTCTTTTTAGCATAGGAACTGCGGAATAAGTTTTTCATAGTGCACATACAATATTTACATTATATGAACAGCTGGGGGAGAGGATGTCTTCTCATTAGCTGAAATGTGGTTGCCCTGCATCTGAAAATCAGCTTTTCTGCTCGTTTATAAATCCTCAATTTAGCAAGCACACATTGTTTTTAACTTTTTTCAGAATTTTTGAAATTTCATTAAATAATATTTTTCATACTCTCTCTCTCTCAAATATTTGCATGTTTTAGTGTAAAAATGTCATCATTATGGGGGATGCACTTGAAAGTCAAAATTTCAGATTTCAAAAATTTTGATAAAATTGCCCAAGATTTTCAGTTGAACTCTAGTGCCACAAAATGTCCTCAAAACTGGCCTCAATGCAAAGGCTTTTTTCACCGAAAAATGCAGATTTGGTAAATCAAAACAATTTACAAATTTGGGTCAGTTTTAGCTAGTTGTTTTGGGGAAAGAAAAAAATCAGACATGTCAAAACAATGTGTTTCCCTGTTTTCAAAATGAAACATTTTGACTTTTCAGAGAGATTTTTTTTCTGATTTCCCTCAATTGTACTTTAACAACTATTTCAAAACATTGATAAAACCTCAAAATCAAAACAAAATGTTTTATTTTGGGTTGGAGGAAATGCTTTATTTTATCTGAAGTGAATTTTTTTTTTACGTTTTTTTGTTTCATTGAAAAATTCAAAACATTTTCATTTTGGATTGACCGAAACCATTTATTTTCTGATTCTTTTTGATTTGGCCACTGAACTGAAAAATCAGTTATTCACACAGGTCTACCCTGGTGACATGCCCAGATAGATCCCTCCTTTAACCTGACCCTCTCTCCCCAGTTCCACAGATCATACTATAGTGAATCACCTGCTACCATCACAACCCCTGAAGAACTATTGTAGGTGGAGCCATTGTAAGGCTGCTCTTACTTATGCCAGAATGAGAATTAGGGATCTAATTAAAACAACAACAACTACAAAAATTTATCCTCCACCTGTAGGGTCCTGTGTATAGGTCATTTTAGCTAGACCTATGAATTGGGGCCTATGGGCCTGATCCGACTGCCATTAGACTCTTACTGACTTTTTCTCTTGATTTTAGTGAAAGTTGGATCATCCCGTTTATGTGTTAGATATCATTGTAAGAAATGAAACTTTCATTTGTCACTGATAATATTCAAAAATAAATAGAAGGGGGAAAAAGAATATCTAGACCTTTGTAGGATATATGAGAGGACACCTTGACAAGGCACACTTACAAAGATACATACAGTCACAGTATCTTGAATGCTTAGGTTGCAAGCTCATTGGGGTTGAGACTGTGGTTTTGTTCTGTGTTTCTACAGCACCTTCTACAGTGGGGTCCTGGTCTGTGAATGGGGCTCCCAGGTGCTATTATAATACACATAAATAATAAGTAATAATAACAATGCCCAAAATGTTTCATGCAGATAGTGCCATAAACTGCCATCATTACTTAAGCAAAGCTCCTTTTTGACCTCAGTACCAGATGCCTTTATAGAGGGATAGTCATATGCAGTCTTAGAAGCCAATATACTAAAAGTCCATAAAGTTTATTTGTTCCAGCAAGTTTAGAAACCTAGTGATGATCCTCTCAGTCAGAAAGTGGTCTACATCCCTTTCTTTCCTCTTCAATTCACAAATACATCACAATTTTGTTAGTGAAGCTTTAATGTGTTGTTTATGCCATTGAGATCATCTCTGGAGAGAAACCAAACCAATATTGTCTGCACCTCTAATAAGAAGTTTCCAGTATAACATAAAGAATAATCAGGGCCAATATTACAGGAACTCATGGAGGAAAAGCAATATTTTTTTGCAAAGAACTCCCATCAAAAATCTTTGGGGAAGGTACAATCTTATACAGAAAGAAAGCCAATTCCATTTCCTAAACTCCCTGAAATATAAGCGGCTTAGTGGGGCATCTCAAAAGAGGGATAAAATCTAGAGATTAAAAAGTCATATGACACATAAATCAAATGAACAGAAGGAGCCGAGAAAGAGTTTGTAAAGAGGTAATTTTTAGCATTCACTATAATTGGTCTGCTATAGTACTTATTCATTATCAGCTTTTTTAGTTATCACCATTTTTCTGGAACATGATGGATAATTGTACTTAGGAATTTGAAAGTAAAATGTGTCATTTGCATAAAGGTTTCATTTTTAACTCACTTTCGCCATTATGCGTCTTAGCATTAGCGTGGTAGGAAAAAGGCACCTGAAAAGCAAAGTGGCTTCCATGAGGCCATGCCTTATATTGGCATAAATCATGTAACCTTTGACTTCTGAAAGATGGCTTGTCACCTCTACTAGATGTTATCCTCTGTTTCAATGTAATTCTGTGACAGTAACCTCAATCTGATAATATACAAATTGGAGAAGGTGGCACTGTATGTTTAAGGATTAAAAATGATGTTGCAAAAAACATTTATAGAATATGCTCATTATTTTTGACAGGCTGTGGGAATAAAAGCAGAAGAGAGTTACTAAACTTCAGCCTGAACAATTATGAATTGCTGAAACATGCACATCACATGTTTAATCAAGAGTGGAGTCTCTTTTGGTGAGAGCAATCTACCACCTGATAGACATGGAATGTGATAGAGAATGAAACTCAGGAGACCCTAGTTCCCAGCTTGATTCCAAAGAGGTATCTGCTCCTATGATACATTAAGGTGATTGTCATACGTGGGTGTTAATGAGGAATTTAACGGTAAATCCTGTGTCAGATTATACTTTCCTGTTCAAACACTCACAAACTTCTGCACTGCCAATGATGGCAGCCTTCATTGCATATTAGTGCAATTTGCATGACAAAGAATCAAACTACTTAACTGTGATATTCAGTAATCCCCTTTGTTATCATTTACTGCCCTCCATGTGCTTGGAGCTGTACAATACACAATATAGCAGGCAGTGCTTCTACAGGAGCTGGTAGGTTGCTCTCTAACTATTGGCAGCCTGGGAGACGGACTGGACTGGGGAGGCTAACAATCATATTCCTTGCCTTGACAGCCCAGAAACAAAAGCTCTCAGCAAGAAAGAGGATGTGGCCTTAAGAGACAAAGAACTCAGTCCCCACCACTCCCTGTTGGGCCAGTGCAGTTACCTGATTTCTCTGTGCTAATTTTGTGTGCACAATTTTTAATAACCCTTTCAAAATATACCAATAATAGATAGTGCTTTTTCATCCATAAATCTTAAATAACTTTATAAAGGAGGTCAGTATCATTATCCCCATTTTACAGATGGGGAAACTGAGGCGTGATATGACTCGGTCAACATCCCCCAGCAGGCCAGCAGAACTCAGATCTTCTGAGTCCCTTGCCAGTACTTTAACCAATAGGTAACACTGCCTTCCTTTTCAAAATGTAGATCTTAGGATGCAAAAATCAGTGGCATTAGATTTTTGCTACATTAGAAGCTGTCTTTATAATATTGGAGTGTCATATATTAAGAAGGCACAGGATACTCACATAGCCACTGTATAATCAAACAAATCTTGATCTCTTGCTCAATGGGGAAAAAAGCTTGGGATGTACATCATCAACTCTTTGCAGATGAGATTTGAATATATTTCCAAGTGCTGGAGATTCACAAAGCTACACACCTTCTCTTGCTCTCCATTTACTAGAGACTGACATGATAACCACCCATAAATTATTTGCCTTTTCTTGTTTATTCTTATAGGTAAGGTGCTTGACTCATTAATTCACAGTCTCATTGACTGGCTTTTTAGCACTGGGAAGTATACAACAGTGTTACACAGCATCCAGTAAAGAAGAGATCAAGGTTAGTTTTGACTAATGTCAAACAGTTACTCTAACAATGTCTGGCAGTAAACAGTCCTCTTATAGCAAATCAAAATAAAAATGTCTCAAGGTGCTATTTTCCAAGAGTGCACATAAAATGAAAACGTTGAGATAGCTGTTTTGCCTCATAATAGCCCGCTCCCAACACTAAAATAGTAGTGTTCATCAGTATTTGTTTTATTTACTTTATTAAGGACCAGATGGTAAACACTTTCCTCACAAAGGTGAGCAGTTACTCACCCGAGTAACGCCATTCACTCAACTGAGCCTAGGAACATAGGAATTGCCATATTAGATTAGATCCGAGGTCCATCTAATTCAGTATCCTGTTTCTAACTGCAGCCAGCTCCAAAGGAAAGTGTAAGAACCCTCACAGGAGGTACATGTGGGGTAAGAACCCCGCCATGAAGGTATCATCCTAGCCCCTAATAGTTAGGCACTGGTTCAAACTGTGAAATGGGAGGTTTTATATCCCTTCCACACAATTTTTGATACATTAACTATTGAAACTCTGGATTTTCTTGTTAACCATATAAATGCCCAATCCCTCTTTGAATCTTGCTATGACTGGCCCCAGCATAGGCACTGATTCCATAGGTGCTCCACGGCTAGTGCACCCACGGAAAAAAAAATTAGCGTGTGCTTAGCATCCACTGGCAGGCAGCTCCTCCGCTCCCCCCCCAGCACCTCCCATCTGCTGGAAGCCCCACCGATCAACTCCTCCCCCTCCCTTCCAGCGCCTCCTGGCTGCCATCATCAGCTGTTCCGCAGCGTGCAGAAGGTGCTGGAAGGGACAGGGAGGAGCGCGGACAGGTTGCGCTCGCTGGAGAGGGCAGAAAGAGGTGGGTTTGGGATGGAGTGGGAGCAGGAAGAGGTAGGCGCGGTGGAGGGTTGGAGGAAGGGTTGGAGTTGGGCAGGGCCAGAGGTAGAGCGAGGGCGGAAAGAAGCATGGCAGGGAGGCTTGGGGGAAGAGGTGGAGTGGAGGATGGGGCCTGGGACTGAGGGGGGCTTGAGCACCTCAAGGCAAAGGAAAGAGCCAGTGCCTATGGGTCCCAGCGACATCCTGTGGCAATGAGTTCTGCAGTCTAATCATGTGTGTTATGAAAAAGTATTTCCTCTTTTTTCCAGTTTGGACCTTGGAAGAGTAACAGCTCACCAGTGTGCATACGGCTTCACACTCTAGCCCTAAGTGCAATATTCTAATCTTTCTACTAGCTGTTAGTCAAAATATCGGAAGACAAGGTTAGAGCGTGTCACAACAGTGACCACTGAACATAATAAACATTTCATTTTCACTATGGATGTCATAGGATTTGGTGTCTCCAAACATGAGAATAACCAACCTGGGGCATCTGATTTTTTTCTGGTTTTCCAAATGCTGCTAAAACAGAAGATTATTTCTAGGTACGTTAAATCTCTAATAATTATCATTATACATTACACTGTCAGCTGAGATCAGTGCCCTAATGTTCAAGGCACTGTACAAACACATAATGAGAGACTGTCCCTCTTAACCCAATGGGGCATTTCATTTGTATAGACAATTGTTTAAGGTCATATAATGGGCTAGAAACCAACTGAGAATAGAACCCAGCTTCCCAGAGTCCTATCCTGATATCCTATCTTCTGAACCAGGCTGCCTCCCACTAGAAAGGATAATGCTTTTGGAGAATGAAGTCAGTCATTCACTCAGCCATTCCCTCTGCCAATACACACATATACCTGGGAGGGTTAAATGTCTCTATTATCCTTTTCTGTTTTGGGATTCAGCTTTGGAACTGAGCTGCTCCCTTTTGCACCAGGGCTAGACTTAGTCCTTTGTCTGGAGAAGTATCATTTTCCTAGAGGTAGAGGATTAGCCATCAGTATTAGACAGTAGTACAAAAGAGGAAGATTAGGTTGCAAAGAGTTTATTTCATTTTTGACACACTTGGAGTGAGGTGCTGAGAACTGCTGGTGCTTGGTGGTGTAAAATCACTCGATCTGCTTTGCAGCTCACAGAGTTTGCAGCATTACCTTGAAGAACATTCTATCACAATCCTTTGTTGTTTGTCTCCTTTCCATCTAAACTGACATCCTCCCACAGGATGTCTGATTTAAAAAGTTCTTTGACTATTTATATAATACAAACACTCCCTGGGTTATGCAAACCCGACTTACGCAAATCCGCACTTACGGAAAAAGTTCTGTAAGGTTGTTTTATTTTGTTTTGTTTTTCCCCATAATTATCAGGTATATGTTCCTGACTTATGCAAGGCGTTCCGGAGTAGAACATTTGCGTATGTCAGGAACCATCTGTAATAACAACAATCCCTTTCCAATTATCAAGACTGTCCATTTATCTTAGTTTTCATTTTATTTTCTATGATTTCTCTGTACAGATCCATACTGTATTTCTCTTCACATTTTCCAGATTACATTATAATATATAGAAACAAGAGGTAATAACTTTTATTGGACCAACTTCTGTTGATGAGAGAGACAAACTTTTGAGCCACACAGAGCTCTTCTTCAGGTCTTGGAAATTAACTCAAAATGTCACTGCTAAATTACAAGTTTTGAACAGAATGTTTGGTATAAGTAGTTAAAATATATTTCAAGGGACTAGTCAAGGTGAAGTGGTCCATTAACACCCCTCCAGTCATAGAGAAGAAAGGAGGAGGAGGAAGCAGTTGGAGGGGGGTTGTTAGTGGGTTACAGTTTGTTGTAATAAGTAATAAATACAGTCTCTCTGTTCAGTCCATGATTGTTAGTGTCTAGCAAAGTTATGAATTTAAGCTTCCAGGCTCATCTGTGGAAAGTGTTGTGCAGGTTTCCTTTGAGGATGAGGACTGATATAGGGTGATCACATTGTCAAAATGTGTTTTTGTCTTTTATCATTTTCCTATGTGAGTTCATTTGAGAGTGTAGTGATTGTCTGGTTTTGCCCATATCCTCCCTATGACTGGAGGGCTGTTAATGGGCCATTTTACCTTGAATGGTCCCTTGAAATATGTTTTAACTACTTATGCTAAACAATCCGTTCAAATCTTTTATTTAGCAGTGACAGTTTGAATTAGTTTCCTTGACCTGATGAAGAGCTCTGTGTAAACTTGAAAGTTTGTCTCTTTCACCAACAGAAGTTGGTCCATTAAAAGATGTTGCTTCACCCACTTTATCTCTCTAATATCCTGGGACCGACATGGCTACAACAATATTATTATATTCAGGAAGCTATGAAGATAATCTTTTTTCTTAAAAAAGACCTATTTAGTTATCTGTACTATACTCTCACCAATGCAGGATTGTTCCCAAAACTATAGTTTCTATGGCATTTTCAGTCTATTTTTAAATATCTTAATCAATTGAAATGAGATTACATTTATAAATCATATGCTAGCTTTGTGATTGGTGATAGATGGTATGATTTCTTATCTTTTGGGAGTAAAATCTGACTGAGTTCAGTTCCCTCTCTAAGGAGGCAACATGAAGAAATTATGCTATAGATCCTTGTGGGGGAGGGCAAGAAAATTCCTCTCTGATGATGTGAATATCCTGTTGGGCTGTGATAGATGGGATTATTCTCTGACAAGCTCCAAAAATCCTATCAACCAGCATCCCTAAGAATATGAGAGTGCTCTACTGTGAAATTCTCATGTGTGTACACTTGTGTGGGGGTGAGAAACTCGGATGTATGCGACTGAGGAATGAAAATAAGTCTCAGTGCTCCTAACTGTACATTTTACATTAAGTATCAAAAATCTGTTTTTTTTAAACAGAATAGATTTTCCCAGATTTACTTAACTTCCAAACCATAAATCCATACCTGCCAATCTGCTTCATTAGACAGACCCCTGCTCCAAGTTAAAGGAGCATTGGATTTTTTCCCCCTCTCATTTATTACTCCTAAATATTTATTTAGCTGGGGCTCTGCAAAATGTCAGTGTTTTAGGGCCTTAAGACAATCTAATTAATTCTATTTCATTTTTCTCTTTTCACTTTTTTCCCCTCAAAGGAAGCCTGTATTGTTTACTTTTAATGCTCCAATCAGACCTCAGCTATCTTCATGTCCTGTCCAGCAGGGCCCATCTTTAAGGATAGGAAACACAAGCAAAGGCTTTTACAAATTGGGGGAGTCTTGGGATCTCTTCCTCCTTGCAGAGGGATTAGAGGGAGAGGAAATTCACAGCCAAAACTTCAGAAACTTGCACCACTGAAAAGGTTACAGTGCTCTAGCCTTAACTTATATCTGCACTGTGCTGAATCAGCACTTTATAAGGTGTGTATACCAGTCTTCATGAGTTTTTTGTATATTCATAGCTATATATGCATACATATTCAGATTCATAAATACAATGAATTGCATATGTAATGGCGATATCTATGTGATACATCGAAGACCCATATGATAATTTTTGTTTATCATGAATCTTGACTTTACTGCCTTAACTCTATATTTTCCACTAATCTATCTCTTCCAAAAGTAACATTTCAAATTTCTGAACAACTTCAAACACCTAAAGCAATCTTCCAGAGAAATGTTTCCTTCTTTCATGCCAAGTGTGGAATGTACCCTGTGATGAGGCTTAGAAGCCCTACAAAGGCAAAGAGGCAGTTAATGAGGGCCTGTGAGACCAGCTGGCTCCATCCGCAGCAGATGCCAGGTGTGGAGAGAGGAGTTAAGTAGAGAAGACCTGGTTCACCTGGTGGCTGACCAGAAGATGAGCAGTGCTCTGTTCCTCCCTCTGTGACAGAAGCCTGGTTACAGCTAGAAGTCTGAGAAAGTTCACTGGGTGGATGAGCCATGTGGTGGGTGGGATGACTGGGCCAGGAGACAGACCAAAGGACTGGTTGTTTGAAGACAGGTCCTGAATTGAAAGGTAGGATCCCAATGGAGACTCATTAGCTGACCATATTTTGAGTTCTTGGTTTTCTCTTATGTTTGGAATTTAATACCTTAGAAGGGGTGGGACTCAGGAGTGTCTTAGCTGGAGGTCAAAGGCATTGGATTCTGTGAGAGGCAGTGGCCAAACATTGGAGACCCTGAGGCAAGGTTAGTAGGGCAACATTGGGCCACCAGGAGTCACCATGGAGGCAAGCTCTGTCATACATTCCTAAAATTAGGCTGGTTGAATGTGCAGACTGAGATTAGAGACAGGTTAAGTTCCAATATATTGTGACCTCGAAAGGTATAGATGGGAACTTTATGTAGTTGGACTGGGGAGATTCCCAGCTTTCCAATGCAATACACAGCACTTGCTCCTAACTCCAATAGGTCTTGAGATAACAGACCTTAAAACTGTGATTATATAAAGAAATAGCCATTTTATGTAACTCTTAGAAGTTTCTGAAATGTATTAATTATAAGAATTGTCATTTTTGTTTTCCCTGTGACTCCTGTACAGTTGCACTCATGGTACTACCGTAGCTTGCCTTTACAGGTATAGTGTTATGAAAATGAGTACCAGTTAAGGTTTTAAAAACATTTCTGAAATAGGTTTTATTTATTTATTTATTTATTTATTTAGTAAAACATGTGGCATTCCCAGAGGAGGATGTGGTTGTGTGGTGTGGATTAAATGGTTTCTTAGCTTGAGTTTGAAATAACCTGTGTAACTCCTAAGTGGCTTCATAAAGTCACAAGTGAGGTATGCAGACATCTCCAAGTGAATGTGAATAAAACCTTTCTGCTACACTATAATATAATCCCATTATATAATTTAATTAGGTTAAATTGTATTGATATGTTATACTTAATATAAATGCTAGTGGGAGAGGTAGTATCTAGTACAACTAAGGATGCAAAAAAATTGTTTGCTAAAAATGTAGATACATGTTTATATCTTGTTGTACTGCAGGTAACACTATTCGTGTCAGTGAAACTGCACATGCAATTCTATTATACAAAAATTTATACAGTAAATGGTACTTACAGAACATTCTAGAGTTATTGGGCCACTTCCTTAGCTTGTGTAAGTTGTGACCAGTGGAGCTCCTCTGCTTTACACCAGCTAAGGAACTGGTTGTAAGTGTACAACAGAGAAAGAGTTAACATTTGCTAACATATGTGGACTATCTAGTTTTGCAGCTAAATTAGCTTCTTTATAGTCATTTGCATTCTTGAATTGCATTCAGGAAAGGCTGTGTTGTTGGTTGAAAAGAAAATGTTTAGTACATGGATGTTAGCTCAGGTCTAGGCTGTACCATCTACACACAGTCCTGCACTGGGGACCTGATGCAAAGCTCACTGAAGTCATTGGGAGTCTTTCCATTCAGTTAATGAGCTTTGGATTAGGACCTGGGATGGGTGCAGAACTACACTGGACAGGAGAAGCACCAAAGACATTCTGACTTCAAAAAGCAGGATGCTTCCCAGAACTTTCTGTTGCATAGGGAAACATGCAAACCACTGCACCTCTTCATGGCTGGCAATGCACTTCCTCCCTCCTCTGCTGTAAGCAGTTGGAGTTTTTCTCAAGGGCTCGTGAAATGCTCTGAAGCCATGATGATCGTGGTCAGTATCCCTGCTCTCTATCCCCAAATCTCAGACAGTTTTGTTATTGCCCTCGGTTGGGACAAAAAGCTGCTTGGTGGGGCAGCTGGGGAGAGGGTAAAGAAAAATTCATGGTCTCCCTGCCTCCCCACATATCTCCAAGAATCTGTGGCAGCTCTTTTCACTACATCTTTAAAGAGGAGTAATGTGACAGATGGTAGTAGCATTTACTACTGGAAGGTGCTCAGTTACTATGGTGATAAGGATGCTAAAAGAACCTGTCTAGAACAGAATTTTTCAAATTAATTACTCAAATAGACCTGGCAGTGAAAAATGTCCTTTTCCATCTCACAGGAAGACTCTTCCCCTCCTTTTGGTTTCAGAGCTGGTGATTCACACACTTGTGACCTTCAGTCTTGATTACGGCAATTCTCTGTACTTAGGAATGAAACTGCTGATCAGCCCAGCTATTCAATGGCGAGCAGGTGCACCAGCCCAGATATAGTAATACTGAACCTGTAATGAAAATGATATAGGCATAAAAGAATGAAAACCACACATACATACCATAGTATTATTTGAGGAATAGCAAGGGACATTATGTAATTAAAGACTGTAATCATAGACACAAAAGGCTGGAAGGGACCTTGATTTCCTAATATCTAACCTAAATATTCCTTGCTCCAGATCAAGCTGATAACTTCTTGTCCTACCTTCAGTGGACATGGAGAACAATTGATCACAGTCCTCTTTATAGCAGAGCTTTACATATTTGAAGACTGTTATCAGGTCCCTCCTCAGTCATTGTTTCTCAAGACTAAACACATTGGAATACACAGGGGCGGCTCTAGAAATCCGGCTGCTCCAAGCAGCGCGGAGCGCTGCGCCACCCTTCCCCGGTCCCGCGGCGGGTCCCCTCTTCCCGCGGCTCCGGTTGAGCTCCTGCCGGCATGCCTGCGGCAGGTCCACCGGAGCCCGGGACGAGCGGACCTGCCGCAGTCATGCCTGCGGGAGCTCAACCGGAGCCGCGGGAAGACGGGACCCGCCGCAGCCATGCCTGCGGCAGGTCCGCTCATCCCGGGCTCCGGTGGACCTGCCGCAGGCATGCCGGCGGGAGCTCCACCGGAGCCAAATGCCGCCCCCCCGGGAAACGGCCGCCCCAAGCGCCTGCTTGGCGCGCTGGTGTCTAGAGCTGCCCCTGGGAATACATAACCTCAGCTACGCATATAAAATGATGGGGCCTAAATTAGCTGTTACCACTACAGAAAGAGATCTTGGAGTCATTGTGGATAGTTCTCTGAAAACATCCACTTAATGTGCAGCGGCATTCAAAAATGCTGACAGAATGTTAGGAACTATTAGAAATGGGAGATACAATAAGGAAAAATATTATAATGCCACTATATAAATCCATGATACACCGACACCTAACTCTACTTCTGACCCCAGGGCACATGTAGTGATCAATATCTGCAGTCCAAGTTCAGGGACTGTGATTGCCTTTGGCCAATCTCATGTTAGATTACCAGGAGGGGGAGGAGAGTGCTTGTGTTCTCACTACAAACCCCTGCAAGAGACTGTCTGACTTGGAAATAGATTGATTTCCTTTTCTAACCATAAATTTTTTTTTCTTTAATTTCTTTAATTTAATTAAGATAACAAAGATATGGCTGTCTCTTGGGTAGAGCAGCAACTTGAAGTCACACCTCATGGATTCTCTTCTTCATTCTGCCATTAACTTGCTATGTGATATCAGGCAAAATCACTTAATGATCCTTTGCTGTAAAACAGATGCCAAAGGACTTGCCTACCTCGCAGGAATATTGAGGTGATGAAATAATATTTGTAAAGCACTTCATGGTTCTAAGATGAAACATGCATGTACAATCAAAATATTATTGCAAGTACCATTATTCTCTTTTCTTCTGAATTTTATATTTGCTTAAAGTACAGTGTCTGTGACATATTCAAGAGTTTCATAAGGGAACAAAATGCTGCTGGTCAGACTCCTATAGTCAGTGAAAGATCAGACTATTTTTGCTTGATATTTTGTGTTAAAATGTTCACTTTTTCAGTGTTAAACGATCACATTCATTTGGTTCCAGGTATTCTTCAGCACCCTGATGCACTCCTATTTCTACTTTTTCAATTCTTTTGCAATTAATGTCTAAAAAACAAAGACAACAAAAGGAAAACACCAGAGGAGAAGAAAATCTAAACTTGGGGGATAAAGGAGTTTCTGAGAAAGGGCCTGGAGGAAAAGGCAGTGAGGTGGAGCTTGGACGAATCTGCCCCAGAACTTTTGCCCATGGCTCAAGTCTGTGAAAACTGTGGAGGCAAATTACAGGACCTTTTCCAGATTTCAATTTAAGTCAAAGTTGCAGCTGTAAAACACCTCAAAGAATCTGGTAACTTTGATTTAGGTGCCTAAGTAAGGATTTGGGTGCCTAACATCAGTCGGTCTTACATTTTAAGTAACCTGATTTTTTTGTACCCATGATTATCTGCTAGCCCTGTTTGAGAGGTTGTAGAAGGTATATGGCTAGGTAAAATATAGCTGAGACCTTATTACCCAGTTTGGGCGAGGCTGTGGCTCATATTGAATCAGCATTAGCACTACTTTACATCACTCTCTCTTGATTCCTCACTTTGATGTAGGAAGCGTGTTGTGGGCATGGATCTCTGCCAGCATAACAGCCTCATTAAAAGCCAGCATAAGTTAATGCAGACATGCAAGTACTCTAATTTGTGCCAATGTTAATCGGCTCAAGGCAACCTCCGGGACTAAATGGAAATAAAAGTGGTATGCAGACACCTTTATTCTACTTCAACATTTTTATGGGTCCTGCAGTCAGCTGGGCCAGAAGATCTACCCTATATTTCTACCCTGTAATGGGAGACTAAAAGACTGATGCTGAATTACTTTTCCTTCAAATAATCTATTCTCTTTCTGACAGATTTCAAGCTGGAATTAAATTCAGACAATTTACCCACTCCAATGATATTCCCTATACTTAAAAGAGGGGATATTGGTAGAACTAGTAGTAGTTCTAGAATCAGAATGAATTTTAAGTGTAGCTGTAGTAACCTGTATGGAATCTGGAGTGAGGATCATATGTTGCAGGAGGGAAGAGTTTGAAGGGGGCAGTAAGCAGTCAGGCTGTGTGCACATGGCCAGAAATGTAAAGCTTCAGTTGTTTTAATAGGAAAAAAATCCTCTAATGTTACCACCCGTCACAAAGTGGCCACTGGCCTTGTGAGCTGCTCTGTTTAGGAAAGGCATTCCCTATATAAGCAACAAATTTTGTTTACTCCCCACAAAACCTCCCTAATCCATACCTCCCAGCAGTCCCAAGTTTTGCAGGACTATCTCACTTTGACCCCCAAAGCTTTCTGTCTCAGTTGAAGCAGAACATTTCCTATATTAACCTTGCTGCTTTAAAGTAGAATCAGTTACTATAGGGGATCAAAAATACATTTAAAACTGTGAGTATATCAGCACAGTTATATTTAATTTGTTGTGCAATGTCACAACTCCATATATTTTCTGTCAGGTGATTACTCTAACTTCTTCTTTATGACTCTCACCATCCTTGTATTATTAAACAACCCCACTTCACTACAAGGTGACGTCTAGAAGTACTCATGTGAGAGTTATAATATGAGAGTTCAGAGAGCCACAGCTGGCAGCAAGCAATGTGAGAGTGTTAAAATGAGAAGCAGTCGGGATAGTAGGATTGTGTTGGTTGTGGAGTCTCAAATAATTAAAAATAAACTTGGGTATAGGTCAAAAATTGCAAGATTACCAAAAAAAACCCCAAAATTAAAAACAACCCCCCCCCAGAAATGCTCCAAGAAACAAAAGACTCAACATCAGCAATGACAGATGTAGACTTTAAGGCTATACTAAGGCAAAAAGTGAAAAGTTGTTATCACTTTAAGGCACCATTTTCTACAAACATCAAGGTGAGGCATAACATTTTCTTTTTTGTGAGTAGTGCAGAGCTGATTTTTCTGTTAGTCATGATGGATACAATGATATTTCAAGACATATTGCCATGGAGAAACATGCAAGCTGTGTTAAGGTTCTGGCAGCATTTTTTCCAACCTGCGGGGTTAATAAAAGATGAAGCTTTATTTACAAGATTTATTTTGAAACATAACATCTGTCTTGCCAGCATAACACTGATAGGCCCTCGTTGTCAGCAGGTGGGATTAACCCTGGGACCTCTGAAGCTTAGTATATAAGCCTCTACTGTAAGCCACATGGTTTTTAGACAAGGCTGTAGCAGACTCATCAATCTCTACATGATCTAGGTGCCACTAGATGGGGATAGACCATCACACCCCCATAGGCATGAGTTACACCAACAGTGATCATCTTAGATCATGTTCTTTATTCAAGAAAATGTTCTCAGATTCCAAAATTGCCAAGAGCCATAAGAGTGGTTCCACAAAAATGACCGATATTATATAATGGGCAATCACACCTAAAGAGCCTGAAAATGTACAACGTATGATAGATGCCCATGAACAATATTTTGGTTTGGTTTTGGATGCTAGTTTAGATGAGTTCAAGAATTATTTTCCAATCATGGTTACATATAAATACCCAGAAATTTGCCTTACAGTTACTGAGTTTTTAGATATGGTTTCTTGTACATTGAATTAATCTCAGGTCTTATTTGATGCAACCATCAACGTGCTATCAAAACACAGTATTACCTGGAATAAATGTACTGTGTATTCAGCGGACAATGCTACAAACATGCAGGGTAAGCACAACAGTACGTTGAGTCAAATTAAGCAAACAATGAACCAGGGATTGTATGCAGTGGGGTACTCCTGCCACCTCATGTGCTTAATGGCAGAGCACGCATCAAAATCACTGCAGATGAATGCTGAGGATTTGTTCACTGATATTTACTACCACTTATAGAGAAGAGTCAAAAGAGTAGCATCCCTGAATAAACATATGGCATTTTGCAATACTCGCGTAAAGAATATTGTGAAGCACGTGAAAGCACTCTGGCTGTCTTTGGCAAGATCTCCAGCACCTTTGATGAATAAGATCAGAGAGGTGCTGCTGGGCCACAGGAACTAAGAATACTGTTAAGCTTTGAGAATAAGAACATAACATAAGAACATAAGAACGGCTGTACCGGGTCAGACCAAAGGTCCATCTAGCCCAGTATCTGTCTAGCGACAGTGGCCAATGCCAGGTGCCCCAGAGGGAGTGAACCTAACAGGCAATGATCAAGTGATCTCTCTCCTGCCATCCATCTCCATCCTCTGACAAACAGAGGCTAGGGACACCATTCTTACCCATCCTAGCTAATAGCCATTTATGGACTTAGCCACCATAAATTTATCCAGTTCCCTTTTAAACATTGTTATAGTCCTAGCCTTCACAACCTCCTCAGGTAAGGAGTTCCACAAGTTGACTGTGCGCTGCGTGAAGAAGAACTTCCTTTTATTTGTTTTAAACCTGCTGCCTATTAATTTCATTTGGTGACCCCTAGTTCTTGTATTATGGGAATAAGTAAATAACTTTTCCTTATCCACTTTCTCGACATCACTCATGATTTTATATACCTCTATCATATCCCCCCTTAGTCTTCTCTTTTCCAAGCTGAAGAGTCCTAGCCTCTTTAATCTTTCCTCGTATGGGACTCTCTCCAAACGCCTAATCATTTTAGTTGCCCTTTTCTGAACCTTTTCTAGTACCAGTATATCTTTTTTGAGGTGAGGAGACCACATCTGTACACAGTATTCGAGATGTGGGCGTACCATGGATTTATATAAGGGCAATAATATATTCTCCTTCTTATTCTCTATCCCCTTTTTAATGATTCCTAACATCCTGTTTGCTTTTTTGACCGCCTCTGCACACTGCGTGGACATCTTCAGAGAACTATCCACGATGACTCCAAGATCTTTTTCCTGACTCGTTGTAGCTAAATTAGCCCCCATCATATTGTATGTATAGTTGGGGTTATTTTTTCCAATGTGCATTACTTTACATTTATCCACATTAAATTTCATTTGCCATTTTGTTGCCCAATCACTTAGTTTTGTGAGATCTTTTTGAAGTTCTTCACAATCTGCTTTGGTCTTAACTATCTTGAGTAGTTTAGTATCATCTGCAAACTTTGCCACCTCACTGTTTACTCCTTTCTCCAGATCATTTATGAATAAATTGAATAGGATTGGTCCTAGGACTGACCCTTGGGGAACACCACTAGTTACCCCCATTCATCTTTCGATGAAGGTGTATTTACATTTTTTTTGCATACAGTGTTGCCCATGTTTAACAAATTCAATTTAGTCCTCCAAACTGAAGCAATGGTATTTTACCTTTTGCACCCAGCAATTATGACACCAAATAAAGATATTCTCCTGAGATTTGTGCAATCCTTTGTGGTAGCTAGAAGTGAAAATGTTATTGAACTGAATTACAAAGCCTTTTCTGTAAAGTTTCCAGCCTCTGAAGTGTCTGTGAGCTTTTGAGACACATAACTATGCAAGAAAGGAAAACATGATTGATACATGGCCATATAAAACATTATTGGTTGAAACCGTGCTATTTTTTTGTAAAGCACTGGATTACATGGAAAAGACAATGCCTTCAGAAGACACTTTACTTAAGAGCCTGGGTCTGTTAATCCAACTAGTGGTTCATCAGCATCTTTCCATGATATAAAGGTGATAATTGATCTATTTCTTGATGTGATCAGTGTGCCACAAACAGATCATCTGCTTTCCAAATTTAGGGATTATCAAATCTGTGATTCACTTCCTGAATATGATAGCACTGAGAACTGATGAATTTTGGCATAACAGATCTCAAATGACTGACCCAGTAAGTGGCCAGGCAAAATTCTCTGTTCTTTCAAAACCAGTAAAATTCATGTGTTTAATCCCTCACAGCAGTGCTTCATGTGAGACTATTCAGCATGGTATGGAAAATAACCAACATGAGAAGTTCATCAGGGAAAAAATCCACTCATCCAACAACCTGGAGCCAATGCATATAAAGAGGCAACACTGGTGAGGAATATATTATGTGCTCTACTGGCAGCAAAATCAATAACTTTTCCCACACAAAATGCAACCAGGAGTAGACCTCACTTGAACTGTGCAGAAAAGCAAAATCTATCACAAATCCCAGTTTGTCCACCCAAATAGAACACCCTATAGAGTACTGGAAGCAGTTACTTTTATGTAGGTTAATACTTTTGTTCTGTCCAAAACCTGTCATTAAAAATATAAATCTGATAGCTAAGAGTCATTTCAAAATTTGTCAGTGGTGAAGTCATATAAAGAAACATTTATTGGGCTTAATTTCCTTTGTTATTTTGAACATGTTACTGTTATAGGCATTATAACAAACCTTCATCATAAACATAATTACTGTATTGATTTTGTTTGTTGTGTCCCGTTTTAGCCACTTGAAATGTTGAGGGGTATGCAAATCCAATTTACTTCAAGAGTCAAAGGTGTGTTCCTGTTTTCTCTCCAGATGTCCTTATTTATGTCTGTTAAGGTTGATTCCCCACTCTGTCGCTTCGAGTGCAGAAGGTGGGGGCCTGAAAGGACTTTAAAAATTAATACTGTCCACTTCAGGCTTGTATTAAACTTCCAAGGTTACAGCTTTTTTCTGACCTTGGATTGGTAGATGCTGCCACCACTCAAATGCAAAACCCCTTTGAGAGCCCAGGAAGGCACACTTGGGAATTCCTTCCTGTGGGGTACGCTTAAGCCCTTTCACCCCACTCCGGGGAAGAGCTGAGAAGAAAACAAAGGAAATGAGCTGTTGCCACCAACTAATTAAACAACACGTGCACAAACCTTTTAAGACACAAAAATTCAATTTTGTTCTTAAAAAAGGTAAATTTTATTAAAAACAAAAAGAAAGAAAATACATTTGGAAACTCAGGCTATTGCTAGATTTAAAAAAAAGCACTTACAAGGATTAAACATTATGAATAACATTCTTGAGGTTCAGCTTAAAGGTTACAAGGAAAACAAAAGCATTTAGGTTTAGCACAGACAAGTCCACAAGCCATAAAGAAATAAATAATCATGTCTTTCTAGACATTTCTGGATTTACTTACTGTGACAGGGTCAAGCCAGATGGCTACAAGAGAGTGGCCGAAGGTAGATACATTAGCTCCAGGTTAAGCAGGTCCCTTTTCCCTGGGTAAGATAACAGAGACTATTCCAGAACACCGAGGAACTTTCTAGAACTAATTAAGGCAGGCAGGCTAATTAGGACACCTGTAGCCAATTGGGAAGCTGCTAGAATTAATTAAGGCTAATCAGGACACCTGGTATAAAAAGGCTCTCACTCCAATTAGTGAGATGTGTGTAAGGAGCTAGGAGTGAGAGGACGTGCTACTGGAGGATTGAGGAGTACAAGTGTTAACAGACATCAGGAGGAAGGTCCTGTGGTGAGGACAAAGAAGGTGTTGGGAGGAGGCCATGGGGAAGTAGCCCAGGGAACTGTAGCTGTCGTGTAGCTGTTCCAGAAGGCACTCTAGATAGCTGCAATCCACAGGGCCCTGGGCTGTAACCCGAGGTAGAGGGCGGGCGCAGGTTCCCCCCAAAACCTCCCAACTCCTGATCCAACACAGGAAGATGTCTGAGGCGAGCAAAATCCGCCAATAAGTGCAGGACCCACCAAGGTAGAGGAGGAACTTTATCACATTACATATTTGGGGTTTTAAATAAGTAGTTTTGAGGTATAATCTGATGATTTTTTATACCTGGCCCAAAGCTTTTTACAGCAAAGTTGCTGTCCTATTTCCTCTTTTTGGGAGAACCACTACAGAGAGACAAAATAGGAGTTTTGTTTCAATTTTAAAAAGTTTTGGCCTTCCCATTGGCTCTTATGGCCATTTACTTTTACTCATTTACTTTCTTTTCCCTGTGCATTGAAGTGACTTTTAACCTTTTACAGGTAAAGCAAGTAGAGAACAGCTACTAAGAGGGATTTTATAGCTAACTGGCTGGCTGGGTCCATAAAAGAGATCTACCCCGCCTCCCCCTTCATTTATCACAATGAAGAGAGGAGGTCTTTTGTTGTTGTTTACTTAGGCCCAGATCCTGCAAAGGGATATGCACTGCTTGGCCCCTGCATGAAGCCTCATTTAAGTCAATGAGGCTTTGGGGTCCATCTATGTGGAAATGATTCCAGGAGAGGAATCAAAATGTTCTGTGGTGTCTGAGGTGGTTTGTTTATAGCACCTGGACCTCCATGATGACAGCTAATTGAGTATACAGTAAAATGGGTTGCAGGTTAGAAGTGAGGCTATCGCAGAACTGGTATAGTGCATGCTTATTACAATGCATTACTATTTGCTATACAAATAATAATAATAATGCTTGACAGCTTTGTGTGAATCACTTCTGTCCTTCAGTAACTACAATCAGAAAAACAAGAATCCCCAAAGAGGCAGATTCCATGTGCTGTACAGTTAAATACACCATCAAAACATACAACTTTTGTAAAAGTAAGAAAGAGTACAGTAATATCAAAAGAGCTTCTGTGAGTCACTATTTCTCCATGTAAATGCTTTTTCCATTACAAGCATAGGCATGAAATACTGAAGTCACTAACATAATGCACTCTCTTGGTTGTCCTTGACAGCCTCCCACATTGCATTTATGGCATATAGCACACATTCCTCTGAGGAGATTCAGAATGTATTTCAAGTAGCGCAGAAGTTATTCAGAGCCAGCTTTTGCATTTGTATGTTGTCAGTTGGCTTTCACTCCTTTGTCTGCTAATACCAGGTAGCAGAGGAGAGGAGTAAAAGACTGGGGTGGATTTTTTTCTCTCCTTTAGAACTTGTCCCTCTCCCTCTCAGCTGAAATAGTTTGTCATAAAACTTGATTCACTAAGTAATCAAATCCCCCCAAAAAGAAAGAGGCTCATCAAAACCAGTATATCAAGCAACATGGAAAGAGCAATGCTTGTTCAACAATTCACAGAAGAGGCATTTTTAGTGTTCTCAAAAATAAGGACACAGACAAAAATCATCAGAGCAGTCCAAATATTTGCTTTCTGCTATGCTGCACTAAATCAATCACTGCTTGTTTTTCTTGCCCACTGAGTTAATGGTTTGTTCAGTTTTTGAAAGAATCAACATTAAGGAGAATTGACCAGTATGTGCTTCAGGATCTGCTTCTGTGGTGCTGAGGTTACTTGATTGGATTGAAACAATAATGACTTTATCATATGAAACATGACTTGATGAAAAATAATAATGCTATTACTAAAAATAAAATGAAATAATACTCACTTTCTGTTTGTTTTCATTCCATTTAGGAATGAATAGTTTCTTAAGTTTACTGGAAGATAGGTCCAGTTCAGCTGTCACTGACGTCTATGCAAGATTTTCCATTCATTTTAATGGGAGTTGGATCAGACCCTTAATTAGGGTGACCAGATAGTAGCTGTGAAAAAACGAGACAGGGGGTGGGGGGTAACAGGTGACATATAAGAAAAAGTCCCCCAAAACTGGACTGTCCCTTTAAAAATGGAACATCTGGTCACCCTCTGGGCCACGTTCTGCTTGCCATTAAATGGCTGTAAATCCTGTGTAAACCATTATAATCACTGAGTTATTTGGAGTTTACAGTGCTGTCACTGAGAACAGAATCTGTGCCTCAGTTTACTCTAAAATGGCTTATAATCGTTACTGTACCTCCTTCACAGCAGTGGTAGGTAATAGTAATCATGCTCATAGTAATCATGTTCTGTGGAATTTGGAGACCGACATGCCATGATTCTTGTGAGGGATAGGGCAATCTTTTATGACTTGAGGAAATGCTAATGAAATAGCCAAAGAGGTAGGAAAAGAACCAAAAGAAGATGTCATTGCAAAGGTCAAGGAAAAAGAAGATTTCAAGGAGTTAGTGATCAACAGTGTCAGAAGGAGTAGTGAGGTAAAGGAGGGTGACAAGGAGCAGATACCCTGAGATTTGGTAGTAAAGAGGTTGTGACAGACTTTGTGAAGTTTGCAGAAATCTTCTTGAGTGAGACCTTGTTAAACATATAAGTTATTTGTCTTATGCCAGACAGAACTTAATTTCAAGTGGCAAGTTATTCATATACCGAATTCCAGACACATATGAGATAGGATATATTTTTATCATAAAACCTATGTTGGAAATGTCATAATCTTTTAATGAGCAGGAAAGTGGCATTTCAATTTTTTTCTGGGTGAGAACTATAAAACTTTCTATCTTGCCCTAAAATCTCCAAATTCAAATCTGTGTTGGCATAAACAAGTATACTGCTTCTGGAATTCTATCCGTGAGGGAAAACTCTCTAGTCATCATTTTACATGGTCTGTCCATTTTATAAAGGAAAACATATACTTTGTTGATCAGGGTGGCATCTGAGCTGAGGTCTAGTCCCACATCATTTGAATACACATTTCTAACTGATTTGGCAGAGGTTACACCACTGACAAAATCAGCATATTAAGCTTATCTCAAAGGCTTTCTAATAATTTTGTGATTTAGACAGGTATCACCTTGCTTGCCATTTAGAATTTAGCTATTTCTGAGGTGAAACACAGCAGGTAATGAAATACTAACAGAAATCTATATAACATTTTAAGTCAGAACATTATACATTATAGTAGGACATGGATTATAGTGCATATACACGAAGAAGTAGAGGTAAGACTTCTAGCTACAAACTTAATTTGGACTTTCTTAATTTTGGTTACTTTATAACCTCACTTAATGTTACTATGAGTTTTTTCTTTTTGTACTGAATATTTTCTCTTAACATTTTGACTTCCATGCAATAAGAGACCAATCCTATCCCTGTGTCTTTGGCAGTGGAGTTCCCTGGCAACAGAATAGTGCAGTTTCACTGTGGGAAAGGGGTGGCAAGTTTCCAGGGGATCGCACAAATGGCTAAGCAACTCCTGTATAACATAGGGTATATCCTGCAGAGGCCAGTAGCAAGGCAGTAGGCAGGGGTGAAGAAGACAGGGAGTGAGTAGCCCAGAAGAGGGGTGGAGCTGGGCTCATTGTACACATCTTCCTTTTTTCTGCTTGGAACATGTAAGTGGCTGCACAGCATGAGGTGAAAATGAGGGTTTCTCCCCACTATATTCCATTGCACGTCTTCCCAGCACCCAGTCTGGCTACTTGCCCCAGCTGCTGGCCAGATGGTTTACTCCTGAATGATGGCCAAATGCACATATGCAGCACCAAATGCAGAAGATAGATATTCCTCATCTGCTTGCATCAGGTAATTTGAGATAATGTCATGCCTGGCCTAGTACTGACACTGCTTGGATTTATGGGTGATTCACTGTTCCAGTCACTTCAATATATCATTCCTATGAAGTGATTTATAACTACCCTCATTTTGAGGGGAAATTCACATTTCAGAGGGGTAACAAACTTTTCTATTTAAGTCGCTGAATATTTTTTCAAAAGAAGTCAATGGGAGATAGATCAATCATTGCAATAGGCACTTAATCGACAGCTTCACAAATGTATAAAAGGAGTGAAACATCAGTGATGCTAAAATAGATGTTCGTTTTATTAAATATAACACAAAAAGGAGACTAAATTAAGACGGTGATTCAGGAGCTGTATGTGTAATGACAACTAAAATGTAATTACTTAAAAAATATAACAGCTTTTGTTACAGGAAAAAAAATCATTCAAATGATGACTGTCTCTGACTGTAAATAAATAAACAAATAAACCCCACCAGCCAACCCTGATATTTTTAAATGTTTGCTTGCAGTTTCCTGTAAGGAGGGTTCTGAAACACAAAGTTTTGGACTATACCCAAACTTCCACAATGCTCTGTTGTGTTGAGATCTAGAGTTCAGGTTGAGCACCTCTGTATCTTTCTTGTATAGTGAATTTTGTACAGCAATTTCATTTCCACACCTGGTCTTTGGTAGGGCATTTATTACTTTTGTGAAGCTAGGATCAAATGTTAAGACTTCATGTTTACTGGAAGTATGTCTGACATTAAGCTACCGAATAATTAAAAAAAAAAATAATACAAAGATCATTAATTGTGAAACCTGTTTATTTAATAAAAGCTTCTGTTGGTAAAAGACTGAGGACCCAGTCCAAAGCCAACGGGAGTCTTTCTGTTTACTTCAGTTGACATCAGTGGACTTTGGAAGCAGGCCCATACGACTTGAATATAGAAAAAAAGTGCTGGAATGCCATATCTTCACATCACCATCACACCTGCCTTAATGCCCTCCAGGACATTACTGGTATGAAAAATCTCCTCTATAATTGGCCTAGAGATTCTGCTGAATTGAAACTCCTTCCCCCATCATTTATGGCTATAAACAATTGGGGAGTTACGGTGGCTTTCGTCCCTCAAAATTTAGGGATTACATTAATAACTAAAGGAAACACTGAGTTTAGAACAGAAAAGTGGATACATTTAGTTATAGTACAAAACTACTCATTAAAGTGATATTCAACAACTGGTTTTTATTAAACTCTACCCCCAACCCCAGATAAAAAGTTGTCAGTACTCCATTTTTCATATTAGCCAACCACTCTGCCAGCTTCCTTTACATGTATACACAAATATGATGACTTTCCTATATTCTCCACCACTCTTATCAACTTTTCAAAATTATTTGATCTTGATTTCAGCTTCTGAAATGTTCTTTTCCCCTTTTCCTTTGTATAGTTTTTCAAGCTGCCATCATAGGGTTTCTGAGTTAGGGGTAGGCATTGTTAAATAATGATTCTTGGCTAAATTCATATCTGCTAGCATATGCATGTATTGATGCAAATTGATGAGGAATAGGCATTCTCCATTCTCGAGGCTGAAGAAGAAAGGAAGGCGAGATGGAGGAGTATTATGACTTTTTTCTGCTCATTCCTATCCTTCCAAATTTACTAGCCATCAGATCCATCCTCATTCCTTAGGATACACCCCTTATCCTGCATTATCTCAGCTGGCAAAGCATTCTCCCATTGTACTACTGACCTGCTAGCTTGACCCACCCCATTTAGAGTGACCTTCCTCCCTCTGTTAAGCCTTCATGGCCAGAAAAGCTACCTCTCTCCCTTTGGTGGCCAGTATGAGGGAAGAGAGTGTGGTTTGGGGCAGGCTAGAAGTGGATAGAACTCATGTGCTGGAGATATACTGAACGGTAGCGAGGCTTCCAGCTATCACTAGAGCCTAAAGGGGCTGAGGTCATTGCAAAGACTCCCATTGATCAACTTAAGTGGGAGTGGGATCAGATAATAAGGCTTGGCTCCACATAGGTACTTAGGTGCCTTGGACCCCAATTTAGGTTCCTAAGTCCTGTTTTTAGGCACTATTGTGTTCCACAAAACTCCCACTCGGCTTCCACCTGACCCTATCGGTGCCTAAACTCACTCATTATTTGCTGTACAAGTTCTCTAGGTGCCTATATTTCTACCTCTGTTTGTGTGCACTAATGACACACTTTAGGCATCCGGACAACTTTTGTCTACTTAAACCCAAGTGTGATCCACAAATGGGGTAAGATATGTGCTGCTTTGCCTAACTTGCATGCAGGGCCAACTCTGATATAGGCATGCTTGGAGGCTGCCCAACTCCACACAGTGGTGGGGGCAGCAACAGCAACTCCCTTATAACCTTTAGCCTAGTGGTGAGAGCACTCCCCTGGGATGTGGGAGACCCCTAGTACAAGTCATCCCTCTGACTGATGAGAAGAAGGAATCTGAACAGGGATATGCCACCTCTTAGGTGAGTGTTCTAAACACTGGCAATGGAGTGATTCTCACTCTGTCTCTGGCCCAGTTAGTCATTTAGTTATTAATAATGCCTAAGTCCTTTTGTAGATTTAAGGGATTGAAGTAGAGAACCAGTACAGTCAGTATGGGCTGGCAGAAAAAAAAAAGGTTAGAATTACAAACCAATTCAAGCCTTAAAGAGTTATGAAGTGCAAAGCTATTGTATAAGATGAGACGAGTGAATCTGGTAATGTTGACTAAAAAATTTTCTAAAATAAAGCACGTTCCACCATCAAGTCACTAATGGGTTTATTAATAAGTAGGTTTCAAATAGGCATTAAAAGTTTGTGATATTTCTCTAGTTCATTTTATCTTATCATTGCTCTTCTAAAATTAACAACAATAACCAACATTTGAGCTGATTGGGCAAATTTCAAGGTATTACTAGTTCTTCTAAATCTTTCAGTTCTCTTCCTATGAAAGCCAGAGAATTCTAGAAGGGATCAAATATTATTTTGGTCCATTCAGTATATATGATCTAGACCACTACATTTAGGTTGCCCTTAATATCAAATAAGTCTCCAATAAGAGTTAATTGGGCTTTCATATCATAGTTTCATTAAAAAAACCCTATTGCTATGGTAGTGACACGTGAATTTCACTTATTTTAAAACTTTACTCATTTCCTTTGTGAATTCTGTTTGACAAGACCATGGTAAAATTCACTAACTTTAGCCTGTTCGCCTGCTGTAATTAATTCTTGTCCCCACTGTTTCTTCAGCTCTGAGCCACTTGTCACTTTGGAGTCAATAAAGTTACTGATATATTTTTAGAACAAGAGACAGAAAGGAAATAAATAGCACTAGTTCAAGATCTCAAACAAAAAGTACATTCTGTGGGTCAAATCTTGAGCTGCTGAAATAAGTCAAAGGAACTACACCAATTTATACAGACTGAGGATATGACCTTCACATCTATATAGGTCCCTTTTACTGACAAACCCAAGAAAGACTTGAGTTTGTTTAATTGATCTGGGAATCTTGCAAAAACGATCTAATTCAGAGTATTTCTGCCAGGTCTGCTTCTGATTTAAATCAGAATTTGGAAGTTCAGAGAGATAAAAATAACTTTTTCCCCTCATCTTTTTGAAACAACAAAACATTTGGCTTGGGTTTAGTTTGAGCAAAGTGTTCAGGGGGGCTGGTGTGAAGATATGGATAATGTGTCCATGCAGCTTATGAATTCCGGCAGATTTTAAGAAGTTATTATGAAATTCCTGTCTTTTTGAATACCTCTATGTGTATGTTATGGAATGGATGTGCTGCTGGACCTGATGGTATTCCACCCACGCTGCTCACAGGTGCCTCGAACATTGGCCAGTAACCATTGGCTTGCATCAACTGTTTTTAAAAGTCTGGGCATCAGGAAAAGTACCAGCAGAATGGAAAGATGCCATCATAGTGTCTGCACATGGGTAAAGGATCTTGTTCTGAGTGTGGTAACTGTAGATCACATTGTTATCAGTCCCTGGAAAGGTCTTTGCTCATGTTTTGATTGGTATAATGCAGACACTCTTTAACAGACTTCGTTATCCAGAGCAATGAGGTTTGACTGTTGGGTGGTCAAAAATGGATTGTGACTTTACTCTCTGGCTTGTGGCTGAGCTGCACCAAGAATTTAACTGCTCATTTCACATGGAACATATAAATACCGGAGCAGCTTCTGATTCAGTTGTCAGGTCAACACTTTGACTTACACTGAAATGAGTTAGTGTTCCAAATGTTTTGCTAAATCTGGTGAGCTTCACACTGGTACCAGTGCAAGAATGTGAGATTATTCTCTGCTTTTGCCATGTTTCTGAGGTGTGCAATAGAGAAGCATGCTTGCCTCAGCATTATTCTGTCATGCTAACAACTGGAGATTAGAACTTGGTGCTCCACACATTGGACCCAATTTTTCAGACTACTTAGCATCATATAGCACTTAATATGTTCAAAGTATTGCTCTCATTGACTTCAGTTGCAGCTGTGGGTGCTCAGCACTTGGGCAAATGAGACCAAAGGTCAAATCAGGCACCCAGAAAAAGAGGAAGACACAATTAGTAATCACCTGTGAAAAGTCTGGTTTAAGCGACTCGCCCAACATCACACTGGAAACTTTTGGGGAATGCAGGGATAGAAGCAGTTTCTCTAGGGCAGCACTCAAATGCCATAATGCTGAGACTGTCCTTTCTTTTTCTTCTGCAATCACCTGCCTCATTCACTGTATGTAGGCTTGGAATGATTAGATTTTTGTCAGTGAATGTAGGTAAACATCAATTTCACAGCACGCACACAAACCGATTAAAAACTATTTCCATTGTAATATACAGATAGGCAAAGTAAGAAAAAATGCTGCTTGAGAACTTATTAGAGTTTGATTTATGGATATTTATTTTGTATATTTTCACATGTGGTGTTGGCCATTTGTGTTTTAATGATTATAAAACTTTCACTTTTTGAATCACAATGTCTACTGTCATCAAATAATTATTGTTTAATTTCCCACCATAATTTCCTATTTCCCCCCAACTGTGAATATTTAGCTAAAAATTGCGGGGGGAAAAATTAAACCCCATAATTTAGGGCAAAGGTAAACAGTTAAGTGAATACAAATCTAAAAAAGATTAAAAATAATCATCAATATTGTCCATCTAAATTATATGTATAAAATCTAATTCTGCCAAGCCTAAACATATGCCTTCCATCTTCTGCAACAAATGAAGCTGTCTCCTACAGATGTCAGGCTCTTTCACTACACAACCCTATTTTAAATTCCAGAGCAGGTCTAGCCTCTACACTGAAAGAGGCACAGGTTGTATGAGAGAGGAAAATGGTACGTGATCATGTAATTAAAGACTGCATCAAATGCACAAGGAGGGCATGTCCCAGTCCTGTCATTTCCTCTCCACCGCTCCTCATCCCACTCCCATTCTCCTGATTTCACCAGTGCCAGTTTATACACCACATGCTTCTCTTCCCAGTCCAAGTCTCATCTCTCTGGACGCCCTGTCCCAGTACCATTTCCCTCAAGTGTCAGTCTCTGTCTCACCACCTCCCTCTTCTATTCCTAGTTCCCTGTTCTTAGGTCCTCAGCCAATCTGTCTCTCACCATCCTCCAGTCTCCCCAGTGCCCATGTTCCCCATCCCCACTCTTAGCCACTCCCAGTGCCCCTCCCTGGGGTCCTTATCCAATCTTGGTCTGACACCCCTTCATGCTCCTTGTTCCAGTCTCTTTTCCCAGCCAGTCCCACTTCTTCCATCACACCCTGGCTCCCCATAATGTGTCTCTCTTTCCTTCCTGCACCACTGGTCCTAGTCCCAGTCTCTATTTCTAACCAGCACCAGTCTCCCCCCACCCCTAGCTTCTTGTCCAATCTGCCTCCCCCACAGCCACTGGTTCCCAGTCCTCCCCAATTTCCCTTTCTGATTCCCAGGCTCTCCCTCAGCTTCCAGTCCCAGTCTACTCCCCAACCCAGGCTTCTTTTCCCAATCTTCTCCCCTTGTGCTTTCCTCAAGGTCCACCTTTTATTCTCTCTGTTTGTGACTTAGGTGGCTTCCTCCTCCATGTTGCCTGGGACAATCAGAGCTTTGAGACAGCACAGGAGTGCCAGTCTCTCTGCTCTCAGTTCAGGTACCTAGACCCAGACCCACAGTGCTCCAGAGCAACCAGGAACTGCAATTATAGCACAAGTCCTGTCCACTCCCCAGAAACCCCTTGCTGGAGCATGCCCAGCACAGATAAGATTTCAGGAAGTTAATCTACAAAGCTCTAGGAAGTCTCTATGGTGTTTGTGAAAACTGAGATTTTTCAAAGCCTTATAATTTGGCCAGATTTGAGCGGGTTTTCATAGGGATGATGGCAAAAGACACAACTCAAAGGACACTCACTGACAAATTTCAAGTCCCTGCTCTGTTGTATGCAGATGCTAGAGATTTTCAAGAAAAATCTAGCCAGACTTCTTAACATGGATGAAACATATTTTCTCTAAACCTTGTTTCCAGAAATGACTACTGGGTAAAATGTTCCAAAAATATTCAGCCTGAGGCAAGCACCCTGCAAATAAAATTGTAGTCCAAGCAGATAAAATCCTTCAGAATATTTGCAGTTGAAAACAGGGTCTTATAATGTGTTGGGCCTTAAATATGGGCACTGCTACTTTGCTTACTAGTCTTCCCTTTTATGGGTTATCAATGTGATAACTCAGTTATCTATTGGATTGAAACTTTTCCACCTTTTCTACCACTGCAAAGAGGTAGGAAGCCACAAGGCACCATGAATGTGGACTGTCACCCGGTCCACCTCTCCTCGATCACACTCCTATAACTAAATTGGAGGAAGAAAGGGGCAGAAGAAGAAACTCTGCTTACTCTGTAAGGTCTTGAATTCTTCCTCATTCAACGACAAATAGAGAAAAAGGATTCTGGCCCAACTTGAGAACGTCAGTGTCAGTGCCTTCTAGATGCAATTTTAAAAATTAGACCTGCTTAATACTTTTCAAATGTTGAAATACTGATGTAAAATAGGGGGTGGGGGAGGTCATATGTATTTCCTGTTGTTTTGCCAAGCAATAGAACCGATTGAAATTTCATCAACAACAAAAGGCAGGAAAACATTTCAAAATAACTTGCCCCTATCCCATTATTTCCCTCACTGTTATTCAGCTAGTTCTATAAAAAAAATTAAATTAAGGATGGGCCAAGAACATTTTTTGGATATCTTGAAGCCACATAGTTTTATTTCACGGACAGTGAGTTCAATTACACAGTAGTGATAGAATGAATTCAAATGAAACTATTTGTCAATTACTCTCCTAAACTACTCCCCACTACATAAAAGATCCATGAATGATTTGAAGACAGTTTGAGAGGGGACTTTAAAGTCATTTTTTAAAAGTCAGAACAGTACTACCATGGGCTCACTAATATCTATCTATCTAATCTATCTATCTATCTTTTTCATTCAGTAGATATCCAAGAGACATCTTGAAAGTGACAAAGAAACAAAACACTGCAGAAAAAGTGAAATGTGGATAAAATCATTTTGACGTATACTTTTTCCTTATTTTTGGTCACTCACCACAACACGAGATTTCTCCAACCACATCCTGAGATGCTATTGGATATTCCCATCAGGAGTACAACCTTCTATATCTGTGCCTTTCAGGTAATGAGATTTGAGGCCTGGGATATAGGTGGGAAGAGATATGAGGGAAATGGGTGGATTGAACATGTGCTACCATTATGTCTTTATTATTTCCCTTATGCAAAATTTATTTTCCTGATATTCTCCTTTATGTCATTACAACTGTTCTCTAATAGCTGAATAAAGTCTCCTTTTAACGCAGATAAACTTCTGATTGACCAGCAGGTGTGACTGTTGAACAGCACAAGGTGAACCCTCTCCTCCAGTAGCAGAGCATGTTGTAGTATCACCATATTTGCCCATTGCTGTGATATGGCTGTTACTTTAATATTTTATGAGTCGATTCTAGATTTTGGATCGCTCTTTTATGTGCCTGTTTTTTTCTCTCCCCAGATATTGTATAAACTAAAAAGAAGAGAGAAACATTTCAACAGAAGCCTGATGGTACTATCTGGTGGAATAGCAGTAAAATGGAATTAGATGACCTATAAAAGAGCTTGATAGGCTAGAAGACATTTTCCTATTCCTATAATTTCTTATTTTCTGATGTGCATGACTAGGTGTTAGTAGTGTTTTAGAATGGTATATAGTAGGCAGGTCTGAGCTGTAGTAAACCCAGATAGCTTTGTATTTAAACTGCTAGGCACAGACTGATGTCTCAATAATTATTTCTAGCTACTCATCTCTGCATCTAGCTAACAGTAGAAAAACAAGGAAATCCCCATCACAATGGTAATGTTGATGTTTTTTTTTTTAAATAATCCATAAAATGCTGTACAAACTCTGCTAGAGGACGTAAGGATCACAATTATAAATTGCCATGTAAACAGTACACATGGGGTTTCCTTGAGAACGTAAGCAGAAGAGTGTTCCCCAAAGCACCTTCTCTTTGATTTTATCATAGTGATACATCATAGTAACTAATCAATACAGTTTGGAATTTCTACACTTTACAGTTACAACAGTATGGAATTTAAAATCAGAAGCCAGAGCCTCATGGGTGCAAAGCAGTAGCTTTGTGAGCTATGCCACTATATTGGAATATTTTTGTTAGCCCTCAGTTCAAATGGAGGCTTTGACTAATTTACAGAACTATTTTGAAAAAGGCAGGATCATAAATTGCCACATTTAAAATACACTAATACGAAACTGACAGTCAGCTATTCTGCTATGAATAGCACCTTTTCCTCTGAGTCTGTGACAAAGTATTGTAAGGAGAAAAAGCATCATTGTCTTGATAGCTCTTTCAGTTTGTTCCTTTCATAGAAAATAAAATGGTTGAAGCAAGTGTCCTACACAAATATCCCAATTTAGAGACTGGTAAATATTCAAATAGAACAAGGAGGAGAGGGCAATTGAGGTGGAATATCAATATCAGAGTAGGTTTGGGGTCCTTCTGTATAATAAATTGGAGCTAATGGAGGAGACAAAAAGAAGCTCACTATAGGTGATTAGTGGAAGATTCATGTCTAAAATTATATACTTGGATAGTAACTTGCAAAACAAAGATTGGAGCCCCAGGATAAGGGTGTTGAAAATCAAATAAAATTGAAGACGCTTATTAACCTGCCTCCCCCATTGAAGTCAACATAATTCTTTCTCTTGGTTGCAATGGAAGCTGGATTGGACTTCAGTTACATATTGCTGCTGGTTTCCTTTGTAAAATATTTTCCTTTTAAAAAACTATTTTGAAGAAGTTTTTTTTTTTAAGACATGCATCACAGACACCTTATGCCAAATCATGTTTGCAATGCATTCTGGTGCATTACATGTAACACTGCTCTACAGGCAAAATGCTTCTGAAATAAATGTAGTCCAATCTTACTAATTCTGGGTCACTGAGAACAAAAATGATGCTTAAAATTGTTGATTGGCTCTAGTTTTCAAGATATGCTATTGGGTCAGTATATACAACCCTTGACTTGGGAATAGCGGAGGATAAGTGAGTTATAAAGGGAAGGGATCTCAATTTAAACCAGAAATGACTAAAATACATCTTTGACTGGATCTATGAATAAATCTATGACTGGGTTTGGACAGTACTTGCTTTTTAGGCAAAACAATGAATGATGCAATCTGAGGCTGGTATTGCGTCATACATGATATGAATTGCATCATGTTATTCCTAGAAGTCATGGATGATGCAATCATAATGAAGCTTACATCACTCTGCTGAACAAATTGCCCTATATCAGCTCTAGAAATCATACAATGTCGTGCTCTCTTATTTGTCAGTGTTTGATTTGCAAAGGGACACATTTCTGTTTAGCCAAAGCAGATAACTTCTGCTATGTTTGTGGTGAAGTGACTTTTGCATCACAAAAGCGCAGTATAAGCACTATGGTTAAGAAAGCCTATCACCTTTATTTTGGCTGCAAAATTGGAGATCAGGACAAGAGGTGGGCCCCACACATATGCTGCAACACTTGTGCAACAAATCTTCGCCAGTGGTTGAACAGGAAAAGGAAATCTATGCCTTTTGCAGTGCCAATGATTTGGAGAGAGCCAACAGATCATACCAGCAATTGTTACTTCTGCATGGTGCCTCCAGTTGGGCAAGGTGTGTCAAAGAAGAAAAAGTGGACTGTGCATTATCCAAACATTCCATCAGCTATATGCCCAGTACCCCACGGAGAAGGACTGCCGGTTCCTGATGCACCAGAATCATTCTCACTTGAGTCAGACGAGGAAGAGGAAGAGGATGAAACTTCTGGTCCTGAACCATCAATGTCACAGGACCCACATTTTCTCCCATCCTCCTCCTCTGAACCACACCTCATAACACAAGGTGAACTGAATGACCTTGTCAGGGATTTGGAACTACCCAAGAGTAAGGCAGAGCTGTTGGGCTCCAGACTACAGCAGTGGAATCTCCTGGCAGGTGATGTTAGGGTTTCCATGTTCCGTGACCATCAAAAGGATCTTGTCCCATTCTTCTTCATGGAAGGTGATCTTGTAGCCTGCAACAACATTGATGGTGTGATGGCAGCCCTCAACATTGTTCACGATCCAGATGAGTGGAGACTGTTCATTGATTCATCGAAGACGAGTCTTAAAGCTGTTTTACTGCATAATGGCAATGTTTTGCCATCAATTCCAGTTGGTCATGCAGTCCATATGAAGGAAACCTATGACAACATGAAACAACTTTTGAGGTGCATAAACTATGACCAACATCAGTGGCAGCTTTGTGGCGATTTGAAGGTTGTTGCTCTCTTGCTTGGTCTGCAGACTGGATACACAAAGTACTGCTGTTTTCTCTGTGAATGGGATAGTTGTGCAAGAGATTCCCACTACATCAAGAAAGATTGGCCACTCCGACAGTCATTGGAGCCTGGGAGGAACAGTGTTCAGCATCCACCACTTGTTGAATCAAGGAAGATTTTGTTACCACCCTTACACATCAAGCTGGGTCTGATGAAGAACTTTGTCAAGGCCATTGACAAAACACAAGCAGCTTTCAAGTACCTCCGTGGAAAATTTCCAAGGTTAAGTGAAGCTAAGATAAAGGAAGGTGTCTTTGTTGGTCCTCAGATTCGTGAACTTCTTCGAGATGATGCGTTTGACCATGCACTGCGTGGCAAGGAAGAGACAGTATGGAAAGCCTTCCAGTTAGTGGTAATAAATTTTCTCGGAAACAACAATGCAGACAACTACAGGTTGTTGGTGGAAAACCTCCTCAAGGCATACAAAAGCCTTGGTTGCAACATGTCACTAAAGATACATTTTTTGCACTCTCATCTAGATTTTTTTCCACCGAACTGCAGATTTCACCAGGACATTGCAACAATGGAGAAACGCTATCAGGGCAAATGGAGCCCATCAATGCTTGCAGACTATTGCTGGACAGTGACAAGAGATGCTCCATTTAATGAATACAAGAGACAAGCCAAGAAGCGCCGAGTAGACAGTGAATAGGACTAAACTACGTACATAATAGTTTTTTGCCTTTTGTTTCATAATAAATTTTAGTTAGATAACCCTTTTGTTGATTTTTAAAGTGTTACATAAACAGGACAGGTGAAATATTATCATGTAAAGCAACCATAAACACATGAAAAGACCTAGGTTTACAATTTATGATTAAAACTCTACTATGTACTGTGGCAAAGTTCCTCCTCTCCTCTAGTAGGTCCTGCGCTTATTGGCGGATTTCCTCCCCTCAGTGGTCTTCCCCTTGGATGAAACCCACAGTCTGGATCAACTCCTCCTATGTCTGATTAGGAGTAGCAAGGCTTGGGGGGGAACCCGGGCCCACCCTCTACTCCGGGTTCCAGCCCACGGCCCTGTGAATTGCAGCAGTCTCTATAGTGCTACTTGTAACCGCTGCTTGACTGCTACAGCTCCCTCGGCTACTTCCCCATAGCCTCCTTCAAACACCTTCTTTATCCTCACCATAGGATCCTCCTGGTGTCTGATACTGCTTGATTGTATGGTGTTTCCTCAATCCTCCAGTAGTACACCCTCTCAATTCTTAGTTCCTTGTGTCTCTGGCTCCCAGCTCCTCATACGCACTTCCTTCCTCTGGCTCCTCCTCCCTTGACTGGAGTGAGCTCCCCTTTTTATACCAGGTGCCCTGATTAGCCTGCCCTGATTGGCTGCAGGTGCTTCAATCAATGTAGCTCTCTCCGGTGCCTTCTAGAAAGTTCTTAATTGATCCCAGGTGCCTTGATTAGCCTGCCCTGATTGGCTGCAGGTGCTTCAATCAATGTAGCTCTCTCCGGTGCCTTCTAGAAAGTTCTTAATTGGCCTCAGGTGCCTTGATTACCCTGGAGCAACTGCCATTTTGGTTCCCATGGTACTAGGGATTTGCTTAGCCTGGGGCTAACATACCTGTTCCTCAGTACTTTCCTGTAGCCATCTGGCCTTGCTCCATCACACTACACAATATACATAGACATAAAATGTAAAAACTTAAATAACTTTGGCTACTGTTTCTATCAGTTGTTTTAATTGTCATATTTGAATTCAGCACATCAAAATACATAATAAATATCACATTTTATCTCTGAAGCAGACGACTTCTCAAAAATTGTAGACCATTGTAATCAGATTGTGTGCAGCAGCTATTCATAAGAGTTTTGTGTAGCATGATTTATAAACACCTGAGTGTCAGGACATTTGGCTTACTACTGTTTCATGGTTACCAGCCAAATGGTTGATTATAAATCTGTGACAGCTCATCAGGCAGTTTTCCAGGAGCCATACAATATGTAAAGCACATGATGACAAAACATCTTGCAGTCCATGGTAAAGAATATGAATTAAATCCCATAGAATAATCAGTAAACTGTTTCTTTCCTGCTGCAATCTGCCAGAACAGCTTTCTCTAGGTTTTCTAGTATAGAGCTTCATGTCGCAAAAAAGGAAAAAAAAAAGAGTAATATATTGCATTTTAAGATAACTATTTCACTCTCATACAGACATGCTTTCTACAGTGCTTAAACATGGTTCTTTTCTTTCCTGTGTAATAGCTGGTATAAAGTAACTGATAGTAGTGGTACATATAATGTGTAAGCACTTTTGGTCACTGTCAAAGTTTAGAAGAATTCCTGATGAATAGCATGCAAGATACAACTTTCTGAAATACCACGAGAAAAGGGAGCAGTTCTAACACATTCCAATCAACTTCTTAGCTGTCTAAGCAATTTACAGAAATATTGATATGGTTATCTGAAGAAATATTTAAGAGAAGAAATGGCAGTTCTATTGATCTCCACTCATTAGGCTCTAATTTCCTTAAATTACTCACTCAGATAAGCAAGGCATATGTCTCATCTATAATCCCTTAGCAGCTAGCTACATTCTTGCACCAGTAAAGTATACCACAGTTAGAGGCACTGCTGAAAAATTCTTCCAAGAAAACATAGCTCTTAATATAACTGTGGACTTTGGAGGGGTCAGAAATAAGTGTCAGAGGAAGGCATAGAAGTGGAGAGCCACTGACTCCCTGTATGGCTTTTTGATCCAAATCTCATTTACCCCTAAATCATTTTGATGAAAACCTTCTAAGGAAACTGTCAGACTCGAAAAAGAACAGAAGTACTTGTGGCACCTTAGAGACTAACAAATTTATTTGGGCATAAGCTTCTGTGGGCTAAAACCCAGATGCATGGAGTGGAAAATACAGTAGGAAATACATGCATCTGATGAAGTGGGTTTTAGCCCACAAAAGCTTATGCCCAAATAAATATATTAGTCTCTAATGTGCCACAAGTACTCCTCGTTGTTTTTAATTATACAGACTAACACGGCTACCACTCTGAAACCTGTAAGACTGGAGTTTCATACATACATTTTTTCCTTCCATGGGATTTTCCCCAAGAAGGAAATCAGTTTATAAAGACTTATAAGGATAAGAAGGAGAAGGAAACAGTAAAAACAGCAACATTAGTATCAAAATTATTTCAGTCCTCACAAAGTTCTGTGCTTAACTTTCTGATCTGGGATGCTGGTGATGTGGATTAAGGTCCCAGCTTTTCAGAGACTTCCTATATGACTTTAGATCAGTCCATTCACAGGTCTGTGCCTAAGTTCCCCATCTGTAAAACAGAAATAATACTTCCCTATTTCACTTGGGTGTTATGATGAGATAGCTTCTGCATTAACGATTGTTCGCTGGGAAACTTATCCTCATGCCAGTGTTCTTCTGCTAAAACAAACAAACAAACAAAAAACCCCGGACTGGTTCTGTTTTCCAAAGTTATCTAACTGTAAGCCCCTAATTCAGCAAAGCACTTAATTTTAAGCATGTGAGAAGTACCCTCAACTTCAGTCGGACTACTCACATGCTTACAGTTAAGGGCATGCTGAAGTGTTTTGCTAATAAGAATGAAAGATGGGAAATGAATACTCATGGCGTGCAGTTGTATTTGTTCCATTATTTTTATGTATAGGCTTCTCTACGGCAGTCATCATCACTGTATTAGAGAATGTCATAAATATTAATATTGCCGTTGGGTTTCCCCTCTCCTTGATACCTGAGATACTACCAGAAGTTATCATTCTGATCATATGATGGCCTCTAATGACAGCTATGATGGGTTCTTGAGTCAAGTTAGGGAAAAAAAACCAATAGCTATTAGTTTGGGATGTGAAGGTTTGCCATGATGCACTAAGCTTTGAGCCATCACTCTCTTCGGGTTTCCTTTTGTGAGTTTGCGGTTGTTTGGACAATAAATGGAGCCAGAAACAAGTGCTGATTTGGGTGTGGCTGATAATTCCTCAGGCTGGTGAGCAATGTTGCCAGTGTACAGGTACTCAAACGACAAGTCCCATGAGAAACATTTCCAAATTGAAATATTTAGGCTTTCAGCCAAAAATTTTGGTATTTGAACTTCTGCTGAAAAGCTGAACTTTGCTACAGGAATTTCTTTGTTTACCAGCTCTGCCACAGAATAATTTTTTGGAATGTACACAATGTAGTTTAAGTCTGTGATAGGTATTGCTTATTTCTTGGCAAGATTTAATTAGTGTGCAAAACACCCATGCATCAGAATGCTAGGATGCTTACAGCAGAACAGTGGTTTAATGTATTTTAGTGTATTTTTGGCATTTGAGCAAATGGCAAAGATATAATTCTTTTCTGTGCTTTTTTTTGGATGACAGTTTCAGTAACTTGGACACACTATTCTGCAATTTTCTTTTTCAGACATAGAATCAATATCACTGAGTAGGACCACATTTTTACCTGTATTCATGACTCTAGTCATGGATGGAACTTTTCTCAGGGGTGGTAGTGCACCACAGAAAAATAATTCCACCTCAGAATGTATTATCTTTTTCACCTGAATGCCTTAGGCCCAGGGATGGAGTAACATGTATCTCCCCTTAACTCATTTATAGCATGCCCACACCTTCCAGTGATTTGCTTGGTCTCCATCCTCTTCCCCTCCATGGACTCTGGACTCATGAAGAGACCTCCATGATGTCTGGATGTGGTGGGGGAACAATGCTGCAGAGATTCAGAGTCTGCTGACCTGATGTGATATAGTGGAGATCCATGGGAGACTCTTGTTAATGCGGGGGATTATCCAGTGTGCTTAGTTCAGAAGTCTCTGCATACTAGCTATGAATTCAGAAGATGGGATATTATTAAGTTATTTGTAATGGGAGTGTATCTTTTTAATTAATGAGTTTGCTCCCTTTTCATAGAAAAAGAATGTCAAAAGTTTGCCCAGTTTTGCAGGGTTGTACATTTCCTCTGCTAATCCACCAATTGAATGAAAAATTAAAAAAATAAGGCACCAAAGTATTGAAACAAACAATTTCTCCAATTCTGAGTGCTGACAAATAAACAATGGTAATATCTTTGTGCTATGAGTATGTATACAATAGATATTTAGTAATCTGTAGCACACATCAGATGTTTTACCTTGCAAGCTGAGCATGAAATACCATTATTTATTTATGCAGTAAGTGGAAAAACTTTAATAAACAAAATATTTTGCTGTCCTTCTTGATGATCTTCATTCCTCTTGTTTTTCTGTTTCTGTTTTATGCTATGACAGTGATATATTACAAAGTGATAGGTATGAGAACCAGAGGATTACTTTAAGGAGAGCTCTCTAGGCGCAGAGATGGATTGGCTGATTCACCCGTATTCTCTAGGGTTCTGACCCAAATTGCTACCAGGAAAAAAATCAATATATTTTTCATAAATGTTATTAAAAGTAATAAACAAGTAAGAATAAAATAAAAAAAAATCACTAAGGCTGAACTTTTACAAATTCTATCAGGCTAATTGAGTGAAATCACAGTTATCAAAAAGGTCAAAATAACATTAATTAAACAAGTTAACAGCAACGTTGGTTTTATATAATCAATTTAGTCAAAACACATTAACACAGCAAGTAATTACTTCTCAGTCCTAAAACAGGGAGTTCCATAGAGGAGTTGTTCTTTTAGCTATAAACAATCAAAGAGCTTTTTATTCAGTGATGACCCAGTCTTTAGCTGGGTAAATATTTTAGTATAGAAGTCAAATTGGCTCACACCTTAGAAGCCAATTAGCATTTTTTCTCTTGGAAGTTCACTGTACCTAGTGGCTAATGTATTTCCTTTCATCTCATCCCCTCTATCCCGAACAAAGCAACCAAACAAAAGCCTCCCTCAGCAGAATGTGTAAGCTTTACAAGGTACTTATATTGATAAGAGAGAATTTAGCAGCTTTTTCACTGGACAGTGGCAGCTTTGTTTCCACAAAGAATGAGCTAAAGACTAAAAAACATACTCAGTGTAATGATTTTTAAGGTCAGAAGATTTTTTAGGGTTATTTTAAAGAATATTCTGAGGTTTCTTCCTGAATGTAACATACACAAGCAGCCAACCACACCATATTCATACCCTAAACGTAAATAACTTTTGGAAAGGCTCAATTAAGGTAAAGGGAAAAAGGAACTTATATACGGTAAAAAGGTTTAAACTTCTTCAGCTCTTCAAATGATGTGGTATAACAAGCTGTACTGCTGTCATGGAACAGACAGTGTCTTCTGGCACCTACTGCTTCTTACTGGCAAGTGTCTTTGGATTCACAAAGGACAGGTACCAGGTGCAGGTGTTGTCTTCTTTTCCTCTTGATGCTGTTGGTTTCAGAGACTTGGAAGGTCAGTCTTGTGGTGAACGGTGACCCTGAAGACACATACTCTGCTCTGTGTGTTCCTTGATCTTATAGGGCATGATTCACCCTTACTCTGCCTCACAACACCTTCTTTTGGAGCTGCAGGCAAATCAGGGGTGCATGGATGACATGATCCAATCATAGTGTCCTGGATATGAACAACATGATCTAATCATATCTCACTGACCAAATGCTGGCCTGTGATCAGTAATGAAAGTTCCTTTTTGTCTGAAAGCTCCTTAAGATAGTTTTTACTATAACAAAGGTGGCTTCAAAGAAGACAATACTTGATGCAGTATCTTGGCAGCTATACCAGTTTATATCTCTGGGAAAGATGTCCAGTTTTCACTATGCACTATAAGTGTCTCGTGTAGATTTAAACAAATTCTCTAAAAAGAATTAATTGTCCGTCTAACCATTCATTTGCTCCACTTTCACACACATGCATTCTAGTTCTCACAATAAATCTACTCAGAATAAATCTAAATATAACTTGTGACAGCTGTCAAACCAGTTCTTTTATCAACAGGATTTGGGAAACTGGTTCACTAACTGGATGAGAGTTTGCAAGCCTTAAAGGAATTAAGGGCTAGATTCATCAAGAGACGTAGATTGCAACACATAACTTTTAGGCAACTTGACTAATTGCCACCCCTATTAGGGAGTTAGGCAGAGAGGGGCACCTATCTCTGCTTGGGATTTTTAGACATTAATCCTTTCCTGGAGGCAGGCACTTAATCTTTTATATATAGACACATAAAATGTAAAAAAATTCCCCTCCCTGCCTGATGGGATGCACTGCATTATGGATCTTTTTCAATCTCTCCTGTTGAACCTTTCCCACTGTATTTAAAATAATAAAATACTGTTTGCATCCTTTGCCATATCAGGCAGAGGAGGTAATTGAATGCAGCCTAGGTGAGTGCCTTAACCATTGGGCTAAAACTTTTCCAGCTATTCCATTTTGTGTGGGGTAAGGTGTTCTAGGAGAATGCCTGCTGAATGCCTGCAGGTGAGATAAGTGGGGCAATGCCTAGTTTGAGGATTCCAATGGGGATTAGGTGTGAGATAGTTGCCTAGACTTCACATCTGACGCATCTTGTACATGCTTGTTTGCAGAAACTTAGGGAGAAGCTGAGCAGGGTTTTTGAAGACCTCAGTGGCACCCAAATGTTGGGCTTAGGCATCTATGTCCTTTCGTGGATGTAGCTCTGACTGTCTGGGTGAAAGTTCACCACCAACTGTGATGGAGGCAAGACCTTAATTATGTTAAAGGTCGGGGCCTATACTCCATTTCAAAGCAAAAATCTGCTTAATAGTTTAAAATATAAATTCTATTTTAAATAAGGTAGTTAAAAATTATATATTTACAGACTATCTCACACAGGGCAACTTGGCCAGCTAGTACAGTCTGTCTTACAACGTTCATAAAGTTGTACTTACTGACATCCTTGCCCTGAATAGTCTTTGTCTGGTAATAAACTCCTTTATCTGATTATTAATATAACAGAATGTTAAAGCAGGTATATTTTCTATGCTTGTTGGTAAGAGTGAGCAGCAGGTGTTTCTGATCTGCTTTAACTATACTATAGTGAAACATTAAACCTCCAGTATGATTCTGACAGCAGAATCTAGCACACTGAAAACTTTGAATGTTATACTGTTGTCTGGCACTGTATATGGAAAGGTCAGAGTTGTCAAACTTTTGGCAGTACCGTGCACTACAGTACATTAGGAGTCAGAAGATATTAAGCATTGTATTTTGTGATACTTCTTTCCAAGGCAGCTAGTCAGGACTAATCTACACTGGCAACGCAAAAGCGCTGCCATGGCAGCACTTTAATGTGCCTTGTGTGGTCATGGCACATCGCTGGGAGAGAGCTCTCCCAGCACTCTGATAAAACCATTTCAATGAGGGGTGTAGCTCCCAGCACTGGGAGCCCGGCTCCCAGCACTGGGGCACTGTTTACACTGGTGCCTTCCAGCAGTGGTTCTCAAAGCCGATCCGCATCCCTCGGAGAACCGCGGGAGCCGCGATCGGCTGAATCTGCAGATGCAGCAGGTAAACAAATCGACCTGACCCACCAGGGGCTTCCCCTGAACAAGTGGTGGACCAGCTTTGAGAACCACTGCCTTACAGCACTGCAACTTGCTGTGCTCGGGGGTGGGTGGGGGTGGGGGGATGTTTCCCCACCCCTGAGCGATAAAGTTGCAGCACTGTTAATTGCTAGTTTAGACAAGCCCTTAGGCCTGGTCTACACTGGGTGGGGGGATTGATCTAAGCTATGCAACTTCAGCTATGAGAATGACGTAGCTGAAGTCAACGTATCTTAGATTGACTTAGAATCACTTACTTCGCATCCTCGCTGTACGGGATTGATGGCTGCCGCTCCCCCGTTGACTTTGGTTCCGCCTCTCACCAAGCTGAAGTTCAGCAGTCGACGGGAGAGCGATTGGGGATCGATTTATCGCGTGTACACTACATGCGATAAATCGATCCCGATAGATCAATTGCTACCCACCAATTCGGCGGGTAGTGTAGATGTACCCTTACGCTCTATAGGCAGGGGAGAAAGTTGCCATGAGAAATTTAAAATGCAAAATTATTCCTTTGATCATTTAAAATTGTAATTAGAGATGTGTCCAAGAAGATTTATTTGTATCACTAATCCCAAATCCAAATTCCAACACCCAAAAGTATCTGGGATTTTGAATTAGTCCATTTGATAGATTGGAACTGACAACAAAATTTGGATCTACTTCCAGGTTCCGCATTTCGTCATCTCCATGTGATGTTAGAATCTAAGATTTTGATTTGGGCCCCTCTCTAATTCTAATCTCTTTAGGACAAAGGACACATCTCTACCTTCTGAAATGTGGTTTTTGTTTGTTTGTGTCTGTTTGTTTATAAGGGAATTTGCATTTCAAAATGTGTGAACACATCTTTTCTTTTACTTCAAATAACTCAGATAAATTAAATAAGCTGCAAATCTAGTGCATAAAGACTTTTCTCTCTTCTGTTAACATGAGGGCTCACACTCAAAATATCTTTGAGCAATGTTATAAGAAAGCATTAACAGGAAACTGAGACCTATGTCTGTCTGCCTACCAAAGTTGCTTTGCTGTCAGCATTACTGTAGGGAGTTTGTTTTCACAGCCTGACGGTACTGCATTGAACTTTCAATGTGTGACATGAGATTTAGGGAGCTGAGATCTGCAATACAACTTTTTTTTTTATCACTATTAGATTATTTAAATAGTTTGGAATTGAATTCAGGAGCAGCAGCAGCAGCAGCAGCAGCAGCAGCAGCACAGAAGTCAGCAAACAGAGCCGAAAATAGAGGAGTTTGAGTGGAGAGCTGTTGGAGAAGAAGGATGAAGGCTGGAGAATTACACTAACACCAGGAAGAGGCTGGTCTACATGACTGGGAACTCCCCACTAAGAATAACGGACAGGCCTATCACCAGAGCGGATCTGAAGAATAGAAGGGCATGTGGTCTGCTGGGAGTTAAGATACAGTATGTGGACTTGAGTCTGAAGAGGATCCTAATGGAAGCAGGAAAGAATCCACTGATTGTCCTTCATTTGGGAACACATGATACTACTAGATTCTTGCTGAAACACATCAAAGGACACTATACCAGGCTGGGGAAGATGCTTAAAGAAATGGAGGCTCAGGTGATCTTCAGTGGCATTCTACCTGTCCCTAGAGGAGGAGAGAGAAGACAAGGAAAGATTATGAAGATCAACAGCTGGCACAGACAATGGTGCTATCAGGATGGCTTTGGGATGTTTGACCACTTGGAGGCATTCATGGACAGAGGACTGTTCGCATGAGATGGACTCCACCTGAATAGGGAGGGAAATAGACTTCTGGGGTGGAGGCTGGTGTAACTGATTAAAAGAGTTTAAATTTGGGATTCAGGGGAAATAGTTGGGAGATGCTTGTGTAATCGCCACACCTGATTCTAATATCGAGAGGGAGAAAATTCAAGTATGAGAGGATACAGCAATGGAGAAAGGGGAAAAAAAGGGGTAGAAGAATGTACAGTAAGAGGAAAGATATTGCCAATACCAATGACACTAACAGTCAGGTAAGCAATAATGGCTGTAGAATGACTGTACCTAATCCGGCAAGGAATCTGGATGAAGCCCAGCAGAAACAATTAAGATGTCTGTACACCAACTGCAAGGAGCCTGGGTAACAAAATGGAGGCACTAGAACTACTGGTAAAGGAAGTGAAATCAGGGCCGTCCAGAGGTTTCAGGGGGCCTGGGGCAGGGCCGGGTCTTCGGCAGCAATTCAGCGGCAGGTGCCTCTTGGAGGGAAGGACCTGTTGCTGAATTGCCGCCGAAGAATGAAGCGGTGGTGGTAGAGCTGCCGCCGATCGCGGCTTTTTTTTTCTTTCTTCCCCTCCCCTACCCCCCGCTTGCGGTGGCACTTGTACTCACCGGGCGGCACTCCGAGGCTTCAGCAGCACTTCAGTGGCGGGTCCTTCACTCGCTCCGAGTCTTCTGCTGCACCGAAGGACCCTCCGCCTAAGACCCAGAGCGAGTGAGGGGCCTTCCGCGAAAGTGCCGCTGAAAACCCGGAGCAACTCGTGGGGCCCCTGCGGGCCCAGGGCCTGGGGCAAATTGCCCCACTTGCCCCCACCCCCGGGGTGGCCCTAAGTGAAATTAAATATTATAGTGATGACAAAAACATGGTGGAATAGTAGTGATGACTGCAGCACAGGTATTGAAAGGTATGTTCTGTTCAGGAAAGACAGAAATAAAAGTAAAGGTGGTGGAATAGCATTGTATTTTAATGGTGAAGTAGACTGTAAAGAAATTAGAAGTGACGGAATGGATAAAACAGGATCTGTTTAGGCCACAATCTCTTTGGAGAAGAAAGCTAACAGAGGTTGCACTGGGATAGTGCTTGTGGTATGCTACAGACCCCCAGGATCCAATTTGGATATGGATAGAGACCTCTTTAATATTTTAATGAAATAAATACTACTTGGAATTGTGTGATCATAGGAGACTTTAATTTCCCAGGTATAGATTGGAGGACAAGTACTACTAATAATGATAGGACCCAGATATTCCTGGGTGATAGCTGACAGATTTCTTCACCAAACTGTCACCAAATCAACAAGAGATGATACCATTTTAGATTTACTTTTTATTAGTAGCAATGGCCTCATAGAAGAACTAGTTGTAGAGGACAACCTTGGTTTGAGTGATCATGAGCAAATTCAGTTTAAAGTAAATGAAAGAATAAGCAAAAATAGGTCTGCAACTGGAGTCCTTTATTTCAAAAGGTCAAACATAAAAAAATTAAGGGTGGAAGTTAGGAAGTGGACGGGAATGAAGAAGTCAAGGATCTGAATATGGAGGATGCGTGGGATTACTTTGAGAAAAAGTTGTAGAAACTATCTGAAACCTGCATCCCAAGCAAGAGGAAAAGATTTTCAGGTAAAGGTTGCAGACCAAACTTTTATATAAAAACAACAAGGAGTCCAGTGGCACCTTAAAGACTAACAGATTTATTTGGGCATAAGCTTTCATGGATAAAAAACCCACTTCTTCAGATGCATGGAGTCCATGTTTTTTTACTCACAAAAGCTTATGCCCAAATAAATCTGTCAGTCTTTAAGGTGCAACCAGACTCCTCATTGTTTTTGTGGATACAGACTAACAAGGCTACCCCTCCAAAACATTTATATAGTGGCATCATTATATTTATTGTCTTATTAAACGTTTCTAATGGTTCCTAACATTGTGTTAGATTTTGGCTGCTGCTGCATATTGAGCAGATGTTTTCATGACTCCAAGATCTCTTTCTTCCCTCTTCATTTTGTGTTTCTAGTTGGAATTATGTTTTCCAGTATGCATTACTTTGAATTTATCAATATTGAATTTCATCTGCCATTTCATTGCCCAGTCACCCAGTTTTGTGAGATCCCTTTGTAACTCTTCTCCCTTCCTGGTGTTTATGCCTCTGGTGTATTTATAGAAAACAATCATATCTGAGGGGAGATATGATTGAATTCATCTTTCTTAAACATGTGAGACCAGAATTGCATGCAGTATTCCAGATGAAGTCTCACCAGTGCCTTGTATAATGGTAATAACACTTATCTCTACTGGAAATCCCTTGCCTGATCAATTCTAGGATCTCATTAACCTTTTTCACAGCCAATCACATCTTACCCATATCTTTTTTTAAGATTAATACTTTGAGCTTCTTTAGTTTTAGACTGTAAAACAGGATCTACAGACATGCATTCATTCTTGTATCGCTTTTCTAAACTCTTTTTATTTTTCAACATCCTTTGTAAAATGTGGACCCTCAGATTGAATGCAGTATTTCAGTAATGGCTTCACTAGTGTCATCTACATTTCCTTGTACAAATACTACCCTGTTTATCCAACCCAAAATGGCATTTGCTTTTAGCCACCTCATTGCATTGGAAGCTCATGTTCAGTTAGTTATCTACCATGACCATTAAGTCCTGTTCTGGTGACTGTTTTCCAAAATATAGTCCCTTCCTCAAAGTACTATCTGCATTCTTGTTTCTTACATATATGCATCTAGCACTGTTAAAACACAAGTTGTTCAAATGATCCCACCTTACTATGCAATCCAGATTGTTCTGTAGCACTAACCTGTCCTCACCATTGTTTACTACTCTACAAATCAGTGTATCATCTGCAAATTTTACCAGCAATGATTTTATCAGTGAACTGGGAGAAAATATAAAGACATTGAATAGCATTAGTCCTAGAACAGATATGATTTCACCCAGGATCAGTGGTAGGTTATCCTGTTTATCCATTTAAAATACTGAAATAGCACTTTTTTTCTCCTGTTCTCTAGAATGTCCCCTATATTTCAAGGTTTGTTAAATTGGAACAACAATCAACATCAGTGGCTCAGAGTGTACACTGAATAATTACTGTTTGAATAGAAAAATATTTCATGATTACTATAAGCTTTCCATTTCTTTCCAAAGAAAGAAGTATTTCTTGAACACTTCTGCATTTTCTATACTGTTATTGACAATTTTACCATCCCTGTTTTGTAATGGTTCTGTACAATTACTCGGTTTTCTTTTGTTCTTGTATATTAAAGTCCTTCTTATTATCAGTTTAAGCGGCATTGAAATGAAAAGATTGTAAACTCAAGAACTCCATCAATTCCTCAGTGTCTGTTTTCAGCTTTTTTTCCACTAGCATATATCCAGTCTTGCAGCCAATAGACATAAACCCGAGAGGTTATAGAAGTACCACCACCAACTTACAATGTTGCAAGTCACTGCAGAAACATATCCACCAGGATGGAATTAAAAGTATGTTACTGTTGTAAATATGGCTCCATAGAGGGTAGTGCAGACACTGAATAATCTATACTCTTTTGCAGATTCTGTTCCTCAACATTGTTCAACAAAAATAATTCAGAGAAAACTGCCAAAAATTTTCACCATAGATTGTTTTTTCAGTGTATCTGACAGATATGGGAGGACACTCATTTTTAGAATTTTTATTTGATTCACAAAGGACATGTGTATACAACTCCAAAAGTTTAGAGAACTGTTTTAAGACTGGGCAATGTTGATGGAAGAGAATTTTTTTAAGATCAGAAGCAAATTATAACTCTCAAGTATGTGATTTGTTTGGTTAAGTAAAGGAGTGTGATTAGGAATTTGGATAACGGCCTAAATTTTGATTTTCTGTGTGTTTATTTTGTAGCCTGCAAAACTGCCAAATGCTGCGACCAGTTCTAACAGGCTAGAAATAGATCCTGGTAGATGGGTGAAAGTCAGTAAAATGTCATTTGCATACACTAATATTCAGAGATTCCTAATTTTATATCAGAGATGCATGGAGGAGCTCTAATTTCATTGCTAATGATTCCAGTACAACACTGGTTGGAATAAGAGAAGAAAAGGACAGTTTTGCTTGGTATTGTTCCTAAATGCAGATTATATTGTTAGCTGTAACAGAGATAATTGATTATTATTGACTAGATTACTGAAATCCATTTGTGTAATTTTGCCAAAATAAAACTTCTCTAGTATTGCAATTATGGATAGGCATTTGTTTCCAATGAATACCTTGTGGATTGCAAGTGAACATTTTATCAGAGTATGTCAGGTATATAAAATGTCAAAGATTACCAAAAGAAAATCTTCCACTTTTGAAGTCAGTCTGATCAGGGTGTATCAGTTTTATATCCATATTGAGAAAGCATGGGGTATTTAAACAAGGCAGACCATCTCCATCTTTCATAGCTATGACAGTAATTAGACTAATTTTCATATCCCATGAGAAGCTTCCAGTTTTCAATTTTCCTTGAATCACAGACTGGAATATAGGGTTTTGCAGGTACTGAAATACTTTGTAGAACTCCGAGGGAAACCAATTCAGATCTGGAGATTTGTCAGACAGCATAGATTTAATAATAGTTTGAATTTCCTCTTCTGAGGTACAATGTAAGAGCCAGATTCTGATCCCCTTGATTATGTTGACTCATATCTTATTTCATAGATATATTATTCAAGTCAATGAAAGTATGGGTGAAGTATAGTTCTATCGGTTGTTAAAGAATCAGGATCTGGCCCTAAATTAATCATTCAAATTTGTTCTTTTAGGGTCTAGTGTAACTAAGAACAAATTTTTAACCCACAAAGTCTTCACTTGAAATCCAGGACCTAAGATTATCACAATGTAAAGGCCTAGTATCCTGATTTTATCACAACCTTGAAATCATGGTGCATTTGTCTGTTAGAAAGATGGTTTGGGTTGGTTAATAGCCAAGTTTACTCTTCTTGCTGGAAGAGGAATTGACATAATGGTTTTGATTCATTGAGGAGCACTGCTCTAAAGAGTTACAAAATAGCATTTTAGCAAAAGATACAGTACTTACAGGCGCTGCAGTGAAACTATGCAACCTTTCAATCCATTAATCAAAATGTTTACAGTTCCCATTTTAAGGTAGCTGAAAAAATAATAAATATTGAGCAAAGAAAATTAATCTGTTTCTGCAGCTTTCCTCTGCACCAGTCTGGGACTGTTGGATAACCTTCCCTGTCAGGAGAGGCAAAGAGACAAAAGTGAAGAGCACATATTGCATATGCTGCTTTCTCATACAGTTGTTTCTTTTCCTGAGTGGTGAAATTACAGTATAGAGTATAGAAAAATGTGACCATGTAAAATAATGGCTGCTAGCACACTGGATCCCTGAAACCCTGCCCCCCCCCCAAAAAAAAAGTGAGTCAAAAATTCAAAACTTGGTATCAGACGACAGATGTCTAATTAAAGAGGCAACCCTGTTCTTGCTGCCTGCGGTTTTGAAAAACAGTCACTCTCCCAAACTATTCTGTGTATATTTATATCAGAGATAAAAGATGGCTGGCAAATTTCCCAAGCCAAATGTTCTGGGTCCAAGATATTCTAAAGTTGGAAAAAGAGTGAGAAAGTTGATCTTTAGAAAGATAATGTGAGAGTTACAAAGAGGTAACAAATTCCAGAAAATTCTAGAAAATAGAGCGATATAATCAAAACCATAGATCTTATAGAAAGTGCTGAAGAGCATGCTTAGCATCTTGGAGGTTCAGGCCTTCACTGGCTGAAAGCTTGACTCCCAAGCTTTAGTGTGTGAATTGGACAGGGAATCTGAAGAAGAGGTAGCTGGTTTATAACCTTTTCCTATCAATAATAGCAGCTGTTCCAGTCTTCTTACATTCAAGACTTTAAAATACCCACAAGTGTCTGGTGGCAGATGCTTACAGACCCCTACACTGAAATGGGACAGACATCATGTCTATAACAGGACTGGAAAAGGTTTTAATTTGTAAAAAAAGATCAACAGATTACTAAAAATATATATCACATTTTCAGATTAAAAAAAATGCCTGTGGTCTGAAAAACAAATGAACAAGTATTCAGGAGACATTTCAGCCCAAAGAATATTTTTTTTTCAGAAAGCTATAAGCATCTGAAAATAGTATTTTATAATAAAATTGCTTTCTCACCCATAACTACAAGGTTGTTAGCTCAAAAATAAATTCCATCATTATAGGAAAAAGTGCATGAACATAATACAGTTCAAAAGTTCAAAAATGTAGCTTCTTTTCATACATCTCAAGATTTTCCAGCCCTGACCTTGTATTAGGTGTACTATAGAGCATCTTTGAAGAGCATAGAGCATGTGCACAGTGTTACTGATGAGGTCTTGGTTAACAACATTGAACACATGATAAACTGTTACTTTATAAACCATGTTTCATGCATATTAGAATTTGTTTGCACTTTATATCTTTACATACCTTGGGCACAAAGCTCTGGTTTGCAGTAATTCTGGTATTTTAATAAACTTCTCAATAATTCCTAGTATCCCTCAAGTAATTGTTTTACACATTCTCTCTCTGTGCTTTTATTTTGGTATTTGTAGAATTTTAAAATTAAAATTCTTCAACATTCCAGGAGAAGTTACTAGAGCAGTCCTGAGTTCTGAATCAGACTATTTTTGTCAGGTAAAATGGAATCTGCAAAAATGAAATGTACATCAAATGCAAATGTATATGCTAAATTACCAATACCATTTGTCTTACTTCATTATTTATTCTTAGAATTATGATAGCACCAAGAGACCCCAAGCAAGATAAAGGCCCCATTGAGCTAGACACTGCACAAATATATACTAAAGCCATGTTTAAAGGGTGAGGTAGTTCATGGCAAGCCATTGTGTGAATCCACAGTACCAGAGGCGGCTCCAGGCACCAGCACGCCAAGCGCGTGCTTGGGGTGGCAAGCCGCAGGGAGGCGCTCTGCCGGTCGCCGGGAGGGCGGCAGGCAGGCTGCCTTCAGAGGCATGCCTGCGGAGGGTCTGCTGGTCCCACGGCTTCAGCAGACCTCCCGCAGGCAAGCCGCCGAAGGCAGCCTGCCTGCCGTGCTTGGGGCGGCAAAATGCCTAGAGCCGCCCCTGCACAGTACACAGCATTGCTGCCAATTAATATTGCCATTTACTCAAACCCTAAGACACACACATTGCCAGAAGAGTTTGTAGTTTAAACTCACAAGGTGTGGGGGAAAGGAAGTATCATTATCTCCATTTTTCAGATGAGAAAGTGAAACAAAGATTAAGCAATTTGCTAAAGTGTATAGCAAGGTGGCTCTTGAACCTGCCTTTTCTGTGGCCCAGTTTAGTGTTTTAGCTACACAACTGAATGCTCTCCAGTGTGCAAGGAACATCTAATCTGCTACTTTCTCTACATCTTGCTAGTTTGCAGACCTGCTGCTACTAACTGTGGAGGTGAGTCAGGCTGGGAGGGTTTCCATCAGGATGGAAGCAAAGGAATTCAAGGCTCATTGCACCTTAATTCTGAGCAGCTAGAATCTCTCCTTTGTCCCTGGTACCATGATCCTAGCTAACCCCCCAAAACTTTTAATAAACATGCCAGTTTCTAGACCATCTTTCTGGAAATTACCCAGACTCCTAAGGGATAAATGGATTATAAAGGCATTATAAAGGCATTATGTTGTAAAATTTGGATATCAGAAAGTGGCCCAGTTTCTCAGCTGATATAAATCTGCATAATTCCTTACAGTCTTCCACTGGAAGTATATGTAATTGCTAGGCACCAAATTGTACGTACTGTTTACCTGCATCATTTTGATAGTATATACGTTACCACAGGGCATAGTAAAAAAGGGTAAATGCATTCCTGGTATTAAATAAATAAGTAAAAATGTTAGTGTATGTACATATATACAAAATTTTGATCATCAGTTTTATTTTCTTTGCCACTAGAATCTGAAATGCCAAAGCTTGACCAAGTGTCTGGCAGAAGGTGTATCCCCCAAGGTCTCCTCCTTATCACCCTTTTTTGCAGTGTATTTTAATAAATGGCTTAGAACTCCTAAACTTCCAATATTATCACTGGTGCTGTTTACCTCTTTACCCGCCATGGCTCCTCCCAGCTAGGATATATCTGCAGACTTTCATCCACAACAGCTATCACCCATTGTGATACCCAGCTGTCATTCCATTGTGGTTTGCTCTTCCACTTTCCTTTGATTCCACTCTGGCTTGCCTCTCTCCAGCTAGCTGGCTAGCCTCTCTTGCATCCTTTTTGCTAAAACCCACTCTTGTCAGTCTCATTGATATGTCTGTCTGCTTGCATGGTAGTCAGCATTTAGACCAACTTCTGTCACCCTCAATGACATCTTTCAAAGATGATTGCATGCCTTGCTGTTCATAAACCTGCAAACATGTCCATGCTGTTCTCATGTTAGCAATAGCCAATAAAGAAAAGTTGAAACACTTGTATTATAGAAATAAAACTATCATCCAGTGGCTTCCCAGTTGTGATGATTCTTGGTGTAGGGTAGCCTTTATTTAGTTTGAGTTGATATATTAATCAATAGTCCTCTGTGTCCCTAGTGAGTTAGTCCATCTCGCATGCTGCTACAGTTTTAAAATCAGCAGTTTGGGAATTACCTGAGGGATGTCCTTAGGTCTGGAGACTCAAGGAGCACGTGAAAAACAAATACAGTGACCACAAGCACATCTACACTTGAATAACTGTGCTTTTATTACACATTTCATTAAGCAGATAATCAATGTCATAATAATGAATACAGAAATGAAAACCAAGAGCGCCTGTGAAATACTCAGAAATGTACTCATACTCACATCCCCAAAGATATCATGGAGTCGGGTGGATCTCTCAATAGGTGGTCATTGGTGGAGGATCTCCTGATGGGGGTCTTCCCTCCTTATCCATATAAGGGAACCCTTTTTATCCTGTGTTATAATCACACTCAACGCTTTAAGTATATGCATGAGGTGTCCAACCCCCTTTACCTTATCTATACTTACACACGTCATAAACTTTGGAGTGCCCTCTTTTCATAGCTTATCCTCTTAGTTCCCCTTTTTCTCATTATGCATCTATGTAAACAACTCCCCACGGTAACCTGTAGTTACTGCAGAAATTCTCATGATGTTACAATTGTACATTGTGGCAGACATTCCAGAACATCACCCATTGGCCGATTCTTTACAGTAATCTTGTAATTTTCCTGGTATGTTATTGCTGAGTCACCTACTTATGTCAACTCTCCTTGGCCTGAGGCCTAATATTGCTAAGCTGAAATCTTACAGGCCTCAACCTGCAGACCTTGCATTACTTATATACCTAATACATACTCAATGAGGAGTCCTTGTGGCACCTTAGAGACTAACAAATTTATTGGGCAATTCAATCATGGTGGATGTGGCCCATTCCCAACAGTTGACAGAAGGGGTGAGTATCAACAGAGGGAAAATTATTTTTTGTAATGACCCAGCCACTCCCAGTCTTTATTCAGGCCTAATTTGATGGTGTCCAGTTTGCAAATTAATTCCAGTTCTGCAGTTTCTCATTGAAGTCTGTTTTTGAAGTTTTTGTTGTTGAAGAATGGCCACTTTAAGTCTGTTATTGAGTGTCCAGGGAGCATTGAAGTGCTCTCCTATTGGCTTTTGAATGTTACAATTCTTGATGTCTGATTTGTGTCCATTTATTCTTTTGTGTAGAGACTGTCCGGTTTATCCAATGTACATGGCAGAGGGGCATTGCTGGCACATGATGACATATATCACATGTGCCAGTAATTAAATAAAAACAATTGGCTACAATAGCCAGGATTGTAAGTCACTTTGTTACCCTCACTTCCCCCAAATGAGTGACACTTGTGCTTAACTGGGTATCAGCTTCCTGACACCATCGGCCTGTTAGCCACCCAAGAGCTCTCCTCTGAGCTATGCCAGCCCTTACCTTGCCCTGTAGATTGACAATGAGTGCATAATAATGAAAATAATCATAAGTTTATTATCAAAGATTCAAGAGACAGATGAATAAACATCCGTTGTCTGCCAGGAAACCTGTTTCTCCACCTCTGCTATGCTACAGCATCTAAGAACATAGTTTCAGTATACATACGTAACTCCTTACATAATGTCTGTACATACATTGTACAACAATAACAATGACCAGTGTGACCCTGGCTTTCAGTTAGGACCTCACATGACATTTTTTGGTGAACTAGAATGTACAGCCCAGAATCAGATATTCCTGTAACACTTTTGACAGTTGGAATTAAGGGGATTCTTGGGTCATACTAATGCAGGATGAGTCCAAAGATCTAACAACTGGCAAATGGAAGGCACCAAATGAAATCTCAGCACTACTTTTCAGTTATGATACTGAGCCACCAGGATGAGATTTCCCAGCTCTTCTCTCTACTTATTCACTTCTTGAGCCCACATCAAAGCCAATTGCCTTCTCCCCCAAATAGTGATCTGAAAGAACTGTCATTTTACCCATTTTGAGGGGCAATGGGTAAAACAATATCAATTTTTAATATTATTAGGCCAAAGAAATAGGTTGTGGACATTTCAATCTACATTTGCTTCATTGTTTAATTCTTTTCCCTCACCAAATGGTGGTTTGGTTTGGTTTGCTTTCATCTTCTCTCTTCAGTGCTTTTTCTCCTTAGAGTGTCTCTCTCTGTAGCACTGCAATTATGATAGAGATTATTATAATGTCAAAAAAGAAAAATATATATGTGGTGCAACAAGTCCCAGAAAGCATAGTGAAAGAGAAAGCATAATCAATTAAGTCTAGATAGACAGACAGACAGATAGACAGATGATATAGGAATTTAAAACCAGCATAATAAAATGACACAAAAGACAGTAGCTGATTTGATTGAACACTTTTTCCTCAGCCCAGGAAACTACAACGTGGAATTTAAATTTTAAGTGGCTAAATTCTGTTTTTAGGCTGAAGGTAATAAACATTAATTGAAAATATACAACCTAGCAATCGTAAATTAAAATGTAATCTCTTTGTGCACACTAACAGTTTATATTATTTTTTCTAGCCAGTAATGTTTTGAAGCTTCAAGTTATTTAGTAGTTTGTGCAGTTGTTAAATTACTCATTTTTTCCTTCCGATATACATCCAAACTAATTAGCCTCATGGAAGCTGAGGTGGATGTTTTTCTGCTTATCTGAATACTTTTCAGAGCATATACCCACACACGCAATGCTTCATGTAGAAGTGCCTAGCTTAGTTAAGAACATAAGAATGTAAGAATGGCCATACTGATCAGATCAATGGTCCATCTAGTCCATCTAGTATCCTGTCTTACAACAGTGGCCTATGCCAGGTGCTTCAGAGGGAATGATTCAGGTACAATGTTTGATGACTTCCTGGATAGAAATGAATGACTCAAGAAAGAACGAAAGAAATCTGGTGCTTCCCATTTTGTTGCTAAACTAGGAGTTAGAAGAGGTTTTAAACTAAATCAGAGGTGACGCCTATTTGAATAAAACAATAAATAAAATAAGTAGTGTGATTGCCATTAACTGTAAAAAAGAACAATAAGTCAGTAGTGTGCATGCACAACAAAATAGGGAAATGTCAATCAAACATTTAGCAATAACTCAAGAATTTGCATATTACAGGAATCTGCCCCGTTGACAAGGCAAAACTCACATGAGCAGATGTGGCAAGGCTATTTGTGCAGGGGCCTTTCATTCTGAAATGCTGTTATTGCTTACTTGGATTGTAAGATTCCTGTCTGAGGTCATCTTATTTTTATCTTTGTGTACTGTGCATGGCACAAAGGGGCCTCGGTCCTGACTGAATGCAAACACAACTACATCAGGTACAGACACGACCTAGGAGTAAAGATCTAGGGACTTGGCAGGGGGGGAGGTAAAGAAAATAACTCAGGGTGCAATCGTGCTTATCTCATGGGATTCCCTAACTAGCCTGGTAGTGCAAAGGGCACCAAAGCAGTGGTGCAAAGGGTGCTGGATGGGAGGGGGGACAGGGGCAAAGATTTGGCCTTGTATATCAGAATAAGTTAGAAATCCAAATTCTCCCTAAAAAATATATTTGCCAATCACTAAAATTAGATTTAAATTCCTGCTATGGAAAATTACCATATCTCATCCACATGCCAGTGATCAATTCACTAACCTCTCGCTGTCTCAGATGCATCAGAAACACAAAGCAGGGGACAAATGTAACACTTTCTATAACCCTATGTCTAGTTAGAAATTCTGTAATGATGGCTACCCCCAACTGTTAAACATATATCACACAGAATCACATGGAGAACAGCAGCACATAAGGAACTATTCTGACACTGCTGCTTTGTGAGTTCTGAATCCCGTTATTGTGGCTCAGTTAATTTCCACGCCCAGAAGGACGGTGTCTCACTTGCTCAGCCAAGGAGATGGGGGTGACAGCCAAGAAGATGGGGGTGGGGAAGCAAGTCTCAGGGCTCTGGAATAATTACAACGTAACACCATTGAAGCCAATGGAATGGATCACTTGGGTAAAGTTAAGCACATGTATAAGTGTCTGTAGGATCAAGGAGCTGGAGAGATTTTTGAGGCAATGCCACTAAAAAGTCTAGAAAATATTAGCTAATATCAACAACTAAGGGTACATCTAGGCTACCTGCCATATTGGCGGGTAGCGATCGATTTCTCGGGGATCGATATATCGCGTCTCATCTAGACGTGATATATCGATCCCCGAAAGCGCTCCCGTTGACTCCGGAACTCCACCAGCGCGAATCGTGGTAGCGGAGTCGACAGGGGGAGCCGTGGATGTTGATCCCGCGCCGTGAGGATGAGAGGTAATTCGATCCAAGATACTTCGACTTCAGCTACGTAGCTGAAGTTGCATATCTTAGATCGATCCCCCCGCAGCGTAGACCAGCCCTGAGCCAGAGGCATAGAAGAAATATTATTATAGTTTTCCATTCTGTATTGTATGTATGTATTACAACAACATTCCACCATCTCCAGAAAACTATCTACTTAAATATAACCTTTTAAAAAAATAGCACCTGTAATATTTACAGCACAAACTTTTCTGTAAACTCTGGTAATGAGATTCTGGAACAGAAGAGATGAGGGATAAAGTCTAATTGCTTTTCCGACTCCAGAGATTCTAAGTGAAGTTTTAACATCTGGCACTATCCCATATCCTCAAAGAGCTACTGGTTTTCAGGAAAGAGTCACTACTGTGATTTTGCAAGCACGGAGCACCCTTTTGACATTCAGTATCTGTTAAAATTTGATACATTTTAACATTATGTACTGTAGATAAATTCCTGTCCTGCCCCTCAATAACAGCTATAGTCTAGATAAATATGTTTTTGTTGCTTACTGTGAATCTAAAGTACACAAATAAACTGCATGACAAAAAGATTTATGATTACAAAATAATCTGTAATAATAATAATAAATAATAATTAATAATAGTACTGCCTCTCCCAAGACAATGCGCTATTACTGCATATAAGTGGTCTGTAACAGTAGCTATTCATTCTTATAACAGTCTTATACATTCGGTGGCTGGTTAGGTTAATCTTGGCAAATATTCCTTTTGGATACTTTGAAAATATATATTTTCTTTTTCTTTCTTTCTTTCTTTCTTTCTTTCTTTCTTTCTTTCTTTGTGTCCAGGAGGTCATCAAACCTCATACCTGGCCTTCTGGCCAGATTCTAGAATTGTTTTAATATAACATAATAAAATGTGAATGTATATAAATTGTTACTTTCTCTACAGTTATGAGCTAATTTTACTTTGATTTCTGTGGGTCTGTTTACATTACTATTCTCAGTTATGTCGTGTTTTTTTTTCTGGTTCTTAAATTAATCTGTGCTCTAATCTGTTCAGAAAATTAACCTGGATAAGAATAAACTTTCACAGAGCAATGTTAAAACAAAAGGTTCTTTCTTAGGACCAGGTGTTACTTGGCAGCAAACTAACGGAATTCTCTGTAGCCCTAGCATTTCTGAATTATGTACCTAGATCTTATTGAGTAAACAAATTTAATTTATTTTAAGATATATTACATTTTCAAAACAAATTTTCACCAGTTTTGTCTTTTCCAATATGAGGCTTTTCTCAGTGACTGATGTGAGGTGTTGCTTTGAGAAATTCTGTGATATAGCATGGACTCCTTCAGTTTTAAAGATTCTCGCTTCTGAATTCAATTGTTTTGTGACTTGATCAAAATGTCACTTTGCTGTAAATAAATAAACAAAGAGACTGCATAATTGCCCCAAAAGAACATACTGAGGGGATTGTTTCAACTATCTTGTGCTGAGTAGTAACATTAGAGGACTCCATGATTCTAAAATTGAAGTGGCTGTTTCCTAAGAGAGCTATTTATAGAAGTGCTGCAACAGCAGCTAACATTCTAGGCATGTGCACACAGACTAGCTTCCTGGTGCCTCCTCCAAACTCTTCTCTCTCACAATCTGTACTCATTCCTTCAAGAGCCATGCAGGTTGTGATGTCTTTCCTTTTAACATTTTTTGTTATTGTATCTTTTGTGCAAGCATTTCCTGACTTGCTGGGGCCAGATGTTACTGGTACATAGCCCACCCTAGGGACATGGGCCCAGATTTTTAAAGGTATTTAGATGTCATTGCACTCAACACTGCAACACCTAACTGATTTAGGAGCCTAAATCATATTTGCAAAAGTAATTTAGGAACTTAAGGAGTCTAAATCCCATTGACTGTAAATAGGGTAATGGCTTCTGTCTATATCTCTTTTGAAAATGAGATTTAGGTTCCTAAATCATTTAGGCATTGCAATGCTGAGTACAGCAATGCCTACATACATTTAAAAAGATGGGCCATTGCCTTTACCACCATCTCATTGCAGCCTTTTGGGGCTTATAGTCCTTCAAGTGTGCTGGTCTTCTTGCTTGTTATCACTGTTGGTGAGGGACTTGTTTTCACTCTGTTGCTGCTTTCATTCAATTGGATGGCATCCTGTTGGTCCCCTGCATTGTTCATATATTTTGTTTCTGACTCATGTCAGACCAGCTGATGGCTGAGGCTCTTTCTAAATCTTGGCCTTAGCTCTGTGGGACAAGATGTGCCAGTTTTCTGCCTCTACTCTGCAGTTATCTTCGGTTTTGACTCCACCACTGTACTAGTCTGTAGCTACTTCGTGTGCATGTACCACACCTCAGCTTGGACTGTTGCCTTTTGCTATTTCATTGTGGGTCTGTGTAATAGTTGGACCCATGTCTGCTCACTTGTATGTAGTGGCCTCAGGTCCTTGGCTCCTTTGTTAAAGCAGGCTGCCTGCTTAGATTGGTATTCTCTGAACCATTCCTGTGTCCTGTTTCTCATTTCTCTGCTGGGCTGCTGCTGACTACTCTCCTGGGAAACAGAGTTTTGGTTTTCTGACTGTGACAGTCTGTACCCTTATGTTCACCCTTTTTACAGGACTATGATAAATTTTGTACAAAGTATGCTGAACATTATTGTCCTGGTAAAATATGTGTGCCAACACTGTATGTAAAGTGAGAAAATTCTACTGTTTGACTTTAATGAGACATGCTCCAAGCAGGTACAAACCGGTTCCTCAGAGACAAAAGGCACACTGCTGCCTCAGCCTGGTATCAAAAAAATGAAATGCACTATCACCTGATTAAGCAGCCATTCTTTGGCAGGAAGAAGGGTGTGAGTGAGAAATTTTCATCTTGGTAATGGAACACCTGGAGGTTCCCAATGTAAACAGACTGGCTGTCACCTAAACCCCATCTGGAGATGATTCTCAAAGAGGAGGAAAAGATATAAAACTTAATAACAGAGACCCCTAAATCACCTCTCTCTCCTCAGCTCTACTCATGGCACCAATGTTTGAAAGAATAAGGAAGCATCATTGAATTAGGGAAGGGTCCTGACTGAAGGAATTCAGCCAGACTACTGTAAGCATGTGGTAAGAAAAATCGTTTTGCTTTAAATTCATTTAGCTTGTTAAGTTAGGTAGTAGTTTGTGTTTTACCTTTGATTTCTTTGTAACCAATTCTGACTTTTATGCCTTATTACTTGTAATCACTTAACATCTATCTTTCTGTAGTTAATAAACTTGTTTTATTGTTTTAGCTAAACTGGGTTGTGTTTGGATTGAAGGGTTTTGGAACCTCCATTTGAGATAACAGTGTTTGTGCATATTATTTTCTGTTAATGAAATCATGGACTTTCTATGAGATTGTATTGTCCAGGAGGCTACTGGGCAGTACAAGACACACATTTCTGGGAACAAGTCTGGGACTGGGAATTTGCTGGTGTCACTCTGCTATATAAATCAGGAATGACTGGCTAGAGCACTCATATCATTTTGCATGGTAGAGGCTGTGTGTGAACAGGCCAAGAGTGGTTGTATTCACACCAAAGCAGTGTAAAAGGCCCCCAGGTTGGAAGCCCATCCAGATTGTACTATGGATAAAGTCACACTGACTCATCAATCCCTGTGATGGGCTACTACCTAGTCCCTGGAAGGATGTATTATGATGGCTCAACATTGCCAGATAAGGATCACTTCTTGTCTATTTTGTCTAGGCCATCAGTCTCTTGGCTATCTTTACTGCTGACTCTGCCTTCCCATTGTATTGTAGGAAAACACCATGTATTCAAATTAGCATTTGGCACTGAATTTTTTGAATTCTGTTGCAATGTATTGTGGCCCAGTGTCCAAGCATAGAATGCCTTGAAAAATGTGCCTTCAGTTGCATATCTCATGCAGTTCCATGCACATTCTCAGTTGGACATTCATGCCTGGCCAGTAGATACACACCCAGATATAGGCACTGACTTCCCCTCTTTCCTATGGGTGCTCGACCCCCCTCTGCCCCAAGCCCTGCCCCCACTCCACCCCTTCCATGAGGATCCTCCTCTGGCCTGCCTCTTCCCACCCCTGACCCACCCCCATTCCAACCCTTTTCCCAAAGTCCCCACCCCAACTCCACCCCCTCCCTGCCCCCATTCCAAATCCTTCCCCAAATCCCTGCCCCGGCCCCGCCTCTTCCCGGCATCCTCCCTTGAGCGCGCCACATTCCCGCTCTTCTCCCTCCCTCCCAGAGTGTGCTAACACTGCCAAACAGCTGTTTGGCGGCAGTGAGGAGGGAAGTGCTGGGAAGTAAGCAGAGGAGCAGGAACGCGGCACGCTCAAGGGAGGAAAGAGTGGGGCAGGGGGCGAGGGGAGCTTGGCTGCCAGTGGCTGCTGAGCACCTACTAATTTTCCCTGTGGGTGCTCCAGCCCCGGAGCACCCATAGAGTTGGCGCCTATGGACCCAGGCATGTCTCTATCCCCAGGTGTGAAGCACAAATCCATCTCATGTCAGCTTTTAAATCTGATGAGATTACAGCTAGGTCTGATTTAAATAAAACCACATCTTGCACACACAGCACATCCCTTACCTGGTAGTAGGGGTAACCTTCTGTGACACTTGGTCCTTATGATATGGCTAACTTTGGAGTTGCAACAGATATACTTCCTGTATAATCCCACCTGTTTGGTACTTTATTAGATTGCTTTGAGCCTCCCATCTAAGATGTGATGATATTTTAGCCTCCTGGGCAGTATCTAACAGTTCTATAGTCTCAATATGCATTTTAGTAATTTAGGTGCACTCAGCAGAGGTTTCTTTATGATGCTTTCTAATGGCTTGTGATCAGACTACACATCCATCTTGTGCCCAGCAGTGAACCTATGGACTCGTTTAATTCTAAATAGCACAGCCAGGAGCTCCTTTTCTATCTGAGCATGTCTGACATATTACATGTTGGGTAATAAGATGAGAGGACTCCATGTTTCTAAAATTAAACTCTTCCTTCCTGCAACATGTGCTCCTCCCTCCAAGTTCCATGCAGGTTGCTACCAAGTTCATTCACATTCAGATCTTATCCTTCTTGTATAGAAAGAAAAGTAGGGAGATCAGCTACTTTTGCACACCATCTTCAACCTTCCTGAGGCTTGTGTGTGGCTTTTCATAGGGTTAAGATCTACTTATGGTAAGAGGATGTGGGTTGGCCCGGCTGGGGGGCAGGAAGAGTACATAAGAGTACCTTGATGGGCGATGGATGGATAGATACTAAAGACACTAGTGGATATATATTTTCTCCTTTAGCACAGCAGAGATTAGCCTGAAGATTGAGGATTTCTGGGGCTCCTTCAGCCTTGGAGGCAAGCCCCACAGCTTGCCCATTTCCTGGGGAGGACAAACCCACCCCTTGACAGAACAATTGGGGAGGAACTCTGTGATGGGATCTTCACAGGGGTTTTATCCACTTTAATCCCCTCCCACGTGTTATAGCACAGAAAGGGACAAGCTGGCCCATATATACTTGTTGACATGCTAAACATTGAACAAAAAATTAAAATACTGTGCCACTTGCTGAAAAATAGTACAGATCTAGGTGAAAATCTGAATATATTTTGAGGAATTGGTTAGTTCCTTGTTGACTGTGCATAGGTGCTGACTTCCCCTCTGCCCGGTCGGTGCTCGACCCCCCCCCCCCCGCCTCATCCCACCCACTTCTTCCCACCCCTGCACTGCCCTCGCCCCAACCCCATTCTACTCCTTCCCCAAAGTCCCCGCCAACCCTGCCTTTTCTCACCCCAGACCCATCCCTTCCTGTCCCCCCTCCAGCCCCTCCCCCCGAGTCCCCGCCCCTGCCCTGCCTCTTCTCCTCCTCCTCCCCTGAGCGTGCTGCATCCCCGCTCCTCCCCGTCCCTGCCAGAAAGTCCTAAGCACCGCCAAACAGCTGTTAGGTGGCAGGGGTGTGGGAAGCACTCGGAGGGAGGGGAAGGAATGGGGACATGACACACTCGGGGGCGGGGGGAAGAAGGAGGCTGTCGCTGCCACCAGGTAGGGGATCTTGGGGGACAATTACTGCACTGGTGGAGTGCAAAATAAACTTTATTAAGAAAATGCAAAAACAGGGAAAATTCAATAGTGAGGGGAATGGGGTTTGTTAAGGTAGACAATTGGGGAGGGGTTTCTTTTGGTGAACAGTATAGGGGGTTTCAATAGTGGGGTACAATGCAGTTGGTAAACAATTAACACTGAAGTATAAAAGTAACAGGTAGCTAACAATTTCTATGTAAAAAGGTGTGTCACAGCAGCATATAACCAACTAACAGTTATGGAAAAATATGTTAAATAAACAATTTTAGGTAAAATGTGTCACAGTGGGGTGTAAATGTAGAATGTGAGGTGTATCAGAGAGGAAAAAGTAACCAATGGGGTTTTGTGCTAGACTTCAGCAATACAATTGAGGTTTGGCAGTAGGAGCAGACACACAGACACACAGAGAACAAGCAGGCTAGGAAGACACAGAGAACAAACAGGCTGTAAGTTTAAGCAGCAAGGGGTTTGGGAAGTTCAGAGGGTGATGCAGACGTGGGGGAAAAAGCAGCAAAAACCTTATCTATCTGCTAAACAACTTATATAAAATGACAAGCAGCTTATACAAAGTAACAAAACAGATACAGAATACAACCAGGCAATGGCTTTTTAAATCTATCTTAATCAAAGACTAGGCAAAACAACAAATATCAAAATTCTAAGCAAACTATAACAAGCAGCTATATGGAGCAACAAAACAATGAACTATAGCAAGCAGGGGCGGCTCTAAATTTTTGCCCCAGCCCCAGGCGTGTGCTGCGCCGCCGCCTCTTCCTCGTCGCGCGGTCCCTCCCCCCGCTTCCGCCTTGGCTGAGCTCCAGGCAGTCCAGCCCCCGGACGAGCGGACGGACCTGCCGCCATGACTGAGGGAGGAGCCCTCGCGCGGCAGCGGGGGAGCTGGAGGCGCGGCGCGCGCGGGACGGGGCGGGCGGGCTGCGGGCGGCTCCGCTGGCTTGCGCATGCCCGTCATCGTCCATGCGGGCAGGCGCCGGGTCGCCCTCCCGCAGCATCCTCGCGGCACTGCCGCCCCTGATAGCAAGGCAGGTGAGACTTACAAGCTTTACAATCTTAACAAACTATGACTTATCAAACTAAGAAAGAAAAAACAAAACCTATGGTGCACCTTATGCTATGGGGAAGTTACAGAGGGCAGAGTGGTATGTGCCCAGAATACAGCTCCCAAGGCAGCCCCCAAGGAAGCTAAGGGATAGTGGCTGCAGCAGTGGATACAGCTGAAAGCAGTGAGCCCGAGGCAAAGCCCACAGAAGCAGAGCTTTAAGAGAGGTTTTAAGACACAGACCAAGGTTTAGCTTGAGTCTGTGTGCTGGGGAGACAGAGCCAGCAGCTAAAATAATAAAATAAAAGTATAGAAAGTTTCACAGAGGGATTCTTACCAGCCCCCAAGGCAGCAGCAGAGGCAGAAGCAGGCACAGCAGCAGCATCAGAGGATGCAGAGAGGACTCAATTCGTTCACAATAATCAGAAGATCTCCAGGCAAAATTCGTTGTTCGTGGAAGGGGAGTTTAAAAACAGGGGTACGCTCAAAAATAAAACGAGAGCGGAGAAAGGAACCCCCAGAACCCCTGGCTGATCAGACCAGGCAGCAATGCAGGAATCTTTCTGCAGTTTGATCAGAAAATGTCTGGTTATAAAGACAGACTCAGGCAGCTTCCCGCCAGTGACTCTGATTGGTTCCCCTTCTTACAGGCAGGGAAAAAAACTGCAGGTAACCACAGAGGCAAGTCTGGGCAGAGTCCTGTGCAATAGGTGACTCAAAAGCACATGAGGTCTATGACTCATGCCCAGGATCTTAAAAAACACATTAGGTCTTGCAGTTCTGGACATTGCCTACCCTACACCAAGCCCAGGTTTAACAAGGTGATAACAGGACTAACCCTTTGAACAGGGCAGTGGTCCCACTTAGCACAAGTGGCCATCCCTTTGAGAAGGGCAATGGCTCTTGTTAAACAACTAAAGGGGCCCTCCCTTTGAGAAGGGCAGAGGCCCTGGTAAACAACTTAACAGCCAGGGAGGGGCGGCCACAGGAGGAGAACAAAAACAAAATGGAGTAAGGGGACAGCTGTAAGAAACAAAAATGGAGCTGTAACAGACAGAGGCGAGGAGGGGGCAGCTTGGCTGCCGGTGGATGCGGAGCACCTGTTAATTTTTCTCCGTGGGTGCTCCAGCCCCAGAGCACCCACAGAGTTGGTGCCTATGTGATTGTGAATGAGAGATTTGAAAGGATAGGTATAACACTGTTCTTGTTAATGCTCCCTTGGAATATTGGTTTAAATTCTTGCCAATGAGGCAGTATATATTATGGAGAAAATAGATATTTAGAATACAATAGACATTGTGCACAAGATTATAACACAGTGGAGGTAGAATATATCATTTGGAGCTAACAGGTTGCCAGTGTCTCTCTAAGGGTATGTCTACACTACCCGCCAGTCTGGCGGATAGTGATCGATACCCGAAAGCGCTCCCCGTTGACTCCGGAGCTCCAGTTTGTTTTTTAAATTTTATTATCACATCTGTTATTTTTAAAGGAAAAGCTCCAGTATATAAAGAATTATCTGGAGTTTGCCACCAAACATGAAGGAAAAGGAGATCAAATGCTGGCTCTTCCAGTTTTAAGTATTCCTTTAATTTAAGCATTACCAGACTCCATACAATTACTTACAGATTTGATTTTAATTCATATATGAATATATATTTTGCTATGAGCACATCTTCCATCTTCTGAAAAGGAATGCAATCAGGGCCTGATTCAGACCCTATTGGAATGAATGGAAAAAACTCCAACTGACTTTCAGTGGGCTTTGGGATCAGCAAAGTTTCAGTTCTATATAATGTTATTCATAGGTCTTTTTGAAAACAGATTCATATGATCAAATATCAATTTCTGACAGCACATTTTGAGATAGTGCATGTTTATTGGTGATATTTTTGTGATTTATAGCCATGCTATGGAACTTGTGGAAATACTTAAATACTGTGTCTGAAACCATTACATTTACTTAGGGGAAGAAAACTGGGATGGGGGCGGGAGGGCTAGAAAATGTTTCAGAGCAGAATCCAGCAATCTAAGGAGAGTCATATCCTGTATGAATGAAAACTAAAGTGAGCTTTTAAAGTTAATTTTGAGTTGAATTCCCTTCTTGAACTGGCCCATTGGAAACATTCAGCTGATAATCTAATCTTGGCATTATTCCTATTCTCTTAACATTTCCATATCTAATTTTAAAGAGGAGTACGTCCTTTTCAAATTAATCTATTCTGAATTAATTTAGAAAATAAACAGTTAAAACTGTCCTATGCTGGTCTGTAGGCAGAGCTATAGTCAGTGGTTAATTTCTGCAGTATTTCTTGATCTGGAGGCTTTTTCTTTCTGGCAATTCTTTGTACATTTTGATATACCTCCAGCAGCAAGGGAGGAGCCAAAAACCAAATCACATTACTCACTGCATTTTATCAAGCCTTACAAATTTTTAATGTCAAAACACAACATTAACGAGGGCAATGAGTTTCCAGTCCTGGGTCAGATTTTTCAGAAGAGTTCTGAACCCATCATTTCTCAATGGGAGTCTGGCCACTTCCTGTTTCTCTTTTGAAAACCTGGCCCATTCTGGTACAAATTCTTCCCTCATTCACACCCATGTGACACCAGAATATTTTTCCATTCTATTGTTCCTTAGTCCAATCCTAAAAACTTTTACTCGCATTGGTTTCAATAAGGATACTTGGTTGAGTAAGCACTACTTGAGTTAAGATAATTCCCTCTGTATGCCTCTGACTTAATCAAACCCCCGATCTAAGATTCTTACACTGAATCCTAACTCCATGAAAGTAAAATGTTTGGTAGGATGTACAGTTATCCTGGGGGGACGTATCACTGAGGGAACTTGTTGGGATTGGGATCATTGGCTGCCCTGATTCTGACACCCAGGCTTGCCCTTCTCCCACCCCAGATAAGACTGGCCTGTCTAAGGTCAGGAGGAAGAAGGGTCCAGACAGGGGTGAGCCCCATCCGAGAGAGCAATCGGTTCCATTACAGAGAGCTGCTGTGCAATGCAGCCACCATGCTGCTGTGGCCAAGCCCACTCCCATAGGGGCAGTTGGGGTGTCAGGGATAGGACTGAGGTGTGTGTCAGGGTGGATGCTCTGAATGGAGAGTGAGGGGAGTTACTGACACACTGGCTTGGCCCTCACAGGGCCTGCACCAGGGACAAAAGAAGTTGAGAGTGGCATGTTTAGTGACATGAGTAGTATATGGAAGTTTGTTGGGAGACCTCACATGCACACAATATACAGGGAATGTTGGTGAGAAGTAAGGGGGACACCCCACAACTTCTCCTGCCACCAGTGAAAAAGACAAAAGTAAGGCAGCCTGTACAAATAGTAAAGAGGTCTACCCCATTCCAATACCCCCTCTTCCCATAATTCGAGCACAGCTTGCTGCTCAATAAAGTATCTTTGCATTTAGCTCCTTACATGCTTAAATCTCTAAAGAATTCAATTTAAAAACCCTTAGACAATTTCTACACTATAGACATTTTATTTACAATCCCTGAAATATTAATGTCTGAGGACTTGCAAAGCACACACACATTTTATATTGCTTTTGGACACACTAGCCCTATCATGTGCACAACTTGAGTATCTATGAAAAACAGACCAGTAGAATAAGTCTCCTTCCTTCAGGTAATTATCCAAACTGGATTCTTGACATAAGGACGGTTTTTCACTCTATGGTAAATTTTTAGAAATGGAAAAATGTGTAGTGATATAGTCAACAAAACATGGAGTAGCCAGTAGGGCCTTGCAAAGAAATGTATAATATGGAGATGGACCATCTAAGGATATTGCAGATACCACAAATATACTGAAGAGAGAACACTTGGTTTCTTTTATTGCTCCTTTTACCTATCACATCAAACACAGTGATTTATATTCTCTCTACTGATGAATCACTGTAATTTTAAGGATATATTCAAACTCATGTCTTTATATGCTAACAGCACATTTTATTGCTCCCTACCAGCAAGTTTGCAAGTATTACAAAATGTCACATCCGCATTCTGAGGAACAATTTGATGCTGAACAAGCAGTCACATAACTGATTTTGTGGGGGAAAAAAAACTGCATTTGTTAAGATTCTAGACAGTTTTTGGAGAAACTAAGGTTACTTAAAACTAGGATATACAAACATTAGTATGTGGCTAGGAGGCTGACTTAAATTCACCACTGAGGATGCAGTTGAAGACAAATGGCATATGGTAAAACTAGGACAGATCTCTAAGTCTTTGATCAGTGGGGAAATAAGTGTTTGTGAAGAGGGAAACAATCTGAAACTTATATAAAGGTGTGACCGGAGTCCCAGGGGAGCCAACTGAGGTCACTCAATTAGGGTAAACTGCAAAGAATGGGGCAGACAATCTCCAAAGCTGGTGGATATTCCAATACTTAGATTTACCAAGCCCACACAAAACACCTTCTATAATACCTCACTGGTTACCCAGAAACCAGCAACACAGTTCCCTTAAAGTAACCAAGCCTCAGGCCTCCACCCAGATACCCAAGTCAAATATGATGAGGATTATTGAAAATCTTATTCATCATATACAAAAGTTCTAACAATCCCAAAGGATTGGACACATTACCTCCCAGGAAAATGAATATTCCAGATTTTACCCAAAAGTACACTTACAGCCAATTCATATTAACTAAACTAAAATTTATTTAAAAAGGGAGAGAGAATTGGTTAAAATATTAGTATACATACAGATGTAAGAACAATCTTGAGATTCAGTTTCATAGCAGAGATGGTGAGCTTTGTAGATGCAAAGAGTTCTTTCAGAAATAGTTCAGATTATAGTCCAGTGTTTATATTCAGGGCGGTCCAGTCAGGACTGGGATCTCAGTCCTTATGGTTTAGGACTCCGCTGCATGAAGCCTCAAACAGATCTGAAATGACAGAATCAGGACCCAGGGGTCTTTTATACAGTTTCAGGCCCTCTTGTGACAGCTCGGAGTCCTTAGGCGAACAATAGGCACTCATTGGGACTTTGAAGTGGACCCATTTCCTAAGCATTGTGGATAATTATTCACACAGATTAATATAAGATAATTTTCCACCATTCGTAGATGATTACATTTCAAAGAGAGATGAATAAAGCGATATCCTATGTTTACAGTTCATTTAAATGTTCCGATGTCCTTTTGATCTCTGAATTAACACAATAGAGCATAGACAGGGACTGGTCAATTACATTGTTGACCTCTACTGATATATATGTAAATACACAAAACACAAACATTATCTACCCATATGTCTTTAAGGTTGAATTTGAGTCATTTATCCTGCAGGATGCTTAACCATTTCTGGTCATGCATCACAAAAGGACTAGCACCTCAGCTGATGTAAATTGGCATCATCCCATTACCTTCAGTGGATCTATATTGATTTACACTAACTGACACTCTTGCCCAAGGAGTTTAAAGTAAAGTATGATCTCTACTAGGAATATAATAAAAGATTTGGTTTTCTAATTTTTTAAATTAGATATTAGCCAAACTAATTGGTATATACAAGATATCCTTATGTCTTGTCTCAGTTACTCTTGTGAAATGTAATTTATTACAGTATTTGCAACATCATGTGCTAGCATTAATTTGACATAAAAGTTTTTATTTCCATTATAAACCACTATTTTCAGTCTCTGATAATTTTCTCAAAAATTCTCTTTTGGCTGAAGTTAGTCATGCTTGATTTTAGTCTGAGAGATGCTGTGTGACAGGTGCTCAGGTATATAATTTTCAGCTTTGGAATTTTATCACTCCTTCAACATTATAAAGTTTTGCCATGAATCCATACAAAGCAGTTTCCAGAAAAAAATTCTAAATAGGTTCAGCAGTTTTGTAACAAGATACCATAAATTGTAGATATTGTATTTATAAATATGTGTTCTATTCTTTTAAGATAAAGTATACAATATTATTATTCTTTAGCTATTTTGCAAATCGATACATTGTGACATGTATTATTTCCCAAAATACAGAAAAAAATAATCTTACTGTGACTTTAATATAGGGTTGCTATGTGAATGTCCTGTAGATATCTCAGCAAGCTGTGCTGTAACATAATATGTGTATAGCCTCCTAGTTGTAAATTAGAGCATCGATATGTTATTCATTCTCTTGGAACAACTATTTTCATGTTTTGTTTGGAAAGAGCTTTAGTTTTGCAACTGACCTAGTAGGTACTTTAGTACTGTCAGGCTCCAGTAACATCTGGATTATAAACAGAAGTGGCCTTCATTTATTAAGGTAGAAATTCAATGCAGGAATTACAGCAACAGTATTAAAAAGGGCAGTTGCAGTGGATGTGGACAGAACTAACAATGATGCTAGCCAGCTGGTTATTTGGGAAGCAGTATTGGAATGAAAGGGTCTCTTTGAACATTAGGCCCCATTTTGACACACTCTGGAGTATTAGTCCATGTAGACTTCCACCAGGGAATGTCAAATGGATCTATGGTGGCCCAGTAGACAAGTGGGGTTCTGTATTAAGAACATTGGCTCAAATTGTCACCGACACAAAAGTCCTTCTCCATCATTGCCAATGCTAGCAATATTTGGAGGCCTAATGCAGACAGCCTACTGGCTTCTGCCTAGTTTTCATCACTGTATTATCTTCCTGGGAGAAGTCTAACTGACACATTGCTGAAAACACTGTTGTAAACCAGCTGGCTGTTTACACTAGGGCACGCAGTGATGCTATCTTTACTAGGTTAGCAACAATGCCCTTTTAAGGCCACTCTGGCAGTGTAATTGCTGTGGAAGTAAATTACATGTACACCTACTTGTAGGTCGATTTATACTGACAGAGTTTGTGCAAAGGGACTAGCGTAAATGAGAATCTGGTCCTTACATCTCCTAAACTGAAAGCTCTTTTGGTTTTCCTAGTTGCTAGTGGTGTCTTCTGTTAAAGTTTACTCAAAGAGGCATACATGGTAGTTGGACACCTAACTGCCATTGAAAGTACCCGGTAATTGGGAATTAGGTACCTAGTTGCCACTTTTTACTTTGACAGTTTCCCCATAAGCTCTCAAATGGAAGAGCGATCATCATTGCCTTCCCTTTGCTTAATGCTTCTCAAATGTGGAAGCAATGATGATTTTAGTAACATTGTGTCTGAAGTTGCTTTGTGTATATATAGTTAGTTCGCAAGGTTAGCAGTGCTATGAATAATTGTAATCCTATATAAGGATAGTAATGGGAAAGCAACAGAAGTGCAATCACTTACAACTTTAGAGGGGAGATAAAAATCTCCTAGGATAATGAATTCCATGGATTGATGCTGGAGAGTAGGCTGACTATTTGGAAAAAATGGAGACATAGAGGCTTGAAAAGAATTGTTCTTTACCCCGTCTTTTGTAATTTGGTGCAGTTTCTGCAACAAACTCACTTTTTTTTTTTTTGGTTTGTAAAAACACAGCAGGAATAACTGTAGTTAACACTAAAATTAAATAGCACTATCTGCCATCTAAATAATTTGGGCCAAATTTTGACGTCAATGGCAGCTTTGCTGAATTAGAAACCTTATTATTTTCCCCATTATTAGCTAATAATAGAAAAGGTGATCACCAATGCTGTTAAAGAGCCTCGAGTGAATTTTAGACAGAAGTCATACAGTTGAAGGTGACATGTTCACTGGTGTGTTTGCTTATGCACAGGCCTGGAGATGGCTAACAGAAATATTAGTGCCTAATCTCTGGTCCTCATTGTGAAAAAGGAGCTGCTAAATATAACCTGCCTCATTTACAGGGATAGCACAACTGAAGGCTTTCCTAATTTACGCATTACTTATATACTGTCAATGTGACTGCACTCAAGTTAAAGGTAACCAGTTTTAATGACTGATTGGAAGTTAATCCAGGCAATCATACAGAAAGAGGCCTAATATTATTTTATTGGCAGAGCTTCAGCTATCTTCTTCATAACCTCCCATTGCTTGTGTATATTTCTGATGATCAGTAGAGCTGATGTGTTTTATCTACTGTCTGATAGTGATCTCAAGGGGATGCCTTACATTCAGGGGCAGCTCTAGGCACCAGCAAAACAAGCTGTTGCCTAGGGCAAAATGGCGGGAGTCTGGGGGCATGGCCGCCCCTGCTTACATTGACCAGTGTGCGTCATCCCAAAACTGAAAGAAGGCAATGGATGACAATAATAGATGCTTATAAAGTGGATCAGAAAAGATGCTGATGTAGGTGTATATTTAGGATCTAAATGCATATGCCAGCAAAAGAGGAAAGTTCACCTGCGGATAATTCAAGGACTACTTATTCAAGTTTTAATGCAACGAGCATGGGAGGGCCATAATTAGTTAAGGACAGTCTTGCATAATCTGTGCACGAGGTGATATCTTGTATTGGACAGTTGGTGAGAGGCAAGCTTTTGAGCTTCCACAGAGCTCCTCCTTGGGTAACTTCTTCAGCTTCCGTGCAAGCTCAAAAGCTTGTCTCTCACCAACAGAAGCTGGTTCAATAAAAGATATTACCTCCGCCACCTTGTCTCTCTAATATCCTTGAACCAACACAGTTACAACAACACTGTGTGGGCCTGGTCTACATTACAAAGTTAGGTCAATGTTAGCCATCTTGCATCAACCTAGTTGTGCATGTGTCTACACTTAAATTTGTCTCCCGCCGATATAAGTGCCCTGTTATGCAGACATGGTAACATCACTTCCCCAACTGGCAATGACCTCTCTGATCACAGTTGTGAACTCCACAGCCCAGGGGGCAATATACCAGAAGGACACTCTACCCATGAAGCTCCACAAGTTTTTAAAATGCATTTTCCTGATTGCTTGTTGACCACACCTAGTAGCTCTCCAGTGTTGCGTGAAGCTGCCCAACAAACTGTGCCAGCTGCACACTCCAGACACTCCCTGGCTAGGAGAAGACAGAAGATATTGGATCTCCTGGGCCTGTGGGGAGAAAAGGCTGTGCAGGCACAGCTCTGAACAAGCCATAGAAATATCAACATCTATGAGCACATTCCATGAGGGATGCAGGACCAGCAGCAGTGGTGCATGAAAGCCAAGGAGCTACGGCAGGCACAACAGAAGGCCAGGGAGGCCCACAGTCAATCTGGTGCTGAGCTACAGACTTGCTGCTTTTACAATGAGCCATCCTCAGTGGAGATCCCACCACTACTGTGGGAAACCTCTGAGGAGTGTGAGTCACAGGCCCCTGGTGTGAACAGCAGGGTGGAGGAGGAGGATGGGGGACATACGACCTGGGGGTCCAACTGTGCCATAAGGCAGGATGTGTTTGAGACTCCACAGCAGTCTAATCAGTCCTGGCAGTTGAGCACGGACGAGCTCGATGCCGTGGAAGAATCTTCGGGTAAATGTGTAAATTTATGTTGCATTGCAGTGATGGTGCCTCCAACTTAACAGGACACAGCTATCGACTTTGCATTAATTTACTCCTGCTATAAGAGGTAGTGGTACAACAAATATAGGTAGAGTTGTTATCTGCTTTTCATTGCCCTGTACAGTTAGATGAGGAGAACGGAGGCATGCAGAACAGTTTGTTTATGTGCATAGGGATGTCCCTTGAATCCTCATGAGAGATCTCAATGAAACTTTCATGAAGGTACTACACAATTTTCTCCCAAAGACTTCTAGGGATGACAGCCTTATTTCTTCCTCCATGGTAGAACACTTCCCCACACTACTGAATGATAACTTCAGCAGGCACCATTGCAATATACAGGCTAGCAGCATAAGGACCAAAACAGCTTTGAAATGTCAACAGCAGCAGTGCTCTTTCTGCCTTTGTTACCTGCAAAAGTGAGATTTCCACTGCCTGTGGAAAATGGTGCCAGTATTCAGTGCCTTTGTACTATACTCATAGTTTCATGCAACCAAGCAATTCCTGCCTCATGTTCCTCACCCCTGTTGGCCCATAGTCACATTGGCTGGTGCTGTGAGTGGCACCATGCACAAGCAGTCCTAAGCAGAAGTGTCAATAATTATGTCTTGTTTAAAACTTTAGAGGAGCAAGGTAAAGGAGTGCTGAATCTGAAGTTTCACTTTCCTCTGTGACTATACTGACAATGTTACCTCTGTGTGTTTTATTTGTGGCTGCTGCCATTATGGCCTTAAGGGGTTCCCCCTCCACATCGGCAGAATGCCTGAGCCAGATAAGGAGGACAAAGAAGAGGATGCAGGATGACATGTTCATTGAGATCCTGCAAGCCAGTGCTTCATCAGACCATTAGCACAGGGCCTGGAGGATGAGCGTCTGGACAGCCTGGAGAAGGAAAGATTGGGGAGGACAAATGCCCAGGAGTCCCAATAGCAAAAGGAGAGGGAGGTGCACCACGACATAATGGGGCTTTTCTGGAAGTGACACAGATGCTGCAGTTTCTTGTGGCCCTATAGGCTACAGGATCCTGGGCCTGACTCCCTCTGCAGTCCATAGAGAACTTCATTGTAGCAACTCCCATCAACTTTCCATGTGGCAGCAGGCACCACTGCCCTATTCCTACTACTCCACCCTGCGGGTCATGAAAGACATGGTTGCTGTATGTGCAGCTAAAATGCACATGGAAGTTCTTTCCCCTTCATAAGTTCTGTTATATTAATTTATTACATTTTTAATTGATTTGCTATAAAATTGTACAACATATGCTGCAGTGTCTACCAGTTCTGAAAGCAACAAATTATTTGTTACTTTACAGTGTGACACAATTTAGAGGATCTGTGAAAAATACTGTGTAATAATCATAAATGTCCAGCAAACACCACAAAATTAATACCTGCATTGATAATGTTATATTCATACATGTACACCAAATGCCACAAAATTCCTAACAGACCCCAAAACAGGAGGGCCAGGTACAGCACAGACTACCACAATGCATTACTGTGGCTCAGTGTTAAAGTGTTCCTTCAAAGCCTCCCTGGGCCGTACAGCTCCACGCTGAGCTCTTCTAATAGCCCTTGTTCAAACTCAGCAGACAGATGCTCCACCTCTGCCCGCCACTCTGGTGGCAACTTTTCCCCCTTTGCATCACAGATATTATGCAAGACACAGCAGGCAGCTATAACCGTTGGGATAGTCTTCTCCCTGAAATCCAGTCTTGGGAGTAAACAATGCCAGCATTCATTCACTCTACCAAAAGCACATTCAACTCTCCTTCTGCACCTGCTGAGCTGAATCTTTCCTTGGTGCTTTCAAGGTGGCTGGTTGATGGCTTCATGAGCCAGGGTAGCAAGGGATAAACAGGGTCCCCAAGGATCACTACTTGCATTTTAACATTCCCCATGGTAATCAGCCAGTTGGGAAAGAAAGTCCTTCCTGGGTAAAGAAAGTCCCTGTTTGTAGCTTTCTGAAATGTCCCGTGTTCCTAAAGTTGTGAGTATCATTCACCTTCCCTGACCTGCCCACATGATGTCAGTGAAACATCCTTGGTGATCCTCCATGGCTTGCATAACTATAGAAAAGTATCCCTTTCTGTTAATGTACTCTGCGGCAAGATCTGGTGCCAAAATAGGGATATGCATTCCGCCTATCGCTCCCATTGCTGCGAATCCATCCACTATATCCTACAAGAGTCACATCCTGTGTAGCAGGAGATGATTAAAGGACCTGGACACTTGCATGACAACTTCCTCTTCAGTGTGTTTTTCAATTCCAAAATGATTTCCCACTGAATAGTAGCAATCTGGTGTTGCAAGTTTCCACAGTGTGATCTGCCACTTGCTTCTTCACTGTCAAAGTAGCTCTCATTTTGGTGTCCCTGTGCTGGAAGACTGGGGCAAGCTCAGCACACAGATCCAGGAATGTGGCCTTGTGCACACAAAGTGCTGCAGCCGTTGCTCATCATCCCAAGCCTGAATTATGATATGATCCTACCAACCAGCCTTGTTTCTCAGTCCCAAAACTAGCACTCCAGCGTCTGCAGCTTCTCCATGAATGCCAACAACAACCTTGAATTATTTCTTGCTATGTCCCACAGTGATCTGTCCTCCAAGGAATTATCATGTTCCCTGCTGATGTGGTTCTTCTTACAACTCTGCAAATACCAGAGGATCAGGCGTCCTTTGCTTGCAACTCTTATAACAATAAGGCAGAGCTGTGCTGGCTCCATGCTTCTATCAGAGTTGGTGGATCACAAAAAGGGTTTGTGGGATTTTGAAAAAAGATGCAGAAATTATGGGATATAGATGACATTATGGGATGGAGAAGACAGTTGCATGCTGGGAACTTGACCCCTTTTTCCCAGTCACCCCTGCACAACTCATTTCAGTCTCATCATGCATTTCCAAAGGCAGAGCGCTGAATGGTGGCGAGTTGCACAATAGAATATCTACCTATGGTGCACCGCACTATGCTTCAATACAAGCACTCCTGGTGAGTATGTGCATCGCCGACACAAGCAGACAAGTTTGCATGCTCACAAGCGCTATACTAACTACAGCGGCTTTATGCTGATGTAACTTATGTCAACCAAAGTTTGTAGTGTATACATAGCCATAGTCTATTGTTACAGGGTCAGGTCATATGGCTATAGGAGAGTGATCGAAGGCAGATATATTAGCCCCAGGTTAAGTAGGTCCCCTTTCCCTGGGTAAGGTAACAGGGAAGGTTCCAGAACAATCAGGAACTTTCTGGAAACAATTAAGGCAGACAGGCTGATTAGAACACCTGCAGCCAATCAAGAAGCTGCTAGAATCAATTAAGGCAGGCTAATCAGGGCACCTGGGTTTAAAAAGGGAGCTCACTTCAGTTTGTGGTGCGCGTGTGAGGAGCTTGGAGCAAGAGATGCAAGGAGCTGAGAGTGGGAGGGTGTGCTGCTGCTGGAGGACTGAGGAGTACAAGCGTTATCAGACACCAGGAGGAAGGTCCTGTGGTGAGGATAAAGAAGGTGTTTGGAGGAGGCCATGGGGAAGTAGCCCAGGGAGATGTAGCTGTCATGCAGCTGTTACAGGAGGCACTATAGACAGTTGCAATCCAAGGGCTCTGGGCTGGAACCCGGAGTAGAGGGCGGGCTCAGGTTCCCCCTAAACCTCCCAACTCCTGATCAGACACAGGAGGAGTTGACTCGGACTGTGGGTTCCACCAGAGAGGAAGATCTCTGAGGTGAGAAAATCCACCAATAAGCGCAGGACCCACCAAGGTAGAGGAGGAACTTTGTTACACTATGCATAACTCTTATATCAAGCATGTAAGATCCTTGCAGAGTGACATGTTCTCAGAGGGAGTGAGGTACTAAAACCAAGGTACAAAACAGCTGTAGAAAGTGGTAAAACCAAAGAAAGTCCAGTAAAAGGTTTCTATCTTTAGAACCAGGCAATGGTGCCAAATTTCCTGTTAGCAAGCAGAGGTTTGATACCCTGCAAGGAGGTTTATTTTCCTCAAACTCATTCTCTGGTAATCCAAGGAGACATTCAGGAGATTTAGAGTGAGAGAGTGGCATGACAATGAGAAGGAAATTTGCTGTTTGTTGTCACCTGGTTTCTGTGAATTGGAGGAACAGTAGACAGTTATGTCATCCAGATAAAAGGAAAAGTCAGGAAGCCTCAACAAACAGATAATTTCTAGTGGAAAAATACCAATTGTATCATGAAAATATGTGTTTTTGTGATTTTCACCAAAATTTCCTGTGAAAATTTTTCAGTTTTTCAACAACAAAAAAATCAAATCAAACTGCAAAAAGCCAAAATATTTTCAGAAATTATTTTCAGTAAAAAATTAATGGTTTATATGTTCAGTTCTCAATTACAAATCAGTTTTCATTTTATAGCTTTTCATAAAAAACAAAGTTTTGTTAACAGTTAAATATTTCTGCAAAATGTTTATTTTCTACAAAATAACATTTTTCATTTAAATTACTTTTCAACAAAAAATATCATTAACCAAATTTCAACCACCACTAATTTATTTGTAGAAATGAATGAGGATGGTACTGAATCTGAAAGGCATGAATTTATAGTGAACCTTCATCATTAGTATGAATAGGAAAACAACAACAACGAAACGAGATCTCAGTTGGGAGAGGTAAAATGTATTTGGAAATAAAACTAATATAGGTCTAATTTGCTGAAGGTGAAGGAGCCGTAAGCGTGTGTTGTAAATGCATCAGCTCTACACAATGGCTATTTGTCAATGATAATGGTATAAATAACAGTCCTGATGTTTGCACAAAGCTGTAAATATCTAACTTTTTGTAGGCTACAATCAGATTATATATCCATGATGAAGCAATGATTGGTTCATTAATGTCCATTACTGGCAAAGACTTGATCCCATAAAGTCAGAGAATGTGATGTATGAGTCATATAACTAGAGTGACTCAGAAATCAGCCAGTGGTGAGTGGTCTGATTTGATTTTTAGATCCACGTTTTCAAAAAAGGGACAAAACCAATTATGGTAATGGGGAGAGACTTGGTGAATTACTATCCCTTGACAGTCTGCCAGCCAAAAATGAAGAGAGTGGAATAAGTCGATGCCAAGAAAATTGGCTCTTTCTTCAATAAGAAGGAAAATAAAATGAGGGAGCAGGTACTTGAGAGACCATAGAAAAGTGGAGGTCACCCAACATTTTTATTGGAGATTCAGCCAACTGTGATTCTCCAGTGTTGGGATTAAAAATATGATGTGTTCAAATTCAGAACATTGACCTTTGCTTCCAGGTCCAGTAAAAAGATTACAAATGCTGTCAAAAAAAGTATGAAAGAAGTTGAAGGATGGACAGGTAATGGTGAATAAATAGATAATGTATGGAAAGAAAAATCTCAAACTTAGCATAGCCCAATGCTGCAAAGTATGGAGTGAAGTATTATTATAATTCCTACAGCATTTTGCCAATGCAAAACAACTGTAAAAGCTAAAGTGAAAAAGCAGTTTAGCAGTTAAGATGTTCTGGATCTCACCGCAAACTCTTCTCCCGTTGAAAGGTATATATGGTGCCAGTGTAATCTGAACATCTTGAAATCCATTGAAATCAAGGCTTTGGGTCAGGTCCATGGTAAATGTCACTGTTATGTGCAAGTGTTTCTTGTTTTACAAAACTTTCATGAGGAAACATGAGCCAGATTCCCGGTTGCACCAGAGCTCAGCATGGCACAGTAGAGGAGAGGAGTGAGCTCTGATCCCTGGGGCTACTGAGGATAGCGTCATCCCCTGGCATGACTTAAAGCACCCTCAGACTTTCTTTAAGTTCTGTTGGCTTGTAAGGTCCTTCTAAGGGTTGTTACATATGCTGGAAGTTCCAAGAGCCCAACACACCTCTGTCCATGTCCTTTCCACCCCACCCCACCACCCTGACAGATGCTTTGCATAGCTTGGCTCTAAAAGGGGATGGCATAGAATCATGATCCAGCTCAAAGTGAAATTCAGTGAGATTGGGTAAATGTAGGTGAGGTAGGAAACTCAGTTATACATTCCTGAAATCTTCCTGTTTATGACTTAGTGTAATTTAAGAAAAGATATATAAATGTGCTAAAGTCTCTCTTTGTACTCTGAGTGATTTCTCATGTCCATGTGAGATAGAATTGGTTCAAAATAAGAAATGCAAATGTGTATTCCTGATACATTTATTAATATTAAATATCATGTATGAAATAATGTGTCTGGCTTCAAAAGATCTATCTACTAATTTAAATTATAGGCCAAAATTTCCTCCCAGTTGCACCAGTTAAATAGGGTAGCTCTAGTACAAGTAAGTGTGAAATCTGGTGCTTTACTGTTTGCTCTGGCATTATAGATTGGTTTTATTAGCATGAAGGTACGGTGTATAAGCATTTATATGTGTTATAGATTTATTGGAGCTTTAAATATAAGTAAGTTGGGGAAAATGGAATTTTGAGTATATTCTGAGGATTATTTTCTGATCAGATATGTACAAAAACTTACGGCTGGATAAAAATACTAGGATACTTTAAAAAAATCATAGTTACAATGGTATAAATGACATTAGCACTCAAATCAAACAGTTACTTTTGTAATAGAGGGAGTAACTACCATTGTCAGTGGTGATTTAGTCAGTGGGAAAACAGACTCTCTCCCTTCTGAAAAACAGAACTGCAAGTTTCTGTTGAATTTCTTTAATACCTGATCCATCCCACAAAGTTAGGTTGACGTAAGTCACCTTGAGTCAACCTATTGGTACAATTTTTCTCCTGCCGACGTAAGAGACCCATCATGGCGATACAATAAAAACAGCTCCCTGAACGGTGTTGAGCCATGGTCAACCTACCGAAGTAGACGCAGTATAAGTGTAGACACTGGGTGACCTGTGCCATCCGTAATGGTCCCACAATGCCCGACAGTGACAGCTCTGATCATATTTGTGAACTCCACTGCCCAGGAGTCACAGAGAATAGAAACTCTCTTTTTCTCCATCCCCATTAAAACACCCTGCATAATTCTTTGAAATGCCTTTTCCTGATGCCCAGTTTGGTGAGCACACCTAGTAGCTCTCTCTTGTTGTGAGCATTTGTCAAGCCAACCATGCCAGCTCCATGCTCTAGATGTATTCCTGCCTGGAATAGACAGGAGGTACTGGATCTCCTGGGCCTGTGGGAAGAAGAGGCTCTGCAGGCACTGGTATGGACCAACTGTCGAAACATGGACATCTACAAAAAGATTGCATGCAAGATGCAGGCAAAGGGGTATGGCAGGGATCATCAGCAATGCTGTGGGAAAGAGTAGGAGTATTAAAATAATGTTTACATACCTTCTATATACATTATCTATTTCCAAAAATTGCTAGAGAGGCACTGTATATTAATGGATAGCTCAGAGCCTGAGAGGCAAAACCAGTTTCTGTTCCTGGATCTGCCACTGATTTTCTGTATGAACTTTAATAGGCCATTTAATCTTTTCTGTGACTCATTTTACCAATAGGTATAACACAATGATTGTGGGGGCACTGTGAATCCCAGTTATATCTTTGTCAACTGATTTGACTCATCAAATGAAAGGTGCTATTACAAGGGCAAAGTATTATATTGTATCACTGCCTCCATGTGGTCTCAAAGTAAGGATCTTAGGATGAAAGTAAACTGTAAACAAGGTCATCAGACTGATAATCTTTACAGATCTTTCTCCTTTCGGCCAGCCTTATTTAGAGATTTCTCAGTGCATGCATTCTGAACTGCTGAATGTTAAGAACAGTTAAAACTAATATATGCTCCACATGAGGCATCTGTTGTGTTGTGTTGTTTTTTGTCTTTTACTTCAATAATATTTAAGAACAGAGGTCTCCCTGTTTGAGAGCCAAGGCTTCATCTAATGATTTTCAGATATCAGAAATAGATAAGAAAAAAGCAGAACAAGAAGGCAGCATTAGTGACAATAAAAATGCACAGCATTCTTATAATCATTTCTGGGCTGATCAATACTGTGTAAGTAGAAGCAAAATTCTGAATCTTAACAGAACAGTGGCTAATTTATTAATATGGATACAGAAAACTTATTGTGGAGGCCATGTTCATGGAAAAGAAAATGTGCTTTAATGTAATTAATTTCCTGAACAATCTTGTAGAGGAAGAGAAGACTGGGTTGCAGTTAATCAATTAAAAGTAATATTTATTTGCAACTCTTTTGTTTCCCAATTGGACATGCAATCGTATAAATCTGATGTAAACAGAGACAGATGGAGTGAGAATCTGCTTTGACCTTTGAGAGAAATATAACAGTAAGGAAACAATGGAAGTGATATGCTTTTCATGCAAGCTGTCTTCATTGCCACTATCTGAAATATACAGATCCTGTGATTTTTTAGCAACAACTCTGCAGCTGACATTCTTTGTGAGAGGACAAATAGTTTTAGCTGGGTTCTCAACCAAAAATAAACTGGTTCCATTTCTTTACATAAACAATAAAGCCAAGGCCCATCCAACTTTTGTCCTTCAACACAATTCAGCTGATTCAGTGCAGCTTCTCAGACCTCTGATTGTGGTTTTCTCCTCTCTTTATAACTGATTCCATTAAAGACAATGTGGGCCAATCAAGCTAGCATCAGAATGGAAAGAATCACAATATATGAATATCCACCAAAATGCCCTAGACTCTTGCTTTGGCATGACACATGTGAATGACAATTCTACATATTTTTTTCCATTTAAGCAACCAGGCAACAAATAGTGCATATCTGAGTGCATATTTGGTGATCATCATTATCTTTCCATTGTTTCTTTTTGACTACTCAATGCAATGTTACTACTTATGCTAATGACTTCCTTCTTTATTACAGGGAGTCCTATTGTATTGCTAACTACTTGAAAATATTAATTGCAAAGATATTAATTGGCAAGCCCTGTAGCAGATCTCAGATGCACAGACAGGGGTATGGTCAACAAACAATTCTTCTCACTTTATGAAAGTGACAAGAAAATGGCCATTCTATAGAATAATGGCTGGGAGCTACTTATCCTGTTCCACATCCTGCCCTCGGAGAATCCCAGGTCATTATTCTATCATTTTTTTTTCTTTTAGGAGACCAAGTAGAGAGAGGAGAAATATAGCATGGAAAGAAGGTTACCCATAAATGTGAACCTCTGGTCCTGATAGCAAACTCCCTATTTTATGCTGTTCACTTCTCCAGTCCTCTCACTCCCCTCTGTATCCTTTGGCTCTTCTTCACACTGTTCTGTCTTCCTTCTCTCTCTCTCTCTCTCTCTCTCACACACACACACACACACACACACACACACACACACACACACACACACACACACACACACACACACACTTGTTCTTATCTTATTTCTCTTTTCCCCCTTTTTCTTACCCCTGCCCTCCCTGAATTGAATGTCCCTCCCACACTTCTCCTTTACTTTCTGTGCATAGGTACTATCAAAATAATGTTATCTAAAACGATGTTGTCACCTCTCAAGATTTTATCATGATTCCCAAATATTTGATGTGTTCTAAAATCCACAGCTTCTGGAGTCATAGGATTATTTGTAAATCTCAGCTTTCATAAAAGAAGGGAAAGCTTCTGGCCCTCATAGCTGCAGAAAAACAAATTGAAAATGTGAATGCTAATGTTTCAAAAAAAACAGATGGCAAGCCCCTTCCCCCAACAATTTAATGTTATAATTTTGGAAGGCAGTGTGACTCATATTTTTGAATATCTGAGACTGGCTAAATTGCTAAAATCCTGATTTCTGAAGTTGTTTGTGTGAATGCATAGAAGATGTAGATATAGCAAACACATAAGAAAGAAATTAGTGGTGAAGGGTGAGTGTTTATCAGAAGGGAGCAAGATAATTCAGCAAGCATGTCTGTTGGTGTGAAGTTTTATTTTATTTTGGTGTGGCTTCATTTAGTAAGGATATGATATAATTAAATGTAGTGTTGTTACCTGGGGTTCTTTGAACTCAAAGCTCTTGGTAACTTTTACTCTGTGGGAGGTGGTATCAGGAAATAAATCAGAGGAGACACGGCCATCCGACTGACAGATGGCTGGCACAAACAGGGCAACACAGGAGTGCTTTCACTTAAAGCTAAACTTTACTTAGTCTCTAGCACTTACACACATCTGCAACAGGTTAGTAAAATTCCCCAGCCCTCGATAATTACTGGAGCTGAGTGTGATTCTTGAGTGGCACAGTCTGCCAGTGGGGAACACAAGATGCATCCAGAGCAAGAGACCAGTCCTGAAGAGTCCCACTCCCTCAAACTTTCCCCCTTTATTTATACATTAGTAATAGAATGACATGTCCCTTAAAGAAACCTTGTCAAGCAAGCAGTTTCAGTGGGCAAGCAAGAGGTTCCTTCTGATTATTGATTAACCGGGTGTGGGTTTCTCCAGAGTTTGCAGCCTTGAGACCTTGTTAGACACATTCCCGAGGGAACATCCTGCTCTTCTAAATTGTATGTATCAGCAACTTCAACACAGTTCTTATCAGGAAGGACGTGGGGTCAAGCTGCCCTTTCTGTGGCAGCCCAAACCCCCTCCCCTCCTGCCTTGGTCAAACTGAGGCTACGACATGGCCAATTTACAGCCTGCTGACTTGGCTGCTTTTAGCAATACTGCTTTCAGGCACTTGACTGGTTTGCCAAATTCTCCCCGAACAGTGTGAAAGTGAATTAATAATTATATGAAAAGAAAATTTTCATCTCATCATAATTTTCCAAAATCAAACATTTCTGCAGTGTGGGTAAAAAAAATAAAAATAAAAATTAAATTTTTTTTTGGACAAAATAAAAAGGCCATTTTTTAGGAAAACACTCCCATTTTTTGACCAGCTGTGATTCACTATGTCCTTTCTCAATTCTTGCCTAAAGCCTTGATGCCCTGTGACTTGTCCCACAGATCCTTTCCACACAGAACATTCCATTGAACAATGAGCCTTCAAATATTTTTGAACTTTCAAAGGCAAAGAAACAAACAAGGCAGATCTTTTGTTAGTTGAATTTTCATGTCTGTTGTGTTATTAGAATGGTCATGATGTTTAAATGTGCTTTCTTGTAAACCTTTTGTGATTATCAGTTTGGCTCTAATGTAGTCATCCATAAAATCCATTTATTTCCTTATAAAATCCTTTACAGTAAACATAATTCCAAATCCTGTGTGACTAAATGTACTCTAAAGGCCAAAAGCAGCACATGGAGTTCTACGATACAAGCCAGGACCTTTCGCATTTGTAATATGGAGGTATTGTTTAAGAAGGTTGCAGATTTAGAGGAATAGTCTCCTCTAGGATCAAGATGGAGAGTTTCATACATAGAGAATTGAGACCTAGAGTGTCTGAGGGTATGTCTACACTACAAAATTAGGTCAATTTTATAGAAATCGATTTTATAGAGTTGATTGTGTATGTCCAAACTAAGCGCATTAAGTCGGCGGAGTGCATCCTCACTACCATGGCTAGCATCGACTTACAGAATGGTGCACTGTGGGTAGCTATCCCACAGTTCCCACAGTCTCCACCGCCCACTAGAATTCTGGGTTAAGCTCCCAATGCCTGATGGGGCAAAAACATTGTCGCGGATGGTTTTGGGTACATGTCGTCAGTCGCCCCTCCCTCTATGAAAGCAACGGCAGACAATCATTTCATGTCAGACACCAGGGTGATTAGAAGAGCACATCTAGGTGTGCTGCACATCAGAGAGGCTTTGAAAACCAGTTTCATGACTGGCCAGGCTTCGGTGTGACAGTTGTGTGTGTTTCTCCTTGATGCAAATCCACCCCCTTTGTTGATTTTAATTCCCTGTAAGCCAACCACCTTCCCCCATTTGAAATAAAGTAACTATTGTTTTGAAACCATGCATTCTTTCTTTATTAATTAAAAAAGGTAGCCCGGGTGAGGTGGGGGAGAAGGGAAGGACAAGGTCACATTGCTTATTGTAGCTACACTAAAAATCAAACTGTTTGAATGACAGCCTTCTGTTGCCTGGGCCATCCTCTGCAGTGGAATGTCTGGGTGACCGGAGCCTCCCACCCGTGTTCTTGGGTTTCTGGTTGAGGAGGCTATGGAACATGGGGAGGAGGGTAGGCGGTTATACACTGGATACACCAGGGGTCTGTGCTCTTGTTGGCTTTCCTGCAGCTCCAACAGATGCTTCATCATATCCATTTGCTCCCCCAACAGATGCTTCATCGTGTCCGTTTGCTCCCCTATTAGCCTCAGCATCGCCTCCTACCTCTGCTCTTTGCGCTCACTTAATTCTTTCCTGGCCTCTGCCACTGAATGCCTCCATGCATTAAGCTGTGCAGGAGGACTGCATGAGCTTGGAAAACATGTCATCGTGAGTGCGTTTTTTTGCCTTCTAATCTGCGATAACCTCAGGGACGGAGATGATAGAGGAAGCATAGAAACATTCTATGCTCTACAATTCTGGAGGGACTGTCTGGTCACCTGTATTGCTGAGTTCACCACGCTGACCAAACAGGAAATGAAATTCAAAAGTTCCTGGGGCTTTTCCTGTGTACCTGGCTAGTGCATCGGAGTTCAAAGTGCTGTCCAGAGTGGTCACAATGGAGAAGTCTGGGATATCTCCCAGAGGCCAATACCGTCGATTTGTGTCTGCACTACCCAAAATTCGACCCAGCAAAGTCAATTTTAGCACTACTGCCCTCGTTGGGGAGAAGTACAGAAGTCGATTTTAAGAGCCCTTTAGGTCGACGGAACGGGGTTGGTTGTGTGGATGTGTTTATTTTTAAATCAACCTAACATGGCTAAATTCAACTAACCCCATAGTGTAGACCAGGCCTTAGAGCACATTTTAGTTAGAAATTCGGAAAGCTGCAATCAGGTTCATTTAGCTCAAACTAGGTACTCTCTTTTCTGTTGCAAAGTGAAATTTCAAGCTAAGAATATCCATCATAATAAAAATGCCATACAACCCTGTCTTAACTTGCGCCAAATCACAGCTTTTTAATGAAGTAACAAAGACAGCTGGAATGAATGGAACTGCTTCAGATGCATGGTAAGTCTGAAGAAAAGTATGTACAAGGTGGCAATCAAGAGTTTTGGAAAGAGTACTAAGAAAAATGTCGACAGGTTCCTAGACTATTTGGAGATGCTGCTGCTACTTATTGAGAGAAAAAGATCTGCTCTGACCACCTACAAGTCTACTCCTACTACTGATTCGCTCAGCAACCTAAGAGAAGCTTGTAAGGTTGTTCAAAGAGCTTCCAGGAGATGTGCTCAAAAATATTGGCTGATGCAGGTGACAGTAGATGGTTGTATAAGGACATTAGAAAGGTCTTGGGCCAATAAAGAACAAAATAACTGCTGAAATATCTGTATGGCAATATCATAACTGATAAAGGGAAGCAACTGGAGAGGTGGATTGAGCACTATGAAATGATATACTCAAGGGAGTCAATAGTAGACTAACATGTGATAGATGAATTGCCTGGTTTTGAAGTTACAACTTTGCTGGATGCCAAACCTACACTACCAGAACTTGAACAAAGCATCAAAAAGATTCACAACAAAGCTTCAGGATATGACTGCTTACCTGCTGAAATCTACAAATGTGAAAAGACTTGCTGCAAAGATTGCATGAGGTATTGTTACTCTGGTGGAAGGCAGAAACTGTTCCACAAGATTTTAAGAATGCTCATTTCATCCAACTCTACCAAAAAAAAACGAAGAAAAAAAGAAGAAAAAAGGAGCCAGAAGTGATTGTAATAACCACAGAGGTATGTCTTTTCTTAACATGTGAGAAAAACCTTAACTGTATTATTTTACAAACTTTAGCTGAGATAATCCATCCTGAGAGCCAGTGTGGCTTCTGCTTGGAAAGGTATACCACAGACATGGTCTTCTCTGTACTACAACTGCAGGAAAAGTGCAGAGAGAAGTATATTCCACTGTACATGGCTTTTATAGATTTAACAAAAGCCTTTGACATGGTTATTCAATCAGGGTTTTACATTGTTCTGAACATGCTTCATTGTCCATCTATATTGCTAAACCTTGTGAAATCTTTATATGATGGCATGAAGGCAACTGTAATGTATGAAAACCAAGAGTATGACTCACTTAACATCAACAATGAAGTGAAGCAGGGTTGTGTATTGGCTCCTACATTGTTTAATATTAACTTCTCATCTCTACTTCAACATGCATTCCATGATGTTTGGGAGAATGGTTTGTTTAACATTGCAAGGTTCAGAGCTAAGACGAAGGTGAAGGAGATCATCATAAAGGACCTGCTTGCAGATGATGCAGCCCTTGCAGCTCACAGTGTTGATGCCCTACAACATCTTAACACCAAGTTCTCCGATTCATGAAAAATCTCTGGGCTAGTAATAAGCTTGAAGAAGACAATTATCATGCACCAAGGCTCTTCAGAACCAGTTCCTGATATCACTTTAGATGGTATTCGTCTGAACGATGTTGACCGATTTTGCTACCTTGGCTCTACTGTTACCAGCAATGTAGATCGTGATGCTGAGCTCACTAGTAGAATTGACAAGGCAGCTAGGAACATTGGTCTTTTGCAGGACAGAGCCTGGAACAATAACAGATTGTCAGCTCAAGTGAAAATCCATGTGTATGAGTCCTCTGTTTTATGTACTTTTATATATGACTCAGAAATGTGAATGACTTGCATAAAACATACCAAAAGACTAAACAGCTTTCATATCAGATGCTTGCCTAAAATTGATCTAATAAGTTGGCAAAATAGCATGACAAATGTGGAAGTGTTAAATCATGCTGGTCATTCATGGGAAAGTTTCTAAGTAAGAATAGACTCAGGAGGCTTGGACATGTCAAATGAATGCCAGATTACAGGATCCTGAAGAGCGTGTGTGATGTTCCCCTGGTGTTATCTGGACTGGTGATCTGCTAGGTCACTCCAATCCTCGACTCTGGGAGCCAGCCTTACCCTGCTCTGCTGTGAGAACCCCCACTCCTGGATTGTTCATGCACAGCATGTAGCATGTAAGCTGCCCCCAGCTACATGAGTGAGCACTTTTGGCCAGCTGCTGCTTGGCCTGTGCAACCAAATGACACCAATATCTCCGGTTCCAGACACAACCCTAGGAATCTCCATCTTGCACTGTCCAGTTATGCCCGCTGGACACTGCAAGCATATATGAGTCATCAATTTAACAAAGAAATTGATATATATCAGGCTTGTTATACCAAGGGGAGTCTCTGACACGCTTCAGACCAAACACACTGCTTCAGGTAGAATAAACAAACAGATTTATTAACTACAAAAGATAGATTTTAAGTGATTATAAGTCAAAGCACAACAAGTCAGATTTAGTCAAATGAAATAAAAGCAAAACTATTCTAAGCTGATCTTAAGACTTTCAGCTCCCTTACAAACTTAGATGCTTCTCGCCACAGGCTGGCTAGTTACCCTTCGGCCAGGGTCTCCCCTTTGATCAGCGCTTCAGTCGCTTGGTGGTGGTGTCTGTAGATGGAGGTGGAAGACAGAGAGCATGGCAAACATTTCTCCCTTTTATCATGTTCTTTCTTCTTTCTTGGCTATGCCCCCCCATTCAGAGTCAGGTGAGCATTACCTCATCGTAGTCTCAAACTGACCAAGGGAAGGGGCGTGACTCACTTGAGAGTCCAACAGATCCTTTATTGCTGCCTAGGCCAGTGTGCTTTTTTCCTGCGAGGCTGGGCTGTGTTTCTCTCATACATGCCCTGATGAGGTGTGAACTGCCCCTCTGCTCCTTGAGAGTTTTGCCTGGGCCTCTGCTCCTGGAAAATTTTTGCCTGGGCTTGTTTTAAGCCATGAGGACACATTGTCAGCCTCATAACTATATACATGAAATTACAACCTATAACATTATTATAACAACAATTCTCAGTGCATCATGAGCCTTCTGAAGACACCTGACATGACAAACTTTTCATTAGATACCACACAATCATTTTATAAGGATGAACATGGGGGTGCCAGGTGTTCCCCCGAGGTACAGTGTCACAGCATGCTGTACTCTAAAGCTCACAAAGGGTTTAGAAAGAGAGGCAGACCGCTGCACAGATTTCGGGATGCTTGCAAGGATGCTTTAGTATCCTTTGGAATCTCTGTGGATGATTAGGAAAGGAATGCAGAATGCCACTCTGGTTGGTGGAGTCAGCTTGTAGATGGAGTGAGGCATTTAGAGGAGGTCTGGATAAAGCTTTCTGATGACTGGTGTCAGAGGAGGAATGAATCTGTTGCTCAGATTCAGAGTATTGCTAGTGTGTGAGAATGCCCTACCTGTTGACGGGAATGTCACTCACACATCAGACTCAGCAGCCATCACAAAACTCATCGGTCCATACACCAGGCTCTGTAAAGAATGACAGTGTCATTGGTACAGTCTTCTGATTCCTGACACATTGTTAATCATCTTTAGTTTTGAACCCAGACTTAAAATTGTTATTGGAACTGATGACACCAAAAAGCTCAAGAATATCATTTTTGTGGGTATATTTTTAGGTGAGATAAAATTTCTGCTACTGGATTGTAAAGTCTAAATGTGGCTGATTGTAAAAATGAACTTTGTGGCAGAAGCAGTTCTCCTAGAAGTGGGATTTTTATCAGTTGTGGAGAAGTCCACACAGTACTCCCAAACCCCTAAATGTTTTTTTAAATGTCATGGGATGTTTCCTCAGCCATTAAGGGCATTCTGGCACACAGATGTGAATGTCACAGAATCATTTTCATGCTTCACACAAGCACAACTTGAATTAGAATTATTCCTATTTCACAATTTAGTTTCTTTGTCTCCGTGAGAGTTTGAATGCTCTCCTCCCCAAGAATTATGTTAAATTCTTTTAAATGCCATTCCGTTCAAATGCATTTCTTGTCCTTAACTCACTATGACATTCTAAAACATGAAGGCATGCATTAAAATATAGCAAGCACCTATAACAATAGCAAGACTTTGTGTTGGAAATTGGAACCACTACAGCTTGCAAATGGCACTCTTTATGGAGATCATTTGCATGACAATAGTACAGTACAATTCCATTTATTTTAACTGAGAAATTATTGAAAATTTCATTTCAGATATGAAACATGACACCTCCACGCATTATCATTGCAAGTTGCCATTGGTTGTTTTTTTTTTAAGTTTTGTTTTTGTCATCATTTGGTGTCTTTGTATTGAATTTTTAAGACTGCCTGTCTTGCGGAATGCCTGTGTATTGTGTTTTAGTGAGGACTGTATATAAAATGCTCCTCTGCTTGCAGTTATATCACATTACGATTTAAGGTCAATATGTATTTGAATATTGTGATATTGGCAATATGAAAATAGTTTTACAGGGACTTTTTGACTGTATTGTGGCATTTTATCCATTTTTTTCAGATTATTACCTTCCAGGTTGAATTGAAAAGTGTTTGCTTGTTAAACTCTGTGTGGAGGGTTCTATATTTCTCTTGCAAGAGTGGATGGAATCACTAACATTTGCAATAAGGTAAGGATTGCTGTTCCATGCTATACTTTAGATGTCTGTGATGTCCAAATGCTGCAGGAGAAATACAGAGACCCTTCAACTCAGGTTATAATATATAAGTAAAAGAGGAAATTATTTTCCACTGTTCTATTAGAAAATAATCTGATTCTCCCAACCATACGTAGGCCATGTCTACACTACAAAATTATGTTGACCTACAGACACTGTAGTTATTAAATCACTTGTGTGTGTGCACACTTGGCTCCTTCTGTCAGCAGTGAACATCCTCATCAGGAGCAATTGTATCGATTTTATTGTCAGTGTGGGGCATTGTGGGACGGCTCCTGAAAGCCAGTAACAGTCGACATAAGCAACTCAGTGTCTACACTGATACTTTGTTGACATAATTACATCGACAGTGACTTTACACTGCTCAGGGAAGTGGTGTAAATTGATGTAGTACTAAATTGATGTAGAAAGGCACTTACATCGATTGGAGACAAATTTAAGTGAAGATGCTTCCACAGCTAGGTCAATGTAAGGCAATTTACATCAAGCTAATCCTGTAGTGTAGACCAGGCCTCAAATGTAATAGCATCTTATTTCATGAATAATGCTTTTGGTTTCAGTGGGACTACTTATAGAGTAAGGTACTACTCAAGGTGAGCATGACTGGCAGAACTGAACCCTTATGTAAGACTTTACGTTTTCAAGACACTCTACAGACATAATCTCTAACTCAAGTGCCATCTACAAACAAAGTTCCTTAACATGAAGGGCAGTGGGGAAGATGGTGCTTTTAACTCCAGTCGGCTATCTCATTGAGGTATAGGCTACAGCTGAGGTGAGCACAACTCATCAGCTGCTAACACTCTTTGTGGTTAATACAATTACTATGTGTAGCTCAAGTTTCACAGGGCTTTCATAGTATTTCACAGTGTTTCACCATGCTTTCATTCCAGCTGGGCTAATTTAAAAGGAGTTAATTTGAGGATAGATAACTTGAATTAAGGCTGCAGTTAAGACATAGCCTAAATTACTTAGGTCAGAAAAGCACGTGGAAATTTAATCATAAGCTCTGATACATCATCATCTGATACAAGGAAGATTCCTGTATGAAAGTTGAACACATTCCTTTCTGTTAAAAAAAAAAAAGCAACGTTCGTAGTCAAGAAGAAATTCCCATAGAGCTACTTGTCAGGTAGGTATCTTTGAGAGAGTAGTTTTCCTTATACCAGATATCTGCTTTTTAAAATCAGGTAGATTTATATTCTTAAAAGAACTATTACCTCTAAATCAGAGGCAGCATGGTCTAGCGTATGGGACACGGAGGCTGGAGATACAGGTTCTATTCTTGGTCTTCCACGGACTGCTGTGTGATCTTGGGCAAGTCACTTTACCGTTTTCCTCTCATGCACTGTTTGTCTTGTCTATTTAGAGTGTAAACTATTTAGAGCAGAGATTGTCTCTTACTGTGTGTTTGTCCAGAGCTTAGCACAGTGGGCCCCCAATCTCTAGGACTTACTTTAACACAAATACTAATAATAACAAAAAGTATAATTAAGAATTCAGTATTCAGTAAAATAATTCTCCTACATATATTTCTATATGACTACTTAGTGACTCTACATTGTCTGTGACACCAAATTCCATCTTGTAATTAGTCTAAAAACATGGAAGCGTCTGCCATGCTTTACAAATTAGCATGTTTTTTCCTGATTTACATTTCAACACTCAAGTTATATCTCAACTTAACTCACCACTGAAGACAAGTCCTTAGGATGAAGAATAATATTTTCCAAAGGAACAAGCTACCCAAGGCAGTGTGAATCCTCCATCTCCAGTTGAAGTCAAATCAAAACTGGAGGTCTTTTTGGAATACCTTTTAGCCAAATACTTATGCTTCAGTCAGACACAAATTACTGAGCTCAACACATGGGTAAATGGGTGAAATTTAATGGACTGTGATGTACAGGAGGTCAGATGATGAGCTAAGGGACCCTTCTCACCCTTAACTCTATGTAACTATCACTCCACCCTGTTAATGTTTTTGACCCCCACTTCCCTGCTCCTTTCCTGGAGAATACTCTAGTCTAGCCAACTGTAATTTGTTTACTGTATGTCATGGCAGTATTATATTTACTTTACCTTTATAGCTCAATATCAAATGCAACAACTTCACATTCTCCCAATAAGAAGAGGGCAGGACCTTCTTAAAATATAATTGTAAAAATAAGGAGAGGGAGCATGCGTTCAAAATGCTGTATGGGAGACGCCCAGAAAGATCTTTTATTCATACACAAACCCACTGAATTAAATAGCATGCAAACACTTTCAACTGTAGGGTTTTTTTCTCTCTTTGAAGAGTTGCAGGGTAGTATTACATTATATTAGCTTCCATGTACTTATTCTGTCCGGGCCTAATCAAACAGAGCCCATGTCTCGAGGATCAAACAACTAATCTTTGCTAGCTTTGTCAGAGTGCTGACTCCCCCAATCTATCAAACACCAGACTTTCAAAATGTGAGATACTGCTAAATAGCATTCTGTTGGGGTGCAGAGAAACTTCTTTGCTAGCTAATCTGAAGCAGCTGGAGAAGCAGCATTAGGAAGGGAAAATGTTATTTGTATGCAACTGGCTTAACTTGATAGGGTAGGCTGAGGGGCCTTGTGATTTTAGAAAAGTACAGGATGTTAACATGAATACTACCCTTCTTCCTCCTCAGAAACAAAAGTAATTGACTGTTAGAACTGCTTGTGTTGCAAGTATTGATCAGTGACAGTTAGAGGCATTCTTTACAATCACTCATCCTGTGAGGCCCAATTAACAAAGACCGGCTTGCTGAATTAGATAACACTCAGAGTCCACTGAAATTAATGTGATGCTGTCTGAGCATCCTTCACTTAATAGGGGAAAATCAAGTTTAAATGAAAGAAAAGAGGGAAGTCCTGTTAAGAGCTAAAACAATTGTGACTAGAAAAAAAGTGGATTAAGACAGGAGTTTTGCAAGGACAATGAAGACACACAAAGACTCTCCTTTTTTTAAAAAGTGAAGTAGTTTGCTGCTTTTTTGTCCCACGTTATTTCTAATGATGCTAGTGCCATTTATCATTAAGGTTTCCTCATTGTTAACTTTGGCTCCTGTGAAGAGATTACAATTGTGGGACAACTCTTTAAAAAGCAATGATTCCCAAACTCCCATCAACCTACTTTTTGGGGCTGCCTCATCACCACAGATAGTTTCGCAAGTTACGTGGTTGTCATATTTGGATAGAATAGCTGAGGGGACAGAGATGTCATATCTGGCCTTTGGTGGTCAGATGGGATAATTTGGGACACTAATTTTAGGGAGTGAGAGGAAAAAGAAGAGAGTTTTATTTCGAGAATGAGGGACCTGGAGTTTTCTCTCAGTTTGTTCCTCTATTGAGTCAACACAGCTTGGCTCACAAAAAAGGGAGAGCTTTAGGTCAGGAGCTATGTGGAGACAGTTTACATAACCTCTGATGCCAGGGAATTATTTGGGTCTCCTTGCAGTCATGCCTCTATGTAATCTGAAGTAGCATTGATTGACTATTGAAGGAACCACATTGAGTTCCCCTGGACTAGAAGAATGCCCCAAGGATACCGAAATTGGAAGATATGTGCATAATATTGGGGGGAAACTTTGAAAGAGGAAACAAGGACCATCTCTCTTCCTCCTCAAGAGAAATTTAAAACTAAAAGTAGTGCAACTGGGAAGTGAAATTTGACATAATGAGTTTCCAGGGACATTACATTATCCCTCTTGTAATCACTGCATATTCATATGAAAAAAATCAGTCACACCTTCATTCAGCCAAAAATATTTATATTGTTGACATGGTACAGGAAATGTAGGGTACTGATTTTCAATTTTTTTTCATTCTTCAGATCACATCCTAAGAAAGAGATCCCATAATGAACCATCAGGAAAGGCTCTGTGGATCATTGATGGTTAAGGCTAAGATTTTGTCATGGATATTTTTAGTAAAAGTCATGGACAGGTCACGGGCAATAAGGAAAAATTCATGGAAGCTGTGAGCTGACCATGACTTTTACTAAAAATATCCATGACAAAATGGGGATCTGGGGATCTGCACCACCAACTGTACAGGGTCTAGGAGCTGCCTGAGCAGCTGGGGGATAACCCTTCCCCCTATAACTCCAAGGGCCCCCGCCGCCCATGGCGGCTGGGAGCTTGGGGGTTCCCCCGCCGCCCATAGTGGCCGGGAAATCAGGTTTTCTGCCGCCTCTGGCAGCCAGGAACTCTGGGGGTTCCCCTGCTGCCCCTGGTGGCTGGGAGTTCAGGGTACCCCCACCGCCTGCAAAGGTGGGGGTACCCCACAGCTCCCTGCCCCCGTGGATGGGGGGAAGACCCTGAAGCTCCCAACCACCTGAAGTCACGGGGATCCGCGACCTCCATGACTAAATCGTAGACTTATTGATTGTCCATTGAGCACAGTTTCAGATCTTCTCTAATAGATCATAACATACTTGTTCATATTAATATACATGTCTAAGTGGTGAATCACCATTAATGAATATCATTAAAATCAACATTGTGATACTCTTTGAAACACTTTGAAAAATATGTTGTAGTGACATATGAGCATAGGAATAATGAAAATATCAACCACGAAACAACAATAATTTACATATACACTTTCTTTACACCATCATTTATCAGAATTGGGGTTTTTTAGATGCAAAGTGGTTTTAATCAATAGCTAGAAATCAGCTTGCTTGCCATTGATTTATTAAGCAAATTCTATATGATGATGATAAGGAACTAGGACTGACACTGATAACTTTCTAATTGCCTGATGGATTTAACACCTTTCAGTCAATGCTGTGAACATACTCTAGTCTCTACAATAGCGTAACTATGTTTATTGCAGAACTGATGACAAACAGGAAAACAATCTGGAAGGCACGAAATGGAACCATCAGAATGAGAACACAGCTTGCATAATCAGCACGTAGGTGTTAATAAGTAATCCAAATGTGTGCACAAAGCCTGCATGTGGCATACTTATATATTTGTGGAAGGTGTTGTTAAATGTCACTCCTGGAGTCACAGTCTGGCTCTGGTTTCCCCACTATCTCTCCACATTTTCTTTTTAAACGCTTGTTACATCTTGTCTAACTTAGGGTGCAAGCTCCTCAGGAAAGGGATCATTTCTTCTTCCTGTCTTGGGAGGCAACTAGCACAATAATTTGTTAAAATAATAGGTAATTAATCTTATGTTTTTTGAACAAATATTGATCAAAATGCCTCCAAAGGAGGGAAAATAATGCCAATTAATAGGAAAAATACATGTCCGTTAAAGTTAGATTAACATGCATGTTAATTAATGTATATAGTATTCAAGCTACCCATTTCCAGACTATTTAATAATGTGAAGGAAAAAGCCAGTAAATTCATAATAGAAATTATATGCATAATGTGGCTAAAATATGACATTGTAGAAAATTTGAGGGGGGCATTATTACAATGTTTGCTGACATCAGAACAATTTTGAAGGATCCTCTTGGCCTTATTATGTCTGTGGGAAAGGATGAACCACTAGAGGGTTTCTTGCACCTTCTTTGAATCATATGGTTATGCCCACTGCGAGATACAGTATACTGAAGTAAACTGAATATTAGTCCGGTCTGGTATTAGCAATTCCTATGTTTCTATAAAATTAAATAACATTATTACATTACCTTTAGATCTGATTTAGAAAGGTATCAAGGCATTTTAAACAACGCAGACATAATATACAAATTACCGCTTGTGTCTAACTCATGTAGAGATTTTAGAGCAAAGATTTTTTTCATATTCTATGCCAGCGCAATACTGAACCAAAGTTAATGATTATGTGTATTTGTATAGGGTACAATTGGGCCCTGGGTTTGGTCTGTAAATGCTACTGTAATACAAACAGACTGGATTTTCAAAGGAGACAGAGGAAGTTTGGGACCCAGGTGCCCATTTCAATGGACACCTGAAAATAATAATAATAATAATAAGGAAAATACCAATTAAATATGTGATGACAGTGTGTATTTAAAAACAATCCAAACAACAGAGCTGTGTGTATGTTTTCTCTCTATCTTGTTGTTATCTGTTGGCCATGCAACAAATAACAACATAGGCCTAGTTCCCCAAAGGTGTTTAGACACCCAATTCTCACCAAAATCAATGGGAGTTAGACTCATAAATACCTTTGAGGATCTGGAGCATATTTTTAATATAAACTGAAAGATCATAAGCTACAATCTTCCACCTCTATTTATGTATTTATTGTAGTGCCTGAGTATTTATGTTGTCATTTCAGAAGCCTCATCTTGTCCACCCTTTTTTGTGACCACTCTGTGTGTGCACTCTGTGCACTGAAGCTTCGTCTCTTAAAGCGCTGTGTTTGCAAAGCTGGTCTCCAGAATAAGAGTATCAAGATTTCAATGACTCAAAAAGAAAAACCTTCATTTGTTTGAAAAACAAACAAATAAATAAATAAATAGGGGTCTCGTTGCATGTCACAGTTACAGGGCAAGCTGTGCCTTAGACCTCTTTGCAGTCCCTCTCTAGTTCACCCCTCAGGTGACAGGCTTTGCTTCCTTCACCTCTCACTGGGTGGAACCACATGATTCAACTACTCTGGATCTGCAGGTGGCAGCACTGTTTCCCATCTCCGATAACGTGACAGGTCCATATGTATTTGGCACCCGCAAGAAACTTCTCTCCAGGAGCTTGTGACCAGCATCTGATTGAAACATGACACAAAACAGCTTCTTCAAAGCAAACATTGTTTATTCATCCAAAGGAATGCTCCAATCAGAGAAAAGGGTTAAAACAACAAAAGGCCTACATGTCTCGCAGCCTCAGAACCATCCTACAAACAGCTCCTGACAATTGAACCCACCTCCTTTTCTAGAAGGAGACCTTTAAAACTCTTTAGTGTGCTATATGATCTTAGACCATCAGCCTTGGCAAACAAGCTGTGTAACTTTGCCTGCTGTCTGGAAACAGCATCTTCCTAATTAATGGCCTGGTTGTTATTCTATTACCTCCTTTGAATTTGTTTACCCACAGATGTCTTATCTTTGGCCATTGTGGGTTTCAAGCTTGTTCTTCCTAACAGCCCATTTTGATTGAATTCCACATAGGCAGACAGAACAATATCAAGCAGGTAAACTGAGGCATGATGAAGTTGGTATTCACCCATGAAAGCTTATGCTCCAATACATCTGTTAGACTTTAAGGTGCCACAGGACTCATTGTTGCTTTTTACAGATCCAGACTAACATGGCTACCCCTCTGATACTTGAGGCATGACTAATATTCAGCGGAACTATTCTTTATATCTCCCACATTCTCCATAGTTCCTCTAGGCACAGCCCACCACAAAGTGCAGAGTGGAGATGCACCCCTCCAAAGGGGAACAATAGGAGACATTCTGCCTGGGGAAGCTTTCTGGAGCTTTTCAGGGTTTGCAGTTTAGTCTCTCCTCATGAGGCCACCAATTGCTCTTAGGGGCATGGGAGGGAGATGGGGATAGAGCTGGTATTCTGCCTCATCTTTATGCAGGCTGTGAAACTTGGGATGGGTCCTGCTACCATCCCTCCACTGCACACCCACGTAAAAGCCAGGCAGTATTTGGCCCCATGCCATCTGTTTCATTCCCTCCTCATGTCACTGGACTGTTTGTATTTACTGTACTTTATGAGAAAGTTAACCACTTTGGATTCTTATCCTACACACCTAATTCCTCATGTTATCCTGCCTCCTTCTAGCCTGAAAAATATTGTACAGAATCAGTAGAGTTAACACGATTCCTGTCACTGAGATATCAGATATCTCACCATGAACTGTATATCAAGCAGCACTTCCTAATTAAATCCTTGAGTAATCTGAATAAATACTCTCTTTTCTTTGGGCCTCCCTCATCCACTTAGAATGAATCCTCTGAAGTGGTGGCTCAGAGCAAAAGCGAACAGAATAGTGAAAGCTACAAAGATGAGAAGTACAAAGTTTTCTTATATTTTAGGTTCTCTGTGTACTGTACTGTGATCTGGCCTAACATTTATCAAAGTAAGGGGGACTTTTAAATATTTGTTTATATCAGGGTTTCTCAAACAGGGGTTGCTGCTTGTGTAGGGAGAGCCCCTGGCAGCCCAGGCCGGGCCGGTGTGTTTACCTGCCCCATCCGCAGGTCCGGCCGATCGCGGCTCCCACTGGCCACAGATCTCTGCTCTAGGCCAATGGGAGCTGCTGGAAGCGGCGTGGGCCGAGGGACATACTGGCTGCCGATTCCAGCAGCTCCCATTGGCCCAGAGCAGAGATCTGCGGCCAGTGGGAGCTGCGATCGGCCGGACCTGCGTACAGGGAAGATAAACACACCGGCCCGGCCCACCAGGGGCTTTCCCTACACAAGTGGCGACCCCTGTTTGAGAAACCTTGGTTTATATTGCCCTTTCTACCTGCTTTGCTTTAATTTCCTTGTTTTTTGGTATAAACAGGCAGTAGACAAAATAGAAGCAACTAAATCTGCAGGACTAGAAGACTCCAAAGAGTAAACTATTATCCAGTTGCGAGCATTTGATGGAACAGTTGTCCAAACAAATAAAATCAACAACAAAGCAACCTCTAGCACGGTCAGAAAGGTTAATAGCCAACTTCAGTTGGCATTTAGGAGACAAGTGCATTACAGAAAGAGCCTTCTTGAAGTGCAGAGTGGAAGCTTCTGCAATTAATGAAGCTCACATAGTGTTAGCACTGATTTTGGATCACTAATTATGTTGTTCATGTAGTTAGATTAATCTTTTTCGAAACAGAGTAAGCATGTGGTAATTAAATCCGGGCTTCTAATGGCCAGGTGATCTGACATGGTGGGAACTGAGATTCTGTATCAATGTAAAATGCAAAGAACCTCATTTCCTAGACTAGTAGAGGTTAGGACCGTTAGCCAGTGACATATTTGGAGGGAGAAAGGATGGTGTCACACTCATCTCTATGGGAACCTCTTGCCAGCCAGCATGTGAGAAAGCATTAACAGTGACCATACACATGTTCACATATTCTGACCTATGAGTCTTCTCTAGCTTATTGTCAAGTATTGAATAGGAATTTACAAAGTAAAACTTTTCACAAACAAGTTTGCTCTTGGAAAATATGGTTTAGTCAAAATTGAAATGTGCCACGATTTTCTTCAGTTTACCTACAGGGAGAATGTAAATCAGGGTTTCTCAAACAGGGGTCACCGCTTGTGTAGGGAAAGCCTCTTGCGGGCAGGGTTGGTGTGTTTACCTGCCCAGTCTGCAGGTCCGGCTGAGGATAACTGCTCTGGGCCAATGAGAGCTGCTGGAAGGTGACAGCAGTGGCACATAATGCTTTAGTTAATCTAAATTTGGACCCAAGGGCTGCAACTCTTCCATTGTGAGCTGAACCTCAACACAGTGATCAATAACATTATGACTTCAAGGCTATTGCTTTTCCTGTGCTCTTGGTACCTAGTCTTTGCCTCTTGGAGCAGCTCAAGTTGTTGACTCTGAAAGATCAGCACATTCCCTAAATGGTTTGAAATCCATCTGTCTGACAGATCACCTCATTCCCCCTGTTCCACCACAGCAACTGAAATCCACCGAGTCACTTACTGTGTTTGTCATGGTGTCACAGTGCTGTGACCTTGTGCACCATGTCTCAATAGCGCTTACTGAAATTTGGCCTTACCAGCCCTCTGTCATGACAGAGGGATGTCTGTGCCCAACCTGAGTGGTGCTGTGCCCCATGCAGCAGGTCACAATACACTGAACGGAGAATTGGACAGGAGCCACTGCTGCAGCATGAGTGTGGGATGGGCTCACGCTCTAGGACCCCCCCTCCATGGGGCCTCTGCACTAGTGCAGGAATAGGGTTGCAATGCCAGGACAGAGGTTGCTGCTGCAGGTGTTCTGTACCCCCTTGTCCATCACCTCCCCAGGTTGAAAATCCTGGCTCCATCACTGGTTATGGTACTTTTGCCAGAGATTCTCATCTGCATGAATATAGGAGCAAATGTGGGGGATGAACTAAGGTCTGATAGAGTGGATCTTGTGATGGGAAGGAACAGGGTCACCCAGAGGATTCAGGGGGCCTGGGGCAAAGCAATTTTGGGGGCCCCTTCCATAAAAAAAAGTTGCAAAACTATAGAATATTGTATTCTCATGGGGGCCCCTGTGGAGCCCAGGGCAAATTGCCCCATTTTCCCCCCGTCTCTCCCCGGGTGGCCCTGGGAAGGAAGGTCAAAAGAGCCACAGATAGGAGAGAATCAACAGTCTTGTCAACTGAAGAGAGACAACTGAGAGCAGAAAAGAAGTCATGGATACTGATGGACTGGAAGTCATGGAAGGACCAGGTGGCCAGGTGAGAGAGAGCAGGCAGATGGGGAAGATGAGAGAGCCTAGGTGGTGGTCAGAGCAGAGGAGCTCAGTGGTGAATAGATCAGAAAGAGAGCAGTGTTTGAGGAAGTCTGGGTTTTGGAGGTGACCATCTTGATGAATCGATTTATTGATCCAGGTGTTGAGATCAACTGACTTAATTTTACATTGAGCTCTTTCCTGTCTCTTGGGAAATGTTTTTCTTTCCCAAGGAAAGAAATAGATCATGTGTATATTTGGAAATATTACTAATGCTCATAAGATAGATATACACAGTATTTTAACTGTAAAAAGGCCATTAAAAAAGCTGGTACAATTTTGGCTCCTGATACTGAGAATTAATATGCCAAATTTTAGCATGGAGCAAATTCTTTGGTTTTTATTAGAAACCGAAATAAAGCATTGAAGGGCATTCCATGACAAATAATTGTACCAAGTATTTTCTCATCAAAATCCAACGCCACAGCCATAGCAGGAAAGAGGAAAAAAAAAAGATAACAGGAAATTAGTGAAAAGGCAAAACGCTTCCTAACTATGCTGTGGAATCTCTCTCTCTCTCTCTCCCACCCATCTATTATTAATCCTTCTTCTCCTATTCTCCCAGATCCATCTTCCAAATGAAGCAACTTGCATATTATGGGTTCTGGAGATGATGATCTGTTCTGGTGATCAGCAGGGAGAGGCAACAGCAGAAAGAACTATGAATATCTGGCACACAAGTGTTCCAGCTTACAACTGATAGCTGGCCATCTAACAGCCAGACATGTTTTGAGTGTGGTGGTTGGAGTGGAGGAGATCATTCTCGGATGGTCATGGAAAAGGAAAGCAGAAATAGGGTGTTGTCTGTAACAATGCCTCTAACAACATGGTTGGTGTGAGTGATACACATGAAGAGATTTTTACTAGACCTGACTACTTTTATAAATACAGGCCTCCTCAACATCTGAAAAGTGACTTATTATGGAAATTTTCCTCCGGTGTTTTTGTACAGGCAGACTGAATTTACTAGTTAGTTCCATGGTTGTTTTCCCAATCTGGTCTGATCAGTTCAGGTTTGTTTGTCCCCTGCCTCCCCGCCCCTCCATTAAAAGTACAAGGTATTAGATTTCAAGAAAAGAAATATGGGGAAATTGAGAAACAGTGAACATGGCTCACTGGGAGGAAGTAATAAAATGTATGGGATTGGAGCCAGACTGCAGCATCATAACAGCGTTCATACTGAAATGGATGTGCAATCTTCTACAATTCTACAGTAAAAGGAAACTGTAAGGAACAAGAAATAGCCAGTGCTGCAGCAAGATGGATCTGCACAATGATAAAAAATGTACTCAAAATGAAGGAATTGTGTGTATGGGAAGGGAAGTTTAGGTGGCAGAATGACAACAAGAAAATATAGTCGATTAGTGCCCGATTCTACTTTCTGTTAGATAAATGCCTGCACCTGTTCACTTCAGTGTCAGCAAAAAAATATGAGGAAGATCAGACCCTTAAAATGTTAAGTGTATAAATATAGAGAAGTAGAAAGTATTCTGCTTGCTAAAGGACAAAAAAAAAGGTGTTAACAACAATACCTTTATTATTTTGACAGCACCTAGAGGCCTCAACCAATGTCAGGCCCCTGTTGTTCTAGGATGGTACAACCACACAGTAAGAGACTATTCCTGAACTGAAGAGCTAACAATCTAAATAGGCAAGAGAGACTAATGTTGAGAAGAGAAACAGAGATGAAGTGACTTGACCAAAGTTACACAGCAGGTCAGTGGCAAAACCAGGAATAGAATTCTGGTCTCCTCACACTCAGGAAGTACTTTACCCATGGGCCCATGCTGCCTTTTTGTAGAGCTAGAGAGTAAAAGCTTTTGAACAATAGATGAAGAAGGAGAGGACAATAATAATGATTATAAAATGGCTCAGCTATTGAACTTCTTTTTTAACAGGAAAAATAGAAAAAAAGGGCGATGGATGATTAGGACCAACTTGTCAATGTCATCATTCTCCCACTATTGAAAAGTTATAAACACCTAGGAGCGAGTAGATTGACTGTGCTCCAAAATCTAAAACCATTGGGATAAAAATGAGCAAAGTAAAATTCAGGTTGAATATCAGGAAAATTTCCTAAGAATGAGATTATGAAATGATTTCCCAAGGGAAATGGTGATATTGTCACTTGATTCCCCATCATGGACTGGATAAAAGTCTGATAGAAAACAATTCTGAAGTGGCAGGATGAGAGGGACAGGATGAATCAATAGCTCTTTTCCATCTCTAGGGTTATATCGTAAAACCCCTGAAGTCAACTGCAAAATTTCCATTCACTTCAATTTCTGTGGTTCCACTGCCTTCAGAAATGGTAGACTAATTGTGCTGGGGGATGCTAATAAGTCTGTTCTAGCGTCAGTCTCTTCTGTAGCCACAATCTTCTATGAAGTCTGTTTCCTAAAATATACCTAGTCTGTACAGGGAGTCTTGCTTCAGAAGGATGACACTGGCACAGCTACCTGGGTTTATGTTTATGATGATAAGGCTCCTTCCAGTCATGTATGCTTTTATAGACTGACACAGGATTTCATTTCTGGCTTGAGACATGAATAAAGTACTATTGACAACATGGATTTTTCCCTTTCAAATCCTTTACTGATTAAGAGAACAAAGTCAGAATAGAGTATAAAGTCCATTTCCCCACCCCATCCCAAATAATGAAGAGAGAGAACCATAATGGCTTCTGTGCCTGTGGGCCTCAGAGCATTTAACCAAACATAACTAAAACCATTAAAAGAAAAAAGGCAGCATGGTTCAGTAAATTTTACAACTGGTGAAGGAACTGAAGAAAGAAGTACAATGACCCCTGACATTCAAGAAACAACAAAATCACCCCAAAACTAATTATTCAAGGAGAAACTTCAATTATATTTTTTATCATTAGCAGAGTGTTATGGGTGATATGACTAAAGAGCATGATGTGCTTTCAATACTTGGAAAAATGAAAACTGTGCCAAATAGTTGCCAAGTTGTGGGTATGATTTCACATCATTCCATTCCACAACCAGTGGATTTGGAGACAAATCCTTGTGTCCTCCACACCTTGGTAATATGACACTGCAGTAGAACATTTCATTTTTCAGATGCTATAATGATGGTCCTGACCTCCTCTGGTCACAGTTCATAAAGATTGTATGGCCATTTTCACTGGTGTGTTTGTCACAATGTACTGCCAAATTCCACTTTGGATAACTATATTCTGCCTACATAAATTCCCCATGTAGTTTTAACTGGATAAGATTTTTTTTTTTTACTTCCTAAAGTGATTTGAAGTCATGTTATGTATAGTTAAACAGTTACTGTGTTCCACTCAGGATGTGGCTGCATTTCAGTGGTGAGTGCAATGAGACTTGTATAGCCCTTTATCTACCTTGCAGAAGTATAATAAAGCTTAATAAACATGTGTAATGTGCTTTGAGATCATCAGGTGAAAAATACTATATAAATAATATTTAGCACTTATAGCATATAGTATTTATAATTTCAAAGTGCCGTACAAGCATTTAATTACCTTACTAATAAATACAAAATATTATTATTGTTATGTAATTGTCCTTTGGGTCACTGATCCACATAATGGGGATGACACGAACATTTTCCTTTCCCCCCCGCAGCTTGTTTTAATCTTGTACATTAATCTTCTGTGTACTTCCTCCTAAAGCTGATGGATTGCATTTCTCAAGAAGAATGTGTAAGAAGGAATAGAATGACAGAGTCAGCTATCATGTATTTTATTGTCAGCTATAAATAATATTAACTAGCAACAACAATCAGTATAAAGATCACCTCTACAATAGTCTTATTCCAAATCTACACAAATGAGTGGTTATGGCTATTGCAACAAGAGGTGTCTGTGGTGTTGGCCTAGCCACTCATGCTGAACAAGAGACTATGTTTATTTTTGTATATGTCAAAACACTTTTTTTCCACATAGGGTAGAAAGGTGACAACTAGGCAGAATAGTCAACTAATTTTCTAAGAGCTAGGAATTATTCTAAGAGCTAGGAATTATTGTGCCTTTTACTCCCTTTCACTACCAGCACCAGGCCTCAGTTTTTAGGGACCTCCACTACAGTCAGTTTCCTCCATACAAGTTGTTTAAATACTGTTATTCTTAAGCCTCAGCCTGTAAACACTGCCTGCATTGTTAGTCTCCTCTTTAAAGAGATTTTGGTCTCTTCAGAGTTTAATTGTGCATTAGAGAAGATTTTTTCTTCCTTCCTGTTGAATGTAATGGGAGCTGCAGGTATGAGATCAGGCCCACCTCAGAGTACTCCAATATATAAAGTGAAACAGCTGCCCTTTGTTTTGAATGGTCACATTGCTTATTAATAGGGGAAATCTTGAGTTCCCATTAAAAGGAATATGAGTGGAAGTATACACTCAGCAAAGGATTTGGCTTAACATTTTGTTTTCTTTTACACAAATAATCCACCCTTTCTAGTTCACTAACCTGTGCCCAACAGGTTAAAGCTAATAGTAACAACCTAGCATTCTAAGATTAGTGTTGTTACTCTTGTGACACTGTGACATCTAAAGCAGTATGAAAACACTCAGAGTGACAGGTGGCATTCTCTTTGTTACTCTGCCTTTGCACATGTCTGTGACATCTCTTCATGGACACAGTAGGGCTTTGATTCCATGGTGTTTTGTATTCATGCATTTTCCACAGCACTGCTGTGGATCTACAGTATGCTAGGAATTGCAGAAATTCAAAGCATGCGAGTAAAAGGATAGATGATAAATTGTTGATTGGAGAAAAATAGCTTTGGTCAAGCATGGAAAATAACCCATTGGAGCTCTGTGTTCTAGAAAGAATACAAACTCCCATGGGAAAATAAATGATTGCTATTGTTTGACTTACAATTTTCTACCATTCCAGAGATGCTTCCTAGTAATACGAATCTTAAAAATAGATGATAGTTAGCAGAGGTCACAAATGCACCCTCTCATAGCTTGGTAGTATATTTTAATCCTGCAAGTATCATTGTGCCACACTCTGGTTCAACACTGGTTTCCCAGTTTAGTATTCAGAGAGCTAATTCATTTTGTTGCTGGCAGCACTGCATTAATGATCAAGCTACGACAATGAACACTGTCTGCATAACAAATGTGTCTTTCTCAAGCTGCAGTAAATACAAAGTGATTAACATGAAATAACTGCTTCGGTGAACTGCCTCTCCACTTTTAAATAGATACCAGTGTTTTTATTTAACCCTGCATTTGTCAGATTTGTTTTGAATAGGCTTCTTTGCATTTATTTTTTGTCTGAGATAAAAACGAGTAGAGGCTTGCTACCTTCAAGCCTTCCTTTACAGAGCACTTCCTCTTGGATAGCTGCCTTTAGCACAACGGGTGCAAATGATTATTAATACTCTGTTCTGTGCTTCTGACATTTACTAAGGCAGAAGCATCAAATAGAACTAAATCACATCATGCTCCTTCTAGCTAGCCTAATCCTGCCATCCTTTCCAAGCTAACAGAAATAAGGTCTGAATAGGTTAATGCTGCAGTTGTTAATAACCTTTAAATCTAAAAGAGCACCAAGTGGGGTTGGTTTGCCTTCAGTCAGACAAGAAAGTATGAAGAGAAGGTTACAGCACCTGCAGAAACAAATGCAGGTTGTTGTTCTCTCCCCCCACCCTCCTCCTCTTAATCCTGGCATAAGGAAGGATCATATTATGTCACCATGTTATGAAAAGATGAGATTATCCTATTCTGAGACAGAGCACTTGACAGGCAGTGTTTCCTTCAACATAATTTCCACCAAATCCCTGTGAGGGGAGCCCCCATCTGAAATGTAACAGAGTGAGTGGGAGAGTAAACACCCTCCATAAAACAAGTGGAAATGGTTCTCTCTCATCCAGTTTATCCTCTAAAGCTGTGCTGTTCATGTTTCCTTTCTATTTCATCTCATTATAATGTGCCAAAAGCTTGGGCTCCAGAACAGTCTTTTAAAGACAGAGCTTTACTGGAAGACATATCATGTAAGGGAGCCCAAGATGAAGTGGTTTTTTTTGTTTTGCTTTTTCCGTATTCCACTAAGGCACTGCCGCAGGGATTTCTTGCTTTCAATGTTTGGAAATTTTCCCCACTTAGACCAAAACAGGAGGCACTTCGAGAAGCTGACTATAGAGCTGAAATACATGTGTCTATTGTGAAACTACATTTTTTGGGGTATTCTATGAAGCTTCATTCAACGGGATCTCAGTCCTCAAAAGCAACTAACAGCATGTTAAAGTGAAATAAAAATCAGATGGGAGAGAAGCAGAAAATAAAGAAACTAAGATGTAAGGCAAACCAGAAAGAAATATTAACCATTTGTTTTAAAATGAGAGCTACTGAGCCACTCACCAGAGATGCTGTAGAAACAGTTGTCCAAAAATAAATAAATAGATACACAAAAAGCACCCCTCTGGACTCTCTTTAAACATTCAGAACCAGTTCTCTGCTCACACATTAAGTATAGGTCAGGTTCATGGAAGTCTTGACTCACAGGGAACAAAAATCATTCTGCCATGGCAAACCTATCCTGAACCATTTAAAAAAAAAAGCAAAGCTCTCCATTGGTTGTAAGGTCTCTGAAGAGCCCAAACTATGAGTGGAGCTATTAAGAGAAGAGTGATGTTATGAGGATCATTTTCATTGGAGCACAATGTGTGTCAGACAGTAAGAGCACAATATAACATACCCAAGAGCACTGGTGGGAGCAAAGAAAATGGGAAGATGAAACAGGGGGAAGATAAAAATTTTCCTTGAGCCATCCCTTGAAGATAAGGGTTCAGATCCTCAGCTGGTGTAAACTGCCATGGCTCTATTGGCATCAACAGAGCTATGTAAATCTATTGCAGCTGAGAATCTGTCTCCCTTTCCTCAGCTAGTATAAATCCTCATAGCTCATTTGCAGCCAATTGTGCTAGGATAGTTACACCATCTGAGGCTCTGGCACCTGCTGTGCTGAGGGAAAGAGGAGATCTGCAATAAAGCCATTGCTCCTTAGAACCAATAAGATCCAGTAGGTTGAATCATCATCATCATCATCATCATCATCATAATTAATAAACGTTAGCACATTACATCTGTGATGTTCACTGTTTGAGACTCTATGGTATGACTAATACAGTAATCCAGGAGTGCACAGTTGTTACTGACTTGGCAAAATCTAATTATAGAACATGCCACCATCTTGGGGTGTCTCTCCTGTTTTCTGGCAGTCTGACCTGAGACTGGCACTCTCAATTGTGAGCCATACCAGACGGCCAACATCCAGTGATCTTGAAATGCTTTATAAACAATTTGAGCTTCATAAACTCAAACCACTCCCTTCTTCACATCTCCCTGCACCCAAGAAAGCTAATACCGTGGGACAATAGGGGGAATCTCATATGCAAGCAGAGCTCAAGAAGTCTGGTAACAATAGTGGTCTGCCTGCAGGTGGTCTGCCTGCCTGCCTGTAGTAATTTTACAGGCTCCCCCAGCAGTATTTTAAATTATGGTCACTTATGTTTTCTAAAGATACTGAAGATGCTGAAGTCAGATTCACAGTGAAATTTAACTGAGCTCCATTCTGCATGTATCTCTTTGTAAGGTAAAGGTTAAATGCAAGGCCTTTAAATGACAGGGCACTGATGAAAATTCTATAATTGATGAAAAATAAGCCGTTGATGAAAATGATAAAAAATAACCCCCTTTCATGCAAGCAAAGCAAGAATCCTAACTCAAACCTATGACTCTCCAGTCAGTTAAGCCAATTTCAATTGATTTTCCAATTAAATAAAATAACAGACTCACTGACAGACTGAATTAATGAATGAGTGAGCAAAAAAAATAAAAGGGATGGGCACTATAATGGTCATGCACTGGCATTAAGATGAAGGAATCAAGCCAGCACCTTTACAGAAAAAGTTTTTTCATTAGAACAAAATGGCTAAAAGTTTAATTATCATTATTTTTATTGCAGTAGTATGCAAAAGTTCCGGTAATTATCCAGCAAAGAATCCTGTGGCACCTTATAGACTAACAGACGTTTTGCAGCATGAGCTTTCGTGGGTGAATGCCCACTTCGTCGGATACAAGAGTGGAAATTTCCAGGGGCAGGTAAATATAAGCAAGCAAGAAGCAAGCTAGAGATAAAGAGGTTAGATCAATCAGAGAGGATGAGGCCCTGTTCTAGCAGTTGAGGTGTGAAAACCAAGGGAGGAGAAACTGGTGGTTTTGTATATTGCCATTTCCTAATATCTGATTGTGTCCATTTATCCTTTAGAAGGGCATTGCTGGCATATGATGGCATATATTACATTGGTGGATGTGCAGGTGAATGAACCGGTGATGGTGTGGCTGATCTGTTTAGGTCCTGTGATGGTGTTGCTGGTGTAGATATGTGCAGAGAGTTGGCATCGAGGTTTGTTGCATGGATTGGTTGTGCAGTTACTGGTGAGAATATGCTTCAGGTTGGCAGGTGTCTGTAAACTGCTGATCTTCAGTTCATTTGCAAATTTGACACCATCAGTTTAGGATTAAACAGGCTGTTGCAGAGAGTGAAGTTATGTCTGTCCACACCTCTATGAAGAGATGATGTCATAAAAACAGGACTGAGCATGCTCAGAGAAATCGACGACAGGAAATTCAAGGCAAACTGAATCACTTCTCATCATCTCTGCCGCACATCTCCCCTTCTCTGGGGAATGCAGAATTCAGTAACAAAAAATATTACTCTCAATCAAAAGAACCAATAAGCCCAAAGACAAAGAACCCAGAAAGCTGAAACAGGAGTGACCCAGAGCAAGATGTAAGTCAGATTCATGGAGGCCACTAAATACCTATTTTCTTTGAACTAATATGTATTTTAATGGCCTTACCCAAGATGGAGGTAGGAAATGTCTCTCTGTGATATGACAACTTATGCAACAATTTATAATGTACACTACCCAGTGCCTTACATTGCCAAGGAAACTATTGCCCTACACTGATGGTCTAACTAATTTAAGGATGGGCATTGTGACCTCCAAACCAATGGGCAGTGAGATATGTGTGATGACAGATATTCAATCTATAACATAACTGTCAACAGCCCATGTTTCTGAAAATTTCTGTGATGGGAATATTCCTGGCAAGAAAAATGTAAGTGTCCATCATGAGTTTCCTTATCGTTAGGCTGGCATTTAGCTGGATTAGTTTTAAAATAAATTTTAAAAAAGGTTTTGTTTGTTGCATACTTTATAGCTACTCAGGGAAGAGAAATAGATGTGAGATTGAGCTGGGGCAAATATATTTATTGTAATTAATTTTGCTTCTAGAACTACATCTCTCTAATCAAGTCTATTCTATTCCATTCAGGTTCTTTTCCCATCATTCTTTCCCTTTTATTTCTCCACAGGAGGCGCTCAGTGCAATGCATCAACGCAGATGTAGATCCACCAGATGAGAGTTTGAGGTGCTTTTTGGGTCAAGTCTCCCCCTATTCCCACTCCCTTCACTTGTCTAGTACTGGTCATCTACTGTGGAAAGTTTTTTATGTCTTTCCTCTGCATCATCAGGGATGGCCACAGCTGGCAATGGAACAATGGACAGGGAGAGCCAGCGTTCTGAGGTGGCATGCAGCATTCTCTCTGTCAGGCGCTCGGATGGCAGATTCTTGCTCACATGGTCTAACTTATTGCCATATTTGGGTTCAGGAAGGAATTTTCCCCCAAGTCAGATTGGCAGTGACCTTGGGTGGGGGTCACCTTCCTCTGACATGTGTGGGTGTGGGTCATTTGCCAGGATTATCTGGATATCTCACTTAGTCATTTCCCTGTTGTTGTGGGGCCTCAAGCACTGGTGCACCTCGGTCCCTTCTATTCTTTGTATATAGTCCATAATAGCTTCATCTCCTGTGACTTGTAATACTTTTTTTTAATTTTGGTTGTTGGATTATTGTGAGGCTGCTGGGTGATGTTGGTTGCCTGTGACATGCAGAAGGTCAGACTAGATGCTTTGGTGGTCCCTTCTGGCCTTAAACTCTGTGGTCTTCTCTCTCCATTCACCTAATCTCATATTACTGTTTGGAGTGAGCACCTTTCTTTTCTTCTGCAGCCCCTGCCATCAGATACAGCATTCCTGTATCTTTCTGTGCATTTTATTGGCTGTCCATCTCTTTCAAAACTAAGAAAATATGTTTTCTACATTTCTTCTCTTTCAATTTGATTGTCTCCTTGCTATTAACTAAATGACTACATTATTTAACCCCATAAAAGATTTTAAGATAGAGTTTGTATGAAATACACAATGGAAAGATTATTGTTTTATCTCAAGAAGAATATGTTGACTGGATGATAAAGCCTGCTTGCACAATCTTCATTGGCATTCCATAGTGCATAGTAAACTACATAACATTTGGGGATAACAGATTTCTGAACAGCTTTTGACAACCACTCTGAAACGCTGATAAGAGGCATTAAGGAAGAAAGGAGGAACAGAACACCACATGGAGTTTGCATTAGTAGAGTTGTGATAAATTGTCAGTTTGCTGCTTGCTCTTTTATTCACGTGCTATCACTAGGGAACATAGAGAGACTGAAGTAAACATCATGATTGGGAGTATTGCATGGAGCGAGCTGCATTATTACAAAAAAAGGGAATAGTTTGGGAATTTATTGATACTTTGTTCTTTAGTCATTCCTTAAATTGGGTACCAAAATCTATACAAAGACTGTTGCAAATAATTAATACCACCATAACATTTTCTGGGTAGTATCCATACTAAGTATAGCCAATTCCACAATAATGCTGTCTACTTGCAAAGGCAAAACAATAACAATTTTAATTACAGCCTCTGTACGTGACATATCAGACAAATATAAACAGTATTGTGGAACACTTTCTGCCCAAAGACTAACTTGAGCTGCCAATTCATCAAATACTTAAGAGGCAAAGGCTGTGTGATTGAGAATGCTCGATAGAAAATGTGTTGAAACTGATTCCTCACAGTAGCATATACTTCCTATCAAAACAAGTACTTATTTACTAGAATAGCTGTTGCCACACTCTCATTGAACTCAATGCCAAAGAACCCAAGGATTTTATGATCCAGTCTATAAACTAGATCTTGAAGCAGCAAGAAAATGCTGAAATTATGATACGCTTTTTCCAATTTACACCCAAATAGAATATAAATGTAGCGCTGCCACTGCCGAAATCAAGGAAAGGCCTAAACCTTTCACAGCAATGACTATCAGAACAATAAGAAAACAAAGCAGAGATTTTTTTTTAAAGAAAACACACTGATTGTTTTCTAACTCATGCAGGATTGAAAATGAGGCTCTTGACAACCTGCTTTGATGCTGCCTGGTATAGCATTGATAAAGAGTCATTGGATCTCTAGTGGCTACCCTGTGAATTAATGAAAGGTGAGACAGAAATTGCAGAACTACCATGCAGAATGACCTTACCTGATAAGACTGTTCTCCCTTCTCTGCAGTAGGTGAGAAGGGCAGGCAGTATGCAGCAGCCTGTTTTTCCCACACCTGAATAAGAAAAATTGACCTGTTTATCCACCAGCTGTCTTCTTTGTTTCTAATCCAAGTCACTTCTAGAAAATAATTTCTGTTCTTAAATGTTGAAATCAAGCAGAATCCCTTGAAGAATGGCTGTTTGTTGACAAAATATACCAAATCCGTGCTAAGGTATGGAAAAGGAGCTGCCAACAGACACATTTACAAGACTACTATGACATTTACACACTGCCTACAACGCTCATATTTTATACTGTAGGCTTAATTTATGTGGCATATCAAGCACTATATAAATGAACACAGGCGCCTGAGCCCTGTCTAAGCAAATGGTTTCATTATCTTCCATATTTTATGTAGTGTAGCTCTGCTTTATAGGTCTATGCTGTATCTCTCAGACATTCTTTAGTGAAAAGCAAATCATGAAAAACCAAAAATAAAAGCTTTCTCAGAATAAGCAAATGGTTTCTTGGTAAGGTCTCCTTTCTTGACTTTAGTTTCATGATGAAAGCTAGATGTTACTCTGTGTACTATAATTATATACACTATATGTGAGAGAACAGTTTGCGTGTGTGTAAAAAGTCCAAGCACTCATAAATTGGGAAATGCCAGCATTAAGGTTCCCTGAGCAGCCTTAACTTTCCCCCCCGTGCCTATCTATTATGATACAGTCTTTATTTACATGGTAACATACTGTTTTCTCCACAGGATCCCTGCCTCATTCAGTACACAGGATGGATCAGCTCTGAGGATGAATCAAGGTTGTGTAGTAAAGGAAGATATTGTCTGCATGACTCATTTCATTTCTTGCAGAATTTAGAAGGTGTGTAGTGAATGAGGTGGGGGACTTCAGGAAGACAAAGCAGGGTCTTATGGAAGTGAGAATGGAGGGTCCCCCTACTGTCACTAAATCCCAATCTGCCTCTCCAGACTCATTTAATCTCACTATCCCTCCTCACCCTAGTGGTTCCATGTTCCAGTCTCTTTGCCCAACCAATTCCAGTTTTTCCCCATGCTCCAACTCCTATTCACATCTGTCTCTTCTCCCCACTTCTCCTGTTACCCCTCCCCTTCCTCATGCCAGTATTCCTGTCCATGCTGCTTGAGCACCAGTAGGGGAATCATGGAGACAAAAGCCAGGAAAGACAGGCTGCCTGCGCTCAGTTCCAGTGCCTGGGAGCAGCCATTACAGGGAAAGTCCTTCAGAGACTTTCAGCCCTGGGTTGGAGACTACTTGGTTGCTCCGTAGGAATGGTTCATGCACAGTCTGGTCCACTAATTGTGAGAGGCTTGAGTATGCCCAGCGTGGACAGAATCTTTGGCTATTTTAGGTATTAAACTCTGAGAAGTCCCTACAGAACATGTGTGAACTACAATTTTGCAAAGGCTTCTAACTTGGCCAAATTTTGGTGGATTTTCACGGGGATGACAAAAGGTACATCATCTCTGAAATAAAGGCCATCCCCAATCAAACTTTAAGTCCCTTCTCCAAAGCATGGTGGTGCTAAAAAATTCAAGGTCTCAAGGAAATAAAAAGGTCTCAAATTTTTTAATATCGACAAAATAACTTATTTTTCCCAAGCCCCATTTTCAGAATCTCTTTTTGAATTGATTCCACCACCCCCTTGCTTCTCCCCTCCCCCCAAAAAAGAGTGAGCCTTAGGCAGACTCCCAATATAGAAAATTTCAGCCTGCATGGTTAAAGCTTGGCAAAGTTATAAGCAACTGAAAACAGGGTTTTATAATGGGTTATTTTATCATCCCTGTAGATCTTCTTCATTAAGAGACTTGGACAGAGGTTATTTGAGACTTGAACAGAGGTTATTTCTTTTACAGCAGAACTGGGCTATAGGCTTCCCTTCATGTTACAAATGTGTATACGTGGAAAGATCCAAATTATGAGAAAAATGGGATTCACAAAATCAGAACAGTAGCTCACAATTGAGTTGCTAGGAGAAAAAAAGAGAGAATGTTTTGGTAAGTGGTAAACATGGCTAGGGGAAAAATAAAGGGAGGCAAAAATGGTTTATGGCTGGTTGTGAAAGATCTTTAGCACTGCACTGAAACATAGATGGCAGCATCAAGATAAGCATGCCAAACTGTATGTAATTGTGCTACAGTTTTTTTTCAAAGTTCAAAAAAGAACAAGATAAGTTCCTGGAGAATAGGTCCATCAATAGCTATTAGCCAGGACGGGCAGGGATGGTGTCCCTAGCCTCTGTTTGCCAGAAGCTGGCAATGGGCAACAGGGGATGGATCACTTGATGGTTACCTGTTAGGTTCATTCCCTCTGGGGCACCTGGCATTGGCCACTGTTGGAAGACAGGATACTGTGCTAGATGGACCTTTGGTCTGACCCGGTACGGCCGTTCTTATGTTCTTAAAGTGCTTTTCAGTCTAAGATATAGCCCACGTTATCAACCCCTCCTACTCCCTAGCCCACAATTTGCAGATGGTCCATTTATCCCTAAAAGCCCCAATAAAACAATTATTTTTACATTGCACCTGAGTAAGGCTGAGTGAACTATTTTCGGCAAGCAATTTATGTAACTAACTTAACCCCTATTCTGTTCAAGAAACACAGACTTCTGTTTTTACAAATGTGTTAATTTAGAATTAGAGTGAACATTTTATGCAAATGTATTTCATCTCATAGGTTGCTCATTAACTGTTTTTGTAAGCACCGCTTTCCATATTATGTATTCCATATTCACTGTTGTTCATGAATCACCATATAAGTCACATGGCATTGTTTCTGATTTCTGACTGGATGACTGTCAAACTCTCAAACAGCTTCCACAATGTATGCACAAATGCTTCCAGTGAATAATCATATGAATATTTGTGTATAAATATATATTCACACCCTATGTGCAACATTTTCCTTGTTTGCAAACATTCCTGCAGTAAAGATAGTGTTTGAGTGATGTCTGTGATACATGAATAAGAGGGATTATGAATACCATCCCAGTAAATCTGTGGGTTGTATTCAAACAAATGTCAAATACTTTTATTTTGCAATATTTGTCCAGCTCTACACCTGAGTATGATTTTCTGTGGACGGTAAGTTTTTCCTGCTCAGATAGCAATGATTTATGCTGGTTTTTCTTCATTTAGGGTCTGATCCTCTTCAGTGGAAAAACTTTTATGAGCATTGGATGGGGACCTTAGTTGCATGACTCTAATAGTATCAGGCCTTTCCTTAACTTCTCCCATGTTTCCCTAGGTCAAGGCCTATATGTATATTTTGCAGATCAGCATGGAGACATTTTTGTATTATACATTGATTAACAAGTAGGCTGTTTTATGTTGCCCTTTTACAGATTTTTTGTAATAAACTTCTAGGATTTTCCTCACGTTGGGTGTGAGACATGGAAATGTGTGGCCTAAGTTAGGAAACCATCAATTTTGTTGTGTGCATCTCGACTGAAATCAGTTGGTGTTCTGCCTAAAAACTGATGGCAGACTATGGACACATATTATTAAAGAGACGGAAATTACTCTCTTGTTGCTACTTATTTAAAATAAATTACAGGGTTGCTTAAAGTTTTTTCAAGACTGAATTGAAGTTAACTTCATAGCATTCCATTTGAGGGGTTGTTTTATTATTAAAAGGAATTCATGCAAATTTAAATCTTTCATAAAATATTTCTAGTGTACTTAGATGTAGTCACATAGAGGACAGTTGCATGTGTATTTGCATTTGTAGCTTGACACAAGATGAGTATAGTGCAATCAGCTATTACATTAAAAAGTACTTGCTATTGCAGTTGAATTGATAATGTCCTGTGGCTTCATTAAAAAGAAGGTATGCACGTAAAAAAGATGTTATGTTTTTCATCTAGTCTCATACTCAACATTCATAGTCCAGCTAATGAAGGAAATAAAAAGAAAACAAAATCCCACCTGCATTCTACTTCGTTCACTAATATGAAAGGTCTCATTAAATGAATGTTCCAATTGTTGCACAACGTTCAGCACATTAACACCAAAATGAGGGGTAATATTATGCGCATGTAACAACTGCAAGCCTCAGACTACTATTAGGATTGTGTTGCTATGTGAGAGCTGGAAATGTTAGTTTTACATTTAAAAATTAAAGACTTGTTTCAAGTAAACAATGCAAACATTATCACTTAATATCTAACAGGTAACATTACTGTAGCATGATTTTGCTGACCATTTTTTATTTTTAACATCAGTGTTAGACACTCCTCATTGTTACTCCTAGTGACTCTGCTTATGTTAAAACTATCAAAGGAAACATAGACAATAGTTTTTCCCTATTAAATGTGCAGATAGCTGTTGATGAGACATCCCAGAAAGTAAGACTTAAAATAGTTTTAAATGTGTTTTTACTAATTGCAGATGTTTCACAAAGTATGAGAGAAGCATTTTAATTTTTCCAAACTGCTTTATTCAAGGTGCTGTATGCTATTCAGAATGCAGTTAAAGAATAGATATCAACTATAGTGACTGTTTTTCCAGATGATATTCTGCATGGATACTGTTGGTGATGGTCAGATCCTTTCTAAATAGAAGAATCTGTTGGGGCAGCACATGAAACTTCATGTCATCCCAGCCTAGGGTGGCCAGATAGCAAGAATAAAAAATTGGGATGGGGGGGGGGGGTAATAGGTGCCCATATAAGAAAAAGCCCCCAAAATTGGGACTGTCCCTATAAAATCGGGACATCTGGTCACCCTATCCCAGTGACTCAGTTCCTTCCACTAATTCAAATCCTTTGTAAAATTACAAAATAGTGCAGGAAGAGGAACGGGAGTGTGGAATCATGCAGGCAATCATATGGATGAACGAAAAGAATGAATTGGTAAGTTCCAATTCTTTCTTTCATTCTTTCTTTGAAAGATTTGAAAGAATCAATCCCTGAATAGATTCCCATTGTAGGAAACTGAAAAGCAGTTCCCAGACCCAAAGGAGTTGAGTCTGAGGAGCCTTGTTTGAAAACAGTTGCAGGACTGCTCTCACAAACTATGCATCTGATCTAAAGGCCAAGTTCAATTAACAATTCTCTGAAAATATAGATTGAACTTCAAGTCGCAGCCTCACGTACCTCAACAATGGAGTTATTTCTAAAATATGCACTTGAAGCTGTCCTAGAACTGGTGGAATATGCTCAAAAACCTGTTGATATTGAACCTCCACTAGTTCATAATAAGAAAGATAGCTGAGTCTGAAATATTTGGATAATCACAGAAACTGATTGGCCCCTAGTATTATTCTCTTGCTCTACAAACAGCCTAGGGAGCAAATTTTGTAGTGGAAGGTTTCTTGCTCTCCAGCAAAATTTTCTGGGCCTGTGCAACTCCTTGCTAGAGGATGTCATGAAGGCCAAGACTGTAATGGGGTTCAAAAAAGAACTAGATAAATTCATGGAGGAGAGGTCCATCAATGGCTATTAGCCAGGATGGCCAGGGATGGTGTCCCTAGCCTCTGTCTGCCAGAAGCTGGCACTGGGCAACAGGGGATGGATCACTTGATGATTACCTGTTCTGTTCATTCCCTCAGGGGCACCTGGCATTGGTCACTGTTGGAAGATAGGATACCTGGATAGATGGACCTTTGGTCTGACCCAGTATGGCCATTCTTATGTTCTTATGACTGTTACAAAACAATCACTGTCTGCATTGTTCTGCCAGCCAGCATCCTGCCAGTCAGGTTGGTGGATCTCATATGTGTAGAACCTGGACCTGCTTTTGGGACCATGGGCAGCAAGTTATATACCCACGTGGTGGCTGGGCACCAGCAATATTCAGAGCTCCGGGGCCCAGCTCCACCAATGTTTGGGGCTGGGTCTCCCCCTGGGCCCCACCTGCTGCCCCCCCGCGCCTCCCCCGAGTGTCCCCCGGCCCCCGCATTGCTGGCCCTGTGCACATCCCCAGGCCCCGGAGGGAGCAGAGCATCCCTGTTTCTTCCATGCAGCTCCATGCTGCCTCCCTGCAGCAGCTGCTGCCGCAGGGTCCTAGCGCCCCCCATATCAACTGCCAGGGCAGACTGACACTGAGCCTGCCCTTCCACCTCAGACCCTTCCCTATTCCGGCGGGACCCTCCATCAGCACAGGGGGGCCCCCTGCCCACAGTCACCGCTCCTGCCACACACTGGGCAAGGAGGCAGCCCCATCCCCCACCCCAAGTGAGGCTACAGTCAGGGGCAACAGCAGGGGAGGAGGCGCACACAGCACCCCCCGGCACCCACCACGGGGGAGGTGAGGGAGATTCCTGGACCTGAGAGGGGCCCTAGGAGCACATGCAGTGACACTGGTGGGGGTGAGTGTGCTGCTGGGGGCGGGCAGGGAAGGGGGGCTCCTCCCCCAGAGCTCGCTGCTGCCGGCAGGGAAAGGGCTGGGAGGAGTCCTCCTCTCTGGCCCCTGTCCCGGAGCAGCCTGCACCCCAAACTCATCCCCAGCCCTGCCCCACCCCAGAGCCCATACCCCCAGCCAGAGCTTTCACCCCCCCACTGCACCCTCAACCCTCTATCCTAGCCCTGAACCCCTCCAGCACCGCAAACACCGCAAACCTTATCCTCGTCCCAGCCAGAGCCCTCATTCTGCCTCACCCTCTGCCCCAGCCCTGAACCTCTACAACACTCCAAACCCCCCAGCCCCAGCCAGAGCCCTCACCCCCACAGCTCTACCCTCTGCTCTAGCCCTGAGCCTCTCCAACACCCCAAACCCCTAATCCCCAGCCCCAGCCAGAGCCCTCACCCCCACAATCCTACTCTAGCCCTGAGCCCCTCCTACACCCCAAACCCCTCATTCCCAGCCCCAGACAGAGCCCTCACCCCCTACACCCCTACCCTCACCCTGAGCCCCTCTCACACCCCAGACTCCTCATCCCAGCTCCAGACAGAGCCCTCATCCCCCTGTGCCCTAACCGTCTGCCCAAACCCTGAGCCCCCTCCTGCATCGTCCCCAGCCCCACCCCTCACCCCACAACCCCACCCCTCTGTCATAGCCCTGAGACCCCTCCCATACCCCAAATCTCTCATCCCCAGCCCCACCCCAAATCCAGCCCCACCCCTGCACCCCCTCCTTCTCCAAACTCCCTTCCAGAGCCTGCAACTTCTCCCTCCACACCCCTTCCCATACCCAAACTCCCTCCCAGTGCCTGCACCCCTCCTGCACCCCAGACCTCCTCCCCCAACCAAACTCCCTCCCAGAGCCTTGGGCAGGTGGGGGGCGGAGTTTTGGGGGGCAGAGTTTTGTGGGGGATGCAGGTTCTGGGCACCACCAAAATTTATACAAACCTGCCACCCATGTTTGGGACTGATTGTTCATACGATAGATAAGGGATACTCATGCTGACTGTGTGTCACCAGTTGATCTAAAAATCTATGTCTGTGCTGAGTCTTTGAATGGACCTAAGTAATCTGTCCATTGGGGTTGCAGTCTTTAAGTATATGGCTTCCCTGACTCATAACACCATATGCTTTAATTAGTTTGATTTGGTTTAGTTCATTTATTTATTTTGTACTTGTGTCTCTGACCCAGTGATTTTATTGTTTGTTTCACCACATGGTTTGATTTGCTTTTGCAGTTCCTGTTTTGTTTTTTTTAAATTGAAAATGCAATGAATAATCTTAGCCACATAAATTAAAGCAGCCTCAGAAATATTCATTTAACAAATTCTAAGGCCAGAAGGGACCACTGTGATCCTTAGTCTGACCTCCTGTATAACACAGGCCAGAGAATGTCTTCAAAATTTCTAGACCATATTTTTTAGAAAAACATCCCATCTTAATTTTAAAATGACCACTAATGGAGAATCCATCATGACCTTGGTAAATTGTCCCAAATGGTTAGTTACTCTCACTGTTAACAAATCATATCTTATTTCCAATCTGAAGTTGTCTAGCTTCAATCGCCAGCCACTGGATCCTGTCATATGTTTCTCTGCTAGCCTGAAGAGCCCATTGTTAAAAATTTGTTCCTACTGTAGGTACTTACAGATTGTAATCAAGTCACTCCTTAATCAGCAGCACTAAATTTACTTTGAAAAGCAAGGGGAGAATCAGGGCTAGCACCAGCATTTTTGCTGCCCCAAGCGTCAGGAAAAAAAACAAACCACAATTAGTTTTACCACCATGCCGCTTCATTCTTCGGTTGCAATTTGGCGGCAGGTCCTTCCCTCCGAGAGGGACTGAGGGACCCGCTGCTGAATTGCCGCCGAAGAACTGTACATGCCGCCCCTTACTGTTGGCCACCCCAAGCAGCTGTTGCTGCGCTGATGCCTGGAGCCGGCCCTGGGGAAAATACATTGCTAACAATGTGTTTATAAAAGGCACACTGTTGTTTTAAGGAAGACTAATATAGCATTATGCTCTCTACTCTTCTGACACATCCTCTTCCACTTGGTTAATAGTCCCCCTCCCTAGTTTCTCTCTGAGACCCTTTACTGACAAAATATCACTCTACAGCTAGGTCCTGCCTTTTCCTCCAGAGCTTACTTACTAGGTGGGAGCACTGTCTTCTCAACAATCGGTTCATTCTTCTCCCTCACTGTCTCCATACCTCTCATCATGCCAAAACCCAAATGTGGGATGCCTTATCTTACTAAGACCCCTATCCAGGGACAAAATAAATATTTATGAGGAAATTTAAAATGCTGTGGAATTCATTTCTGTAGTGTAGCACTTTATAATGACATCAGCAATTAAGAATCAAGAAGCTGCAAACAGCGCTCAGCAATGAAAGTGAGGAGACAACAACAACTTTGGAATTTTAAAAAAAGTTGGCAAAAATGTGATCAGAAGCATAAGCTTGAATTTAAAATTTAATTGTCTTTTCTCTAAGTCCTGGCAAAGGGGCACCTTAATTAGCCAGATGTGGATCCAACCACATGCTAGGCAAGTAGGACTCTGCATAGAAGTATTTAGTGTCAGTGACGGTGATGAGACAAAAGTTACAGACTGGTACATGAAATGCACTTGGAATATTTTATATTTAAGGGAACACTGCTTAACACAGCAGAAAGGCAGGATTCCTAAAGAAACTTCAGCAGCTTCCTGACACAGAGGCAATTAAACAAGCAAGATGAGAATCTCACATACACATAAGTATATTATGTGTGACCACAATTGAGAGAAAATTTAGTTTAAACTCTGCAGCCACCTAATAAATCTTATGCTAGCTTCGTGCAAGATTCATTTGGCCTAGATAAACAAAGATTTAACTTTTTCTATACTTCCCAAATCTACCTTCCCCTCATCTTCCTCTTGGCTTGATATAAGTACTATGCTAATGCAGTCAAGAAACAGAAACAAAACTATGCGATTTGTGACTACTCAGGACTAAGACACTCAGTTTGAATTTAGAATAGTGACTACTAAATATCCATGCGCACTGTTCACAATCAGAGAAAAATAAACTTTTGTAAAAATTAATCAAATAAATTCCAGTAAATAGAGACAGCTGAGGGTACCTTGATCTGCTCAGCAGAAAAATGAGTTTGTTGAGCCTCTTATCAAGGCTTTCTGCCTTCTGCTGGCTGACTTCTTCATTCAGTTGTGTTACTTTCCACAATCGAGATAAGGCTCCCTCTGTCAGTTAGCCAGGTGCACTATTGATTTAACATTAAAAACTTTCATCCATCTCTTTTACTTTGTCTTGTGGTCTGATGAATGGTACTGGAGATAGAGTGCCAGGTTCCAGGAGGCACCTGTCTTGATACCATAGGTGTAGGAAGGTAAACTGGAACCAGACTGCTACCAGACAATCACAGGCGTCTCAGCATGAAATACTGGCCTCTATACTGCTCATTAAAGATCTCTTCCATATAATGCTGCCTGCTTGATGTATTACTTATTGCTAATGAAACAGGCCTAACCATGATATAAAAATTTCATGGGTTGAGAGTCATTCAGATTCTCTTCTTTATGCCATCCTAGTTGGTCAGCCTTTAATGGGCAGTAGGATTAGACAACTGGGATGAGAGAAGCTGGTGATTGCTTGGGTTTTGCAAAACCTCTGCGAACTTGTATAAACACAAGGTTTTTCCCGTTACCACATTTTCCTAATTGAAACTCTTGGTTTTGAAGGAAAATATAATAGAAATCTTATATTTATAATATTTATTATTTGTAATGTGGTAGCATCCAAAAGCCCTAATCAGGACTGGGAACTCATTGTGCTAGGCATAGTCAATGTACGTTGGCGAATACGGATCTCTCAATAGCTTTTAGTTTAAAGCTCTAATTTTCTTGTAAATGTGCTGCCCCAGGAAGGCAGCTGTCCAAGCTGTGTTAAGTGTATTCCAAAGACAGGATTGTATGCAGCATTTGGGGTGTTTTAAAATATAATAGGTGGGACCGGTAGTACTGTTAGGCTCTGATAGAGGCCTCCCAACGAGATGGAGGAGCAGGGAGATATTGGGTACAGTGTTGGTATGTAATACTCTAAATATTTTTATTGATTACAATATACACACCACTCACTCCACATTCACACACCTTTCATATTTCACCAGAGTCTGAAGATTAGAACCAAGTCCCAATGGCCAGTCAAGGTCCACTCCAATCATAAGGCATGGGGAGCCCACACTGCACGCTTACTCTTTATCAGGGCTCTGGATTGATGTCTGACTCCGTCATGTCATCAGCTCTTTGTCTGTTTACTAAACCATTCACCCATAACTTCAAGAAAACAGTTCCAGGTAGGCCGCCATAATCCAAGACATTCCATTTCCTCTTGAGGACATGACAGAATTGTTTTTCACAGACAATCCTTGACTGCTCATAGCCTTAAATCCTTGCTTCAGCTGTGAACATGCAACTCATGTACTCATGTCAAGCACATAGCATTCATACTAGGCCTAAATGGCCTATAGCATATTACAACATATACTACTATATATCCCAACAATGCCACCTATTAATAAAGTGGGCTAACACTTCTCCTTATAAGAACTGGCTTTCAGTGGAGTGTGATTTTGCCAGACTTTAACTGTTTAGGTGGAAATTTTCCATGCTGGGTGTCTGCATCAGATTGAATTTGCATCGGTATTTTTAGCCAAAATGGTTCAGCTGTTTTTAAGAATGAAGCTAGGACCCAATACTATTTTCTTCCACAAGAACAACTTATGTGATTGCGTAATTAAAGATTGTATCATAATGCATACACAGAAGGGGGCTGAATTAAATCTCTCAACCTTTGGTTATGTTCTAAGTTTGATAAAGTTAATTCTTCCCCAGTAAGGAGAAATACAGACTGGAAGTTAAAGTTTATGATCGGGGTATTGGAGATCTATATTAAGTTCTTGACTCTGCCACAGAATTCATGTGTGACCTTGGGTAGATCATTTAAAGGATGATAATTTCAAAAGCCCTGAGTTTTGACCTAACTCTGCTCCCATTGAATTCAATATAAAACTCTAACTGACTTCACTGGAAAGAGAGTTAGGCTTATCCTGAGCACTTCAGAAAAAATACATTAATGGCTTTATGCCTAACTTCCCTTCTCTGCAAAATGGTATAATAATAAATCTTCATTCTTCATTCTTCCCTTTGGGTTAGGGACTTACTCTTACTATGTATATGTACAACACCTCGCACAGTAAGAACATTATCTCAATCCGTCCCTTTAAATGCTATTTTAATACAAATATATATTAATAATAAATAAATATTTTAACCTCAAAGGTATGGACATACAATTTAAGAAGTGTGATTTTTAAGTGCATTTATTAACACCTCAGTCAAACAGATATAACCCTTCAAATTTGTTTAGTTATGTTTCTTCTTTCACAAATTATGTTTGTATGTTGCTTAATTTGCTATATTCTTTTTGAAGAATGAGGTATGAAGATACAGTATGATTTGTGATGCAAGACACACAGGTGGAAGAAGAAGAGCAAGTTTCACTCACCAGCCTTGTTCTGCTAATGACTTATCTTTGCAGTATCTTTCCAAAGTGAGATTAAAAACTTGAATTCATACCAAAGCCAGGGGGAAAATGGGGGTGGGGGACGAGAGTGAGTGAGCAAGAGAGAGAGATTTCCAAGGCCCTTAAAGAGCTTCTTCCTTCATAATAGGATTTTTGCAATATGCTATTTTCTATATAAAGATACTTCAATTTTTTTGTTACTAAACTATTGATGAGCAGGCTGTTTTCTAAATAAATTCATAACTAATGGAAGACAGAGCTTGAGGAGGTAATTACAAAAACATGACTAGGGACAGAAATGTCCCTTCATCTCCTGCTACAATTATTTCTTTATTGGAAACCAAAGGCTTTGCAGACAGTGAATTATGTGGGGAAAAAAAGCAAAATCTTAGAAATTGTAAGAAGCAATACAGAAGCCCTAGTGTGGTGCTTTTTTCCCCTGAATCAGCTTCATTATAGTTATTGTTTAGATTTTTTGGATTTGGTATTCTTCCTGTAATTCTTGGCACAGTGTTCTTTAACCTTTCAGAGCGTTTACACATTTCATACTTGAGAAGCAAGGAATACACGCTTTGAACATGAATTGCAATACACACCAAAATGGCTTAAAAGTCCCATGGTGGTATCCATAAAACTGTAAAATCCTCTAACAGTCAAGAATCTCAGCCTCAGGCAGAGCTTGAACAGTAAACATTTAATAAACGCAACTCCCATTTCATCCTTCCTCTCCCCATGTGTAGCCTGATTCATTTTACTGTATATTTCACTTGATTTTACACGATCATTTCCCTCCCCGCTGCACTAGTCAGGAAGTTATATGGTAATGAAATAGCATGCCTCTGGGCATAAGCTGAATACTGCAGGAGTCAGGAAGTGAATTTTTCAGTTGGAGAAGTGTAATATGGGAAATTTTTACTGCAGTCTCCCTGTACACTGACTGCTACTGTGCCTCCTACTGTCTACTCCAGCAATTAGCTCATTCCAAGTCCAATACCCCCTTCTATAGCTTGTTTACATGCCCATCAGCCTCTTTCTCTGCAACTCAGAGTGGTCTCTCTTCATGACTTGGCTAGTCCTCAGGCCTCCTGGCCCCAGTACCTATTTTCCAGTCCTGCTCTATATAGCCTCTGCTAATTCCTTTGTCCAAGAGTCTATATAAATGCCACTGCTGTTCAGCCAGCTTCTTCAAATATCCTTGCAGGTATACCTGTGCTTCCCACTGTCTTTGTTGATTCTCCAGGACTTGCATATGTAGTGCCTGGATACCCTTTGGCTGTTTTGCTGCCCCCATAAATGAGAGCAAAAATTCTGGGGTCTAACCTGGGAGGGTGCATCTGACATCTTCAAAAAAAGCTTCTGTGCAGGGTGGCTTCCTAGTCATTTTTCCTTGTTCTCTGCTACTACAGTGTCTCACACTCCACTTGTATCAGGGTGACCGTAATGCCCGCATCCTCCACCAAGTGTATCAGGGTTCATATACCACTGGGGCACCTCCTCATGGCTATGACTGGGGAATCAGCTTTCTAGTCTGGCACTCCCTTTTGTCATTTGCTCACCTGACAGCCTCTCTCTCTCTCTGTGATTTGGGGCGCTCTCTCTTTAAGACTGAGCCCTCCAGCTAGATCATTATATAGCCCCCTCTTCCAGGGCATCAAAGTCCCCCTGGACCAGCTGTTTAGTTGGCATCCCCCACAATCCTTTTCCATTCCCAGTGGCAGGTAGGGGAACCTTGGCCCTCTTGCTACTCCAGGTTCCGGCCCACACACTCTACAATCATTAGCCAAAGTCTACACAATCTCTATCTTTTAGCCTTGCTACTCTTTCCCTAGACTGCTTCCTACTCCACCTCCCACAGGATTTCTTCTCCACCCTTCTGGGTAAACCCTTCTGTGACGTTCCCCTGGTGTTATCTGGACCAGTGATCTGGTAGGTCACTCCAATCCTTGACTCTGGGAGGCAGACTTACCCTGCCCCACTGTGAGAATCCCCATTCCCGGGCTGTTCATGCACAGCCTCTAGCATGTAAGCTGCTCCCAACTATGTGAGTGAGCGCTTTTGGCCAGCCACTGCTTGGATTGTGCAAGTGAATGACACTAGCCAATATCTCCAGTCCCAGACACAATCATAGGAACCGCTGTCTTGAAGTGTCCAGTTATGCCCACTGGATGCTGGAAGCTTATATGAGTTCATCAATTTAACAAAGACATTGATATATACCAGGCTTGTTGTCCCAAAGGGAGTCTTTGACATGCTTCAAACCAAACACACTGCTTCAGGTAGAATAAACAAACAAATATATTAACTACAAATGATAGATTTTAAGTGATTTTAAGTGATTATAAGTCAAAGCACAACAAGTCAGATTTGGTCAAATGAAATAAAAGCAAAATGCATTCTAAGCTTATCTTAACACTTTCAGTGCCCTTTCTCACCACAGGCTGGCTGGTTGCCCTTCAGCCAGACTGTCCCCTTTGATCAGCGCTTCAGTTGCTTGGTGGTGGATGGAGGTGGAGGTGGAAGAGAGAGAGAGCATGATAAATGTCTCTGCCTTTTATCATTTCCTTTCTTCCCTCTTGGCTTTGCCCCCCCCCCCTTCAGAGTCAGGTGAGCATTACCTCATCATAGTCCCATACTGACCAAGGGAAGAGGGTGACTCACTCGAGAGTCCAACAGATCCTTTGTTACTGCTTAGGCCAATCTCCTTTGTTCTTGTGAGACTGGGCTGTGTTTGTCTCATACATGCCCTGATGAGGTGTGAACTGCCCCTCTGCTTCTGGAGAGCTTTGCCTGGGCCTTTGCTCATGGAGAGTTTTTGCCTGGGATTGTTTTAATCCACAAGGACACATTTTCAGCCTCATAACTAATATACATGAAATTACAACCCATAACATGACTATAACAACAATGGTCAGTGCATCATGAGCCTTCTGAAGACACCTGACATGACAAACTTTGCATTGGATACCACACAATCATATTATAAGGATGAACATGGGGGTGCAGGGTGTTCCCCTGAGGTACAGAGTGTCACATCTTCCGTCAAGGCCAGGATCTTCCTGGGTTTCCTCCTTTTCCCTCTCTAAACCCAGAGGGGGATTGCTGACTTCCACACTGCAGCCCCTTTCTGCTGCAAACTTCCTGGCTTTATACCTTAGGCATCTCCTCCCCTAGGTGGGCTTCAGCAGCTATTAGTCATTTTCAGTCAAGCCAGACTCTCCTCCAGGTGTGGCTTACAAGGTTAATTGGCCCTATCTGCACCAGCTCTTCAGGGCTAGTGCAGGGCACATACCCTATCACATTCCCCTTCCACCTGAGGAGGAGCAGAAGATAAGAGTGAGAAAGCAGAGGGCAGATTGGGGATAGTCCTACATTCCCAAGCCTTCTTCCTTAAAGCAACCAATCAGCACTAAACACAGATGGTAAAACAAGGCCTCATCTTGTCTCTCCTATTGGACCCAGAGTGACTCCTTCTGAACTCACACTTCACTCCACTGTATGGGGAACAGCAGCAGGAAAAAGAAAAAGAAGTGGCAGGCACAGTGGTTAGGGTGTTAGCTTGGAACTCAAGAGACATGTGCTGAGTTCCGTGCTTCACGTTAGGCAAGTCACTTAGTCTCTCTGTGCCACAGTTCCCCATTTGTATAATGGGGATAAATAGCATTTTTTCTACCACACAGTAGTGATGTGAGGATAAATGAGTTGTGGGAAGCCAGGTCCTGCCCCCTAAGGGGTCTGATGCAGCAGGGGAGATGGGTCCTGCCCCACGGGGATGAGAAGCCAGCCTGCTGTGCACTCATCCCAAAGAAGTTCCTTTCTCGTGCAGCTGGCCTAGCTCCCCACACCAGTCTGTTGCATCTCACCACAGTGTGCAGGCAGACCTTCCCCGCAACACCCAACCCAGCATCCTTACTGCTGGATCACCTGCCTTGAGCTCCGATGTGGTGAACCAAAAAGTGATCAGGCCATGAACTGAGTGCCCCTCCACCAGGCTCCTCAGCCTATGAAGTAGCTTTAATGTATACAGATTTCCTCAGAACATAGGATACTATGGAGAGCTCTAACAACTTTAGTCCAGAGCTTTGCAAAATACTTCTCTCTCTCAATACAGAGCTTTCCCTCTTTGCAGTCTCTGCTAGGCATCTCAGGACAGAACTTTCTCTGTCTGGGTTCTTAAGCTTCCTTGTTTGTGCTTCTCTAATATACTAAGTTATTCAATTGCTTTCTCTCTCTCTCAGGTCAGAATTTTCTCATTCAATTGCTTTCAATTGCTTTCTCTCTCTATCAAGTCAGAATCAAGTCAGAATTTTCCTGAGCAAACATGCATAACTCATTTTTATGGTCCCTCGGTCACCCCACCCACAAAGTTGAACACCTGGTCCTCCCACATGCATTCATAAAATGAGGCAGCAAACAGACCCGCAAGGAATCAGCCTCAGCCATATAGGACTAAATTTCTAGGACAAAGCTATTTTAAAATAAGATTCTTGTAAAAAATCTTAAATAAATTCTCTTCCTAGGCTATTAAACCATAGAGTTAAAACATCACTGAAAATTGAAGTGCAGAGGGCCAACACAAGGGCTATGAAGGACTTTATTTCCACTTAAGCCTTATTTTGAGGGCTTCAGTGAGATCTCAGTGGATTGGCCTTATGGTCACCTTTCACAGTGTGGAAAATCATCCATACTAATTTGCAAAATTAAAAAAATTGTAAAGGGTGCCCCATTATTTCTGCAAACTAGTGTTTTAAAGGTGTATTTATATATAACAGAAATGTAGGGGCAGATATATGAGAAAAAATAGCCATTTGTACACTTCTCATCATAGTTTCAGTGAGTTGAGTGTAATTATTTATTTGTATTAAGATAGCGCCAAAAGCTCCAACTAGAATAGGGCCGTATTGCGTTAGCAGCTGTACAAAACACATAGTGGTAGGTAGAGAGTTTGCAGTGTACACAGATGAGAAGGTTTCTTATTCCTGTTTTACAGACAGGGAATGGAGACAGAGAGATTAAATAACTTGCCCAAGGTCACACAGGAAATCTATGACAGAACTGAAAACTGAACCCAGACCTCTTGAGTCCCAGTCCAATATCTTAACAACACCATCATTCCTGAAATATTTACCAGATGCTTGTTGGCAGTGTATTTGAGCTTAGTTTCCTATTTCCTGTATGCTTTAGTGGATTTATATGAATTTTTTTAATGTTACTTTCACAATGTGTAACACTATTACTTGTATTGTAGCTGCTAAAACTAGAACTGACAGGAACTGGCATAGATTAATGGTAAAACAGAAGAGGCATAGATGAATGGTAAAACACAAATGGAAAAACTAAAGAAGACATCTGCCTTTTAACATCCCAGGGCATTCCCTGGCTTTGAACCAGCCAGAGACTTCCAGTAAGCGAAGATAGTTTTCACAGACCATCACGACTCTAATTTCTTGGTCTCTAACATCCTGTGCTAGTTTTGCTTAGGTCATATCAGATGAGAGCCAGAAAAGAAACAGGAATCTAAATCTAGTATTTATTTATTTCAGATCTAGCCAACTAAAAAACAAACAAACACCTCTATGAGATTGAGGAATACAGGTTGGAAACATTGAGCACAAGTATGATGTGTAGTATCCAGGTATGTTCTATTATTTAATGTTTATTCAGAGACATGAACGAGTCTTCATTCACTGGCTAAATTTCTTTTCTTAGGCTTTATCTAGCCTAAAGCATTTTCAGACATCTGATGGTTGGCATCATATTTAGTTACACACTTTAACCATTCTGTTTCCGTCGTTCATGCTAATAAATAGCTAGCTAGCACATAAGAGGGAGGTGGATACAATACATGTCCACTTAATACAGGATGATGGGGGGAAATACAGTAAAGCAACACATTTTATAAAAGAGTTATTTAAAACTTTAATAAAGGCCAGTAGTCTGTGTCTAGCTTTGATTTATCTTGTTTAATTAAACAGAAGGTTATGATGAGTAGCCCTTTTATTCGTGATTTCCCATTGCAACTCTTTACTTCAACATTGAAAGGCTGCAAAAAAAAGACTTACACACCCACTGTCTTAGTGTGATAAGCTTTAATAGATATATAGTGCCAGAATCTGGGATGCCCTTACATGAATGCTCAAGGCAGGGAGTAGTACAAAGTCTATGCTCCACTGAGGAGTTCACTCACCACTGGTGTCACCTAGTGGTAAGATTGGGGCATGGCAGGCCCTCTCTTTTTGGGGCACCCTGTGTTGACAGCTGCTCCAGCCCTGCAGCGGTCTGTTCCTTCCTTGACTTGGCTCTCAGGCCAGGTCACTCATTTGCATCTTCCCTTTTCAGGGTATATAAAGAATCCAGCAATGGGGTAGCCCTCCAGGTTAGGCAAGAAGCTCTAGGATTCCTCTGGGGTCAGGGTCTCATGCTCCTGACCCTTCTGTCTTCAGGGCCTTCCCTCACCTAGATTTCCTGACCCAGGAGTAGACATCTGTCTACCCTTGAGGTGGGGCAATCTGGGCCCACCCCCAGATTCCAATCCAGGGCCTAGTGGTAAGCAGCTAAGACCTGAACCCCAAAGTGCTATACTGCTGCCTGCTGGATCACTTACTACCAGTCCCCCGTCACATTCAGTGGTGCAGTCTACATCAATGAGGGGTTGTGTCACCACCTGCCCTCCAACTATTAGTGCCTTTACTGTTGTAGCTCCCAACCGGGGCCACTCACAAACAGCAGGCAGGTCATGTCCTGAGTGTCTGTGTATAGTTACAGCCCTGGTCCAGCAACTCTGGCTCCAGCCGCCTGTCAGCAACACACCAGAGTCCTTGCTATTACTTGCAGGGTGACTCCCAGGCCTGAATTTTCTCCAACCTCCACCCCCCCCAACCATATGGTCTGCACTGTCCAGACTCCTCCTGGACAGTTCAGATATTAGAACTCCATTGTTCCTGTGAGGGGTCAATATACAGCAGTTTACTACCTTAACTGGAGTTACCAAACACTTCAGTTTAAACACAATGGTGGATTAGTTTTGATTAAAAAAAAAAATAAAACAAGTTCGCTTAACTACTGAGGGATTTTAAGTGAGTACAAGTATAAGGTATTAAAGTCCAAAATTATTACAAGGGAAATAAAGATAAAACACTTTTTAGTATCTAAATCTTAAACTAGATTTGGTTCAAGGCAAAATCCTTACTACATGTTCCCAGCAACAATGCTAACTAGTGTCTCAGGTCAGGATGCGCTCCTCCCCTCTCAGACAGGAGGAGCTCCTGCAGTACTTCCTCTCAGGAGGTCAGAGTGTAGGTCCCTTCACCTCCACTGTCTCCCTGCCACTGAGTTGCTCTGCTCCCCTTTTAAGCTCCTCCTCCAGCCAGTGCATATTTTGTAGGTGTGGCAGGCTGAAGCCACCTGGGGCCAGAGCAGCTCTAACCACTTCCTTTTCAATGTGGGGTTTGTACACCCCATCACATCCTCCTATGCTCCCATCATAGGGGCAATGCACAACTGAAGTCCATGGGTGAAACTCTGTCCCCACTGAATCAATGGGAGTTTTACCACTGACTTCTGTGGAACTAGTACAGTTCTGTGTGCTGTGCAGCCCTGGCTCAGCACTCTTACCCCAACAGCCAGTCTACAACACAACATCCTTATGCTGGTGTCCACCAGCCTTGGTTAATACTTTCAAGGTGACCTCAACACATTCCCAGTCCTGAATTTTCCTCAAACCACCTGCCCTGAAGTGTTCAGTCCTCTCTGGAACACTCAGTAATAATTACATTCATGTCTCCTTTGAAGAGACAGAAGTAAAACTTATCGCCTTAACTGGATTTCATCACTTCACTTCAGATACAGCACTGGGTTGGTTTAGAGTAAAAGTAGAACAAGTTTATTAATAAAAGGACATAATTTAAGTGATACCAAGTAGAAGGGATTGAAGGTAGAACAGGTTACAAACAAAAAATAGCAGTGTTTTCTAATAGCTAAGAGATAATTAACAAGCTACAGACTTTGCTCAAGTAATTTTCCTCACCAATCATTTGCTTTCCAGAGATTTAAAGGAGCTGGTTGAGGAGCTCCCTGGTTCGTTGATGTTGGTTTTCAACAAATTTTGGAGCACAGAGAAAGTTCCAGAAGACCAGAAGAAAGCTAATTTTGCCAACTTTTAAATTTCTAAAAAGGGTAAATGGCATGATCTGAGTAATTATAGGCCTGTCAGCCTGACATTGATCCTAGGCAAATGGAGTGGCTGATATGGGACATGACTAATCCAAAATTAAGCTTGGGTAATGTAATTAATGCAAATCAACATGAGTTTATGAAAAATAGATCCTGTCAAACTAACTGGATATCTTTTTTTTAAATGAGATTACAAGTTTGGTTGATAAAGGTAATAGTGTTGACATACTTAGATTTCTCTAAGGCATTTGACTTGGTATCACAAACATTTTGATTAAAAAAACCTAAAATGATATAAAATTACCATGGAATACAATAAATGGATTAAAAACTGGCTAACTGATAGGTCTCAAAATGTAACTATATCCTGTGCAGTCCTGCAGGGATTGGTTCTTCACCCTACATTATTTAATACTTTTGTGTGACCTGGGAGAAAGCATAAAATCATTGCTGATAAAGTTTGCAGATGACTCAAAAAGTGGAGGAGTGGTAAATAATGAAGAGGACAGGTCACTGATTCAGATCAATATGGATCACTTGGTAAACTGGCTGTAAGCAAACACTATTCATTTTAGAATGGGTAAATGTACACATCTAGGAACAATAGGTCATACTTACAGATGAAGGACTCTATCCTGGGAAACAGCAACTTTGAAAAAGATTTGGGGATCATGGTGGATAATGAGCTAAAGATGAGCTCCTACTGTGATGTTGTTGCAAAAGAACTAATAAAATCCTATGATACATAAATAGAGGAATCTGGAGTAGGCATAGAGGTTATTTTACCTCTGTATTTCGCATGGGTGTGACCACTGCTGGGATACTGTGTCCAGGTCTGGTGTCCACAATTCAAGGAAGATGTTGATAAATTGAAGAGGGTTCAGAGAAAAGCCATGAGAATGATTAAAGCATTACAAAACATTTTAGTGATAGTCTCAAAGAGATCCATCTATTTATCTGAATAAAGAAAAGATTAAGGGGTGACTTGCTTACAGTCTATAAGTACTTACAGAGGGAACAAATATTTAATAATGGCCTCTTCAGTCTAGAAGCGAAAAGTATAACACGATCTAATGGCTGGATGCTGAAGCTAGAGAAATTCAGACTGGAATTAAGGTGTAAATTTTTATCACTGAGAGTAATTAACCTTTGGAACAATTTACAAAGGGTTGTAGTGGATTCTCCATCACTGACAAATTATAAATCAAGAGTGGATGTTTTTCTAAAAGATATGTCGTAGGAATTATGTGGGGGCCTGTGTTATACAGGAGGTCAGACTAGATGATCACAATGGTCTCTTCTGGCCTTGGAATCTAGGATTCTGGTACACAGAACCCAGCTCCAGAAAGAAAAGCTGGAGAGACTCCTATTTAAGGAGGAAATTGATTGACTCATTAAAAAAAAAAAGAGCTGGGAACTCCTGCTTAAGGAAGGACTGACAAGGAGTAAGTCAGATAAGGAACCAGGAATAGTTCCAGAAACAGAGACTGCTGACAGGTTCAGGAAAGAGTCTCCTCAGAAAAGGAGCTAGAAATGGATATTGGGCTGTGCCTGAGATGTATGTCCCTGGATGCATCTGAATAAGTGCCTGTTTATGCTTTTGGCTGTTAAAAATGAGACTTAGAAAGGGGGTACTCTTTGATAAAAAGGACTATCTGAACTTTTGTATAACCTGGGTGAAGGGAAGTGAGGCAAGCCCCTACTCCAGCACCATACCTGACTGAAAAGGTACACACTCTTATGACTTCCATGCCTACATACAGACCCCACAATCTGTGAGATGCATGGGCTCCTCTATCTCTACTTTTTCAGCACACTTGGCTCCTCAAGGACATAGGGAAAGAGAGGCAAGAGGCAGGGTCACAGTTCTATTTCCTCCACCCATCCTACATACAACGCACCAGTCTCAGGGGCTGGCTGGGTATGTGAGAGCAGTAAGGTGTGCCCACAAAGGAGTATAATAGCAGGTACTCGTGCCCAGGAGCTCTATGAAGCATTCTGTCTCCAGAGATAAAATACCTCCTTGTGATCTCTCCAGGGTGCTGTAGCTGTCCACTATGTTTTTACAGATTCCAAGACCAGAAGGAACTACTGTGATCATCTAGTCTGACCTGTATAACATAGGCCATAGAACTTCCCAAAAATAATTCCCAGAGCATGTCTTTTAGAAAAAATCTTGGCTCTTGATTTAAAAATTACCAGTGATAGAGACTCCACTACAACCATTGGTAAATTGTTCCAGTAGTTAATTACTCTCACCGTTAAATATGAACACCTTATTTCCAATCTGAATTTGTCCAGCCATTGGATTGTGTTATATCTTTATCTTTATTAATAAAAGCCCATTTATTAAATATTTGTTCCCCATGTAGGTACTTATAGACCATAAGTAAGTCACCCCTTAACCTTCTCTTTGTTAAACTAAATAGATTGAGCTCTTTGAGTTTACCACCATAAGGCATGTTTTCTAAACCTTTAATCATCCTTTTGGCTCTTCTCTGAGAGCTCGTGTTCATCTAGTTATCCACCATAACCCCAAAATCTCTTTCAGAGTCACTGCTTCCCAGGGTAAAGTCCCCCATCATGTAAATATGGCCTGCATACTTTGTTTCTAGACAAACTCATTTACTTTTATTTGTGCTAAAACACATTGTTTGCTTGAACCTGGGTTACCGAGTGATCCAGATTGCTCTGTATTAGGGACCTGTCCTCTTCATTACTTACCACTCCTCCAATTTGTGTCATCTGACAATCTGCAAACTTTATCAGTGATGATTTTATGTTCTCTTCCATGTGATTGATAAAAATGTTAAATAGACTAAGTCCAAGAACAGTTCCCTGAGGGACGCCATTAGAAACATAATGCTCAATTGATGTTTCTCTGTTCACAATTACAATCTGAGACCTAATAACCATTTTTTAATCCATGTAATGCTTTATTATGAGCTCTGCCTAAAATACATAATCTAGTTCTATAGAGCGAGTTCCTAGTGGATCCACTTGTTCTCCAGATTTCCATTTCTTTTTGATGCTTGACTTCTCAATGTTTGTTTTGTCATTGTCTTTAAGGGAGGGCTTTGATTACATAAATAAAGAAAAACTATAGTATTAGAACAGCTTTCAGGAGCAATGAGTAGGATGTGTTAAACATTTGCCTGAGCAATAAGATATATGGTGTACTTGAGTCTGCATATTTTACTATCAAAATATTTTTACCAAATGTACATTAAATATTAATTTATTTGTGTTGCATTTATGAATATTAAAACCAACAAATAAGCTTATATAATAATAATTGTATTTATTATGCTAAAGTAACTTAAAAACAAACAAAATTTTTTATTTCAAAAATGTCAAAACTGGACACTTTGAACATTTTGAAACTTTTTGCTCAGCTTCAGTTTTGACAAACTGATATTTTTCTAATGAAAAATGTATTCTTGGAAAATTCCTGGCCAGCTCTATTTGTGTGATCAATCACAGTCCACACATGTTAAATAGGGAAGGATCAACATTAAAACAAATTGCAAATTCTGAAATTTATTCTCAAGCTATTTGGCAAATAGTTTAAAATAAAGTACAATTGGTAAAAATATTATGGGGGTGGGCGGGTGATCTGGCAGTAGGACAGTGGCCATAAGGCACAACCAGCATATCTGTCACAGTGACAAAACCTCTTTCAGATCATGATTATGGGAGTTGTAATCTCCAGATGGAACACATGACTAAAAGATCATGTGATTGGGAATCATGTGACTGCTTGTGAGCGAGACTGAGACTGGCACTGTCAAGATGTTGTGTAAGTCTTCTGGTGGTGGGTTAGGAAGAGCGCTTGGGAGAGCTGGGAAGTATTCAACCTGTATTCAACCTTGGGAGAGGCTGAAGGAAAGGGCAAGGCATGAGACAAGTCATGTAGGAAATGGAGCAGGGGAAAAAATGAAGCAGAGCAGAGTGGAATAGGCAACCACTGCATGTTTAGGGTCCCTGGGTTGAAACATGAAGAGTTCCCTTGCAGCCTCAAATAAAGGTAGTGGATACAAGTCCTTGTATTGATGGAGACATTGGGTCATGGGAAAGGAACTACTGAGTTTGAGAGGCTGGAGAGAACTGGCAAAGAATTTCTTAAAGGCCAGAGAAAACTGGAAGAACTGCTTCTTTAGTTGGACTCTGTCCGCAGAGAGACAGTATTGGATAGAAGTCCAAGACATCTTAATGCCCCAACCTCTCTGTCAGTGGACTGTGAATCTGATGGAAAAGAGAGGTGCTAACCAGTAAAGCAAGGCATACTGGAGCACAGGAACTAGGTAAGCTAACCATAGTAGAGACTTATGTGATAACATTCATTGCAAATAAGTTAATTCTCTCTAAATAGGTGTAGAGAAGAACAATGCACACTGGAGTATGATTGCATATGGTAATTATGGCTAAAAGCAAAACTCCAGCCTTCTAGTTAGAAGAGTGCAAAAACAGTTTAGCCTTGCAATACCTTTAGTATGGCGCTGTTTTTGAATGGTATTTCCCCGTGTTTCTGAGAACCTGAACAAGTAACATGAAAATTCCTAAAAGGTCTATTATCAGTATTCTTCCTCTTTGAAATCCAGTCTTGTCTTTCTCTTTTGTATCTGTAGTTTTTATTAAAGGCATGTTCTTATAACTGGTTCCCATTTCCCAGTTATAACCACAGAGAGGAAATATTTTTTCCCCTTTGCTTTTAACTTTCTTCCAATCTATTAATGACAAAGTATCTCAATATTTTCTCGCTAATAACTCTTCTTATTAGTGAGAAAATCATTAATATTATCAGATACTAAATTCTCAAAGAACACCAGAAATACTGACTCTTTAAAAAAGAACAGGAGTACTTGTGGCACCTTAGAGACTAACAAATTTATTTGACTATAAGCTTTTGTGGCCTACAGCCCACTTCGTCAGATACTCACTTAGATAGTCTCTAAGGTGCCACAAGTACTCCTGTTCTTTTTGCGGATACAGACTAACATGGCTGCTACTCTGAAACCTGACTCTTTAAAACCTCTGTTATTGAACTAACGAGCTAATTGAATGAGTGAAACAAATGTGGGATAATTCCACAAATAGTCATGGGTGAATTGCACATTCAGTTTTGGATGATATTTATATATGAGGATACTAATACCTGAATGATGTTCGTGCCAGATTTAAAGAACAAATTCCATAAAACTAGAGAAGATAACTGAAAAGTGAACTGCAGCTAAACCAAACAAATATACCTTTCATTGTGCCCTTAAACTAACTGGAACTGGACCTCAGAGGAAAGCCAAAAGAAACAAATGCCAAAGGTGGGGAACCTCAAAGTAAAAGGCACTGAGAAGATACTGAGGCCTCAGAGTTATTTAGTCACCTAAATCTCTTTGATTTCAATCTGATTTAGGTGCCTACATACCTTTGAAGGTCTGGAACTGGACATTTTGAGCTAGAACTGAGAGCAGGAGTTTTCCAACTAACATTATTTCACTGCAGTGGTTGCAAGGAAAGCTAGAGTGTCAAATAACAAGGTCTCAAACTATTCAAGGCTTTAAAAGTTATTACCAACACCTTTCTCCGGGAAATTAATGCAAAAATTCTTATACAGTCTCAGCAGCTTGCTACTTCCAAAAGCCAAGCAGCTATATTCTACATCAGGTGTAAATTGTTGTGATAAATGAAGGAGGGGAGGGGGGACACCTCCTGTTTATGAACACCCAGCCAGCCAGTTAGCTGTAAAATCTCTCTTGGTGTCTGTTCTCGGATTGCTTTACCTGTAAAGGGTTAACAAGCCCACAGGTAAAGGAAAAGGACCTGACCAAAAGAGCCAATGGGAAGGCTAGAACTTTTAAATTTGGGAAAGCAACTTTCCCTTTGTCTGTTGTTCTCTGGGCTGCAGGGACATGGAGCGGCAATGCTATAAGCAGAAATGCTGTGTAAGACTTTAAGCCAGGTATGATCATAAATAATCAGATCATACCTAGAACTACTTATCTGAAACTCCAAAGTGTAAGTAGATCAGAATGTTTAGCTAGATGCAATCAGGTTTATTCCTGTTTACTTTTTAAGGCTTGTGGATCTCCTCTGTGCTAACCCCAGATGCTTTTGTTTGCTTGTAACCTTTAAGCTGAATCCCCAAGAAAGCTATTTTGGTTGCTTAATTTTTGGAATTGCTCTTTTAAAATCTAGCAAAAGCCTAACTTCCAAATGTATTTTCTTCCTTTTGGTTTTTAATAAAATTTAAAGAAAAGGATCGGATTTTTGGTGTCCTAAGATGTTTGTGCATATGCTGTTTGATTAGCTGGTGGCAACAGCTAATTTCCTTTGTTTTCTTTCTCAGCTCTTCCCTGGAGTGTGTGTGTGGGGAAAGGGCTTGAGGGTGCCCCACAGAGAGGAATTCCTAAGTGCTCCTTCCTGGGTTCAAAGGTTGTTTTTTTTTGCATTTGGGCAGTGGCAGCGTTTACCAAGCCAAGGCCAGAGAAAAGCTGTAACTTTGGGAGTTTAATACAAGAATCCTTACTGGCCCCCACTTTCTGCACTTGGAGTGACAGAGTGGGGATTCAGCCTTGACAACTGTGTGTGAATTTAAAGGGTAGCTCTAACTAATGTAGCTTGCAGTAGTCTAGCCAGAAATGACTGCAGCCTCTTGACCTGCTGTACAGTAGATAGTGGAGGGTATTATAGGCCAACACTAAGAATTGTGGGGCACTCATGTATCCAAAGTGCCTATCTTGTTAGGGGTGCTACGCAAATAATAAAGAACAGAATCCCAAATCAATGAGCAATGAATGGTGACTCTAAATCAGACATACTCATTAGAAATAGCACTTTCAAAAATGTCCCTCATGCTGGGCTGTGGCTGCTGGAAAAGCTGGGTGAAATGTTTTGGGTAAATAGTTCATTTGCCAAAAAACATACAGTTTTAGGGAGACTGAAACTACTTGGAAATTCAACACTAATTTACCAAATTTCAGGGGTAAAAATCTTTTGGGTTAGATTCATAATGAGGCTTAGGTGCCATTGACACAACTGAGGAGATGGAACAGGGACTAGAAGCCACATAAGACCGCTAACCATCAAGATGAGTCAATTTCTCTCTCTCTCTCTCTCTCTGGCCCAATGACTATTTATGCAAAGTAGAACAGCTTCAAGAAGAGAGATTGAGAAAGACTCAACCTGGAATAGCCTACAGTCTAACAGCTGGGGCAGGGATTGGCAACCTTTGGCACGCGGTCCGCCAGGGAAATCCGCTGGCGGGCCAGGACAGTTTGTTAACCTGCTGTGTCCGCAGGTTCAGCCAATCGCAGCTCCCACTGGCCATAGTTCACCATTCCAGGCCAATGGGGGCTGCAGGAAGCAGAGCGGGCTGAGGCATGTGTTGGTCACCACTTCCCTCAACCCCCATTGGCCTGGAACGGTGAAACATGGCCAGTGGGAGCTGTGACCGGCCGAACCTGCAGACACTTCAGGTAAACAAACCGGCCTGGCCCACCAGCGGATTTCCCTGGCGGGCTGCACGCCAAAGATTGCCGATCCCTGAGCTAGGGTATTCTTTTGTGAGGTGGCAGACGCCAGTTCAACTCCTGGTTCTGAATCAAATAGATTAAGGACTTGAATTTGGGGCATCCCATATGAGTGCTATAACCATGCAGCTATAGGGAGCCAGGGAGGCACCACTACCCACCCCACCTCCTGCATTTCTGTGAATGATGTTTCAAAATTTCCTTTCTTTTTATTAAAAAGTGTTAAAATTGCCAGATATAAAAAGGGAAGTCTCACTTCAATTTAAAGGAAACTGTTTTCATTTTTGTTTCACCAGCAAAACAAATTCATTTCTGGTCCACCCAGAATGAATTCCTTTTAGATTTTTTTTTTTGATTTGGCCAGTGATCCAAAAAACTTAGCACAGTTCCTGTTTCTGGCCAGCTCAGAGAAGTCATGCTGCTGCTGCTGCTGCTACTTCAGAGCCCTCTCCTACAATGTGCCTATATGCTCTCATCTATCCTTAACTACTTCTTACAATGGTATCTAAATTCTGTACATGGAGGAGAAAAAGAAAAAAAAATCCTCTGTGATATAACTGATTAGGAAGGGATATATTTAGTCCTTGGTTTTCTAAATGTAACGAGAAACACTCTACAGTCTGGATCCCTGAAGAAGCTCATTTGTATGAACTCGTAATTTGAAACAATTGATTTAAATTAACAGCAATAAAGGGCATGTAGAATCATAGAAATGTAGGGCAGGAAGGGACTCTGAGAGGTTATCAAGTCCATCCCCCCGTCTTGAGGCAGGACCAAGTATGCCTAGACTATCCCTGACAGGTGTTTGTCTAACCTGTTCTTAAAAACATCCAATGACAGGGATTCCACAGTCACCTTTGGAAGCTTATTTCAGCGCTTAACTATCCTTATAGTTAGAAAGATTTTCCTAATATCTAACCTAAATCTCCCTTGCTGCAGATAAAGCTGAATACTTCTTTTCCTACCTTCAGTGGACATGGAGCATAACTGATCACCATCCTCTTTATAACAGCCCGTAATATATTTGAAGACTGTTATCAGGTCCTCCCATTCTCAGTCTTTTTTTCTCAAGAATAAACAGGCCATTTTTAAAACCTTTACTCATAGATCAGGATTTCTAAAACTTTGATAACTTTTGTTGCTCACTTCTTGACTGTTTCTCCAATTTGTCCTCATCTTTCTTGAAGTGTGGTGCCCAGAACCAGACACAGTACTTCAGCTGAGGCCTCATCAGATCCAGGTAGAGTGGGACAATTACCTCCCATGTCTTACTTATTACACTTCTCTTAATACACTCCCAGAATATTAGCTTTTTTTTTCCTTTGCAACTGTATCAGATTGTTGACTCCTATTGAATTTGTGATCCACTATAACCCACAATGTTTAGAACGGCAATGGCAACTCTACATAAACTTCATAGACTTTGAGAAGGCTTTAATAGCATTCACAGGACCAGGCTATGTCACATTCTGTGGGCATATGGAATCCTTCTCTGTATAATCAACATCATCATCAAAAGCTTTTATTTCAACTTTACATACAGTGAGTTCAGTTCAGGTGTGTGTTATGTCTGCAATACTCTTCAGCATTGCCATTGACTGAGTAAGGCAGCATACAACAGAAGACATGCCAAGAGGCATTAAATGGACACCTTTCTTGTCCCTTGAACACCTGGCCTTCGCAGATGATCTTGCTCTCCTATCACATATCCAACACCATACACACACAAAAACAACTCGACTCAACGCATTCAGCCAGCAAATTGGACTGAAAATCTACTGCAATAAGACAGACATCATGACCTTTAATATTACCTCACCATCACCAGTATGGATAGAGGATTATGTTCTCACCAATGTAGAAACATTCACATACTTGGGCAGTATTAACAAGCCAGGACATCCCGAACAAAATCAATAATGCTAGGAACACCTTCAGGAGCTTAAATACCAGCCTGGAAATCATCAAATTACAACACCGAAACCAAACTCAAGATTTATCAGAGATATGTACTTTCAACATTACTTTATAGTGCAACATTTTCTCAGTTTGGTGTCATCCACAAATCTTATAAGCATACTTTCTATTCCATTATGCAAGTCATTAATGAAAATATTGAATGGTATTGGACTCAGGACAGATGCCTCTGGGACCCCACTAGATACATCCCCTGTCCCAGTCTGATCATGAATCATTGATAATTAGTGTCTGAGAACAGTCTTTCAACCAATTTTGCACTCACCATATGGTAATTTCATCTAGACCACGTTTCCTTAGTTTCAGAACATAAAAATGGCCATACTGTGTCAGACCAAAGGTGCATCTAGCCCAATATGTTGTCATCCAAAAGTGGCCAATGCCAGGTGCCCCAGAGGGAATGAACAGAGAATTATGAACATTTCATGTTTATGAGAATGTTGTTTCCTGATTTAGGGTGTTAATAATTTTAATTTGGATAGTGTGGGTTTTAGGCTCGCCAATCTGTTTGATCACAAGATAAAAGTTATTATCCCGAATCAGGCACCACAGAATTAACAAAGGACCCTCGAGGGTATGACAGGAAGCTCACACTGAGACAGATATAGCCTTAAAGACTTTTTATTAAAATAAATGAAGTAGTAATTAAATGGTAAAATAATCAGAGTTACAAAGTTATAATTGTATTACTGTACTGCTATTCAAAAGATGCATATGGTAATATGGTATTATTTGCTACAAAGCTTTGGTTAATATATCACACCCTTCCTTGATAACCTGGTGGTAAGAGACACAGAAGCAGCCTCACTTCTGGCGGTTTAGGTTCCTCAATTCTTGAGTGAGAGGTGCAGCACTTAGAAGAAGCTATTGCTAAGAGCTATCAAAGCTAACTTAGAATTTACTTAGCTAACAAACTTAAAATCAAAACCTAATAAACAAAACTAAGAATAAAAGCATAGGGAAATCAAGCTTAGCCTAGACCCCTTGGAATTTAGAAAGTTAAGAAAAACGAGAACAGCCTACTAATAGTAGTAGTCATTGTAGATAGAATAGAGGTTGATCAAACCATCTAGCAAGGTGGGTTACCTCTTTTATAGGGCACAAGTGCCTGAAAACGTTCCTCCTATGCCCAAACTTCATTTCCTCACCCACAAAAATGTTAGGGTACACTTATTCCATAGGCTAGTATGTTGTACGTATTGATGACATTAGATCATTCACACATGTTGTTTTTGTTCTTTAGTCATTTCAGTTCTTTCCTTGTGGTGTACCTGTTAAGTCTGTGGGTACAGACTTGGAAACCCCCTATGCTATTCTTCCATTATCGATCTATCTAGGTGAAAGGTCTCAGACATATGTGTGGGTGTTGACTTGCTATCCAGGTGAAAGGTCCCAGGTATAGATGTAACCCTTCTGCCAGGTCGAATTGATAGCAGCAAGGGCCGGGTTCAGTACATAGGGGTCCCTTCCCTACAACATAATTCAAACCAACTTGAGCCCCCACCCAGTGACCTGGGAAAACCTTACACACACCCCTGGGTGCCTCAAAGAGGCAATATATCCCCTCTCGTAAGCACAGAGTCTCAGTGTAGCAGAAAATGTTTAATAACATGAGATAAACAACATAGCATTAAATTGGCAAAACACCTCAACTAGGCCGTGTCCTTTTCCCTGGGCTCTTGAGTCCAGCAACCCAAAAATCACCCACAGTCCCAAAAGTCCCGCAACCCAAAAGTCTCTGTCCTGGGTCAGTGCAGCCCCAGAGTTCAAGAGTCTATCTGCAGGGGTTTCACCCCCCCTGCCAGCCTCGGTAGAAAGGGGCACCTTAAGTGGTCCTGGGCCGACTACCCTGCCTCTCCGTGGGATTCTGCTTCCGCCTTCCCCACGAACTGCTCAGCTCCGCTCCGCTCTGCCAGCTGCTCTGCTCCACCAGCCATCCCGTGATCCGCTCCAGCCGTTCCCGCAAACTGCTCGGCTCCACTCACTCTGTGGGCCGCTCCAACCATCCCACAGTAGAGCTCTGCCAGTTGCTCTACTCTGCAATATAGCTTCAGGCTCCTCCACTAGTTAGCATAGCTCTTTAGTGATTTCAGCTCTTAGTGAGTTCAGCTCAGGAACCTGTAACTTAGATTCTCAAGGGGATCAAAAATCAGCTCTGGTATTCAACAGTGGAGAAAGGAGGAGGTGCAATTGATGCTTCTGGCTCACACAAGGAGCCCACTCCCTTGTCTAGCGAATGCCACTCAATTGATGGTGAGACTCCCTTTCACAAAGCAGTTTCACAATTCCTCATCCACACAATCAGGGTGACAACACTCCAGTCCTCCCGCTCCAACAACAAAGAAACGGGATCCCACAGCTGCCAAAGCAACCATCCCAGGCTGCCGTGGACTATGCCAGGTGGGGTGGGTGTGCCTATGCAAACACGATCAGCCCCTAAAATTCTTTTCCACACTCGCCATAATTCACCACCAGATGTCAGAGTAGAGCTCATCCTGACTCTGCTTACATAGATATGCTAAATTTGCCTTAGCTTAACATACAGATATAGCCTGTAGGTCCCTTGCATTACAGCTGAACTAACTTTAATATACATCTGTAAACCTATTACAATAAACCAAATACTTAACCTATAAGAAAAGATATATATATATATATAGATAGATAGATATATCTTTTCTTATAGGTTAAGTATATCTATATCTATATATATAGATATATATAGATATAGATATAGATATATAAATCCTAAGGCTACAATGTCATGTTTGACTATGTCAAAAGTCTTACTAAAATCAAGATATACCATGTCTACAGCTTCCCACCGCATCCCCAACTACTAAGCCAGTAACACTGTCAAAGACAGAAATTAAGTTGCTCCGGATGACTTGTTCTTGACAAATCCACGGTGGCTATTTCTTATAACCCTATTATTCTCTAGGTACTTACAAACTGACTGTGTAATAACTTGTTCCAGTATATTTCCAGGTATCAAATTTAGGCTTAGGCTTACTCTTCTATAATTCTTTGGGTCCTCTCCCCCCGCCCAGCCTTTTTGGCTAGTTTATAGGAACTTGACTTGCCACAAACAATTTTACAACTTTGACCGCTTGGTGAATGTTGCATTCCTTCCCCTTCCCTGTATCAGTCTCTTGGCAGGCAATTTCTTTAGGACAGGGATAATGCATCTTTTTGTCCCTGGAATGAGTCAAAGAGTAAGGGTACGTCTACACTACGGGATTATTCCGAATTTGCATAAACCGGTTTTGTAAAACAGAATTTATAAAAATGTGGGGATACTATACTAATTAAAAACATTAAATGGTGGTGGTGTCATCGTCCATGGTCCAGCTTTGATTTCTGGTCTGGGGGTAGCTGGTAGCTATTCCCCTATCCCATAGTTCCCCCCTCCTCCCCCCCCCCCTGGGAACCCTTCGGAGATGTTGATGATGGGAAAAAAAAAAAAAATTGGTCGTGGTGGTTCTGGTCAATCGTCACAGTCACTCCTTCTCTGGGGAAAAGCTGGGCACACAAGCATTTTTTTCCCTTTTTTGCCTGGCTGGATTGCCCATATGGGCATGCATGCATGGTGCTGTTTTGTGCTTGTCACCATATGTGACTCTCATGTGTACAGTACTAGATGACAGAGCACAGCGCGACAGCAGAGCTTTGCAGAAGCATTTTTTTTTTGCTTTGCACTAGCCATATTGCACCATCCAAATCCATCCCATCAAACCCTTCCATGGATGGAACTATGGATGATTTGTGCCATTGCTGTACCATTGCTTGCTTTGCATTGCTTGTGCCTGGCTGATCAGCCAGCATAGATTGAGCCACATCACATATTCCATTTGCATTTGCTGCTTTTTGCTGCTGCTGGCATAAAAGGGCCCAAAGAAACCAGCCAAAAGCCAAAGCTAAATGACTCCTCTATTCAATGACTCCTCTGAGTCAATTTCCCTATCTAAGATAAAATAGAATCAGTGCTGTGCCACCATATCAAGGAGACTAGAGAACCACCATATCATAGAACCAGAGAGAGAGCTGCTCTTCATTCATCTGCTTGCTGCTCACTTATTTGCTGTATGCTATTCCTTCACCTTCTTCCCTTCCCTCCCTTCTTGTTTCTTCCATTCCCCAGCCTTTGTTCCCCAATGAATTATCCCCAAATGTGAGAATGTGAATAATTATGAAACTGACTGAAGAAATGAGTGGGCTGGAGCTCCAGCTGCTAAGCCTCCAGCTGCAGCCTCAGTCAGAGAGGAGATTGTCCAGACATCCCATTAAGCTGCTGCTCTTCCAGGGGAATCTTTTCTTTTTTTTGGAGGGGGGGGGGTGATTCTTTTGAGGGCCCTGGATGGATGGGCCTATGTGCCAGCCATATTATTGCATCCATCCATCCAAAATAAAACATCCACCATGCAGCAGAAAACGCTGACAAATTAGGGTCCTTTGATGTGATGGCAGGCTGATGATGATGATGATGATTGTATCATCATGTGGATGGCCATCATGGTTGTTGGGGAGATGGATTTTGTTGGTTGATCTGCACTGGGTGTTGTGTGCTGCTGCATCAGTCAGGCCTGCTGCATGTTGAGAGAGATCGAGAGTAAAGAGTAGGAGTGGGGGGGGGGGGGTGGGTGGGGGTGCGTGGGGGGTGGGGGTGGTGGGGTTGGTGGGCCATGGTGAGAATTTGCCCTGCCCAGTTTTTGCCCCTCTTTCAGGAGCTGCAGCAAGAACTGTAATTACTTTGAAGAGCTGATGCATGAGGATCCCCATAGAATGAGCTTCAGTCCTGATTCTTTGTCACCTTTTGTGCGCTTGAGTCCCTGCTTGCGCGCCTGTCTGTCTGACTCTGCTGTGTCGTCTGTCTTAAAATTTCCTTGCTCTGAATCTCATCTTCTGATTCTGAATGAAGCGATCTGCCTGCATCCTTCCGCATTTCCCATGCATCTTGATTTTATTTTGATTTCGGACTGCATCGCCACCCTGCACTGATGCGATTGCCGCGCTCGCTGGACTGCTCTGCTCAAAGTTCTTTTCTGGGAAAGTTCGCTTTCCTGTTACTGGACCACCATCAGATTGCGGTCAGATCGCGGTCCTGGTCACTGGTGGACTGCTCTGAGGGTACACGGGAGCGCAGCATCCGTCGCCAATAATCCGATCCGATAAATCCGATATGATACAACCCTTTACAAGATATTAATAAACTCCTAAAGAGATTAAAGAGCAGTTTAAAGAGCCATTAAAAAAATCTAGTGTGGCCCTAATTTGGTTTAAAAAGGGTTTAATTTCCTTTAAAACCGATTTAAACGCCTAGTGTAGACCAGGCTTTAGATATTACTTGGTGTGGGTACAGGTGGCAGAAATGGACAATAACAGGACACCTCTCTTTCTATGCTAGTACACTATTTTTGATCAGTAGAGATACTCAAGGTCATATCCTCTGCCTCGAGTGCAGCAAGGCTTTCCTGATGTGGGTTCCTTCAGTCTGGAACACATTGTACATCCATAGTGCACCAGAGACTGGTTTGGAGACTTATGGGTTTTCCTTCTTCCCACCCAGTCAGGACAGTTGAGTGGATAGGAATGTGGGGTGAGAGAATCCGAGAATAGAAATAGAGGAGGGTTTTAACTTTTTGTTTTGAAGATTAGTGTATAGATGAATATTGTGTTTTTAATGTACTAGGCCCAGTAGGAACGGTGTGGTGTCATGCCATGCCAGCAGGAAATCAAGGAATTACTGATCAGAACTTGTTTACACTTACAGTGCTTCAGCGGTGTAGCGGCACCACTATAGCACTTAGTGGAGATGCTACCTAAGCCAACAGGAGAGCTTTTTCTCTCTACATAGAGGCATTAGCTGTGTTGAGGAAAGAAGCCCTCCTGTCGATATAGCACTGTCTACACCAGGGGTTAGGTTGGTATAACTACATAGCTCAGGGGTGTGGTATGAAATTTCACTAGTCACTTTTTAAACTGAAATTGCACTAATTCATAAAATCTAATAGAGGTGTGTACAGATTCTCTGGTGCAGACTATTGAAGAGCTACAAATGGATATGCTAAGCAAGAATGAGAAGATATAATGATATTTTGGAACCATGATATTCAAGAATGGCGATCTCTCTGAGTATTGACCAGAACTATTGTGAACATTGACTCTGGACCCTCTACTATAACTGGCCTGTTGCAAGCCAGTGAATAACAGGGAAACCCTGATCTCCTGTTCATGCATATAAATTTTGTTTCCAAAATAGTCAGGAAGTTTAATAAAGGCGAATTGTTTATTCTAATAAGACAAAAATACACTTCACTTGTCTTTTGGTTGGAAATTTAATTAGGAAAAACAGAGGAATACACCTAGAGAGCCAACTTGAATCTTTCTTCATCATCAAAACATAGTGAAACTTGACAGAAAAGGGTGGAGCTGAAGCTCTCACTTGCTCATCATCATCATCCTCATCAAACAATCAACCAACCCATGTTATCAGAGTGCACTGGAGGAGATGAGATGACAGTTTAGCTTCTGGCCAAACACTTGAGTTTATGGCACTTCAGCTACATCCTAATGCCACAAAAATGGTAGGTTGCAGTTAGTCACTAGAGTTGCAAGATTTCAGGTTCTGTTGCAAACACAATTCTAAATGTAGTGAACTTTAGTTTGCTCTGTGTTTGTACAACACCTAGCAAAATGGGGTTCTGGTCCTTGAGTAGGACTCTTGCATGCTATGATAATACACTTTTAAGACATAAATCTAGGATAACAACCTGGGGAGGAGAGACATGTTAAGTACAACTACTAGCTGTTAAAACCAAACTTAATTTTATATATTATTTTAAGGCAAGGATTTTTCCATCAAGAGAAGTCAATGGTCTTGAACTAATGGACATAATCTTGAATCAATCAGGTAACTGAGGCGTGTCTATTGACAGTTTACAAGATAGGACTGTGATAACATTATGAATACAGAAGTGAAATTCTTGGGAGTACAAGAGATGTTTTGTCTTGTTGTTTCATGTGATGTGCACATATGCAATTTGGTCATTGATGATGCTGTAATGTCATTACAAGAAGCTGTAACTCTTGCTGGTGAGTATAGCTTTTGCTATCCTGAAAGACCTTGTGACTTCAGCAGTGAAACCACTGGCTTGGTAATACACATTGCCTATTTGTATGCCTAAATTAGGGACACAAATAGCCAATGCAAATATATGCTACCAAATGTATGTATTTAACTTTGAAAACCTGACCATAGATAGTCATGTCTACCTCATTATATCTCATCTAGCACTGTATCTTGATCTTCCTTTATAACTTTTTTTAAGTTAGCATCACCAATCTACCAGTTAATTTATACAGAATTTGCTTTACTATGAAACCATTATTATATTGTTTCCTGTATTGTGCTTTGGCCTTGTGAAGAATGCTCTGCTAATATCTATAGATTTTTCTCTGGCTCTTATCACAGTGCCAGCAGAATGGCTCACCTACATAATCGAATGGCTTCCCACCACTTATGTGCGATAAGGAAGTATTATCTATCTTAGAAATGAGGAACTGAGGCACAAAAAGTGATGGAGCAACCCTAACCCTAACCCATAGAAGACTGAGCTTCTATGCTTGCTCTTGTTCAAGGAGCATATTCATGACATAACGAGGGACCCTAAGAAGGGATTGTGTTGCAGTGTCTCGCTTGCTCTTGCAGGAGAAGTAATTTGCAACACCCCCTTACATGGTGTAGTTTATTTCCATCTCAGTGCCTCTTTCTGACCCAATTAGGGAGCAGAGGAAGAGCCATGACTCCCTCCCTGCCTACTTACTCACAGGAGCATAGAGTGGGAGCATTCCCTACACTATCATCCCTAGGCCCAGACAGAAGATGGCTACAGGGTATAGGTATTTTACTCCACACTGTTCCCTACACAGCTACATTGACAATTGTTTGAGTTAGCCTTAAGGAACTTACCCCAAATCCTATAGGAATCATTGGTTAAGGTTCTGTAGTAGGACTCTGTTCATGACTCTTCCACATTCTTTTCTTTTATATATAATCCTTTTTGACTGAACTGTGTGTCAAAGAAACTTAGTCAGGACACACTTAATTTGAGTCACTTTTATTGATTTCTTTAATTGACATATACAAAGAGAATCTAACAAACAGACACAAATCAAATAGACAATAGAAATTAATGTAACATGCAGAAATCATTAGGAATGAGTATATGAAATTGTATAACTCCTTCATGGAGTCTGTAAGATACTGATTATAAAAGAGTAATGGCTCTATCCAAATAAATCTAAAAAATTAATGGAAATAAAATCCAATCCAATCTACAGTAGCTATTATGAGAAACTATTTATGAAATGTATTTTTCTAGGAACTGTAAATGAATCTAATAAATAATCATTTTGATGAATAAAGGAAAGTATATAATCACTTGTGGAATAACCAGTGTTTGGATTTATCACATAGACCCTTTATGTATGTTCTTGGAAACGTCCATGAACCAAATTAAGCAGAGGGCATTCGAGACCAGGTGTGTGATGAAAGATACACAGCTCCCCAGAATACACTAGAAAATATACACCAATAGGCAAACAGTGTTTCAATAAGGGGAAGCAGGTAGCTAAGGGTCCAATCCAGGAGAGCATGCCATGACTATATTAAACTGTGTGTAAGGGGATATAGTTGTTGCCAAACCACCGCTTATCATCAACGAAGGTGGCAGCAGCAATCTGCAACCAAGTCTCTGGTCTGGGACCAGTATAGCTGCTTAAAATTTTCCAAATACTGAGAGGGTTTTTTCTGGTGAATGTCTCTCCCCCCCAAAAAAACCCTCTCAAATTCAAAATGCTTGCACAACTCTTTTCAGGATTTTGGCCAGCTATAGAGGTGAGTTTCTGAGTATCTACTGCATCATCCGAATGTTGGTACAGATAGCTGGAACTGACTCTACTTTGTATGACATGATCCAAAGTTGCCCTCCATAAGCAGCTCTTGGTGAGCCACAATGCATCCATCAAGACCTCTTCTGCTGTCTTGTGGAATGCAGCCCATATTTATTACATGATATCACTTCCACATATAGCACAAAGATGTGATAAACTTATTTATTCACTTTTGAGTGCTCCCTGTCCATTGTTCTCTCAAGACTTAATGTTCTAAACCACTGAGCACCATCAACTAGTCATTTTTAAAAATCAAATTACCACAGAAATGTTTCCTCCTCTCAAAAGAACTAGTGCACTTTATCGGCTGCCCCCACCCCAATTCACTTACCCAATGCCCAATAAGAGTAATTTCTGAGCCAATAATATGTTGTCTACACACACAAAAATCATGTAGCTTCAAAGTCTAATGTTCTATAGTTCCTAAGTCATAAACATATGAGAAAGATCCCATTGATTGATCATGTCATCAGCAATTAGATGTCTCTGCCCATACCTGCACAGTCTAAATTATATTCTAAACTAAATTTTGTGGAGCATCATGTTTGCTCTAGCATCTCTAAAGGAGTTTGTGCATAATTCTTAGCACCCTTCTAATGTTTAGGAGTGAAGTATTCCAAATGTTCTCATTTAACTAAAAAAAAATTAAAATACTAGTTCTAGGCACAGGACAACTTAGCCAGAAGGACCCAGAAACACCTGGAACAGGGTCTGACTGTTATTAGATATGCTCAGTAGCTCTTTCTGAATCTGTGTAGGAAATTTTCATTGACAACTCCTCCCTCCTCCCCGGCACGCTCTGAGAGCTGAGGCAATCATAGCACAAGGGGAGAAAAGATTATAACTATAGTAGTTAAAGACAGCCCTATCGACTCAGTGGCTGATTGATGCAAGCCAAGTGGTGTGTCTGCGGAGAGGGCTGGGTCACAATCCCTGTACCTCTTTAGGTACAAGTTAGTGCTATTCTAGCTTTATTTGCTAGGGAAGCCCTCCATGAGGATCAGGGCCATCCCTAGCGGGGTGAGAGGTCTGGTGTGGGAGTGATGAATCCATCACTTCCGGGACTGACCATGCTGGCCAATTGCATTGGCCTGTGGGGGTCCCCCAAGCATAGGGCCCAGAGTGGTCACCCCGATTCGCTGTACCCTAGGGACAGCTTTGATTAGGATAATACTTAGTCCACTAAAGTGTGTTTTACACATCTAGAGGGAGAGCTGGAGCGGGAACCATTTGTTGACAACACACTACATAATATAGCCATGCCACAAGGACTGAAAAATAATCTCTGAGAAAAGATAAGAAGGAAATGTTTTTTCATATGTGCTAAGGTCTAGAAAATGTTATTTTGAAACCTTATATTTGAATGTTTGTAACAGAAACAATAGGAGAGAAGGCTGCATAAGGAACACCAGTAGATTTACTGTCTAATTGCTTTTGTTTAGATGTTCTCAGGATAAAATATCGTTAAGAATTTTTGGAATCACATTTACAATGTGTTTTGTGTGCATTAAATCTTAGTAAAACAAAGAAAGCAGGTGGTGCTCTCTCTTTGAAATTGGCTGGAAACTATTAACATCCATTTACCAGGGATTTACATGCAGTTAGTGGTGCTGGAACACTTGTAATAGTGGGGTGCTGAAAGCCAGCCCCCCTGACCTCTGTCTGCCCCCGCCCCACAGAGCTGGGGCTGGGAGCAGGGCTTTGTCTCCGGGAGGGGTGACCTGGACAGGGGTAAAGGGGCCAAGGCTCAGGCCACAGCTGGGGGCAGGCATGCATCCAACAGCCGGAACCCCGCATGCGGAGCTGGCAGCAGAGCCCCTGGCATGGGGCCAGCAGTCAGAACGTATTTTCACTGGATGTATTCCTGGAGGTTTTATCACATGACATAATGTTTATTTAAAGATTAACCTATAATTCCTGGAGACTCCAGGACAATCCTGGAAGGTTGGCAACCCTAAGCAGAACCCCAGGCATGGGGCTGCAGCCAGAACCCTGGGCGCAGGGCTGGCAGCAGAGCCCTGGGGTGGGGGGTCGGCAACTGGGACCACAGGCGCAGGCCAGCAGCTGGAACCCCAGGCGTGGGCCTGGCAGCAGAGTCCCGTGTACAAAATGGGGATGCTGCACCACCCCTTGCACCCCTAGTTCCCATGCCTATGCATGCAATAACCCTGAGGTTTAACTGTATAATGCTTTTAAAAAAGAAAAAAGTTTTGAAAAGACAGAACTCCGTCTTGTGCTTCAACAAAGTGCTAAACTGAGGTGCAGGAAAAAGCAGAGTGAAGAGTTAGGCAGAGTATTGCCTGAGCATCTCCTGCCCCCTGTTACACAAGGACCTTAGGAATTGTGCTTAAATCAATATCTTCACCTATCAGTGGATGTCTGATATTTACCATTAGGTGAACATTCTAAATGTTCACTGTTAAATTATCTCTCTGTGCTAGAAAGAACTTCTGTAATTTAATTTTAAATCTTCCATTCTCCCTGAACCATTCCAAAGGGAAAACTATACCTACCAGGTAGTGAGAAGACACTTGTCCCTAGTCATCTTCAATAAATAACCACACACATAGGAAAATTGCTTTTTGTAGATCGCTGACATGTAGGAAAGTGATTAATTTAGAAATAGAGTGTAATTAGAAATGCCTAATTTAAATGTGTGCCTGTTCTCTTTGCAGAACAAGTGCATTATATAGCTGAGTATAACAGTATAAAAATGAAGGCAGGGGTGGGAGAAGTGCTCATCTGTCTCTGTCTTTGGTTTCTATTTCAGAGGTGCTTAACTCTGAAATAGCCCTTCTAGAAATATATCAGGTTTCTAAGACTGTTTCCCCAGGTTGTCTAACATCTACTTGCAGGGCATGTTGTGTTGTTCTTACACTGTCTCATAAGGGAGTTTAGTGCCAGTTTAAGCTGACCTTCTTATTTCTATTTGTCAATAACTTGCCAATAGCTTAGCATGCAGCCGCTTAATGAGTATCCTTACAGAGAAGTTTGAGGAAAGCTAAGTTGCCAGATGGCCAGTTAACTTAAAAGCTGTCTCTGTCTGATGGAGGCCAAGAACTAGCAAAACAAAGGGGAGGATTGTCCCCACTGAATACACAAGCAGATGCAGGACAAGCAAAACAGAAGCCCTTTCCAAAAGAAGAACACTAAGGTCAGATATGAGAAAAACTGACACTAGAACAATTAGTGAACAAAATAATTGGGCCATTTGTGGTGGCTTTGTCAGATATGATATAAGTGACAGTTCCCATCTCCTGGCCTACATGAGTACTGTGCTAACAATAGCTGTTACTGACATTTTTGTTATCTGGGAGTTTTGTTGAGGTTATTTCTTGGTTTTTATCACTGATTGGAATATATACGATATCCTAGGCAACAATGTATGCAAACAGGAAATTGGAGCTAACTGTTAGGGCACTACATTTTGGGTACCATGGTTAAGCCTGCATTCTAGAACTGGAAATTTGACTCACTGGGGTCTGCATCAGTCTAATACAATTAGAGCTGATTAACCCAAATTAGTTCACAACCCAGAATTTAGATAGTTCAGTGAACCTTACATGCTAAATGAGTGGTTCACAAAAATCTTGCCAGTTCTCCAATATCTAGCTAAACAAGCACAGATAGAATAATAGAAACATCTTGCACTGAGGCAGGACCAAGTATACCCTGACAGGTGTTTGTCTAACCTGTTCTTGAAAACTTCCAATGATGGGGATTCCACAACCTCTCTTGGCAATCTATTGCAGTATTTAACTAGCCCAGTTATAAAGTTTTTCCAAATATCTAACCTAAATCTCCTTTGCTGCAGATTAAGCCAATCACTTCTTGTCCTACTTTCAGGGGACATGGAGAACAATTGGTCACTGTTCTCTTTAAGAGTCCTTAACATATTTGAAGACTGTTATCAGGTCCCCCCTCAGTCTTCTTTTCTTAAGACGAAAGATGGCCAGTTTCTTTAACCTTTCCTCATAGGTCAGGTTTTCTAAAGCTTCCATCATTTTTGTTGTTCTCCTCTGGACTCTCTGCAATGTGTCCACATCGTACATACAGTGTGGCACCCAGAACTGGACAGTGTATTCCCAGGTGGGCCTCATCAGTGCTGAGTAGAGCAGAATAATTACCTCCTGTGTCTTAAGTATGACACAGATGAACAAGATTTATATCCATAAGGTATCTTAAGGATATATGCTTATTTATTTTAAATTACATAGGTGTTTCCAAAGCACTGATTCCCATAGTATCCAAGTGCCTCATGAATTTAGATGATCTCTCAAAGAAGTGTTGGAGAAAATATTATCCCTATTCTACAGACAAAGGCTGAAATCCTCATCCCCTGCTCTGACCCTGTACACGCAGGTGAAACAGTGGAACACAGTAAGTAGCTGTAAAATCTCTGGTTCCCACCAAAGGAGGATTCCCCATTGTAGACATGGCGGTAGGCAGCTGTAAGAATGCCCTTTGGGGTGGTCCTCATTAATCATGCTGATGATAGAGCTGGTGGTGAGAAGGGTGGGACCAAAGCATAAAATGCTTTGAAGAGCCAAGGCAGAGCTGTAGTACATACATAGCTAGGGAGCGTGATGTAACTTAGGCCCCTGGAACTGCTTAAGACTTAGCTATGCTGGCAAAACTTTGTAGCTTAAACATTGTCAGCTAAGAATATCAAGAATCACACCCTCTAACCAACACAGCTCTGCTAGAAAAACCCTCAGTGCAACTGCACCAACAGAAGAGGGCTTCTGACAGCATAGCTAATGTTGTTCACAGAGGTGGATTACCTGTTCCAGCAGAAAAACTTCTATTGGCACACACTATGTCTGTACTAGAGGGCTCTGCTGATATAGCAAAATAAAGTTTATTAATAGTGACTTAGCCTTAGGTCACTGTGCAAAAAATCAAAGTAAAACTAAATCTAAAATTTTAAAATGTTACCTTATAAATAAAGATTAAAAAGGACAAAGAGTATTAAACTCTATATGATCACTACACAACTTGTCTGTCTCTTGTTTTAGCAGTGGCCCATGCAAATAGAGCAACCACTCAGATCAGATACACTGTCAGTTTCAAACAAATATTCTATTTTTGGAGAGGTCATAGGAAAAGGCATCTGGGACAAAAACATGGAAAGCCATTTTGATGTCAAGTGTCAATTCAGAATACAACATAATAAATAACATGGTAGGTCTTCCATCTGCCCTAAGCCACCTGGACAGAGGTGGTTACATTTCTCAATGTCAGTATATAACCTTTGAAGTAAACCATCTGCATGGATTGAAAACAGAGAGCTGTAAAGGCCCTCCTGCCATGTTATTATAAAAACTATCTAAATATCTGGCATGCTCGTGAGTCTTTTTAACAAGGGGAAACCAAGGTTACATATTTAAAATAGAAACAACTGCCAAATTCAGTTGCTTATTAATATCCTCTACTCTCAGCTTTATTATGGATTTCATATTTTAAAATTTTAATAATTTCCGATTCTGAGAAACCTATAAAATGCAAAGAGTTCTGAATATACTTTAACCAAGGAAATGTACATGAAAAAGTCCTACTGAGCTATTTTTCTAAGTATAAGTTTGGCAAACGCTGTCAGTGCATACTATCACTATGAAGCCAAAAATTAATATTACTATATTGCACTTTGGCAGAATGGAGATCATACCTGTCTCGACTCTAAAAGCAGTTAGGATATTATGTGGAAAGCCAAAAATCTTCCTAAGAAATTTGTTTTGAATCACTTGCACTCCCATGGGGTCATTCAATCCTCATAGTTCTGTGCTGTACAAAATCTGAGTGCATACCTTGGTCTCAAACACTCAAAGGGCTGGTACAATTAAGTGGTCTCCCATGAGTCCAGATAAAATGTAATACAGCTCGCACTGAATTTTATTACCTAAATATGATTATCCCACAAACCATTTTCTGTGAACCAGATTCTCAGGAAGGGGAAAGGGCTAATTTGTTCAATATCTTGCCCACTGATAAAAAGAACAGGAGTACCGTGGCACCTTAGAGACTAATAAATTTATTTGAGCATAAGTTTTCGTGGGCTACAGCCCACTTCATTAGATGCATGCAGTGGAAAATACAGTAGGAAGATAGATAGATAGATACACACACACACACACACAGAACATGAAACAATGGGTGTTACCATACACACTCTAAGAAGAGTAATCAGTTAAGGTGAGCTATTACCAGCAGGAGAGAAAAAAAAACTTTTTGTAGTGGTAATCAAAAGGGTCCATTTGCAGCAACTGACAAGAAGGTTTGAGGAACAGTATGGGGGGCAACTAAACATGGGGAAATATTTTAATTTGTGTAATGACCCATCCACTCCCAGTCTTTATTCAAGCCTAATTTAATGGTGTCCATTTTGAAAATTAATTCCAATTCAGCAGTCTCTCATTGGAGTCTGTTTTTGAATTTTTGTTGTTGTAATATTGCGACTTTTAGGTCTTTTACATAGCGACTGTCCAGTTTGGCCAATGTACATGGCAGAGGGACACTGCTGGCACATGATGGCATATATCACATTGGTAGATGTGCAGGTGAACGAGCTTCTGATAGTGTAGCTGATGTGATTAGGTCCCATGTGAAGAGTCTGTCCTATCTTGGGGCCTCTCCTTCTCCCTCTCCACCCCCACAAATATAATACAGTTCTGTGGTGACCTAGAGTCCTATTTTCAATGTCTCCAACTCAAGGAATATTTCCAACACACCTCTGAACAACATACTAACACACAGAGACCTTCCTACCAACACTACAAAAAGAAGGATTCTGGGTGGACTCCTCCCGAAGGTCGAAACAACAGACTGGACTTCTACATAGAGTGCTTCCGCCGACGTGCACGGGCTGAAATTGTGGAAAAGCAGCATCACTTGCCCCATAACCTCAGTCGTGCAGAACACGGTTCCATCCACAGCCTCAGAAACAACTCTGACAGAATAATCAAAAAGGCTGACAAAGGAGGTGCTGTTGTCATCATGAATAGGTAGGAATATGAACAAGAGGCTGCTAGGCAGCTCTCCAACACCACATTCTACAGGCCATTACCCTCTGATCCCACTGAGGGTTGCCAAAAGAAACTACACCATTTGCTCAAGAAACTTCCTGAAAAAGCACAAGAGCAAATCCGCACACACACCCCCCTAGAACCCTGAGCAGAGGTATTCTATCTGCTACCCAAGATCCATAAACCTGGAAATCCTGGATGCCCCATTATCTCAGGCATTGGCACCCTGACAGCAGGATAGTCTGGCTATGTAGACTCCCTCCTCAGGCCCTATGCTACCAGCACTCCTAGCTATCTTCAAGACACCCCTGACTTCCTGAGGAAACTACAACTGATTGGTGATCTTCCTAAAAACACCATCCTAGACACTATGGATGTAGAAAGCTCTCTACACCAACATTTCACACAAAGAAGGACTATAAGCCATCAGGAGCAGTATCCCCGATAATGTCATGGCAAACTTGGTGGCGGAACTTTGTGACTTTGTCCTCACCCACAACTATTTCACATTTGGGGACAGCATATACCTTCAAATCAGCGGCACTGCTATGGGTACGCGCATGGCCCCACAGTATGCCAACATTTTTATGGCTGACTTAGGACAACGCTTCCTCGTCTCTCGTCTCCTAACAACCCGGCTCTATTTGCGCTGCATTGATGACTCTTCATCATCTGGACCCATGAAAAAGAAGCCCTTGAGGAACTCCACCATGATTTCAACAATTTTCACTCCACCATCAACCTCAGCCTGGACCAGTCCACACAAGAGATCCACTTCCTGGATACTACAGTGCTAATAAGCAATGGTCACATAAACACCACCCTATACCGGAAACCTACTGACCGCTATACTTATCTACATGTCTCCAGCTTTCATCCAGACCACACGATCCATTGTCTACAGCCAAGCTCTACAATGCAATCACATTTTCTCCAACCCCTCAGCCAGAGACAAACACCTACAAGATCTCTATCAAGCCTTCTTACAACTACAGTACCCACCTGCTGAAGTGAAGAAACAGATTGACAGAGCCAGAAGGGTACCCAGAAGTCACCGACTACAGGACAGACCCAACAAAAAAAGTAACAGAATGCCACTAGCCGTCACCTTCAGCCCCCAACTAAAACCCCTCCAGCGCATCACCAAGGATCTACAACCTATCCTGAAGGATGATCCATCACTCTCACAGATCTTGGGAGACAGGCCAGTCCTTGCTTACAGATAGCCCCCCAACCTGAAGCAAATACTCATCAACAACCACACGCCACACAACAAAAACAGTAACCCAGGAACCTATCCTTGCAACAAAGCCTGTTGCCAACTCTGTCCACATATCTATTCAGGGGACACCATCAGAGGACCTAACACATCAGCCACACTATCAGAGGCTCGTTCACCTGCACATCTATCAATGTGATATATGCCATCATGTGCCAGCAATGCCCCTCTGCTATATACATTGGCCAAACCGGACAGTCTCTACATAAAAGAATAAATGGACACAAATCAGACATCAAGAATTATAACATTAAAAAACCAGTCGGAGAACACTTCAATCTCCCTGTTCACTCAATTACAGACCTAAAAGTTGCAATATTACAACAAACAAACTTCAAAAACAGAGTCCAATGAGAGACTGCTGACTTGGAATTAATTTTCAAAATGGACACCATTAAATTAGGCTTGAATAAAGACTGCGAGTGGATGGGTCATTACACAAATTAAAATATTTCCCCATGTTTATGCCCCCCCACCACTGTTCCTCACATCTTCTTGTCAACTGCTGCAAATGGACCATTTTGATTACCACTACAAAAAGTTTTTTCTCCAAGATACTTTATTTGTGTCCATCTTCATTGAGATTATTTTTTCTCAAACTGCCTTAATTCTATATTTTAACTATATACTTGAATGTGAACATTTTGGAACTTTATACTTAAAGAAAATCCATTAGGTTTATTTCTTGAATTTGTGTTTGCTATTTGATTGTGCCGTTTCCAGCCATTTCTTTTTCACAGACAGGAATAGCTGAGGTTGCATCTAGTGCAAAGCTCACTCTTGGCCGCTTCAATACCTAGGCAATTCTTCTTATATAAGGTGAACATAAATCCGATTTTGGCCGGGACAGTCCCTTTTTAGGCTGTCCCAAGTGATCATCAGTTGGCAAGAGAAAACTGGACAAATGCACAATTTTGCCAAAAAAGTGGGTTGGGAACTTAGCAGAGCACAGAGGAACGTGTGGGGGTGGGGGATGGACAAGTGGCAATTCCAGCCCTGTGGTGGAGGGAGGGCTAGGGGAAGCGGCTTGGGTTGACCTGCCCCACATGCAGGGGGGAGAAGGGAGCCTTGGGCAGCCCAGCATGTGGGTGGGTGTTAGAGGGCCTCGGATGGTGCGGGGTGTGGCTCAGACCACCAGCTCCATGTGCGCAGTTAGTGGGGGGGCTTGGATGACCAGCCCCACGTGCAGGGGGGAAGGGGTTGGGGGATCATGGGTAGGCATCGGGGGGCTTGGGTTGGCCCTTGGTGCTGGTGGGGAGGGAGATCTCAGGCCAGCCCCATGCAGGTGGGAGGCAGGGAGGGCTTGGACCGGCCCTGCGCTGGGAGGCTTGGGCCAGCCTGGGGGTGCTCCATTTTCCCATTGGGAAAATATAGTCCAAAGGTTTCCCATGAAACTGAAAACTTGCTCCATGAATGCATTACTGCCTGGCACTGAAAACACATGCTGAACAATTTTCAAGACATTTGGGGCTTCCACTTTCCTGAAAAATGCATGCCACTTATCAGCAGGTCTGGTGAGACTGTCATCTTCCATTAAAGCAAGGGCAGTGGTATATAAGAGACAAATCATCCCTGAACAAAACAGGAACAGCATTCCATTTCAAAAGGTCTTGCAACTTCATTAAGTCATCAAATGTTGGCACTTTCTTGAAGTTTATGCATGAAAATGACTTAAATGGAGAGTCTCTGAAAGAGAACCATTTCTCCAGATAAGTGACTGCTCGATTGTACATAGTCTTTGCTTCATTCTGAACTTTTCCCGAGCTTCTCTTGACAAGCGTGGCAAAGCTCTGTTCACCTGGTAACTGAAAAAAATCATCCTTTGTTCTGTCAATCAGCTGGCTTCTGACATCCAACATCAGATTGAAAAGTACTGTGGCATTCGTAGAATTCTTTTAAAGAATAGAGATTGACTTCTGAAAGATGGCCATGACAGAATGCACAAAATAAATGTAGCACTCAGGAAGTGTCAACGTGTCTCTTAACTCATGCTCCTGATCTTCGATATATCTCCAAATCGGCCTGTCACAGTCCGATTTTCCAAGCTCCGAGAAGTACACCTTGATAGCTTGCCAGTTCAACAGAAACCCTTCAGCTGCAGTAAAGAGGCTTAACCAGAGAGTTGGCATATGCAAAAGCACTTTCTGATATTCTTACTCCACAAATTCAGAGCAGGATTTCAGAAATTCTACTTTTTTTGCACTGCATGAAAACGCATTGAAAATCTTGAAAACCAAACCTTCCATGTCAAAGCTGAGGGCTTTCATGCAGTGTTTTGCTGCATTGTGTAACACGTGACAGTTGCAGTTAGCTTAGATCATCAGTGGTTGAACAGCTTTCAATTTAACAAACTCAGAACAGTTCTTACCATAATTCACAGATGCGTTATCAGCTCCATAAGCATTGACATTTTTCAGGTCCAAGCCAAGCTCATTTATGACATTAATTATACCTCCTGAAATCAATTCCAATGTCTGATCTGGTTCTTCATAAAAATCCAAAAGGACATTGTTTATGCCTCTTTTGACGTCAAAAAAAACAGCAGCCAAAAGAAAAAACTTTCCCTTCCTTTATCTGAACCGTCAATAACAACTGCAAAGGGAGAACTGGTTTCTTTTAGCTTTTTGACGGCTGTTTGCACAGAAAATGTCCCAAACACATTCTCAATTAGACTTTCGATTTTCGTTCTTCCCAGCTTCATTTTATTTCCCACAGCAGAATCAGCATGTAGCAGTGTAGCTAATTTACTGCCACAATCCATTGACAAAATCTGTAGTTGTGCTTCACTCCATGAAAGACATAGGTCAATTCACTTGCAGCCACAGTGTCATCTTTAACTGTGTTTCCCTGTGAGAAAAACTATTGACATGCATGCATTGTGTTTTGCACTCTCAACTTCTGTTTGGTGCTTTTTCCAGTTGAATGTTTCCAAATAGTATCGATGCCATCATATTTCACCATAAAGACACTTTGACAAATTGTGCAATGGGTGTTTGTTTTATCAGCACATTTCACCAGCCAGTCTTTGTGGTGGTGAGCAACCTGTGGCCTGTGTGCGGCCCATTAGGGTAATCTGATTGTGGGCCGTGAAACATTTTGCTGACATTGATTATTCACAGGCATGGCCCCCTGCAGCTCCCAGTGGTTCGTTTCCGGCCAATGGAGCTGCAGGAAGCAGCTTGTATTGCCATGAAGTGCTGAAATGTCACTTTATTAGGGCTACAAAAAATATCTGAAACAAAATGCAAAACTCAAAAGTCAGCCCAGATTTGTCTGGAGGTTTTTAAACCTTTCAGAAAACCTTGGCTAATTTGTGTTTTGTTGAAATCAAGTAAATTTTTGCAGTTTCACACGAATATGGCACAGAACCTAGTGAAACTGTGTTTTTTGTATGAAAATTGATTTTGTGTAGCAAAATTTTCAAATTTAAACCCACACAGCCTGAACATGGAGAATATATTCACTTCAACCCCAGTGAACTGAATTGTGTACAGTTGGTTCATGTTTAATCCTTTAGATTTGCTATTGTAAAGCAATAAATATTATTAAACACTTTAAGAAGGTTATTTAGTAGCATGCCCACAAGGAGGAGGGGATGTTTATCTTTGGAGTGTTATTGTTAAAGTCAGCACTAAAATACAGTGGAAGAAGAACCAAGTAGCACTGTTCTTGGTTAGTAGAAATATCCCATCAGGTGTTTATCCCTAGATAGATCAATATTCTATTTCATGCATTAAAAGTAGCACTATAGCAAAATATTTGTTTATATTTCAGAAAACAAGTGTCTTGCAGTTTTATTTCAAAAAAGAAGAACTTCCAAACCAATTACCCCAATGCGTTGTTAGTATGACAGTTTAAAGAAATCTGTGCTTCCAATCTGATTCCTGAAAAATGGCACCAATCCACCCGAGCGCTGGAATATCTACAGATGCTGGGAAGAGAAGTCATCAGGTGTTACATACAGACCACTTACTGCTTGGTGTCCTTTTATTTGGTGTATTACTTGCACAAATCGGTGTCAGAAATGGAGGAGAGTAGGGGTCGTGGTGGGGGAGGGTTGAGTAATTAATTCATATTTCATGGTGTTTCAAAAAAATGCCACTCACAGTGGCTATGGTATTTTGTGAGCTTCTAAAAATAATTTCTAAAAGTTTTTTTTTAAAATCCATTATTTCTGATTTAGTTCTCTGCACAGGCTAGGGAAGGGAAACGCTTTCCCAGGAATAGATCAGAGAGAGAATTATACTTAATATTTTACTTAGGGCTTTTCATCTTCAAAGTGTTTTACAAACATTAGCTAATCTTCCCAACACCCTCTGTGAAGTAGGTAAATATTATTATTCTGAGGTACAGCTGGAGAAAATGAGGGTAAGTGTTTTGACCAAAATCCCAGAGTGACAGAAAAAGACAGGTTTACAACTCAAGAGCTGCTGTTATTCATCTATTTATGTATCTAAAGTGTTTCTCTCTTAAGGGGTAAAAGAAGAGAAATTTATCATTTCATTTTGTCATTAAGACACTGAATTTTCAAACTATATGCATTGAAAACTTCTGTGAATCCAAGAAGCTTACATAAAATGCTGGGTTTTAAAAATATTTGTGGGGTGTTTTTAGACTAGTTAGGAAGATTTAGGTCCCAGTTTCCCATACTGGCTCAAAGCAGTGGGGAAATCAGTTTTACTGGTAAACTTGGGATCTCTGTTCCCTGAACAGAATCACTATATCACAGAGATGTGACCTTTATACCACTGTTCTCCTGGTCCCCAACATAAGGAGCATGACAGCTGGGCATAATTTAGAGAATCCCCGAAGCTGCTCTAAATTTCTCTGGGAGTTATCCTTTAAGATTGGGGATGTGTACAGACAAATTAGTCCACCCCTCTTTTGGTTGATCATAGGGGAGGCTCTGGACCTTGATGCCCTCTTCTTAGATTCTTAACTTCTTCAGTGAAGAGTGGAGAGCTTATCTATAAGAGATTATCTCACCCACACTACAGAAGTTAGCCTTGCCATGGAAATAACTGGGAGTTACTCATACTGAGAACTGGACCCTGAGCTAGTAGAGCTTCTTTTAGAAAAGAGAACTGGTCCACAGGAAAGTGTGGTGAGATGCTCTCTCAGATTCCCTTTGCAGTACAGTGATTCCTTTTGCTGCTGCTGAAAATAGATCTGCCCTTGTGAGGCAATGAAAAGAAATTTGGGGATGTTTTAAGGACTAAAGCATGCCTGAATGGAAGGAAAATCTTACACTTTTTCTTTGTCAGCTTCACAACATTGTGCTTGATGACTTGGAGGGATGACAACTGTGCATTTTATATCTACAGGATATCTTATCTGTGAAGGGTGATTATTATGCTGCTTTTGTGGTGCTTTTGAGTTACTGAAGTCTTTCTCTGGAATGAAAGAAATAATCATCACCCTTCACAGGAGATATTGTATTTGTTCTGTGAGAAACTGTTTTTTTTTTCATAAAAAAGCCCACATTCTAGGTTTGAATTAGTAAGCACATCAACTTCAATCAGTCAACTTTATTTCAAACTTACTAGCTCTGAATAGTGAATACTAACCTTCACTTTACCTGTGAAAGGAGGCAAAGCTGTTTTGGCATGTGGAGAAGTCCCATGGAAAAGCAAAGACTGGAAACCAGGAAGGAATTATGCCCTGACAAATTTTCAAGGTCATAGCCATCTTTTAGCACAGTTTAAGTTTCAGGAAGTTATCCACGTTCCTGGGACTAAGGGAGTTTAAAACCAGGAATGATTTTCTATCTGAAAGATAGTGTAATATGATCCTGACCAAAAGTTCTGATATTTTATTGGCCAGGAAGGAGAGTTTAACGTACACATTTACTATATGAAATGCAAACATTTCCAATGAAGACTCTTATCACTTGTGACCATTAAACATTTCAAAGATTTTTTTGCAAGCCTAGGAATCAAAGCCTGGATGACCCAACCAAATTCCAATGGGTAACTATGTTATGCCTACCTAAAATTCCCTCTTCCAATTCAAGTAGATACAATATTCTTCCTGATCTAAACTATTGTTTAATGGTGCCATGCATTGTTGGCAGCTCTAAAAGAATCTGCACTTCACTAGAGGGCCAAGTCAGTTATCACTGAATATTTATATTGAGATAGTGCCCCAAGATCCAAGTTGGGATTTAGTCCTCATTGTGCTAAGATGCTACACAAACACATAATAACACGGTCCTTGCCCCAAAGAAATGGGCTTAAGCTGTGAAGTTCAGATCTGCTTTCAAACCCCTAAATTTTGTGGCTATTCAGATCTGGGGATGTGGTACAGCCATGTATGCAGTAGCGCCCAGCTGAAAAAATCAGATCCAGAGTTTAGTTCCAATTCTGAACCCTCCACAGAATTTGGGGGTTCAGATTGGGGTAGTATTTTGGACTATCTCTTATAAAATAAATGTATACTGCATACATCATGGTGATACTTCTGTAATAAATGTATCTTGTCCCTTTCACTGCCTCACTTGCACTCTGTCCACAAATTTATTTCCACTGGGAATTTTTCTAACATGCCAGATGTCTGGGCAGCTTTAAACACACTTTCTCTTTCTCCTTACTTTACAAAAACCTTCCACAAACTATTACTCTTCAAATATAAATTTTTCTCCCCAAAATTGCACTGCTGTGAAGTGCTAGATTGACAATATTTAATCGCAGCCAAGAGACAAGTTTAAGTATCAATATTTTGCAAAGTATAATGGTTAAAAATAGGTTGTATATCAGTCTCATTGGAGAGCTCAGATTCATTCCTCTTTCCATGGGGAATGGGAATTGTTTCTAGGTGATCACAACATACCAGATATCATGACATGAGAAAGATGTTTTATGTCATTTGTAGAGGTGTCTAAAGTGGATTAGTTAAGGAGAGGCATTGGTTTGTGGTTTTGGTAAGTATATTTTGGTTGGAGTGTTTTGAGCCAAGGTATGCAGAGTTGGACCAGAGCTATCTAACCTGTGGATTTCTACACTAACTTTCAGCTCCCTCAGTCCCTCTACAGGGAGTGAGTGCTATAGGGGCAAGCTTAGGTGAGAAGTGTGATACACCAGAGGAATTGAAACATGTCAGTGTTAGATGTAACAGACACTAGGGGATGGGCCAGGAGAGCTGGAAAGGGTAATTATAGTGGAGAAGGAATAGAGGTAAATCCAGAGAGAGACAGTGGTGGAGAACTCAATAGAAAAATTGAGGAGGCATGTGTAGAAAGAGAGAAGGTGAGCTCAGCCCCACAGAAAAAAATGAGTTGAACTACCCCTGAAGTTGCCACACGGAAGAACAGATCTAAACAGCTTAATTTTTTTTTAAAGAACTGCCCTTAGTCTTGTTCAGATATTAATTTATGTCAATTAGCATATTCCCTTAGCAAAACTTCTGTAAATTAGACAATGGGGATTTTGAAAACCCAGTGTGGTTGTGTCTTGGTTAGACTTAAGGTGGGTTTATGGGTGAAAGGATACAAAAGAAAGTACTAATATATGTTTTTAACACCTAAAATACTTACAAAATAGTTCTTCTGTTAAATCTTCTGATTCTTCACCGCTAATGAGCAATTTGTCCTTCCCAAACTTGTTCTGATAAAAACCTATGTAACTGCACTGCACCATCACATATTCACAAGATCTATATTCCAATTAAAATATTTAAAAAAAAACACCTTAGTTTAAAAAGGATTACTAATGGGGGAATGTCACACTTGGCCAATGCAAAGATCAAAGAGCAAAGGAATGGCAAATTATAGGACATTTCTTAACTGTAGTCTAGGCTGCTTTTCTGGACCCTCTGGATGTGGCACGGCTCACCTTGGGGCCCTGCTTTCTCGTTAGCTCGGCCCCACTCTGTCTGACCCAGGCAATTCCAGCTCAAATGGAGGATGGGACCTCCCTGGCCTCCTGACTCTGATAAGTTTGGCCCCTCGTCAATCAGGCTGACCTGGAGCATTGGCCTCTTGCCATTGTTCCTTGGGACTATCAGTCTCGGGGACCTGATTTCCCATTGACCCTTCTCCTTTCTTTTGATACTGGGAAATAGCCAACCAAAAGACCCCCACTGAGTTTTAGTAAGGGGACAACAGTCCCCTTACACATATACATCTCATTCTTACCACAGGCTTTGGAATTTCTTAGCCATTCTTTAAAATAGTCTACAGATTACATGACTTCCTATTGCTACTGGCTTTTAGCTTTCATACACTATAAAAAGGAGTGCTGATATTTTAAATTATTCTGAATGTAAACCATTGCAATGTACTGTCCTGTATTGAGGGACTTAGCAGGAAAAAAGAAAACTGGTATAACAAAATCATGGTTTCCACAGGGCAAATCCCTAAATGTAGCTACCCATCAAAGTATCTAATATACTGTGTCAATGCCTGCATAATTGGAGCTCCCTGAATGTAGTCAATAGAGCAAATGTTGATGGTCCTAGGAACTTTATTCTATACAGCTCAGTATATTGGGTACTGGTAGACATCCAAAACAGCAAGTGGATTATCCTGAAGCTTCTGGTCTAGAGGAGAAAAAAAAATCTTCATTCAGACAACTCCCATACGGTAAAGATATTGTAAGTCCCTTTCAAGTGAAAGAATCTATGAGTGTAGTAGAATGGATCCACTCCACATGGAGAGGGTAAGATGCACAGAACCGGCTCAGGAGTTTCTCACTCTGTGGTTTCCATGGAGCACAGTTCTGAAAATGTTCCTTAAAGCTCAGTTAAGAAAAGAGATTTTGGAAGAAGGGTGCGTGGGGACAGAGCTGATTGATCTGTATTCAAATAAAACCATTAACCTACCATTAAACATTGTCTGCGGGGAGGTGTAGGAGGTAGGAATAGCTGCCACAGAGGCCCCAAAGCTTCAGGAAAAGGCTCACAGTGGTCTACATCCTCTGCACACTCACTTGGAGTGAGATAACACGGTGGGATTCCATCACAGTTCATGACCCCTTTGTACATAAGCTATTTCATGTCTGTATTTAGAAGAAAGGACACTGGATCATTTAAAAATTCCGAGTCCCATGAATCATCCTCATTAGTATTTCACACTAGTTTCAGATAATTCATAATGACTGTAGAGGTTTGACACCTTGTATTTTTCTGTAGGCATTATGGTTCACCTTCTAGGCTGCTTACATCTCTTCTATTTTGTAAAATGTAATTGAAACAATGTCCCGAACTGGTCCAACATCAAAAAGAAATCACTAATCAACAAGTTTGCTTGTTGCTGAATGTACCAGCAAGGTACACTGTATGTTAGAAATGTGTATGCTGTGTACTTCCATTGCAAACAAAATAAAGGCCAGAAAGCTTTATATTTAGAAAACAAAGAGAAGCACATTTTCTTATGTAATTATGAGAACATTCAGTTCAGGTTTATTCAGATGAAATACACTGAAGGGGTGACTTTAATCTTACTAAATACAGGATAAAATTTACATACTAAAAGGGACTTGCCAAAATTCTGGCTCTGAGAGGAATCCTGACAAAAGAATAAAGAGAAATTTCATATTTCATTCGTTTTTTGTTGGACCTTTTTCACTAAACTGATGCCTGAGTAAAGTAGCAATATGTTGCACTCAAACCCAGTTACCTTTGTTGTCTAAGTAATTTTTTCTAGCTGCTGCACATCAATTGGATCCTAACAGAGAACACAGGAAACATCATTGACAAAAGTTTACAATGGTTACAGGGATAGCTGATAAAGTACAGTGCAAAAGAAATTCAGAAGAAAATAAGTGCCTGGCATGCAAGCACTTACAGATGTCTTAAAAGCTAAAGGCACAAATCTCAAATTCAATCCTTCTCTCCCTAACAGAACAAGAAGTAATGAGCTAAAGCTGAAGCAGGGAACAAGCACAGTAGGTGAAATAGGAGGAAGAACTATATAAACACAAGAACATTTAGAAAATAGAATAAGCTGTCAAGCAAGGCTGTGAAATTGCCATTTTTGGAGCTCTTCATGGCTAGACAAGACACGCCATCTATCAGGGATATCAATTCTGCGAAAATACAAAGGGATAAGCTAAATGACCCACTAGAGATCCCTTTAAACCCAAATGATTCTGTGCCGTGGAAAAAGTTTGACATGAAAACCACTTACTGAATGGTAAGAGTTATCCAGTGCTTTGAATTGTGACAAGCATCTGTTATAATTTGCTGAGTTTTAGTAAGCTCCAGATAAGAATAGTCAAAGCTGACAATACCCTCATCTGAGTTATTTCTCACAGTACCAAAATACATGAAGCTGTTCAGATAAAGCATGAAAGAAAACAAATGTTTCTTAATCTCAGTCTAACTTCAGTCTTTTATGAGGTTGGAAAAGTTAGCCATATTTTATCTTTGTGATCACTTTCCTCCTTGCTTCCGGTTTCTCAAGTGACAGAAATACCAAAATACTGTGGGAAAATCAGTTTCTGTTATTTGTAGATTGATCTAACTCTGAAAAACTGACAGTTATGAAAGAGATAGATACATTTGGATAAACATCTGACGCTTGCTTCACCCCAGTGTCACATCGTTCTTTATGTTGGTAAAATTCCATTGATTTCATGCAGTTACAGTAGCATAAAAAAGATTAAGACTAGAGGTGGATGAATTTTTTTCAGTGAAATCGGATTGAATTTAGCTAATTTCAGCTGGAAAAAATATTCAAAGATTTTGAAATTAAACATTTTGACTTTTCATTTCATTTTTTTGGAAGTTTGTCTAATAAAAATGTGTAAAATGCCTAAAAATGACAAAAGAAAACAAACCAAAAATCTTGCTTTGGTTCAAAGTTTTTTTTTTTTGTTTTGTTTTATTTAAGTGAGAAGCTGAAAATCACTTTCCTCTCAAAGCTAACCAATTTTTTTCTGGAGTCCTGGCTTGCCTCCTAAACTGAAAAATCAGTTATTCGCTCAGTTCTAATTAAGACAGTGGTGAATCAGACCAGTAAAAATTTGAATGTTTCTCTGAGTCATATTGAACCTCTGATGCTTTTGAGACCTTTCCCATCAGTAATTTTGGGCAATCATAGCCCCCAAACCTGCAAACATGAGAGTGAGTTTTCCCACTGGACTGCATGGAAACTAGGCCAATTCATAAGTTGTGGATCAGGACCTTAGATTGTAAACTCTTTGGGACAGGAATTCTGTTTGCATGTTTGTTTATTTGTTTATTTTTTGAGATATCCCAATGACTTTAGTAAAAGATGTGTGCTCAGAAAATCAAGACCAAAGTGGTATTGCCAAATTACAAATAAATAGAAATAAAAACTTAATAAGTCAGGTTTGTTATAGCATTGTTATAATTTGAGATATACCTATTTCCTAGAACTGGAAGGGACCTTGAGAGGTCATTGAGTTGAGCCCCTTGCCTTCACTAGCAGGACCAAGTACTGATTTTTGCCCTAGATCCCTAAGTGGCTCCTTCAAGGATTGAATTCACAATCCTGGGTTTAGCCTGCTAATGCTCAAACCACTGAGGGTATGTCTACACTACGGGATTATTCCGATTTTACAGAAACCGTATTTTTAAAACAGATTGTATAAAGTTGAGTGCATGCGGCCACACTAAGCACATTAATTCGGCGGTGTGAGTCCATGTACCAAGGCTAGCGTCGATTTCCGGAGTGTTGCATTGTGGGTAGCTATCCCGTAGCTATCCCTTAGTTCCCGCAGTCTCCCCCGCCCATTGGAATTCTAGGTTGAGATCCCAATGCATGATGGGGCAAAAACAGTGCGCGGATGATTCTGGGTAAATGTCATCACTCAATCCTTCCTCCGTGAAAGCAACGGCAGACAATCATTTCGTGCCCTTTTTCCCTGGATTGCCCTGGCAGACGCCATAGCATGGCAACATGGAGCCTGTTTTGCCTTTTGTCACTGTCACCGTATGTGTACTGGATGCTGCTGACAGAGGCGGTACTGCAGTACTACACAGCAGCATTCATTTGCCTTTGCAAGGTAGCAGAGATGGTTACCATCCCTATTGCACTGTCTGCCATTGTAAATTGGCAATGAGATGATGGCTATCAGTCATTTTGCACCATTTGCAATTGGAATTTGGCGATGATGGTTATCAATCCTTTTGTACAGCCTGCTGCTGTCATGGGTGCTCCTGGCTGGCCTCTCTGAGGTTGGCCGGGGGCGCATGGACAAAAATGGGAATGACTCCCTGGGTCATTCCCTTCTTTATGTTTTGTCTAAAAATAGAGTCAGTCCTGCCTAGAATACGGGGCAAGTGTAGTAGAGAACCAGAGAGCACAGCTGCTCTGGGTCAAAGCCCTAGAGATCCTGCAGAAATGATGATTTGCATGCCACTCTAGGGGGTGCCCCTGCAACAACCCCACCCGTTGCTTCCCTCCTCACCCAACCCTCCTGGGCTACCGTGGCAGTGTCCCCCCATTTGTGTGATGAAGTAATAAAGAATGCAAGAATAAGAAACACTGAGTTTTTAGTGAGTTAAAATGAGGGAGAGGCAGCCTCCCGCTGCTATGATAGTCCAGGGAGTACAGAATCTTCTTTAGACATGAAAGTGTGTGTGTGGGGGTGGTGATGGAGCTCAGCCTCCAGCTGCTATGATGAGAACGGTAACCAAGCCTTTCATACCATCTGCCGGGAATGACCGGGAGTCATTCCCATTTTTACTGAGGCCAGCCAGGAGCACTCACGGGCTGATGATGACAATGGCTACCAATCATTTTGCACCATCTGCCACCGGGAAGGGGATGCTGGTGTTCAGCGCTGCAGCACCCCATCTACCAGCAGCATGCAGTAGACATAGGGTGACATTGAAAAAAGGCAAGAAATGATTTTTTTTCCTTTTCTTTCGGGGGGGGGGGGAGAAGGGTGTAAACTGAGGACATACACCCTGAAACACCTGGGAAAATGTTTTTGACCCTTCAGGCATTGGGAGCTCAGCCAAGAATGCAAATGCTTTTCGGAGACTGTGGGGACTGTGGGATAGCTGGAGTCCTCAGTACCCCCTCCCTCCTTCCATGAGCGTCCATTTGATTCTTTGGCTTTCCGTTATGCTTGTCATGCAGCACTGTGCTGAGTCCCTGCTGTGGCCTCTGTCTATCATAGCCTGGAGATTTTTTCAAATGCTTTGTCATTTCGTCTTCTGTAACGGAGCTCTGATAGAACAGATTTGTCTCCCCATACGGCGATCAGATCCAGTATCTGCCGTACGATCCATGCTGGAGCTCTTTTTGGATTTGGGACTGCATCGCCACCCATGCTGATCAGAGCTCCACGCTGGGCAAACAGGAAATGAAATTCAAACGTTCGCGGGGCTTTTCCTGTTTACCTGGCCAGTGCATCCGAGTTCAGATTGCTTTCCAGAGCGGTCACAATGGTGCACTGTGGGATACCGCCCGGAGGCCAATACCATCGAATTGCGGCCACACTAACCCTAATCCGACATGGCAATACCGATTTCAGCGCTGTACTCCTCCCTCGTCGGGGAGGATTACAGAAATCAGTTTAAAGAGCCTTTTATATCGATATAAAGGGCTTCGTTGTGTGGACGGGTGCAGGTTTAATTCGGTTTAACGCTGCTAAATTTGGTTTAAACGCGTAGTGTAGACCAGGCCTGAGCTATCTCCTCCTCCCCCCCTCGTGGAGAAAAGGTGTGAAAGGAGATTTTTATGAGTTTAAACAAACCAGTTTAACATATAAGGGCTTGATTCTACAGACATTTGCTTCCATGTATAGTCCCATTGAAGCACAACTCCATTGGCTTTATTAGGAAAAATACTGGACTTTTTAACATTCCATATGTTTGCTTGTTTGCATGGATTGATATTTTAGATTTCTCAGCATTTCATCAGCAGTACAAATTGTACTTTCTCGTTGTTTAGTATGATTTTATTTTAAATTGCCTTTGTTTACACCTTTTATGGAACATCATTGCTCTGGAATTACTTTACCTGCAAAGAATCCATTTGTGGTAAATTGCTTCCTCAATTAAATACATCTACTGTACTGAAAATTTAACATTGAATGTATACCCTTTATTCATAGGTGTGCAATTTCTCTCCAAGGATTTGATGAAAAGAAATTATGTTTAAATCATTCTGAAAAAATTGCAGACTATGAACTTAATTTAACCAACAGCTGAAAAAGTAGTAATTTTTCACTGTCTCTCTCTATCTCTGTATTTTAAATGTTAGCGCTGTCAGTCATATTTATTTCAGTTTGAATCTAAAAGAAGTGTGTTTCTTTCTTTTTGTACTTTTCAATAAAACAGGGCCAAGATGTTCTCTAGTGGTTTGAGAAGGGGACTGAGATTCACAGATTCTGTTCCTGACTTTTCCACTAAGCATCTTTGTGCCAAATGGTCTGTTTGGAATTTAGTATAATATTATGTACCTTCCTCAGAAAAGAGGTGTAGTTAAAGCTGATTAGGTTTCCACCTTTCCCATCCCACCCCACAGAATGTTTTGATGAAAAATCTTTTTGTTCTGTTCTTTGTCAAAATTTTCAGTGGAAAATTTAAACTTTTTGTCAAAAAGCTTAAAACTGAGGGGGAGGCGGGAACAGTTGCCAAAAACTTCAGTTTTCAGCAGAAAATCTTTAAGTTTTCAGTTTTCTGGTGAAAATTTGAATTTTTTTGAAGAAAGCAGTTGGTTTCCACAACATTTTTTCATTTATTAAAAAAAAATTTGGGGGGGTTAATTCTGATGAATTTTTGACTAGCCCTAGTTGCCGTAAATAATTGTAATTCAAATAGATAATTGCTAATAATCAACTCAGACCCCATTCTTCTGATATACTTAAAGTGAATTCCATACATCTTACTAGTCCTTCCTATAAAACCATACAAATAAAGATCTTATCTGTGTGGATATTAAGGATTCCATGGCACTTTTCATAAGACTAAGGGCTTGCTCAAATTCCTCTTCCCTGCACTCCTCTGCACCAAATGTTTGCCTATCTGATACCTCATACCCAGAGGTGGTTGTGTTTCAGTGATCTTTGGTGTATGAATATAGTTTGTAAAACACTTGGGAATCACCTGGGCTGAACAGTTGTATAAATATATATTATTACAAAGCACTTCTAGATTCTTAGATGAAAAATCAATATACTTCTCTGTGCTGAGTATTGTACATTATGATAGTATGAGGAGGTTGGTACAAACGCTGAAAGGTCATCCTCTATTTTCCAGTGCAGAAATATCCACACTCTTTCTAAGCCAGGCAGTGGTTCTGTAGTAGAACCTATCTGTGTTCCATGCATCTTTAAAACAAGTGGGTGGTGAACACAATGACTTGTTGCCTCTTTAAAGAGAAGAACGTGCTATTGACTGGGTGGTACATTTCATTGATTATATGTAGCCAGGAGTGTCACACCTAGACTAAAAGGAAATTCTGCTGTTCACTTACAATATAGAGTGTGTGTATATGATGGCCTCTGCACTAAGCATGTCTATTAACCCTAGTTCCAGGAGAATCTAATAATTGTGTAATTTGCTTTTACAGAAATCAAAGTGAAGAAGTTTAAAATAAACACTACCAGTTAAACAGAGTATTGTTGTAGCTGTGTCGGTCACATTGTCTCTCTGCTACCAGTTAAGACACACAAGAATACCAATCAGACTGTGTTCAATTACATGAATGCAAATACAAGATAATATAGGACTTTGTAAAAGGAAAGTTCTTTCTCAGAAAAGCTAATACTTCATTTTGAAATCTTGCACTTCCATTTAGCTCTAGTTAATACAAAATCTAAGGCATACTGTTTCTTTCTGACCAAGGCTATTCAGCTGCACACTGATGGGGTAAAAAACAAAACAAAAAAATCCCCACCACTCTCACTTTAGCTGTAGCATGAGCCATAGATAACTGAGTCGTGGAAAAAAAGATGTACCATAACAAGAAGCAGCTATATTTCTCTGCCTAATCTGCCTGGATTTCTAATGCGAACTTCACCCTAGCATCACTGTTCATGCTTTTTGAAGCTGTGGATCTCAAACCTGTTTCAATAGGATATTCTTATCTACTATAGGAAAAGCACTTGTGCTAGAAAGGATTATACTTCAGCAACACATTTACCACATAGGATGCAGCAGACTCTGCAGTTCTAACTTATTGTTAGAGCTGCCTTTCCCCAGCCCTGCTTCACTCAGGTACCTTGTCTAGCTCCCTGCAGCCAGGCCCTTCTCCCTCTACAAGCAGAGGGAAAGTGTTTGCTCTGGGCTTCCCTGGCCTTTTTATACAGGCCAGCTGTGGCCTGATTAGGGTGTGGCCCAGCTGCTGCCACTTCCCCAATCAGCCCAGCCTTTAGAGCTGCAGCCTTCAAGCCCTGCCAGGCCGCTTTTTAAACTCCTCAGGGCAAGAGCGGGTAACCAACCCGCTACAGGCAGCCTTTCAAGTATTTGAAGACTGCGATCATGTTCCCCCTGAATCTCCTCTTTTCCAGACTAAACATATCCAGTTCCTTCAGCCTTTTCTCATATGGCTCGCATTCCATCCCTTTGATCATCTTTATCACCCGCCTCTGGATCCATTCCAGTTTCTATTCATTCTTTCTATATATTGGTCACCAAAATTGGACACAGTATTCCAGCTAAGACCTAACCAGTGCCGAGTAGAGCGTTACTATCATCTCCCATGACTTGCATGCTATGCTTGTGTTAATGGAACCCAAAATTGCATTTGCTATTTTTGCAACAGCATCACACTGTTGACTCATGTTGTCTTTGTTGAACTGTATTTTGTTGTCTATAGCCCAGTTCTCCAATTTATTAAGATCCCCCTGAATTTTAGCTGTATCCTCCAAAGCATTGGCAACCCTCCCCTGCAGGTTTAAAAAGAGGTTCTGCACCCTTTAGAGTACGTCTACATGGCAAGCAGAAATCTGTGGCAGTGAGTCTCAAAACCTGAGTCTACAGACTCGGATTGGGCTGTGAAATCCAGATGTCCAGGCTCTGAGACTTGGGGGTGGATTTCTGCTTGCTGTGTAGCCAAACTCTTAGAGTGAAATTCCCTCTAATTTGGGAAGTCTCCAGATAGAGGACACTTTTCTGGAGGTAGTTTGAAATTGTTCAAACAAAGCATTTTGTGATTGAGATTTTGAAAATGCAGTATTCATTTTTTAATAATGTTCTAATGTATTTTGTAAAAACATCTTTCAAAATGCCTTGGTTTAGAAATTTCAGATTTCTTTTATCTAGTAGCCCTGAGTGAGATATAGACCTTGAGTCAAAAAAGTATTTAAGCATGTGCCTAACTTTAAGTTGTTCTGAAAATTAGAGACATGTGCTTAAGTATAATGTTTTACTGGGTGCATCGTCCATAGAACTATGTTTGATAAGCTTACGTATGCAAAATGTTGGAGTTAGTTGCTGTAGCCCAGATCCTGAAAGGTATTTAAGCAACTGGCTCTTACTGATTCCAGTGGGAGCTAGGCACCTAAATACCTTCAAGGATCTAGGCTTAAAGGTTAAATTTTCAAAACTAATGATTTTAGGTATCTCTAATTTGGAGCACCTTAAAAGATTCTGAGGTTTAGAGGTAGGTGTCCAGCTTTCTTTGAAAATAAGGACCCTTCCTGATCTTTCCTTTGGGCACCTGTAAATGGAGGAATCAAAAAAGCAATAGTCACTTTAAAAATTGATTTATGCCTTTTGGGTCTGATTTATTTTTAAGAGGTTCTGAGAACCCACCGTGATAGTTGGAAGCCCAACCTCAGTGGATCTTGTAAATATCTTCAGAGTTGCAGAGTTTATAAATTGTGCTGGTAATGCTGATGGAGATTGTAAGTGCCTTTAAACTAAATCTCTCTCTCTCTTATTTAAGGAGCTAATAAGCTTTGCTGAGATATTCAGTAAAATTTGTGAAATATATCATATGAATAGCACAGATGCAAACTTTTAAGAAATTCAGCAGACAGAAGCAGCAAAGCTCAAAAGCTCCTGGAATCTAACAGTTCCTGTTTAAGGAACTTGAAAACTCTACCAGTGAAAACAGCAGAGCTCATAAGCTCCAAAAAATCCTAGCTCTGGTTCAAGGAACTTAAAGGTCTGAAGACATGCATGGTAAAACAAGTGAATCATGTAGGCTAACTAGCTATGATGGAAAGGGCTTGGAAGCTTTAGACACACCTGACTGAACTTACCCTAGCTATTTAGCTTATATAGGTTAGGGAGCTTAAACTCAGAGGTAAACTCCAAGAGCCAAATAAATTGTGCTAAAGGAACAATAGGTGTTGGAGAATATATCGGATTGAAGTTCCAAAGGCTAAACCTCCTAGTCCTGATTCCAGCAGCTCTGCAGGCAAAAGCAGCACTGCTTGTAAACTCTGCGGACACTTTCAGCAGAGCTTTGAAACTTCATCATTTGAAGTCTGAGTTCCATAGGGCCTTGAATCACTGGCCCTTGTTCTCCACTGTTTTGCGCTTTGGGTAGCCATTTACAGCTATCTAAAGTGGATGTGAAATATTGCCCAAGTCATAATGGTAATCCTTTACATCCCCTTTGTACTCTTAAGAACTGCAAATCACCACACAAGGGACAAGGCAGTGGAGAATCAGGCCAAAGTCTCTGAGGGCTCCTTTGGGTCAACTGTTCTATGCATCATCCTCAGCACTGAGCCTTAATAGCACAATGTAGCCCTTTGCTTTTTCCTACCTCATTATTATAATCATGACACTAGCTTTGTCTTTACTGCTAAGAAAAGATGTGTTTTTACCTCAGGGTACCTAACCACACATTGGCTATTCCAAGGTAAAAACATGGTGAGGACCTGTCACTTTACTTTTACTGCAAGCTAAAATAAGTGAGGTCAGCCACAGGTGAGGTATAGTGCCGATGAATTTGCCTAGTTTACCTCATAGTAAAACTAACCTGCCTTGTCTCCACTACATTTTGGGGGGAATAGCTCATGCTTGTTAGTTACCTCGTGATAAAAACACACCTTTCCTTAGCAGAGAAGACAATGCCAAAGACTCTGCTGCTGTACTAGATAATATGCCTGACGTAACGATTCACTCCTCCTGCTTTTAATCACCCATTATTCCTTTTTTTGCAATCATCTCTGTATGACACTGTAAAAAGAGACAAATTTCTGATTTGCTGATTTTATTCTTTCTAGCAAACAATGGATAAGAATCATAACAAGGTATATTTTTAGATGATTTAATAAAAAAACCCCATTAAGTGTGATGCCCAGATGTACCATACTTAACTATCATGTCTTTTGTATCTTCCATTGTCACAGCAGGAAGAAATGTTTTTTAAGCCCAAAATGCCTCATACCCTGGATGTAGATTTTAAGCAAACCGCGAAAAAGCAGTCCTGCTCTATCTTTGGAATCATCCCATCCTTATCTATTGCACAGTTATCCCAATTAACAACTGGGTAATTAAAATCTCCAGAATCAAAGTTCTAGCCTTCTTGGAGGTTTGTTTCTCTTATCTGTAATAACATTTCTTGATCAATTTTTGCTAAAGCTAAAGAATATGTTGACTAAACTAATTTTCCTTAAAGAGACATTGTTCCATGGCCTTTAAATTGGTTATAGCCCATTGGGGAATACATATCACATTCCAAGTATGGTTTCTCCCTTCTTGAAATCTACCCGCTGCTACTGTTGCAAAGAAGAGCTCTACCATTTATTTTGTTGGACCTAAAAACACACATGGTATTTTTCAGTTGCATGTCAAGGCACATGCCAATAGGGGTGGGCATAACTCACAAAAAATTCTGTCAGATACTGCAGTACAATAAACAGAAAAGCAAGGAAGAAAGAAGTTTAGCAGTAAGAAATACTTATGAAATGATCTTTTAATAAAGCACAGGTAAGGGGAAAATGTGAACTTAGAAAAGTTAATCAATCCAGATAATAGGCACATAAATTATAAGCTAACAAATGGACTGTACAATGGTCACCCTTAAACATTTTTCAATTGCCTTTGTAACTAAATATTCTTTGAGAATTGTTCACATTATTTCATATTATGCTGCAGTAAAGTTATCCAATTACTCAGGGCAAAATTGTAAAGTTCTCAAGGGGAGCCACAGTACTGCAGATAATTCATGAAGAAGCGGAGAGCTACTCTAAGAGTAGAGAAAAGGAAATATTGTACTGATCTTCCAAAAAAAAAAAAAAAAGAGGAGTGATAATCCTGGCAACTGTCATCCCATAAATCTAACTTTTTTTTCTAGTAAGAAAGTGTATAACATATTAAGAAAAAAACCCACTAAACTTTGAAGACCAGACAATGCTGCTTAGCTCTGCTCACAGAGGTGACTGTCTCCATGTGGGTCAGCAGAGAACATACAGTGGGGTTGATAATCAGCATGGGTATGACCACACTGTAATCTGAGGTGTGATTGCTGCTAGGTAGACATATTTGTGCTAACTTTACTTGTGCTAGCACGGCTAAAAATAGCAGCGTAGTTGTGGTGACATGGGTATCAGCACAAGCTAGCAATGTGAGACTTTACTAGAATCCCAGTGTGCTTGCATGACCTGTGCCATCATGTCTACACTTCTATTTTGGCCATGCTACTGTGGATATATCTATCCATACTGCAATCCCTCCTCAGACTGAAGAGTAGACATGCCCCATGTGAGGAGAGGAAGGACAGGGGCCAAGAGAGAGTAGGTAAGGAGCTCCCAGCCTCTAAAATACATTAACTGTTCAGTGGCTCTTTTCCAATGAACAGCAGCATTCTGCACCAGAAAGGATTCCAGGTGCAGCAGCTCAAAGAGAAAGCCCTTTCCCAGTTTAGGAGTCAGGCTGTTCACAAACAATCTATGGACCCAGAATTATTTACAGAAATTGTTCAGCAAATAAAATTAAAGAACAAAAACTGATAAATTGGCAAATGGTGAAGGCCAATTCATGAATGCAGATGAAATTAATTGAATAAGGTAATTGAATTAACCACTCAGCCCTAATAAAAAGCTATCTGAATAGATAATGTTTCAGCCCAATGTCTTTCTCTGTATTCTAAATTCCAGTCCTTTTCTTTCTTATATATCCTTATCTCAGGTACTCAATGACTGGAAAGTAATATCATTATTCAATAAAATGATCAATAGAATTCAGTTATAGATTCACATCCTTGTGGGCAAGATATTAGAAACAATTTGTTGGATGTCGGGAGAGAACACCTTAAAAAGCATGATTTGATTAGAAACAGACAACAAGGATTTATGAGAAGGAGGGCTTTTTTTATTCAACATGCTGGGGATCTTCCAAGAGATTACTACTACAGCAGACAAAAGAAATAAAATGAATGTTTATAATTTAGATTTTCAAACAGCATTTGATCAGTCTCTATAGGAAAGATTATTGTCTAGTTCACTTGGGTGAACAGATCACCTGATAGATAAGAAATTGGCTGGAAAACAAAGTTACAGCACTGTGAAAAAAATCACAACTCCTCAACCTGGAAAGACAGGTATGCCTGAGTCCCAAGATGTGATCAGTGGAACACTTTGTCTAAAGCACCCATCAGGTTCGGATATCTTGAGAACCTATTTAATTTAGCAAGAGGATAATGAAAAGGCGCATCCTGGAAAAGGAATGGAACATCAAAAAGCAATATAAGTAAGAGCTGTGATACAAAATTATGTACTTGGAGGGAGTTCCCATCAAACAACAATGTTAGAGATCCCCAAACAAGAATGTATTGTTAGGTGATGGTGAGGCATTGCACCTGGCAGCAGCCTGAACCTGACTGTTTTTCTTAAATGAAAGCTGATGTTGGAAAGCTAGAAAAGACATGGAAGTAAAGCTGGCAATGTACATTTAAAGAACATAACACTGAACATTATGCTGTGGGTTACTGCATAAGAGACAAGCTGGTCTGCATCTGTTCAAATGAATCATTTAAAAATGATGATCCTTGCCAGAAAGTTAACTAAGAGATTAAGGGTCAGATGCTCAGTTGCACAAGCCCCCATTTACACCATTCTGGCAGTGTATGTGGGCTTTAAAGCGGGCATAAATGTCCAGAGGGCATTTACACTGCCAAAACTGTGTAAAGGAGCCTTGTAGTCACTGAGCATCTGGTCCACAATCTTCTATTTTAAAAAGAGAAACCACACAAAAGATCCTTTTATTGAAATGCAGTCATTCCTAGGGTAAGACATAACAGCAGTTCAGCATAACATTCCTATTAGTTTAGGACAGGAAGTGAAGAAGAATATATCTAGTAAAAACTGTTTGGGGGATTTCAGCAGAGAGAATGTAATTACGCAAGCTGGAATCTAGTCAGAACACTAAGCCTGGGAAATGATATATTACACAAGCATGGCTGTTTTCCTAACTGTATATTTATATGATATTTATGCTGTGGTAGGGCTCACAATGTGCTAGGCATTTGGGAAAACAACAACAAAACACAAACAAAAACAAATAACAAAACCACACAAAAAGTAACAGTCACTTCACGAAAAAAGCTTATATTGGTGTATACCACAGCAAATAGTGTAATAAACTTAACACTAGCCTGTGCTAATTATAAGCCATTATTACCATCTCCCCTCTGTAGCTTAACATATCTGTGTTTTCAGTCTAATCTACTGTAGATAAAAAAATAAATGAATTAAGGGATGAAATAAGACATCACAGTAATTCTAATCAAGCATTACAGAGAGGAAGCGGATAGTGTTTTCAGAAGGTGAACCCAGATTTTTTTTAAGATGAGTCTTTTTAGTAACACTGTAAAGAATAATGACCCATCTACTAAAAGAGGTTAAGTACTGCATAGTGTTTCCATCTCTTCATTTTCTGAAAGAAGCCTAATAATAATAATTACATTTTATAATAGAATTTATCAGCTGCCTAACTGTTTTGATTTCTTAGGATTAGCAGTTGGGGTGCCATTATTGTAATTCTTTCTGATTGCGAACTGCACGGCACTTACTCAGTCGCTTAGTTCTCATTTAGAGTTTCTGATGCTGCATCCTTTTTAGACTGATTTGGAGGTAATGAAGCAATCTATATTTAGATTGTTTTCAGAGGATTTTTTATTATTATTTTTAGTTAGTATTCATTTCCCAGGTACTGAATGAATAATGCTGCTAGCAGGCAAGGAGCACAGGGAACATTTCTGAAGCAGATTCTGAGATATGAGTTATTTTTAATCAGATATCGCTCATACCTTTGCTTCCTTTTTCACACTAGTGCACAGCTAACTGAAAGTGAGCTCAGCTTCCCAGGTTCAAGTCAGATGGAGAGCATATGTTCCAAACTTGGGCACCAATGGCTGCATTTAGGATATTAGATGGCAATTAGATGTCTAGAATTGAGTGAGAGCTGATTTGAGCACTAAACTCCAATACTCAGACTTGTCAAATGAGCCCACCATCTTATCTGATTATGTAGAAGCAATCTCTCTGTCTAAGCCTCAGAGTGAATGTGAAGGAAAGTATGCTTTATGGGCACTGCTATAGTTTCCAACCTTTCATTAAGGGCTGTCATTTCCATACCACCAGCTGAAGAGATGCAAGCCTGCTCCGCTCTTCCTCCATAACCAAAAACACATTGTTCACCATTACTTGGGCACCATGGAAGTCAATGGCAAGCTCCCATTGACTTCCATGGGGCCAGTATTTCACTCTTAAGATCTAACACAAAATATATATTTCTACCTTTTAATTTCAGCCTACTGACATGCCAACTTGTTGTTGTGATGCTGTCAAAATGCATGAACCAAGCACAGTTAGGCTGCATGAGTACTTGAGTAGGAGAATTCCAAAGGAAATTATGATAATTCAGTATGTTTACCTCTTCTACTGAAGTCAGTACTGAACTAATGTGCCAGCATGCTGTTAGACTCTGCATTGGTCATACCCACTCTACAAGCTGCAAGTGATCAGTATAGTGCAAATGAAACTTTTTGCAAGTGTGAGAGTGTTAACCGCAGTGTTCTAACGAGCTTTCTTTTTGGATAATTATATTATCTCTACCTAAATTCCCCTGCAGTTTCTACTAGATACATTCTTCTTCTTCTGTTACCATCCTCAAGTGTCAGGTAGCGTTACTGTGAGCTGTGAAAATCTTGTTACGTTTCAATGGCGGTATGACTGCATTTGTATAAATGATTTTATAAAAATGTTAGTCACCTTGTCCTGCAATCCAATCCAAGAATCCTGTTCATTTCTATGGGGCTCCAGGTAGGCATAAAGGTCTGCCTATACAGAGCAGAATGTAGGATTGGGGCCTCAATTCTTTTTTAAATAAACCATATCTCTGAATTTGAGGAAAATGCATCTTATATAGTTAAGGGAGCACATGCAGCTATGTGCACTGACCTAAATGGTTGTACTTTAGCCTAATGATGGCTCAGTTCTACGAAAGCTCTTCTAGGATGACTGGGCCCAGAGTCCTACCCTGTGTGCTGTGATATTAGAAAGGGTCTAACCCTAAAGGGCTGTACTAATGAACATCTTAATTTTCAGTGAGGGTGAAATTCACCCCGTTCAAAGGGCCAACCCAAGAGCCAGCCACAGAATTTGAAAAGTAGTCTTAAATGGTACATAAATGATTAAAGGCTTTGAGATGAATTTCACCTTGATTAAACAGAAATGGTAACAGAGCAAAGGAGTTCAGTAAGAGATACTGGCTTACAGTGGGAAAAAAAGTCTCCCTTAAAATGACAGTGGTCTTCTTATTCATGCTCTCCATTGCCATATTAGAATTTTAATGAAACTTGGTGAGTTCAGGACTTTGATTTTTGGTAATATCCTTTCACCATGAAAAACTCAGACATATTTCACATTACCAGGTGTACTGGTGTTAAAGAGCTCCCACAGGGAACAGTTACTCAATCCCTCCTCTAACTTGTCAAATTACAAGTTTTCCTAGCAGGTTCTAGGTTTTGTGCATGTGAGTTTTTTGTTGATGTTGTTTCTGGGCTACCCATTAACCTATTTGAGAGATTCTTTCCTGAGGTCCCTCTCACAGAACTCAAATATCACACACGTGGGGGTTAGCAATAACATCACTATTTCTCAGTATTTTAATTAGAATTTAAAACTAAATTATACTCCAATATTAAGTTGGAAATATATTTTTCAAAGCAGAGAAATGTAGTTAAATCATCCCTCTAATTCTATCCCCTATCTATTGACTCTCTCTCTTTCAACAATGTTTTTCAGATTCACAACACGTGTATTATCCTGTCCTTTTCAGTGCTGCTTTTACAATGTATCTAAAGCTTTGTATCACCTAGATATACAAGGTCAGGCCACCCTGTTCTAAATTATCACAGAAATTATATTGGATAATTGGACAGGTGATGAATGTCATAGCTGGGTCATGGGCAGACCTAATGGTCAGAGCCAGAGTCCACAGTCACAAGACAGGCGTCAAGAGTCAGCTGGGTCAAGATACCCAGGAATCAGAGGCATGAGACAAACTGGGGAATAGAACCATGAGTCAGGAGTTTGAGTTAGGACAGTTCAGGATACCAAGGAGTTAGAGACAGAAGACAACCACAAGGTCAGACATCAGGAGTTAAGCCAGGTCGGGATGCCAGGAAGTGAAGCTGGGGGAGCCGGAAGCACACAGCCCAGAACACGGTGAAGCCCAGTTATTCAGACCGCTTTCTGTTCCTGCAGCTGCCTTAAGTAGGGCCAGTGGGCTGCTCTGGGACTCCACCAATTGGACCTCAGGAGCAGACCCTGAAACTGGGGCTGGGCTTCATGGGTCCTAGGTAAGCAGCTATGAGCAGGCTACCAGTGAGGGTTAGAGCATGGCTGCAGCTGTGGACCTGGGTTCAAGCCCTATGGGTCATGAGCATGAATGAGTTATGAAGAGAGTTGTAGGTAGATAATTCAAATGCCTACTTCTCTTGGAGGGTCAATCTTCTAATGAACTTTTTTAAACTATAAATTGATTATCCATATTTTCTATCTGGAAAAAATGAACAGGATGATCTTTAACATGGTCCCATATGATATCGTGTGATGAGACTTGTCCTAAGCTTGGTAAACAAAGACAACAGGGAAGGATTCCTTACTACACTATCTTCAGTCCAGGAGGCCACAATGATGTCAGTTTGCTTTAACATTCTCTCTTTTCACTTTGTAGGTAGGTGTCATTATATAATTGCTTAGCACAGTCCTCTGTACTTGAGAATATATATTATTCTATAATTTTAATTTGTTTATCCACTGAGACAATGAAAAGTGTTCAGTGTGTCTGTGGGGACCTAGGACATGAAACTGGATTTGTACAGAACTTTCCTATTAAATTGTTTACCTAGATTTTAGGTAGACTTTACGGGTAAAATTTGATACATGTAGTGTTTGTTTTGTGTTCATGTCTAGTTGGTATAGATTTTCCTAGCTGACAACAACCATGACTGGCTACTGTTCAGAAACTGGCTGTTAGTATGTTAGTAGAATAATCTGTTTTTCCATATTACTGTGCATCCATGCAGCGTGATAGCTATTCAGTATGATTACATTTGGTACCAGCTCAAAGGCTGCAGTTACCTCTTTCATCTAGATGTGCATTATTATTTACTAGGCTACATTACACTAATAAACTGCCTATTGAACTTGTGCTGAAAAAAGATAAGACAGACCATGTTCAGCAACATTTCAGTAACCACAGATAAACCATTCTGCTTTTTTCCGCTAACCTTTTCTCTGACTCTATCCAAATGGCATTCATGTTCTCCATTCTGCTGAAACTATTGATATTGTCCTTTACTAATGACATCTTTATGAAATCCAAGGGCCTCTTTTCCTTAGTCATTCTCTTTACTCCCTCTGTTGCCTTTGCTACTGTGAACCAATGCTGTCTTAAGACCCTATATTCACTGGGCTTCTAGGACTTTGCTACTCCAAGATCTCCTTACTTACTGCTTCTTCACTATGACCATTGGTGGATACTGTTCCTCCATCCCCTTTCTGTGAAGATTCACCAGATGTCTGTGTTTGGTTCCCTATGTTATTCTCCCTCTGCACTTGCTCCGTTGGGAATCTCATACACTCCTATAATTTCAGTTATTAACTTTGTTGATGACTCTCAAACCTGTATCTCCATCTCATCTATCTGCCCTGTAGCTAAATTCATATAACTGCATTCCCTGTAATATCTTCTCCTGCATGTGCCACACCTCTTCCTCAGACTATATAAATCTAACGCTGATGGACAGATTCCTATCATCACCTCCTCACTTTTAAAATTCTTCAAAGCGCTGCATACACCCCAGTTCTTATTTTCTCTTACAGTCTCTCATGTATGATGTTTTGATAGATCACCTCACCCAGCTGTTCTTTTCATCTCTCCCAGCTGAGAAAGGGCACCTTTTCTCATACCACTCTTTATCCTGGGAATAACTTCCTTTCTTCAGTGTACATAGGAGCCTTCCTCACCTTCTAGTGGCTAATAAAATTCCATAGTTCCAGCTATTCTTGTTCTGCTTCATCTCAGATTTGGAATTTAACTTTCATCACAGTGATAGTAAATGCATTTTTAAAAGAACACAGAATTACGAAAAATGCATCTCAAATATTGATCCACAAACCAGACCATTCTGATTCATCCTTCCTCTTCCTTCTTTGTTTCTTGTCTAATCTAGATTGTAAACTCCTCAGGGAAGGCTCTTCAGCTTGTTTGCAAATCACCATGCACACCACAGGCCTATACAAATAATATCAGGAGTAATTTCCTAGAGGAATCAGGGCCCCTTCTTCTGTGCACTTCTGTCCAGTATATTGGGAGAGTTTCCAATAGAAAATACTCACAATATGAGTTAGAGGATTTATGTTTGTGTATTTTAGATGATTGGCCAAAATCTATAAGCAATCATCCAAGAAAATATTGTTCCTTTGGGCCTTTCCAGGTGCCAAAAATGTAATTCTTATCAAATACAAATCATTATTACTTGCTCTTAGTTTTCAGTCATCTGGCTATTATTCAAAGAACAGAAGATAAATTTGACTCAATAACAGGTATTTGGCTGCTTTTACTCAAACTGCATGAAAACTATCTGCACACTTTGTCATTTTAGATTAACAATATTATGTGTTACACCACAGGAATCTCCTTTTTCTCCTTTTCTTTTTATTTCACAGATGTACAGTATATTCTTTTAACAGTTCATGTTGCCCTCTGTTTAAAAAAGTCAATGCAAATAAACAATCATGAGTACTCATTATCTATTATCCATTTCTTTGGAAGGTTTATTAACATAATCCTCTTCCTATTTCCCTTATGATCCTGATTGTGAGATTTGATTTCAGGGAGAATGCAGTCTGATGCACAGCAAGATTATCGAGTTGTTTTGTAGGGGAGCAAGCAGTTTTCTCGATGGAGGAGATGAGTAGGACAGGCTTCATTTTATGTTTGTGCAGAAAAGAAACATTATTTTAAGCTGAAATTCATTCTAGAGTGTGCCATGCTGATCTGCTTAATAGGAGGAACAAAGTAAAAGTGATAGGTTCTAAGACTGAATCACAAATCACAAATTTTTAGAGAGACTTTATTTTAATTGATGTCTGATTCATGCATATAAATTATGCATTTATGTGAACAAACAGATACTTTCATGTGTGTACAACTGGTTTTACATACAGTTACCAATCCATGTCTGAACTTACTTCACTTTCCAATACAATTACTTTTTTGCATCTGTCCATATCAGGCCAAATTCTGATGTTTACTCACCATGAGTAGAATCTTAGTCCTCAAATAGACTCAATAAAAGTCAGTAGGACTACTGGCTAAGTAAGGCACAAATCAAAGGAAATAAAAGTTTCCTCACAAATAGCTGCATTTATATCAATGGGACTATTTGTAGAGTAAGATGTTATTCAGCATATGTAAGGGTATCCAAATTTGGTCTATCATGTTTCATGATTTTTCTCTCACTGTAAATCTAGGCCCTGATTCCAAAGAATAGAGAAGCAGATGCCTGACTTTTAGCCCGTGAGTAGTTCCATTAATTTGTGTGTGAAGTTTTGTTAAAGTTAGGCATGTACTTCAGTGTATTGCTGAGCTGGGTTTCCATGCAGTGTTTTAGTAACAGAAAGGTACACTGTGCAGCTACAAATATGATGGACTGAAAATAAATCCCTAGGAATAAAAGTAACGGTGCCCTTTTGTTCATATTGAACTTGTCATCTTTATCTTGGTTGGCATTGTCTGTCCCCACATCAGATGCATGATAAGGGCCAGATTTTTGGAAGTGTTGAAGTGATTTATATTTTTTTAATATATGACTAATATGTATTTATTATCTAATAGTAAAAAAAAGACACAATTGACTTAAAGTTGAATATTATTTAAAAATATGTAGCAACATGTAGGCAACTGTCTGCAACTATCACCTTTCCTATTACTAATGCTGTGAAACTTGTGCTAGATATAACAGTCATGCTGGTTACAGTTGTTCCTTGAAAGTGTGGGATAACTGAATTTGACTTGTGTATTTTTTTGTATATCATGATCTGTAAAGCGTCTGTTGCATTATTTTTGATCTTGAATTAAAATCATTTAGTGGACTATAATTTACAGGATCACAAGATAGCATGCATCAAGTGATGCCACTTGATATCAAAGAAAATATACTCTCAGCCCTCCACCCCCCCCAAAAATTCTTTCTATAAATCAAGAAAAACAAGAATAAAAATCAGACAAAATGCCAAAAGAATGAGTGATGACTTCTGTTATCATGTACAATTCTAAAATGATCTTTTGTAAAGCAATTGAATCTGTAATCCCTCCTTGCTGTGAGATTTCATTTGGTTGACAATTTAAATATGGGTCATTTCCTGCCGTAGGGTTACTACAGTAGGTACCTGTCCACTTGAATCATCATCCAAAATATTTCAACTATCAGAGTAAACTAATCAAATTCATAAACCACAAGTCTATTTAAGCAGAGCTGGTATGTTTTTTCCCCCCGTACATGAAAGGATTCTGGGAAGATGCAGATCTCTGAATAGCTTTAAGGTAATAACAGAAAGTAACAGGAATATTAAAAAAAGAATCATTTGCATCTCTTGAGGTTTGTTTTTTAAAAGAGTGAGAAAAAAAACTCTCTCCAGCACAACACAAATTAATTACACAACACAAATCTTCTTGTTTTGGCAATGTCAACATTTGATTAGATTTATTTTAGGTTTGATTGAACAGCCTATTTAATTAAAATTAAAACAAAAGAAAAACTGCATTAATGCACTTTTAAACTTGAGATTTTAATCATACAAAAGTTGGGTAGTTCAACAGTTTTGATCCCAAAGCAACATTAACTCTGCCACATTGATTTATATAGTATTTTGGCTTACTGTTTATGACAATACTTTCTATGTACAGAGCTTTTTGTAATTATAAATTAATGTTAACAACAACCCTGCATAGAAACCCTGCAAATGAGTAATATTAGCTCTCCTACACAGCTAGGAAAAGCAGAGGTGACATGGTTTGCAAAGGCAACAAAACTGCATCTAAAACAATCAGGGCCTGAACTAGGGCTCAATTTCTTCTTCAGGCCTGAGCTGAAATTACTATGAGCCAGATTTTTATATCCTCAACCACATTAATTAATACCTTTCTCTATGAGTCAATTGATTTCAGTGGAACTGTGCATGGAGTAAGTTGCCACTCAGTGGAAGGAAAGCTATTAGAATATGGTTCAGTACGTGTAATGCAAATAAATTAATAAAACTGGGACAATTGAATTCTCACACTTAATGTAGCATTAATTAATGTTCTTGTGTTTATATTTAAATGAGGATTTATATATAATAGGGCTCTAAGCCTTGGTAGAGGTAGGAATGTTCTAGAAGCTGGGAGCAGTGGCTATGGGTTGTCATTGGGGGAATGGGTTTGACAGCTCTCTCACGTGCACGTTTGAAAGAAAGAGACAGAAAAAAAAATGATAATCCAGGAGTGGGGCTGGGCAAAATTCCAGTCAACCGAAACATTTTGAAAATTTAGATTGAATTCATTGAATTGTTTGGGGTTTTTTTAAGAAAAAAAATCAGAAAGAATCAGAACATTTTGTGTTGATATTTTCTAAATACAACTTCAACATGAAATACCTTTGCATTTCAAATTTTACTGCAATTTTATTTTTTTAAATGGTTAAAAAAAACTCAGAAAACAAAATGAAACATTTAATTTAGGGTCAAATGAAACATTTTGTTTGACTTGAAACATTTTTTTTCAATTGTTTTTGCTTCATCCACAGTACTGAAAATTAAGTTATTTGCACTGCTCTGTCCAGGAGGGTTTCTTATGCTTAGAAGTAGGCAATTTGGGGGAATGTCCATGTGGGAGATCTGAGGTTTTTCATAGCAAAGTGTTGAATTGATTCTAGATTTGTCATGTGGGAGAGTGGGACAGCTGTATTCTTGTCAATAAAAGAAGAAGAAATCAGTGTTTCTTCAGCTGAAAATGGAATTGTGAACTTTTCACAAGCAAGGTACCAGGGAACATTTTGCCATTTGGACAGGGGACTCCATTTTCCTCAGTGAGGCAGAGAGGCCAGAAATTGGCAAAGGAGATATCAATAGATGGCTCATTCAGTCAAAAATGTGCATGCTCCATGGGTTTCAGTCTACTGTGCAATGTTTCTTTCAAGCCATGTAACATTTTAAAATAATTGGCTCAAATAAATCATAGCAGGTAATTTAGTAAAGGTCACTCAAATGTTTACTACCATGACACAAACCACAGGGTTACCCTTTCTCTCATTTCGTCTCTATGTCTTTAGCTTCCATCACCAGTTGACAGTTGTCCCAGCTCACACATCCTTCAAATTCATCCCATCAGCTGTCCATCTGCCTCAAGGTTACAAACAGTTACAACTCACAAACAGAATGGACAAATCGTATGTTATTTGCATCAGGGTTTTCATTCATGTTGGAAGCACTTTTGAAGGCTGACATTTAATAAAAGAGATTTTCTTCTCTAGAAAGAGATTACTCAGCAGTGCTGCTGGCAACTGATGGTATATTTTCACTGTGGGTTTTCCTATTGTAATACACTGTAAGAAAAATATCCATAGCCAAATTAGCTTAAATAGAAATTTCTGCCTGAGCATGGACTGGGTAAAAATGACAAAGATGACTCCAAATATTAAAAACTTCATAAAAATGTGTTACACAAGGAAGAGTAGCTAGTGGGGAATGAAATGTTCACATCAAACTCTCTAACCTGAACAAATCTCATCTGACTTTAGGTTTCATTATAAACTTGAAACTCAGACAATGGTTCCCGAGAGCCAGATTTTGATCCCCCTTACTCATATTGATTACTAAGTGACTGAAATCAGTGGGACCACACGTGGAATCAGGTATCACTCAGTGTGAATAAGGGTATCAGAATCTGGCCTGAAAGGTTTGTTCACAAACCTTTTCAGAGAACCTGAGCCCAGTTTTAGTCATGATGGAATAATTTATGGTTGCACATCAAAACTCATTGTTTCCCATTTTGAAATGAAATCATCTATAGTTTATTCAACTGACTTATAATTTGACATTGAATTTAAAATTGAAAGCAAACCTTAGCGGGAGGAAAGTATGAAGCTAAAACAAGCAAATATACAGACTAATCTTTGTAAATTAAAACCATTAAGCATTACACAGCTCTAATAGTCATATTGCATTGTTGGCTCCTCTTTCAATAGCAATAATTTACCAAGGTATATCTAATTTCAAGAACATGTTCTTTTTCTTTAAAGCATGCACCAAGAGATGTAAGGGATGAAGGATTTTAAAGACATGGCACTTACATGGTAGTAAGATATTGTTTGTATCTTCTAATTTTTTATGGCAATTTTTATAGCAATTATGCCATGCATTTTTTATGGCAATTTATTGGAACCTTAGTTACAATAAACCTGGGAACTAAGGTTGGTTGTATTACTGCAAAAATTGTGTTGGGAACTTTCATTTTATTCTGAATGATGTTTTCATTCAGCTGTTTATGCCCTTTTTTATTTTCTGTTTGTGAATCTTCCTGGAACCTAAAGGAAGAAACACTAGTTGCAGGAGGGAAGAGTTTGGCGGAAGCACCAGGAAGCCAGTCTGTGTGCACATCTGGGTTGCTTGCTGAAGTTGCAGCACCTCTGAAGATAGTTCTTTTAATAAAGAGTTTAGTTTTAGAAATAAGAAGTCCTCTCGTGTCATTAATCAACACACAGTACATGAAATAGTAAATATTAGTACAATTTTTTTCATAGTAGTATTTGGGAATGTTTGTCATACAAATACACATGTTGGAATGTGAACATGGATGTTTGTGTGCAAATAAGAGTTTTTCACTATTCGTTATTCCCAATTTGATATTTGACATCCTCTATTTTCAAGTTTGTAAAAATATCGGTTATCATATTGGTGATTAGCAAAAAAATAGAAAAAATAAGTGACTACTTATGCACCCTAATTAGTGAAAACAAATGGACAAAGAAATTTGATTGCTGAGATTATTTGGTTTATAACAGGGTTTCTCAAACAGGGGTCGCCGCTTGTGTAGGGAAAGCCCCTGGCAGGCCGGGCTGGGCCGAGATGTTGACCTGCCCTGTCCTCAGGTTTGGCCGATCGCGGCTCCCACTGGCTGCGGATCACTGCTCCGGGCCAATGGGAGCTGCTGGAAGCGGAGGCGGACAGGGCAGGTAAACAAATCGGCCTGGCCCGCCAGGGGCTTTCCCTACAGAAGCAGCAACCCCTGTTTGAGAAACCCTGGTTTATAACAAATAGAAATCTTTCTTTTTTAGTTAATCATTCACAAGTAGGAAAAAAAAATCTAAATCCATCACATAAGTCATTCACAGTGAATGAAACCATTTGTATTTACAACTATCAGCTTCAAAACCATGGTTGATCACAACTTTACTAAAGGGTTCAGAGACAGTAGTGATCCCTGGGCCCCAGTGCAGTAATATAGCATGTCACTGCCATTGCTGTGCCCCTTCAAAAAGGCCTGTTTGTTTTTTGGTGAGGAGAACATCTGCTGCTGCCCTGTTAATGAAGATGGTGTGACTTCTGTTGTAAGGTTGTTTCGCCAACTCCTCAATTTTAGTTTACTTTGTGTCTAGCCAAAACTAAAATAACACAAACTGTAACAAATGAACTGTACAGCAGTTGTTTGGCACTTGCATGCACACTTTAAATCTCTCTGAACCAAAATGAAACAACACTATATCAGCCCCTGTCTGTTCCTAAAAGGTCAAAGTCTATTCTCTAGTACTCCAGTGCCAATCCGGAGTACAATGGTTACTAATAAAAATACAGCATTTGCCAATGGTTACAAAGTATTGTCTATGATTACTGCAGTTTCTACATGTATTTACAATAGATGATATGTGTGCTATCCAGTATTGCCTTTTTAATAGCTTCTTCTGTAATTCACTGACCAATTCATTTACTCCAGAGTTAAACTGTGTGCTCTAAATGTCTAAAATTAGAGAGAAATATAAAACTGCCAGTTCCAACTGCTGTAGCAGCTAATCTAAGGATAAATGGGATCTCAGAAAAGAGGGAAGAAGTCAATTCTGACAACAGTCCTCTCAGTGAGACCCTTATCCAAAACCCATTGAAATTGATGGAAATACTCTCATTGGCTTCAATGGGCTTTGGATCAGATTCTGATTGCATGTTGTTCAGTGCAAACTCTACCTTCATTCTTGTTTCTAGATAATACTAGAGCTGTGCAAATAACTGATTTTTTTTTGTTTTGGTTTGGTGACAGAACCAAAACACTGAAAAATTGTTTGAGGTCAACCCAAAACTATTTTTTTTTAATTTTTCAGGGAAAAAAAGTCCTTTCTTTTTGTTTCAGGTAGAACAAAACATTTTGCTTCATTTCATTTGTGTTTTCTATCTTATTAAAATTAAATTAAATTAAAATTCAAAAGAAAAAGTCATTTTGATTGAAAAATCAAAATGGTTTGAAAATGTATAAATGAAACAATACTTTATGGGAGGGAGAGGAATAATCAAAATTTTGGCAAATTTGACACAATTTCTCAGTGTTCTGGTTGACCCCTCTGTACATTTTTTGGAGAAAAAATGTTTTGTCCAAAAACTTTCACCCAGCTCTCCTTCTTCTATCTCACACCTTCATATTAAGCATTATAGTATAGGCTAGAAATGATTGGAAGAGCCTGGCTCTTCCTCTGTTATTCTTTCCCAGCCTGTACTAAAAGAAGACAAAATTTAATATTTATTTTGGGGCCAAATTCTCAAATGAGCTCACCTCCCATTTAGACACCAAAATAAGTTGCCAGATTTTCAAAAAATCTTGGCATGTTGGCTGCTACTGAGCAATTCTTGAAATCTGACCAAAAGTGTCACATTGGGAACTATTGGTTCAGGAAACCTTGAAACTCTATCTTTTAGATAGGTGCTTAAATGATAGATGAACTTTTCTGAAAATCTGATCCCAGTGGTGGATGCTGAGCACATGAAAATGTAACCCTGAACTTCTTTCCACAAAGAAATAAATATTTCAGTATCTTCTTTTTCAAATTTTAAGGTTTCTTGATATCTGAGAGCAGCAAACCTCCTACTATGGAAATTTGTTTTCATGACAGCTAACACACACCAAGATACACTATTGTCACACTTAAATGAGAGATCTGTGCACCTTCAAACAATGTGATACTCACAGGTGCACCTAGGGTGACCAAATGTCCTGATTTTATAAGGACAGTCCTGATTTTTGAGTCTTTTTCTTATATAGGCTCCTATTACCCCCCCCCCCCTCGTCCCGATTTTTCACACTTGCTCTCTGGTCACCCTAGGTGCATCTGTGAATATGGGCTATAGCTATACCTTCAGTCACCTTCCCCCCCCCCCGCCCTCTCTCTCTCTATATATAGTAGAATCTGAGTCAGAGATTGACAGAGCCATATAATGGCAGAAGGGGACCCGAGATGTTTGCATAGCTATGGAAGTGCTCCAGGAAAATGGAACGTCTGATATCAAAGGCTGCACAAAGCGTCAAAAACTACAAAAAGAAGGAAGAATCTGTCAGCAACAGAAAAGAGGAGAGGGTCATTGCATGAAGGATGGTGTCTGCCCTATGGATAGTCTGAATTTCAAGTGGAAAAATAAGTCCAATATATTAGAGTTTAGAAGCCCCCTCACAATTTGAAAGCTACTTTCTAAAGTATTTTGCAGTGAAGAGGAAGGTTAGAGAATCAAAGAGAACCAAGACCAAGAGAAATGAAGGCAGTGGCAGATTTTAGTGAGCGGAAGAACGTCCAAGTGAAAAAAGAGTTGGTGACAAGGATGGTAGTGTAGGCAGCAAGAGTAGGGAGACAATGAAAGAGTAGAAGAAGGAAAAGAGAAGAAAATGGATGGTTTTCATAAGGGATTTGATGTCAAGAAGGTCTCATAAATGTGGAGAATCAATGGGGAGAGAAGCAGAAGGAAAAGAAAAGAAAGTTGGGGAGGAAGACGGGACATGGCATTGAGATGGAAAGGCTCTTACAACTAATCACTGTTATTTTAAATTAGAAGAAAGAAACAAATTTGTTGTACCTGTGCAGGGAAAGTCTGGGAGTGAAGGATCAGTAGCTTATATAGAGAGAGGTTTGCCAAAACCTTAGAAAAGGAGGAAGAACAGGACTGGATCTTGCAGCCCTGAGGGCACTCTTGTAGGGTATCTGATGCGTCTTCTTGTTTCTGAAGTCGACACACAGATGCACATATGTCACTTTATTTTGAGCTGCTAATCTGTGCTCATGAGGATCCACAGCTTGTAAATATACCAGTGGAAACTAGAGATGCAGTGAAGAGGGTAGGTATTCAAGTTGGTGTAGGGCAGGACAGAGTTGTAAGTATTAAGGCAAGGGGGTTGAGAGACCCACCTGAATTCAAAGTGCACCTGTCTTTAACTCACTTAGCAATGTATCTGTGGGTCTAATCTTCAGAGCACAGAGAAAAACAAAAAAAACCTCAAACGTGTAAAGTAAGGTTTTAAAATTACTTTTATGTCCCTATCTACTTGCCTTTTCCTTATCTTGTCCTTTCTTGTATCTTTTAAGAAAGATCCCGTGAAGAGTGGCTGAATTCTTATTTTGTTAATATCTAATAACATTTCAAACATATTGTTTTCTAAATGGGTGAAGAAGCCAGCTGTTATGAAGCCAGCTGCATATTTCTAGCAGTTTCATCATTTTATTTATTTTCTATCATGAGCACAGAATTGTCAATTTTTGAAAATCTCAGCCAAAATATTAAAATCATATGAATATTGTTCATTAAAGATCTCTTTGAATCAGTTTTCTTAGTAACAGAAAAAGAATGCCATCTACCTATCTTTAAAAAATAACATATTATTAGCTTTCTACTTAAACAAAATTAACTTAATAGTGCCCATAAGGCAGTAAAGACCCATTTGCCTCACCTGCTGGGTTTTTGTTGTTGTTGTTCATGAACCTGTGAACATCTACTGTGCTGTGGTTATTGAATGTAAAAAATTCCTACATACTTATATTTTACTGTGAGTTAACTGTATGCACTTTTTCTAATTGGCATTTTACACATTGAAATCTTCTTTATTTTTTTGATAAGCTGTAGGACTTTAGAGACATTCAAGTTTCCTACTTGAAATTATTGTAATTGAGTTTGTGAAACTGTTTTTATTAGAAATGAGTCATAAACAAAACCAAGAATCCAAACAACTTTATTGTGTATGTTGAGAAGAGAGTCAGAATCCAAACGAAATGCAGATGTGAATTTAGTGGCTCATCTCATCTCATCTCTAAAATGTCCAGAATTAAAATCCTGTATGTGACATGTGGCATTTGTCAAAAGTGGTGAAGAATGTTTCTACATTTGTAGCCGATTGCACCCTGGTTCCTGTGGTTGCCAACATATTGCTATTCATTTACATACCCAAAACAGACGCATTCTGTATGCTGTCTGTCCTTCAATATAAACTAGAATGAGAGTAAATGACAAGGTAATATGAAAGCAGTAGGGAGGGAAGGAGAGGAATCAGATTAAATCTCCCTTTGAATTTGCTATTGATTTTACATACCAAAATGCCAGTTTATTGGAGTACTGGCATTGTTTGTAACTATACACTAAAAGTAGCATTGTGCCATGTCACTTTTAGAAATAGACCAGAATATATGACACGTCGGTATTACAGTGAAAACTGAGGAGAGAGCCTGATTTGAAGGCATCTGATGGGAAGGCACTGTGCTGTGAACAAAGGGTTGAGAGTTCACAATGGCTGCTCTGGCTCATTGGTGTTGTGATTTCAATTTGGACCTCAGTAGTAGTGCTAAAAAGAGAACAATGACCCAAGGGAGTAGCTAGCTGTGGGTGAACTTCTGTACTATAATTTTCTTGATATACTTTTCCAGAAGCCTTTTGAGATACCTCTATAAAAACTCTGTGATATAGATCTGATAACTAATATATCATTAATTATTTTTAACTCCTTGTGTTGCTATCAGTATTACAAAGTTATATTATTGTAGTTCCGGAGTGGCCAACCTGTGGCTCCGGAGCCACATGCGGCTCTTCAGCAATTAATATGTGGCTCCTTGTGCAGGCACCGACTCTGGGGCTGGATCTACAGGTGCCAACTTTCCAATCTGCTGGGGGGCGCTCACTGCTCAACCCCTGGCTCTGCCACAGGCCCTGCCCCCCACTCCATCCCTTTCCAGCCCGTCCCCTCAGCCTGCAGCACCCTTGCTCCTCCCCCCACCCCAGAGCCTCCTGCACGCCATGAAACAGCTGATCGGGAGGTGCGGGGAGGGAAGGGGAGGAGGTACTGATTGGCAGGACTGCCGGTGGATCAGAGGCGCTGGGAGCGGGGGCAGGGAGAGCTGATGTGGGACTGCTGACATATTACTGTGGCTCTTTGGCAATGTACATTGATACATTTTGGCTCCTTCTCATGCTCAGGTTGGCCACCCTTGCTGTAGTCCTATTGGAGGCCAAGTTCTTCATGGTCCCTTTGTAGGTGCAGAAGGGAAGGAGAGGGTGTCTTGCAGGGAGACCTGGGCTGAAGCTATGGTGACCTACTTTATCCCTTGTGCATGTCTATTGAATATCCCTCTAAACAAATGGGAAGGATAAACTACTTGTTTTGGCCTAGAGAGGACTCAGGATGAGAAGACACCAAGCAATGTCCCGCTCATAAATTCATCTCTCTCCCATACCTGTTGTCAAGATTCAGGGGCCAAGTAGAAAAGAGACTGGGAGCTCAAGGCAGCTACAGCTCTTCAGGCAATCAAGCTCAGCTGCTTTATATACTAGGAAGGGGGAGCTTGGGACCAGAATGAGGTGGCGGTCCCAGTCACAACAGAAGGAAACAGAACAATTATATCTAGAACTTTATTTTGGGATTGGGAGTATAGTGAAGTTCTCCCTGCCAGGAACAGCTAGCACTTCCACCCTTCCTTCAAAAGACAGTAGGGAACATTTGTGATCCCTCCCAGCAGAGATTGTCAACACATCCTTTGGTGAGGAGAATCGAGCACCTTCAGTAGTACATGCAATAGACCAATCAATAGTTAAAAAATAGACCGAGTCACGGAAGTGGACCCAGGTACGCAGATAAGAAGGGTAGAAGAACACAAAGGAAGAGATTTATCATAAAGTATGGAGAGTAATGGGTGATGTTGGGAGCAAAAAGAAGCATGATCAAAAAGTTAAGCAGGGTCTAGGTTATACATGGGCTTGAAGGAAAAATAACTTTAAAATGATGTGAAAGGTAACGATAAATGCAATAAAAGTGTGATACATAGGAGTGCTGATAACAGACAGATCTATATTTTGTTAGCCCCTATCATATGACCCTTGATACCAGATATAACACACTGCTGCTACATGGCTGTAGACCATATCAACTGATTGCAGTGGTTGTGGTTACAATTGGGAGCCACTGAAAGCATGTGTTGTTCCTTCAGTTCTGGCTGCATAACAGGACCAGCATCTACATTTCAAATTTGTGCTAACAAAATATAGGAACAGTGGAAAAACTAATAAAACTAATTTTACACTCATGCATACAACCAAGCAGATGTACCACAACTTCAGATTGCAGCATTTCAGGATTTGTTTTCATGGTTCCTGCCCCACATTTTCATTCCTCCCTGTTTTAGTGTCCACTCCCCATATACTGTGTGTACCTAAAGCTTTGTGCATTGGCTGTGTACACCTCAGTGATCCCTGGGTGTAGAGATATGACACTTCTGTTCACATTACTTTTTCCTGTGGATTCTGAGTGATTACCACACTTTCTTCTTGTGTTATGTGCTGTGGTCAGGACTTCTGAGTGCCAGTTTTCTCCTTGGAAGATTCTTTCTTGCAACCATTTTGAATTGTTACATTCCTGTACCTAGCACAGAAAGAGGGTGAAGAAAGGAAGCAAAGGTGATTTTAAACCACTTTTGTGCTTCCTGTAATCAGGGGACTACCAGAGGCCTAGGTTAAGAAAGAACAGCCTCAGGACTCTTTTGGTTTACTTGACTTGTTAATATCCTGGGGATTCTACTCCCATTAAAATCAATAGCAAAGTTCCCATTCACATCAATGAGAGTAGGATTAGAGTCTTTGTATGGTCTTGGAAGGGAGGTATCTTTGATTTTGTTTATAATATGGTTATTTTGTTTCATACCTCTGTATCTGTTTAAAGGTATGTATGTTAGTTATGTATTGCTTTTATATTGTATTGTATTCCCACTTGGGACCGCCAGATGATTCTGTTCTATTCCAACTAGCCTACTCTTGCATTGTCGGCTTCGCATTCCTTAATACTGAGATGATAGTTACTATTCAAAGGGAACTCCAGCAACTTTCTTGAGGGCATGAAATGTAGCTCTACTGGCCTGCTGTCATTTGAAGGGCAGGGTGATGATCCACGTGTGAAAAATAATGTTGTTTTATTCCCCACAAATAAAAATTGTAAGTGAAATATTCTAAAGCACACAGATGATTTAGGAGCCTAAGTCCCATTTTTCAAAGGTGACTTATGGCTAGACTTTTAAAGTATTTATGCTCCTAAAGATGCAGGTAGGTGGCTAGTGGGATTTTCAAATGTGTCAATGACAGTTAGCCTGATAGGCTCTTTTGAAAATCCCAGTAGCCACCTACCTGCATCTTTAGGCATCTAGATACTTTTTTTTAAATCTAGCCCATAGACACAATAAATCCTATTAAAAGTAGCTCCTAAGTCACTTAGAGGCTTTTGAAACATATTATCCTTCCTGATGTAAAATCAATTGTGTATTACAACACATGGGCCACATACTGAGCTGCTGTAAATTGGTATAGCAGCTCCATTGACTTGAGTGGAGCTATTCCAAATATCCCAGCTGAGGATCTGTCACTGTACATAAAGGGACTAAATATTCTAGGCCAGATTCTCAGCTGCTTTAGAGAAGTGTCGCTCCATTGAAATTGAATGAATCTGATTTATAGCAGCTGAGAATCTGTCCCACTGTATTTATTTAAAGTTTAGAAATCAGTGTTGACTTGGTAACTATAATGTGGTAGTTGCTTTGATTTGTGTGATAACTTAGAAACTATCAGTGCACTTAATGCCAATTAAAATGAAATGTAACACACACGCACAGTTCTTCCTTGCAAATACACAAGAGGCAGCAAGTAGATTTTCAAAAGAAAATGTATGTCACTGGTCCTGGTATGTAAGTTGGTTATTGTTGTTTTATACCCTTTGCAGAAAATCAAAGTGAGTTTCATTTAATACATTAAGCACAGTGAATCAGATTGCATATGACACTTTTCCTGTGTGACAAATGGATTTATAAAGTATTACTCACGCAGCATAATGGTAATTTGTCTGCAAGGTGACTGTAACACATGCATTACATTTTTGTTTAATAGTTATAATTCATCATTTCAATACACAAAATACATGTAAATACTTTATTTTTTCTCAACAGGGATAAATAGGATGTCAACACTGAAGTTACAATTGTTTCCCAAATACAACATTAATAATTCATTCTTATATCTGTCCATTAGTAGCAAAGCAGACTGTCGCTGTGGGGCTGCATCCTTTAGGGACAACATATAAAAAGTTATACCTGAAATGGCACTGGGGTAGATGGATGCACCATGCTGATCTGAACAGTTGTAGCAATATGTGGGGATGTCATAGGGCATATTTATATTTAATTCTCTTAAAGAGAGAAAATAGTGACCGTTTCATCTAATGCCATTGTATCAAGGATGGAGACTATACAAATACAGTAATTTAATCTCATCTCCTCCACCCTGAAACCTCTTAGATAACAGTGCTCATCTGCATGACATTAAAAACATTCCTATCTTCAGTAGACTTTATTAGACATAACAGTCTATTAGACACAACAGTGTAACTAGAAGTAAAATAATCTCATATTTCAAAAATTGTTTTCTTCAATGGAAATTCCTAGTAATAAAAACATAACAGAATAAAAGAATAAAAAGAATAAATCTAATCTAGCAATCATGAATTTTCTGTGATAGTCATGTAATACATTTTCATGCTTTTACAATCTAATTTATAATATAAAAGAGTTGTACAGGAATAATTTTTAATCATATTCTATTAAAATATAACTAAGAGATGATCTCAGCTGGGTTTTAAGAACTCAACAGGTTCTGTGCTAAAGTGTTCGTTTTTAGAGGAGTAAGTGGGTAATTAAGAGCTGCAGAGCTCAGAAGGGGATTTCTTTTAGCTTATCAGCAAGTCAGGATAAGTGTTACCGAGTCATTTCTGGTGCAGCTATTCCTTCACCTCAAAGGCAGAACCTTGCATCACTGAAACACATTTCATGTGACAAAGATGCATTGTGTGCCAAACTTCCCATTGTTTGCCAAATGAGTCAACAGATAAATAACAATCACCTTTCGACAGGTTCTCAAAAGCCAAAAGGCATTATTTTGCTCACTTCATCACATAATTGTTTTTGTGGATGCTATGTTTTCTTTTTATTTATTTGCAATGAAAATGGCAAGTTTCTGTCTTAAAATGGTAAATTTCCAATTCTGAAGAAAAACAAAAGAACCCAGTAATTCTAACATTCGTTCACCGAGGCAGAATATAATAACAATTTGAGTCCATGAACTCTCTAAATGACAACGACTAGGGACTTGATCCTGCAAAGAATTATGCACATACTTAACTTTATGGCCAGTGAGCAACTCCATTGAAGTCAATGGAAGTACTCATGGTATATAAGGTTAAGTACCCGCATAAGGGCTTGTCCTCACTATGGGCTAAATCAGTGCCTCTGCAATTGATGCAGTGGCATTGATTTAGTGGGTCTGGCGAAGACGTGATTGAGTCCTGCTGACTCACTGTATCAGTTACTGCTCGCTAACTTTAATCTGGATAAAGGGTGTTAAGATTAGAGCTTGGTGAATAATAAAAAATAGGTTTTGGTTGAAATGAATACGGATTTTTTTTAAATAGTGAATTGAAAAAGTAGAAAGAAAATTGAGTCAGGTCAAAACAAAACATTTCAGCCTGACATAAAATGCTTTATTTCTCTTTCAGGCATTTTCAGAAAAGCAAAAGCCTTGAGTCACAAAATGCCAGGAGGGGAGGGGAAAGGAAAATGGGGAGGAGAAAGAGTTACTTTATAATTTTTAGTCCAGTGGTTAGGGCATTCTCCTGGGATGTGGGAGTCCATGGTTCAATTCTCTCCTCTGCCTGATCAGAAGGGATTTGATCTTGGATCTCAACATTGCAGGAGAGTGTTCTAACCATCTGGGCTAAAGGTTATAAGGGAGGTCCTTCTTCCCCTGTAGCAATTTTGTAGGGCCTCAGCTGGAGCACTATGTCCAGTTTTGGGCACCACACCTTTGGAAAGATGTGGACAAATTGGGGAGAGTCCAGAGGAGAGCAAAAAAATGATAACAGATTTAGGAAACCAGATTTACGAGGAAATGTAGTATCAGAGCAAGGGAATCCAACTATGTGGTTAAGGCATAAACTTGTAAGTCAAATACTGAAGTTTCTTAAATGATTCTCTTTTTAATGAAAATTAAGGCATCTATGCCCCAATCCTTAAAGGTACTTAGATATTGCTCAGCTCAGCATTGCAAGGCCTAGAAAAATATAAATTATCCCTCTAGGACATAAATCCATACTCAACACTATGTTCAGTTTTGCTTACTCTACTTATAATCTATTTATTTATGCCCTTGAGGCACATCCTAATCTGGTATAAATTACCAGAGGTCCATTGTAATAAATGCAGCTGTGTCAATTTATACTTGCTCAGGATCTGGACCTTGATTCTTCAGCCTGACTTGGCGCCACCCTGTAGTGAGTGTCAAAGAGAACTTAAACTGTCACGGGAGAAATGTTTCCCCAGAGTAACTCTGACTACCAAGAAACTTTCAAACTACATATGTAAAAGATTTTCATCATTGGATGCAAACCCCTGGAGCAACATCGTATTAGAGGAAATTATAAGATTTGAAAAGGTACCATTCATCTGACCATGTAAACTTGATTCAGGTTTGGCAACCATTCACTGTATGTGGATTAGACTAAATGACCAAGATTATCTAACATTCTTCATGTCATGCTGCTCTGATACACCTGTAAAGTCAACTATCATTGCCTAAACCCTTGTACTCGCACATAATGTGATAAAAATTCTCTTTAGTCCATACAGAGTAGACAGATTCCTTCTGAAAACCCCTAGTGGTCAATCTCCATCTGAATGTTTGCTTGTCACTGTGATCTTAACTTGTCCTTGTCCTTGTCCTGCTTGTGTAATGTTTCATTGCCTTGTCATTTTTCTGTTTGCCTCTTTCCTTTGTCTGTTGATTAGTCATGGTATACATCTGTCCCTTTAATAATATATAATGTGAGGAGACTATCCTTGTAATCATGCTCTATTTTGGGTACTTTGGAAGTGTCCTGAGTCTCCAAAGTATTCTCCCTTCTCACTATATAAGGAACATAGAGATAATGAAATGTCATGCATTGTCTTTCCTTTTTTCTGTCTGTAATTCAAAATTTAATCAAAACTTCAACACTTTACCAAAAAAAAAATCGTCAGACATTTGGGAGATGTTTTTTCTGGATGTGTGATCATGAGGCTTAGGGAAAGCTGTCAGGATAATTTTCCTCTCACTCCATCCACCTGAAGTACTGAGATCACTAAAAAAAAATGGACAGACAGCAAGATAATACCAAGAGTTTCTTCTAAGTGTAAATGGCATAACATTAACATAATAACACTTGACTATGACATTTTCAGCTATGCTGCTGGAGGTCCTGCCAATCACCATCTTCTATCATATTCTCTCTTGCCTCCCTCATCATTAATACTGGAAAGAAGGTAAAAGCATTTACATGAAGTCTAAAGTGCTTTAAAAGATTTGAGAAGAGTTGCAAATTGTATACAGGATTATTTCACCCACCACTAAAGCTTGTTCAATACAAACAGTGTAGGACAGGAGGGGAAAAATAGTGTATGATAACTGAAACTAAAGGGGGCAATTTTAGATGGGCAGAGTGTGGGTACTCAGCATAGAATTCATCCAGGATGGTTAGGCTAACATAGCTAGTCTCTCAAAAAGTTTGATAGGATTTTTGAGGCTCCAGACACGTGGGGTCATACATTTTTACCTCTCATTTGAAAGGTGCCACCTCCAGCACCACAGTGCCTCCTGACATCACACCAAAGTGTTGGTTCAAAGGTAAGAGTCCTACCTCCTGGATCACTAGCCCCATACCTGGCAGCACTGGTTCTCTCTGGTATTGGCAAAGCTCAGTCCTATTTATGTTATGATATCTGACAAGATCACAGCTCAGGGGTGGTATGACTGCATATTTAAAGCATTGCATGGAGTATCTGAAAGATGGCTTGATCCAGGATTGTTTTGAAAGACTTTATAATTACCCAACAGTACATTGCTAAGGAAAGGAGAATAGAAATGGCCAACTGCCTTAACTAACGTGAGCAGGAGAGGGACTTGTGGGAAAGTCACTGAGGGTGGCACTTCAGTGCTATCTTTGCCAACTGCCAGATTGCCTTTTAATGGTTTGTTTACAAAAAACATACCATTATATTTGGACAAAGCACTAACTGAATTTAAAGTTTTATTACAGGTCATTTCAGTAAGGCAGCTTCTCTTTCCTTTGTGTAACTGACTTTGACTGGAGAGGTCCTGGGAGGGATCTAACAGGTGCAGAGAGAGCTGTGCAAAGATGTAGCTACTGCTTATTGTGTTTTCAGCTCTCTTATTGAAAAATCCCTACCTGAATTTTAAGTTTAACAGCATATTGCAGATCGCCAAGACCTGTTTATCGTGTGTTCCCTTGCAAGCCAGTCTGACTGTAAAAGCCATTATGTAGCTCTGGCAGGTGCTGCAGGCACACAGAGCTGTTCATGCTGCTGTTGCTAGCACATTTTAATTTATTATTTTTTAAGAACAAACTGAGTTTTAAGTTTTCTAACAAGTTAAGCCAGTTGGTGATATTTCATTTATGTTTTGTTTCCTGCAAACAAGTCTGACTGAAAAATGGTACAGAGTAGACTACAGCGGATGGGCTGAGACAATGGGCACATTGACCTGGCTTGCTGCCAATTATTATTATTAATAATTATTTAAGAGAAATTCTACCTTTTGTCTTAGAGTTTTCCAACCATGTCACAAAGGGCATGATTTTGCCACCCTTACTCATTGTAAGTTGTCCTTTAGACTCTGATCCAAAGAATAAATTGACTGAGTGATGTCAGCAAGCTTTGAAGTCAATAGGACTACATTATTCTCAGAGAAAGGTACAGGAAGAATTTGGTCCAAAGCCACCACCACCTCCTTTCTGAAGCAGTGCCACTGTTGCCACCCTTTCTGCAACCAAAGTAAGGAAAACAACACCATCTGCTTAAAAAATAAATCACACTTGTATGTGACAATGTTTTAACGCTATTGTTACAAATAATGTGTAAGATTAAAATAAGTGACAGATTGCAGAAGAAAACTTGCCCTACCTTTTCAGTTTGGTTTTTTTTGGCATTTGACAGCATTTTGTGTGTAGTCACATTCACTAATTCTTCTGCACAATATACACTACACTCAGTTTCCTCTGTCCTTTGTGTGGGTCTCTCATAGGGCAGTAGGAGAAAGGAAGAATTGTAAAAACCTCAAAAAGTAGCAGATGGACTCATTGCCTGGTGGAGTACTCAAAACTACATTTAAATTCATTTTTTAAAAACAACAGACTGTGCCAATTTGGGGATTCTTTGTTTTGGTTATGAATTCTGGTTAATTTTTTGAAATAAGGCTAAACATGTAGTGAGTCATGAGGTGACATGGCCCCTGTTTTATAACACCGGCATAATTTGGAATAAGTTACAGAATGAACAAAAGAAGGAATTTACCTTAATGATTGTGTTCTGGCAGAACAATGGGTATGCCAAGGAGACTACCTGATCTGGAAAACAACTTTGACCTATCCTATTTGCAGGGAATGGGAAGTGGAGTGAAGTGAAAAATTCCCAAACAGAAAAATAAAAAATACAGGTAGTAGTCCCTCCTTTAAAATCATAGGGACTCACAGAAAGAGGTAATCTTATGCAGGAGAGAAGAACAGAGGGGCATGCTTCAACAGCAGAGGGGACCTCCTCTGACTGCAGATCCCACCAAGGAAGAAGGAAGCTGTCTGGAGGAGAGAGGGAGACATTCTATAATTCAGAAGAAAAGCCATGGGCTATAGGAAGGATCCTGGACTCCTCAGAGGACTCTGGCTTAAGTCTAAAGCAGGCATCAGCAACCTTTGGCATGCAGCTCGCCAGGGTAAGCACCCTGGCAGGCCGGGCCAGTTTGTTTACCTGCCGTGTCTGCAGGTTCGGCTGATCGCTGCTCCCACTAGCTGCGGTTCGCCGCTTCAAGCCAATGGGGGCTGCGGGAAGCGGCGCGGGCTGTTGGATGTGCTGGCCTCTGCTTTCCGCACCCCCCTTGGCCTGGAGCAGCAAACTGCAGCCAGTGGCAGCCGCGATCGGCCGAACCTGTGGGCGCGGCAAGTAAACAAACCGGCCAGCCAGGGGGCTTACCCTGGCAAGCCACGTGCCAAAGGCTGCCAATCCCTGGACTGGTATTTGTAGTGCATAGGAATATAGTATCCCTTTAAATATTTTGTGAGTCCTCTTGTTCTGTCTTGTAGAAGCCTCTAGAAACCAACTGGAATGCCAATTTATATGTAGATAGCCTTGCATGTTTGGCTATATTTGATAAGCATTATTACCTGGGAACTCTAATGTGCCCATGTGGATCTTACATACTATTTTTGTTGGGTAAAGAGTGAAAGACATCATGCTATTGTCTATAAAGTTACACTAAGGGCTTGTCTTCACTGCATTGTTAGCTCAGACTGTAACTCAAGTTTTGCTGCAACCTACATCTGGTCCACACTCAAAAATCTATAGCTTGAGATAAGTGGTGTTTAAGCTTGAGCTAGCAAGGCCATCGGGGATGGATAGGTGGGCTGGAGCTCAAATGCTGCTCATGCAGCACTTTGTAATGCAGTTGGCATGCAGCTTGAATTACAACATCTCCTCAACTGCTAATCCAAATAATGTGTTAATGCAATCACTCTGTGCTGCTGGTCAAATCACTCAGAGTAGCAGAGTGTTGTTTTGCAGTGTGTTCCATTCTATATATCCGAAGAAGTGAGCTGTAGCTCATGAAAGCTCATGCTGAAATAAATCTGTTAGTCTCTAAGGTGCCACAAGTACTCCTGTTCTTTTTGCGGATACAGACTAACACGGCTTCTACTCTGAAACCTGTCATTTTGCAATGTGGTCACTCTCACGCCCTTCTCACTCGAGCTGGGCTCGGCTGGTTCTGGTGAAGCAACTTCAGTGTATTAACTGAAGCTAACCGTTGCAATGAACAGAAGTCTGTGGTTGAAAGTGTGGTAGTTTTACTGTTGCTAGCACTCGCAGCTAACTGGGTGGTGTGTTAGGAAGTGGTGGCAAGTGTGGGTGGCAGTGTGTGGGATACTGTTACAGATGTGGGATGCAGCTAGTAGTCGCAAGTGTTGAAACAAGAATTTTCAAACCAAAAAAATTCAGTTGTCACTCTTACCAAGTTTTTCCTTTTTTTCAAAGATTCACTTGTTAAAAAATAATGGATTAATTAAATTTGTGACTGAACTCCTTGGGGGAGAATTGTATGTCTCCTGCACTGTTTTACCTGCATTCTGCCATATATTTCATGTTATGGCAGTCTTGGATGACAATCCAGCACATGTTGTTTGATTTAAGAACACTTTCATTGCAGATTTGACAAAATGCAAAGAAGGTTCTAACGTGATATTTCTAAAGATAGCTACAGCACTTGACCCAGAGGTAAGAATCTGACATTCCTTCCAGAATCTGAGAGGGATGAGGTGTGGAACATGTTTTCAAAAGTCTTAAAAGAGCAACACTCTGATGAACTACAGAACCCGAACCACCAAAAAAGAAAATCAACCTTTTGTTGGTGTCATCTGACTCAGATGATGAAAATGAATGTGTGTCAGCCTACACTGCTTTGGATTGTTATTGAGCAGAACCTTTTTTCAGCATGGAAACACACATTCTGGAATGGTTGGTGAAATATGAAGGGACAAATGAATCTTTATTGCATCTGGCATGTAAATATCTTGTGATACTGGCTACAAAAGTGCCATATGAATGCCTGTTCTCACTTTCAGGTGACATTGTAAACCAGAAGTGGGAAGTATTATCTCCTGCAAATGTAAACAAACTTGTTTGTCTGAGCGATTGGCTGAACAAGAAGTAGGACTGAGTGGACTTGTAGGCTCTAAAGTTTTATATTGTTTTATTTTTGAGTGAAGTTTTTTTGTACATAATTCTATATTTGTAAGTTCAACTTTCATGATAAAGAGATTGCACTATAGTACTTATATTAGGTGAATTGAAAAATACCATTTCTTTTTTCTTTTTTACAGTGCAAATATTTGTAATAAAAATAAATATAAAGTGAGCACTGTATACTTTGTATTCTGTGTTGTAATTGAAATCAATATATTTGAATATGTAGAAAACATCCACAAATATTTAAATAAATTGTATTCTATTATTGTTTAACAGTGCAATTAATTGAATGATTAATCGTGATTAATTTTTTTAATTGCTTGGCAGCCCTAGTAACAATCTTTACATTCCACCAATATCCCTGAAGAATGTTAAACAGAAGCTAGTAAGAATTAGACATTTTAAAATCAGCAGGTCCAGATAACTTGCATCCAAGAATTTTAGATGAGGCTGGCTGAGGATCTTGCTGGATTGTTACTGTTGATTTTCAATAGCTCTAGGAGCACGGGGGAAGTTCCAGAAGAAAGCTACTATTGTGCCAATTTCCATCATTGACAATTTTCAAAGCAAGATTGGATTTTTTTAAAGATATGCACTAGGAATTATTTTGGGCATGTCCTGATTTCCTGTATAACATAGGCCATAGACTATATGATCACAATGGTCCCTTCTGACCTTGGAATCTATGAAGATAATCATTGCACAGAAGTGTAGAACACTGAGTGGGAAGGAGAAAATGTAGCCAATAACACAGTCCAAGTTTCTCCTCTCAAATTGCGATGAGAATTATAATGTCCATTAACAACTAGATTCACAAAGAAACACAGGTGTGGTGATGATGAGCATCACCATGGATAACTTTTAGGTACCTAGAAAATCACTGGGATTCAGGCCAGATCTACACTACAAATTTATATCAGTAAAACTAGGACACTCAAAGATGTGAAAAGCCACACCACTGAGCAACTTAGTTACACTGATCAAGCCCCCAGTACAGACAACACTATGTCAATGAGAAAGCTTCTCCCATCGACACAGCTACCAGCTCTCAGGGAAGGGGATTAGCTACGCTGACAGGAGAAGCTCTCCCATCGGTGTAGTAGCATCTTCATTAATGCACTACAGTGGCACAACTGCACCTGTGCAGCTGCGGCGTTGAAGTGCTGTGCATGATGGTCTAGATCAGTGGTCCCCAAATTGTGGGGTGCACCCCCTGGGGGCCACAGATGAATGTCCAGGGGAAGTGCAGCAGGCCTGGGGTAGCCCCATTACCCCCAGGGGGATGGGGAGGGAGTGCCACCCAGCCCTGCACTGCCCCCAGTTCTGCTCCGGCCTCAGCCCCAGTCATCCAGATATTAAAAGTCCAGTTACCCGCAGTAACTGGGCTCTGCCACCAGGAGGAGAGAGGAGCAGCTGCTGCTGCTGGAGCCTGGAGGAGCACTCAGGGACAGCTCTGGCAAGAGAGATCCTGGCGGCTCCCCCGTCCTGCCCCAAGCATGGCTCCTCCTCCCTCATCGTTCCCCACTTACCCCCCAACACCTGCCCTGGCTCCTATGGGGGTGTGGGGGGGGGCACAATTGAAAAACTTTGGGGACCACTGGTCTAGATCATAGTTACTCCTACCTCAGTGCAGGGGACTGGACTAGAGGACCTACTGAGGTCCCTTCCAGTCCTACATTTCTATGATTCTTCCAGTTTGTGCATCACTCTGGGGCTTAGGCACCCAGGTGCGAGGCAAGGGGGCTCCAGTGTACATGCTCAGAGGCGAAAACATGGGCATCTAGAGAACTTTAACTGAAAAATGTAGGCACCGAGTGACTTTAGGAGCCTACTTGGCTTGGGAGCAGCTAAGCAGGGGCATTGTGAATCCCAGTGGGGCCTGGTTCTGGGATTTTGGTGCCTAACGTGGCAATTAAATGCCTAACTCTTTTTTGTGAATCTAGTCCTAAAAGTTTTTATAGTATCATTCCTAAAACCCTCTCTCGTCTCCCAATAAAATAAACTGTATGGTATTTCCCTTAAAATGTTCTGATATAGTTTACTCTAGCGCCAAGATTTTAAAAAAATGGATGCCTACAGTTAGGCTTCTAATATTTAAATAAGGGATTTATTATTTAAAATCTTTGGCAGCTGGTGGGCAATCAACATTTTTGTAAATAGGACCACTAATTTATGGGCCTAAGTATGGATTTAGGAACCTAACTTCAGGCAGCAATTTTTTTCAAAATATTGTCCTACATGTTTAAAATCCTATAGACACAATACTAAACCATCCCCTTCACTTACAAACCACTCCATCTTCTCTGTAGCTTATATCAGCTGCAGATGGCCAATGAGCATGCGGGCGTTTTGAAAATGTAGCACAACACAATCAAAATGATCATATATTTTCTGTGCAAATGCATACATTTGTCATATTAATTCGCACAGGGAATATCTAAAACAAAGTATATTGTTCTCTACTCCCCGTTCTACTTCCTTTCCTTCTCTCCTTTCTTGCCACACCGATCCCCCTTTCTCTCTGCCTTCCCCATTCCAGTGTATTCAAAGGATAGACAAGTACTAAAGGATAAGTAAAGTTCCAAAATCATTAATTTGTATATGCAAATTAGAAGTCTCGCTCACATTTTTTTTTGGTTTTTTTCCCTTCCCCAGTCCAATGACAGAAAATCTATAGTAGAAACAAAATTGCCTGCCTCCGGGTCTGCAATAACTCAGATTCCAAACTCATCATAAGAATGCATGCCTCAGCTCAGGCAATTGGCCTCTGCTTCATGCCCAATCTACTCCAGATTAACAAACCAGGAAAATACCAGACTAAATGCTGCTTTCTCCCCTCTCCAGAATAAGCTCTTTCTTAACAAAAAGGTGTCCTTACTTCAATGGTGTCCCTTGCCATAAAAGTTATTATTAAGAAACAAAAAATTGGCTACTTTGGGATTACCAGAGAAACACACAATTTATGATCTGAGGATATTAAACACTATGTACATTTATTGTTGTTAGTATTATTGATTTTAACTTTTTACTATTAATGACAGTGAAACTGATATAAACATCTCAAAAACATACTGTGGCAAGGAGAATGCTGCTGAAGTCCCTGGACTGCAAAGTAAGGCCATGACTTACATAAATGAATGTAATTCTGAAAAATGCACCCCTCAGATTGAGTTATTCAGAATAGACCTCTTTAATTAGTAGTATAGGGTTCCTTTAAGTCACAGCACCATGTTGGTGGCAGTGCACTCACCAGCCTTCCCTGAGCTGCCCAGTATGCAGGCAAACTGCACAGGTTGCACCATTCTTTTTCATTGTGTCTACGCCCTGGGCCAGTGCAGAAGGAGGTAAGACCTAGGTCTTGCCTCCTCCTTTCCCATTAAATAGTGGCATGTGACCTTGGGGGTCCACAATAGGATCAAGAATGAACCACATCAGGGCATGGGTATGATGTGGGTAAGCTCCTTGAATGCTTTTCCCAACATGTCCCACATCCTCCCCTCTCTCCACCTCCCCACCTCACAATGTGGTCCTGAATCAGTCTAGAGGCCTGGAAAAATAATCACTGCTACATTTAGAATTATCAGATGTTTTGCTTCAAATTACACAGAGCTGACGTCTCACACATGGAAAATGCAGTGATTTAAAAAACTGATGTTAGTGTTGCAGTGAGACTTGTAAAATGTGTACTACTTGGTTTGATTCATTTCTGTCCTGCTTTTTATACCAATTTGAGCCCTGTGCAGGACTAGCAGAGAGCTCTGCAGTAGGACTGGGATCCCACAGGTCCCACAGGACTTGCTGCCATAATAGTGGGAGTGGGTGGGAACAGAATAAAAAAAAGTCCCATGCAGGGCTCCATACCACACCCACCGTTGTTGCATTTTCCAAGGAACTATCAATGGTACCATGGTTACTGGATTTTTTGGGGCCCATGTATATTCCTGAAGCAGCTTCATTAAAATTCAATAACTTGAAGCAGGACATACTTAGAGCTACTCAAGTTACTTTTGAAAAGTCATTATGTGCTGTTTCCCTCGGAGCTCTAGTTCTGTCTGGGATTTCATTGAACTTGACCTTGTAGTTACCCTTCCATGAGAACTTCTCCCTCCCTATTAGACCTCTGCCGTGCACATTGCACAGTCATTTACACCTGTGTCAAGTCTTTCTAAAATGCTAACTTATCAGAATGGTAACATTTTGCACTCACTTTGTTCATGCTTCCCACAGGTTTAAATGGGTACATAAGGTGCAAGACAGTCAAGAATGAAGCTGTTCAGTCAAAGAGTGTGAAGAAACTCATACAAAATTGATTCAGAACTGAGTTCCTCTGTCCTTAGTTCTGAAAATTTTAACATTGACCCTCACAAATCAGACAGGTTGGCATTAGAGAGAATGAAAATCTACACTATAGTTAAGTAACTTTTGTAACTCTATTGCACAATCTACAGGGACACATTCCAGTTCTTAATTTCTTCTCATACCTTCTTTTTTCTAGTGCTTGATCTTGCACAAGGCCCTCAAAACAATGCAAATGATGTTTTAATATTGCACATGAGAGATTTCCCAATTTTTCAATGACAAGTCTGGAAAGTCACAGTAGAATTTGATAATAAATGAACGCAGATTAGACCTCAGCAGCACAGGTTTGCAGTAAGCATTTTCCTCTTACTGACGTCTGATTAGCACTTAAATTGCTTCACACCATTAGTTGCCTAGGATTTAGTGATCATTAGTGGGCCTAAAAATGAGCAAGAAAACAGGAAACTTTGTTTTCAATTCAGGGGATGGTTTACTTTTTCTATGCGAGATCATTTACAGCTGAAGAGGTGTGTGATGCTGATTAGAGTTTAGTTTTATGCATTGTTATATTCTGTTATGAATATTTATAGCAGTTTTGAGTTAGGTAGGGTAGTCATCATTTTCTGTCCTCACCTGTGCCCAGTTAAGTGGCCCCACGTTCCATTTCAAAGGCAACTGCATTTTGGTGCTGTGTAGCATATCTACGTATACATGCATACAGAGTACACCAATATATACATAAACATGATGGCGTGGTAGAACTGTATGGGTTTAGGACAGGGCTGGCCTTACCATGAGGCGAATTGAGGCGGCCCCCTCAGGTGCCAGACTGGGGGGGTGGCGGGCACCACTAGGACCCAAAGGGTAGAAAATTGTGTCTGCTGCTGGTGCATATGTATTCTCTCTGCTCTAGATGCAGAGATGGTGGAGTGCTGTGCTGGAGGAAGAAGGGCACAAGAGACATAGCAGGCAGGCAGGAGAAAAGGTGAGAGGGAATAACAGAAAGCAGCAGGAGCTGCAGGGAAAGAGAGGAGAAGGACCCTCTTATGTACCTCTCTAGTACCCCCAGGATCCTGGACTGATTAACACCAGCTTCTCAGGGAGCTTCCTGTTTCCTGATGCTTCCCTGAACCCACTTGAGGAGAACAGGCAGTCAACTGAAGTAGTAGGAGCCAGTTAGGCCCTTAAGACACTGATATGTTCCCTCACTCAGGCCTTGAAGGCGAGGTACCAGACAAAGTGTAGCCCAGCACAACACCACCCAGTATAAGACCTCAATGGCAGAACAGGCAGATGAAGCAGAATCACCTCTCAATGGCTGCAAAGGCAGATGAAGGCTGCAATGGAGGAGAAACCCCTGGTCATCTTGGACTTCCTTGCCACCGGACACAGGTGCGTCTTCTGCCTAGATTTGTGTGCTATAGCTCCCCCACATTAAACTACTCATACGCAGGCTTCTTTCACAGGAAGAACATTTTCCCCACCCTTACCCATAAAAGTCCTGCAGAGATGGGTGAGTGGTGACGGGGATAGGTGAAGTGATCACCAGGAGTCCCTAGTCACAGACCAACATGCAGGTGGTGACTGGAACATGATCAACATGTGCCCCTGGACTGGGTGGGACTGGGGGCATTTTTGGAAGCAGCTGTCATAACTGAGCAGGCCATTTTAGGAACCCCTCTGCTCATCCCATATGGGAAGGGGTTAGAAAAGGTGCCCCAGATGTAGGCTATCCCACCATACCTGACTGGATAACCATGTCCAAAGGGATCATTCCCAACATGGTCAAAAAACAAATATGTTTCTTGCAACTTGGAATGTCCAGACCCTACTAGCTGAATCAAAAAGTGAAAGTCCTAAACACAGAAAAGCAATTGTTGTTTGAGAACTCTCAAGGCACAACATCAATGTCATTGCTCTCAGTGAAACAAGACATGCAGATGAAGGCCACTTGAGGGAAGACTGCAGTGGTTACACTTTCTTCTGGAGAGGAAAACCAGCAAGTGACAGGCGAATACACGGTGATGGCTTTTCAATCAAAAACCTTCTAGTCAACTTCCTGAGTGAGATACCTGTCAGCATCAATGACACTCCTCATCAATAAGTCATTTGCCACTATCATCAGTGCATATGCACCAACTCTTGATGCTGAAGAAGAACAGAAAGAATCCTTCTATGCTGACCTTAATAAAATGTTGTCATCCATTCAAAAATAGATATGATAATCCTCTGAGGGGACTTTAATGCAAATATTGGCTGAGATTCTAACATATTGAGTAGTACCACTGGGAAGGAAGAAGTGGGCAAGACCAATTCCAATGGCATCCTTCAACTCAGCAAATGTGCAGAGCACAACCTTGTGATCACAAACACAGTCTTCAAACAAAGCAACAAGTACAAAACAACTTGGCAACACCCCCACTTAAAACGGTGGCATTTTAAGAATACAGGATCTAAGAGATGTCCAAATCACCCATGTCATGAGGGGAGCCAATGATTGCTCACAAAACCTGGTGAGGTCTGTCATGTCCATCAGGATTGCACCAAAACATAGAAAGCAATCCAAATCACACAGATGGCATTACAACATCCAAGGACTTCAGTCCTCAGTACACCAAGAGAACTTCCAAACATTCCTCAGTGAAAAGCTGGCCATATGCACACCTAAAAATGACGACATACGTGTCAAAGAAGACTGGGAAGCCCTAAAACAGACCATGCATGAGGTTTGTGAGGAATCAATTGGCCTTGCTACCTACTGCCTTCAGGACTGGTTTAACAACAACAACAACAACATTGAGATTACAGCTCTTTAGGACCAGAAGAGAAAAGCTTTCTGTGTCTGGCAAAACCAACCACTATCCAGTCAGAAGCGGAGCTCTTTCCATCAACTCGAAGCTGAATTTCAAAGGAGGATCCAAGAAATCAAAAACAAATGGTGAGAGGACAAAGCAAAAGAAATGCAAACATTCACTGACAGACATGATATGCGGAGGTTTTTTTGTGAGACAAAGACCCTGTATGGACCAAGCTCATGTGGTCTCAGACCTCTGAGATCCGAAGATGGTAGTACACTTCAAAGATAATGAATCCATTAAATAGTGCTGGAAGGAACACTATCAAAAGCTTCTACATTGATGACTCCATCATTATCCCCCAGCACCCAATCTGGGAAACTCTTGCCAACTCACCAACACTTGAGGAGGACTTCAAAGCAATTAAACAAATGAAGAACAACAAAGCACCAGGTCCCAATGACATACTAGCTGAAGAACTGAAAGTGGAGGGAGAAACACTGACTAACAAGTTTCACTTGCTGCTTCTCAAAATCTGGTGCACCCAAAAAATCCCAGCCAATTTACATAATGCTAACATCTTCACCATTTTCAAAAGGGTAGATAGGGCCAACTGTGGCAACTATCAAGGCATTGCCCTCCTCTCCATTGCTGGGAAGATTCTTTCTAGAATCTTACTGAATCGCCTGCTCCCTCTTGCAGAGGAAGTATTTCCAGAGTCCCAGTGTGGCTTCAGACCATCACAAGGCACAACTGACATGATTTTTGCAACCAGGAAGATATAATAATAGGAGATATTTTAATCTCCTAGAAATGGAAGGGATCTTGGAAGATCATCAAGTCCAGCCCCCTGCCTTTACTAGCAGGACCAATTTTTGCCCCAGATCCCTAAGTGGCCCCCTCAAGGATTGAACTCACACTCCTGGGTTTAGCAGGCCAATGCTCAAACCACTGAGCTATCCCTCCCCCCAGGCAGAGCTAGGAAGAATGTCAAGAACAACACCAGGAGCTATATATGGCCTTTATCAATCTGACCAAAGCCTTCGACTCTGTCAACCGTGAGGCTCTGTGGAAAATCATGTGAAAGTTTGGCTGCTCAAGCAAATTTATCACCATTGTAAGACTCCTCCATGACCAGATGACTACCTCCATCCTGTGCAGTGGCTCTACCTCTAAGCCATTTGTCATCCAAACTGGCGTAAAACAAGGTTGTGTCCTGGCACCCACCCTTTTCTCCATTTTTTTAGCAGCTATGAAAACATTAACCCATTGGCATCCAATATTGGATTGATGACAGCCTCTTCAACCTTTCTCATCTCCATGCCACAACTAAAGTAATATTGGCAACAATAATCCAACTCCAATACATAGATGATTGTGCTTTAGTTGCACACTCAAAGGGGGATCTACAAACAGACCATAATTGCATCTTTGATGATTATAAAAGCCTAGGGCTAACTCTGAGCATCAGCAAAACAAAAGTTCTGTATCAACCAATCCCTGATCAATCATGAGACCCAGCAAGGAAGATCTACATTGACAAAGAAGAACTGGAAAATGTAGAAAACATTGCCTATCTTGGCAGCCATCTCTCACAGAGGACAGATTCAGCACAGAATTGGCTGTACCAGCCTTGCCTTTGGCAGACTGTCTCACTGGGTGTTCAACAATCACAACATCAGAACACATACTAGACTTTTAGTTTACAAAGCAGTGGTAATCCCAACTCTCCTCTACAGCTGTGAGACTCAGGTGACCTGCAGAAAACACCTGAAAAACCTGGAACACCAACACCAGCACTTTCTTCGGAAGATCCTCAACATAAAGTGGGAGGACCATTGCACTACTGTCAATGTCCTCACAGAGGCCAACATCTTCAGTGTTGAGGCCTGATTATCCAGCACCAGCTGAGGTGGAGCAGGTACTGTGTGCACATGCCTGATGTATGCTTACAAAATAACTGTTGTATGCCCAACTCACCAAAGGAGAAAGAAAATGAGAAGGCCAAAAGAAATGCTTTAAAGACACCCTCAAGATAAACATCAAGAGATGTGGCATCGACACCACACAGTGGGAGACAGCAGTCCAAGATAGGGATAACCAGTGAAGACTTGTCAGAGAGCAAACATCCACTTTTGAGGAAAATTGTCTTGCCCTGGTCACAGAAAAACACCAGAAAAGAAAGAAAGACAACTGTCATGCAGCAATCATGGGCCAACACTGTCTTCCAACACCACCTGCAATGTCTGCCAATGAGCCTGTGGCTCAAGGATCGGTCTCCTCAGTCACCAAAGGACCCTTGAAATATAGAACCTGTGAAAGAGATCATCCTCGACCTTGAAGGATTGCCGACGATGGCTGGGAAGTAAACCATCAAAACCTCATAGATCCTGAAAGTGAACAGCACATGACAAAAATCTATGAAAATTTACCAAAAATATCTGAATACCAATACAGAGAGAGAAAATGAAAGAGAAAATGTATATATACATATAGGTATTTGGAAGCTGGGTGAAGTCTGGACCTGGGTTTGATCTGAGCTTTGTGCCTCGGGCCCTTTAGAGTTTAGGAGTAAACTTTCAGCCAAGGCTCTCCCCAGCCTCCATGTGCGCACACACTGAAAATGTGTAATATATGCACAAGCCTTTTAAATATTGTAACACCTGCTTGCAAACAGGTGCGGAAATTTGCACCCACCAAAACCACTGACCCTTGTGTTAGAATGCTCACAGTGTTCATGCAGGTGTTGGCACTTACAAAATACAAGTGCAAGTTTGTACATGTGCAAGAAAGACTAAGCTCTTAACGGGATCTCAAATGATAGCTGGGTGGGAGAGATTTGAGATGGTCTGTGCCTTGTGAAAGAGTGAGGAGCAGGGCTGAAGACATATCCTTTGGGGAAAGGGAAGTAGGAAAGAACAGGAGGCAAAAGAGTTGCAAAATTGTTTGCCTGTGTAATATGGAATCATGATGAAAGAAAAGCTCTGGGTTTTTTTCTTCTATTGAGCTAATTGGAAATCATAGATCTTTCTCTTTATTTTCTTCCTACAATGTTTAAAATAAGTTAACAGGACTATAGAAATTGCAGTGCTAGATAAAACCACGGGTCCATCTAATCTGCAGCAGTGGCCAGTATCAACTGTTGGCCAGTACCAACAGAGGGTGGTTTGAGTAACCCTGCAGTAGATGGTTATGGGGTAAATTCCCCTTATGCAATATTTTTTCCTAATCCTATGCAGCTAGTGATTTGCTTATGTCCTGGAGTAGGAAGGTTTATATCCCTTCCCAAACTATTATTTTGTTTAATAGTTACTATTACAACTCTGGATATCCCTGTTATATAAGTCCAAGCCATTTAAGATTATAAGCCATTGACTTCAATGATCAGGCTGACAATGAGTTCCAACTGCTTAATCATTTGTTTTGTGGGAAAAATCCATCCTTTCATCAATTTTAAAGTCATTAATGTCCTCTCACCCAAGTATTCTGAGAGAGGGTGAACATCAACATTTAATCTACCTTTCCTGTACCATTCATCAGTGGTGGTAATGACCCAGATCCACACTCCTGACTGCTTGATAATTTCATTTGAATGTTCCACGTATCTGTTGGCACCATCATGTTCTACAGACAGCTATATTACTTATATAATTAAAATAAATATTAATTTTCTATGGTATTACAAATAGTTAACTGTAGAATATGATGGTATTCTGTACTAGAAGTTCTGCCTCTTGTCAAAGGAAATACAAATTCTTCTTTCTGCACCTGGACAGGTCTGTGCTACAGTCAAGGTTCCTTCCCCACTTTGAACTTTAGGGTACAGATGTGGGGACCTGCATGGACACTTCTAAGCTTAATTACCAGCTTAGATCTGGTATCGCTGCCACCACTCACAAGCACTACTTTTCTTCCCTGGGTAGTCTTGAGAGACTTCACCAATTTCCTGGTGAACACAGATCCAACCCCCTTGGATCTAAAAACAAGGGGAAAAATCAATCAGGTATTTAAAAAGAAGGCTTTTAATTAAAGAAAAGAAACGTAAAAGAAAACCCTCTGGGAGAGATTAGCATACCAGCTACTCTCACAGACAACAGATTCAAAACACAGAGGATGTTCCCCTGGGCAAAAATCTTAATACACACAAGAATACCCAAATTTGATAATTCCCTTAATGGTACCAAGACAAGTTACAAAGAAAATAAACATAAACCTATTTATCCCTTTCTAAAACTTATTACTCTGATAAGAGGCTGGTTCCTTGATCTTTTTCACTCCAGCTGAAACTGAAACTGACTAACAAAGGAAAACTTCCCTCCTTCCTTTTGAAACATCTTGTTCCCCCATTGTTTCCTCTGGTCAGGTGTCAGCTAAGCTAGGTGAACTTCTTAACCCTTTACAGGTAAAAGAGGCATTAACCCTTAACTATCTGTTTATGACAACTACAAAGTGATGATGTTGCGGGCATCAACGTCAGCTCTAAAACCACAGAACATCAATAGCAGGGAAAACATGTAAGATATAACCATAGTTAACTAAATGCAACAGTTCTCTTCTATAAGCAGAACACGAGAGACTGATCTTGTATGTCCTTCAAATGTATCATGTACACAGCAAAATTCCAAGTTACTTTCAAACATGGAAAGGAAGTGTTTTCCAGTAATTACTCTATGCCATTGATGATGATGTACATGGTGCTAACTCTCATTCACTGAAGTTGTCTGCTTGTGACTGTAATTTGAAGGCTTTTAGAGCAAAAGCTTTTAGGCGGTCAGCACACCTGTCTCCACAGGCATAAAAGATCCATGATAAAAAAGGTACGTATGTAAGTCAAAGTCCTTTGATTGCTTCATTAGGCACCATAGTGCTGTCATTATCTTTCATATCCAAGAAAACATAGTGCTATGCTTAATTCTCTAGTTGCATAAAGATTTGATTTGATTTAAGAAGATGAAAGCTGTCTGTGTTAAAAGTTAGCCACCTCTATTTAAAGGAAATTTCTTTTCCTAGTATTGCTACCATCATTATAAGACAAAAATATAGAGCAAAAACCACTATTGTAAAATCCATGGTTAATTGTGACATGCCACAATGTCTCTTCTGCAGTTACCTTTTAATTGTTGAACAAGGTGCAATAATTAAATCTTGAACTTAAAACCCTTAGTTTAGAATATGCTGTTTGTTAAAGGAAAAAAGGTTATCGCATTGTAGAGAATGTAAGAACTATTTTTTCAAGGTGGAAAATTATTTTTTCTTTAATCCAATACCTCTGAAAAATGAATGAATTTTCCCTTGATTTACCCTCCTGAATAGACTTAGCAGTATTCTTTTAATTTTTGCCTGCTTCAGAGAGATCATTTGCAATGTCTGCATGCAAGATCTGTGACAAAGACTGAATTGAGTATTATGTTCATTTAACAGTGAGTCTGTGTCAGTATAATCCTGGTGTCTGCAGTTTGAACACAGACCACAAGAAAAAGAATGCAAATAGAGATACATTTAAGGAATCTTAAGTACAAAATATTCCAGGTCTCAGGCTGAAATGGTAATACATCCCCTAATTCTATCTATTCAAACCTTCACTGCTTATAAGGATCGATAAAAGACCATCAGTTCAAGTATAAGATATTAAAATATTAATGATTTATAAAAACTTAGGCAAAATTTTCAAATATAGGTGCCTAAACTTAGGCTACCAAATCGATATATCAGCTTCTGTGATAGAATTTAAGAGTGTTCAGCATTGCTGTAACTCTATTCCCACTGACTTCAATAGGAGCAAAGCCAGGCCAATGATGAGCACTTCCGAATATCCCTGCTTCTAAAGCCAATGTTAGATTCTGATTGCTCAGGACTTTCACAAACCAGGCCATTAGTTTAAGTGTTTAAAGGCACCTTAAAAAATAATAATTTTGGCCTTCATTGTAGCTTGTTCTTGTTGTAAAATCTGGGTGATACATTGGCCTAAATGACTTAAAATAAATATGTATTCCTTTTTGTGCATCACTGGTCTGAAAGCATGAGTAATATTACAAGAAAGATGGTATGTGTCAGTTTCTGGTTTCATGAGAATGTAGAAAATATTGGAAGTCTCACAAGGAAGTCCTATATTTACAAGATTTTTGGGCCAAATTTGTAGATATCTTGAATTGTTATTAGATATCTCTACAAACCAAACTTCAGGCTTTTGATATTGATATTTGTCCATCTAGCTAGTTAAAATATTGGTGCATTCCTGGATTAAATTAGGACATGCAAAATCTTTTGTAGTTAAACCTAATAGTTGTATTGAGTCTTATTTAACGTGTATATATTTTTTCTTTGTTACAAAAGTGTGTTGATTAAAAATATAATCCCACACGGAAGCATTTAATGAGGCATATTGTTTTAAATATTTCAGCAGAAAAATGTATTCCATTAACAATGTATCAAGCCTGATAAAGGTATTAGTGACAAAAATGTATGAAGCCTGATAATGATATTGCTAATAAAAAAAAATTGCATTGATATTTTAAACAAGTATCAGAGGGGTAGCTGTGTTAGTCTCGATCTGTAAAAAGCGACAAAGAGTCCTGTGACACCTTATAGACTGACAGACATACTGGAGCATAAGCTTTCATGGGTGAATACCCACTTCGTCAGACAAGACACTTTTACTGACAGTATATCAGAGTTCTTAAGACTTAGTACACCTTCAGTGGTCCTGTTAAAATGCAGATCTTATCATGAAAAACCACAGTGATATCCACTCAGTGCCTTGTTTCAGAAGCAGATTTGTTTTTCCAGTGTTTGCAATTAAAAACCATCAGCTTAAAAAGGGAGCAGAACAACTCACTTGTTGGCAGACCACGGAAGAGAATAGACCTTCAACCAGTGTTCCCTCTATTTTTTTATGTCCATGTGCAGAATCAGTTTTGTTATGTGCATCAATATGGAGGTGATGTATGGTGGGGGTGGGGCCAAGGGGTTCAGAGTGTGAGAGGGGGCTCAGGGCTGGGGCAGAGGGTTGGGGGGAGGGTTCTGGGGTGGGGCCGGGGATGAGGGGATTGGGGTATGGGGGGGGCTCAGTGCTACAGCAGAGTGTTGGGGTGGGGGGGTTGAAGGCTCTGGCAAGGGGTGCGGGCTCTGGGGTGGGGCTGGGGATGAGGAGTTGAGGGTGCAGGAGGGGGTTCAGGGCTGGGGCAGAGGGTTGAGGTGCAGGAGGGTGCAGGCTCTGAGGTGGGGTTGGGGATGAGCCTGGCCAGGGGAGGGGGACTATCCCTGGCCATGGCAGCTCTGGTAGGGCTGGGCCTGGCTAGGGTAGGGGCTCCTCTCCCTGGATGCGGCAGTTCTTGCGGGCCTGGGCTGGGCCGGGCCAGGGAGGGGCCACCTGACCAGGATGGCAATAGTGACTGTAAAATTCTCAGGGAGATTTGAGAGGCTATTAAAATAAAAAACTCAATAATAATGGGGGATTTCAACTATCCCCATATTGACTGGGTACATGTCACCTCAGGATGGGATGCAGAGATAAAGTTTCTTGACACCTTAAATGACTGCTTCTTGGAGCAGCTACTCCTGGAACCCACAAGAGGCGAAGCAATTCTTTATTTAGCCCTAAGTGGAGCACAGGATCAGGTCCAAGAGGTGAATATAGCTGGACCGCTTGATAATAGTGAGGATAATATAATTAAATTTAACATCCCTGTGGTGGGGAAAACACCAGAGCAGCCCAACACGGTAGCATCTAATTTCAGAAAGAGGAAGTACACAAAAAGGAGGAAGTTAGTTAAACAGAAATTAAAAGCTGCATGGAAAAATTTTAAAGACACCGTAATAGAGGCCCAACTTAAATGCATACCCCAAATTAAAAAAAAACAACAACATAGTAAGAGAACGAAGAAAGTGCCACCGTGGCTAAACAACAAAGTAAAAGAAGCAGTGAGAGGCAAAAAGGCATCCTTTAAAAAGTGGAAGTGAAATCCTAGTGAGGAAAATAGAAAGGAGCATACACTCTGACAAATGAAGTATAAAAATATAATTAGGAAGACCAAAAAAGAATTTGAAGAACAGCTAGCCAAGGACTCAAAAAGTAATAGCAAAACATTTTTTTAATGACATCAGAAGCAGAAAGCCTGCTAAACAACCAGTGGGGCCACTGGACGACTGAGATGCTAAAGGAGCACTCAAGGATGATAAGGCTATTGTGGAGAAACTAAATGAATTCTTTGCATCGGTCTTCATGGCTGAGGATGTGAGGGAGATTCCCAAACCTGAGCCATTCATTTTAGGTGAAAAATCTGAGGAATTGTCCCAGATTGAGGAAGTTTAAAAAATTGATAAACTAAACAGTAATAAGTTACCAGGACCAGATGCTATTCACCCAAGAGTTCTGAAGGAACTCAAATGTGAAATTGCAGAACTACTAACTGTAGTCTGTAAACTATCATTTAAATCAGCTTCTGTACCAAATGACTGGAGGATAGCTAATGTGATGTCAATTTTTAAAAAGGGCTTCAGAGGTGATCCTGGCAATTACAGGCTGGTAAGCCTGACTTCTATACTGGGCAAACTGGTTGAAACTATAGTAAAGAACAATATTGTCAGACATATAGATGAAAATAATTTGTTGGGGAAGAGTTACCATGTTTTTTGTAAAGGGAAAGTCATGCTCACCAATCTATTAGAATTCTTTGAGGGGGTCAACAAGAATATGGACAAGGAAGATCCAGTGGATATAGTGTTGTTAGATTTTCAGAGAGTCTTTGACAAATTCCCTCACGAAAGGCTCTTAAGCAAAGTAAGCTGTCATGGGATAAGGGGAATGTCCTCTAATGGATTGGTAACTGGTTAAAAGATAGAAAACAAAGGGTAGCAATAAATGGTCAGTTTTCAGAATGGAGAGAGGTAAATAGTGATGTCCGCCAGGGATCTCTACTGGGATGAGTCTTTTCAACATATTCATAAATGATCTGGAAAAAGGGGTAAACAGTGAGGTGGCAAAATCTGCAGATGATACAAAACTATACAAGAGAGTTAAGTCCCGGGCAGACTACAAAGAGCTACAAAGGGATCTCTGAAAACTAGGTGACTGGGCAACAAAATGGCAGATGAAATTCAGTGTTGATAAATGCAAAGTAATGCACATTGGAAAACAAACTCTCAACTATACATATAAAACGATGGCCTCTAAATTAGCTGTTACCTCTCAAGAGAGAGATCTTGGAGTCGTGGATATTTCTCTGAGAACATCCACTCAATGTACAGTAGCAGTCAAAAAAGAAAAAAGAATATTGGGAATCATTAAGAAAGGGATAGATAATAAGACAGAAAATATCATATTTCCTCTATGTAAATCCCTAGCCTCTGTTAGCCAGAAGCTGGGAATGAGCGACAGGGGATGGATCACTTGATGATTACCTGTTCTGTTCATTCTCTCTGGGGCACCTGGCATTGGCCACTGTCAGAAGACAGGATACTGGATATCTTTGGTCTGACCCAGTATGGCCGTTCTTATGTTCTTCCCTTCTTAATCTTCCAGCAATGGAGAGTTGTGTTACAAGTGATGATTAGTGGAGGGGAGATGTGAAAGGCCATGTCAATTGATAATAATGAATTCTGAGGAGGAACACTTATGCTGAGTGTGTTCCTACTGCAGTTCTGAATACATAACTAAACTGTGTTGTTCCTATATATTCCCCAGGCGGCATCATTATTTACTGATATATAGAAGCTATCCAGTCTCTAAGGCAACTGGCCATGGTTTTTGTTTTAATTTGCAGAACAGAACAACAGATCTATTAACAAGGTAAAACACTTATTTAACAAACATTTCTAATGATGTTCGCGGTTTTGTCCTACCCTGAGCATCCATTTAATCATGAGGGGGGGAAAACACTTTTTTGTATGAGAAATAATATTTTGCCAAACTCCTGAAGGCTTAACCCCATACACTAAGGCTTAGCTCTTCATACTCTCTTCATTTGCAGGCATTACATACATAAGGAGCGGAAAAAAACCACAGCAAGACACCAGCTCATATATTTGGATTAGTTTTATGTACAATGTCTGATCACAACTCTCTCTGTAAAATGATGATAACTGAATTTGGTTTGCATGCTTTTTTTTTTGTAGCTATGGTTGTCACCTCTAATAAGACAACAGGTTTGACCTAGCACTCATTGCTGTGACTGTACAGTAATGAATTGTTCCAGGCTGGTACAGGAAGCTAAATACCATCCCACCTTTCTGCGCCATATAAAAATGGTTCTGTGAGAATTTTGGAAAGCTTCACAGCAATCTAGAAAACTAAGTGAATTGGTTTATCCGGGTAAGTGTCGGCAGCAGGACATTTATGCAACTACATGGATGGACTGACTGCTGTGTGAGAGAGGACAAGGGCTTGGGTAGGCCAATTAAGAGATGCAGCCTAGTGACTGCTTCAGGCTGGAAAAATGTCAACAACAGTTTCAGGTTTCCCCTCTTTAAACCAGTCAGCAATAAACTTTGGTTCAGCTATTGCTCCCTTCCAGGTTTTTGGTTAAATTTATAAACAGCCAAACTGAACTGAGCCCTTCATTGTTTTTAAACAGATTCTCCACTGTATAACTGAAGGTGAATAGAAAATGCAAATGTCATGTGTGTAGCAAGTCCCTTTTAAAAACATCTGACCTTCTAAAGCATTTTTGTTTTGATTTCCTTACATGTAAAAGTGCATAGCATTGTCTCTAGAGATTTTGCAGACACTAACCATTTGGTTATATATATTTATGCAGATCAAAAATTGTAAAATATTGTTGTTTTAAAATGTCACCCAAGTGGGAGGGTCTCCGATTTTATTTGACTATGATGATTCCATTAATATGCTGTTTCAAAACAGCTTTTCCTCCAACAATAACAAAAAGAAAAATACACCTCCCCCCATTTTCTATTAAATTGCTGCTTCTAAAGGTAAAACATCTGAGGCCAGACTCTAGGGAGTACTGAGAAAATAATAGTCATTCCTCTTCCTCCAAAGAATGGGCGCATGTAAATATGTTCTTCAAAAACAGCATTAATTTATTTTATTTTTACATTTACAAACTGTCAAGGGCTTCTATGTCACGTTGCAAGTGCCCTTGTTAAATTTTCATGGAACTGATTCTCTTCTCTTGGTAATCCAGTGAAATCTTGTTCTTTTTACTTAGTTCTCCTTCCACCATATACAGAAGCAACAAACTAGACCTTTCAGCAAAAGCAAAAATGAGGAAGTATATCCCATTCTTCCCAAATGGCCCCTCAAACAATATCCTCTTTCCAAATCCCTTACATAAATGATGAGCCACATATTGCCCAATAGAGAAACAAATCTTTGTTCTTTTGGATCAAGGATGGAGCAAGTTCAAAGGTTAAGACCCCAACAGTAAGCTTCTTTGTTATTTTCAGTGTTGCTGTAGCCATGTTGGTCCTAGGATATGAGAGACAAGGTAGATGAGGTAATATTTGTATGTCATAGGAGTTTCAGCAACATTGCCTCTATTGAGATCACAACTGCAAAAGAGGTGATCAGCCCATAACAAACTCCACTCATGAAATCTACACCATTTAAGAGTAGGCATAAATTGCATGGGCAGCTTTGTGTAGTGTAATAGGTAGGTCAGGACAGCTATGTCTATAATTGTATGCAGCACACATTCCTCCTCCTCCGGATCCCCCCCACTCATAAACAGTGGCTAAACCCTGTTGTACCCTTCCAAGACAATTGCCGTGGAGACCTTGTAAAGTGAATTTGCAACTTTTCAGAGAAATCAGGTAGTATAGATACCTTCTGTCATATACTATAGCAATACATTTTTTTTGCAGGTCCCCTGCTATGTGTGTGAGAGGGCCAATTAAGACAAAGCTTGTCCTTTTAGCTTTAGGTGTCTGTTTTAACTTACTGTAGCTGCTAAAATATTTCCTTCTTTTGTTTTCTATATTGTTATTCATCAACCTTCTAGCTAGAACTATATATTTCCTGCAAGTATAGTATGCTGAACAACCATGCTGTCATGTGACCCCTCCAGAAGCACCACTTTGAAATTTTAACTGGACATATATCCCATCACCAACAAATGAGTCCTTTGATCAGTTATTTAGGCTGGACTTTACAAAAGAGCCAATGATAGTTTGGCAACTAAATCCTGTAGACTCCTTTGAAAATCCCATCTTTTAAGAACAACTTTCATGCTGTTAAGAAAGAGTCAGTGGGTCAGCAAAATATCTTCAGAAGAATGAGCACCGATATTGTTCTGTACATATTTGAGCCACCTCATCTCCAGATTGCTGTAATTCATGCAGTTCCTGCCACAGTAACAGTTTAGTGCTACCTGAATCTTTCATTAGTTTCTCTGCTTTGGTGACAGACTGCACAATCATTGTACAGTAGAAATTAAGTAATTGGATTTATCACCATCACTTTTGGGTGTATGTGTGATGCAGAAAGCCTATTCTAGCTTTCTTCACGTGTCATTTGCAAGATTATTAAACTGAATAAACTATTGTTCAGCTAGAACAGCATGGAGATGTTTAATGTTAAGAATACTGAATCATGTACAGAAATGGCACCGTAGGTTGGTTGTTTGAGTATCAAAAGCCCAGTCTGCCAATTATCTGCTCTTTCTAGTAGTTTGGTATTTGAATTCTTACACCTGCTCCATTTTGTAGTTTCATAACTTCCCAGTGTGAATACAATACAAACACCATGCTCCGCTGGATACTGTAATCATTTCTGCAGTCTAAATATGCTGGACCGCTACACTTAGCCACTGGGGGCAATGAGCAATATGTTTTGTCTATCAAAAATTCCCCTATGCTTCTTCTGCCAGCACCATTTATCAGAGTTCAGAAATGTACATTAGAAATGGAGACTAACAGCCCTCTCTCTCAATATGGGCAATAAATCCCTTCAGTCCCGTTATTTGTGATTTAATTACATTGCAAATGCATACACAGACTCTGGGAGGCAAATAACAATCCTGTTGCTGAAACCAAATGTCAAAGAATTTCCCTTATTTCTAGCACAACACAGAGGTTATGGAGGAGCTGTCACCAGAAAGGGGCTGATTTCATGTGTTTTTTTCCCTTTTTGAGTTTTAAAAAGAGAGAATCTGGGAGTGGAAAAAAATCAAAACGTCTGAAAAATACAAGAGACACTTGATTATGAGTAAGGCTGTGAGTTTCCATGACTTTCCGTGACCTCTGTGACTTCTGAAGTGGCCATCTGCCCCCAACAGCAGCAAGGATTTGGGGGGCTCAGGGCTGGGGATTGGGGCATGGGTGATGCTTACTTCAAGGGAGCTCCCCGGAAGTGGTGACATCCCTCGGTTCCTATGGGGAGGCATGGCCAGGGGCTCTGTGTGCTGCCTCTGCCTACAGGCACTGCCATGGCAACTCCCATTGGTCAGGAACTATGGCCAATGGGAGCTGCAGAGCCGGTGCTTGGGGAGGAGGCATCGTGCAGATTTGCATGGCTGCACCTCTGCCTAGGAGATGAGGGTTGTCACCGGGTCCAGGGAGGCACGGAGCTAGGTAGGGAGCCTGCCAGCCCTGCCAACCCCTGCCCCTGCAGAACCAGTGGGGATCCGAAGCCACACGCCACCACCTGCCCCCCTCCCAGCACCAGCGGGAGTTGCAGCCCCCCCGAGCACCTGCGGGACCCTTGGGCCACCTCCCTCCCCAAGATATAGTACAAGTAATGGACAGGCCCTGGGCCATGAATTTTTGTTTACTGCCCGTGACTTGTCCATGACTTTTACTGAACATACCCATGACTAAAATATTGCTTTAGTTATGAGAAGACATTGGTCAGTCTTGAGTGCTCACTAGACACAGAAGGAGGCATGCACATTTCCCATCTATCAGGATGTGTGTGTGTGTGTCAGCAGAAAAAAGAATCAAGGCACACAGAAAAAGATGATATACTTTCAGAAACTACATAAATCAATCATGGCAGTCAGAGAGAGTCTTAGATCCACAACTCCCAGGGAACACCTCTTCAGAATCTGGGCCTATATCCACAGAGGTCAATGAGAGTTTTGCAACTTACTTCAGTAGAAATGGGCTGTGGGCCCAACGAGAAAGGCTCTAAACTTGCAGTGAGCTTTGTGGAGAAGAGCTCACTGTAACACTGGAGCTTATGCATGCAAACCCACTGTCTAATCTGTACCACACAGCTGCATGATAGTTGAAAGAAGAAACTTGGGCCAAGGATACTGTTACTCTTAAAATACATGTTGTGACCCATACTGTTCATTGTCGGCAAGCCAGACTTCAGTTTTTAAGGCTGCCCCATTTAGTCGATAGCCTCTTTCTCTCCAAAACCCATCAATGTTTTACCATAGATAGAAATATTTGTTAAAAAGGTTTTGTTCGGCATTTCTAAAATGAGATAAGCTCAGTTTTCTCCCCCTCCATTTTTCTTCAACTTTGAAAACCTGGATTTCTAAGGGTACGGGACTATTCCGAATTTGCATAAACCGGTTTTGTAAAACAGATTGTATAAAATCGAGTGCGCGCGGCCACACTAAACACATTAAATCGGTGGTGTGCGTCCACGGTCTGAGGCTAGCATCGACTTCTGGAGCGTTGCACTGTGGGTAGCTATTCCGTAGCTATCCCATAGTTCCCGCAGCCTCCCCCGCCCCTTGGAATTTCCGGGTTGAGATCCCAGTGCCTGATGGGGCAAAAATCATTGTCGCGGGTGCTTCTGGGTAAATGTCGTCAGTCACTCCTTCCTCTGGGAAAGCAACGGCAGACAAGCATTTCGCGCCTTTTTTCCCTGGATTGCCCTGGCAGATGCCATAGCATGGCAATCATGGCGCCTGTTTTGCCTTTTGTGACTGTCACCGTATGTGTACTAGATGCCGCTGACAGAGGCGATTCAGCAGCGCTACACAGCAGCATGCTTTTGCTTTTGCATGACAGCAGAGATGGTTATCAGCCATACTGCACCATCTACCAATCCATAAATTGGTAAAAAGATGAGCATGGCTACCAGTCATTTTGCACCATTTGCTGCTGTCATAAGTGCCCTGGCTGCTCTTAGCCAGGGCGCAAAAAACAAATTGGGAATGACTCCCAGAGTCAATCCCTCCTTTTTGGTATCTAAAAATAGAATCAGTCCTGCCTAGAATATGGGCAAGTGTACTAGAGAACCACTGTATCAGAGAGCACAGCTGCTCTGTGTCAGATCCTGCAGAAATTATGAGCTGTATGCTATTCACAGGGGGTGCTCCTGCAACAACCCCACCTGTTGATTCTGTTCTTCCCCCAGCCTTCCTGGGCTACTGTAGCATTGTCCCCCCACTTGTGTGATGAAGTAATAAAGAATGCAGGAATAAGACACACTGACTTGTTAGTGAGAAATGAGTGGAAGGCAGCCTCCAGCTGCTATGATAGTCCAGACAGGACAGTAAGGAGTGTGGAGGAGAGGAGCCCAGCATCCCTCTGCTAGTCCAGGGGCAATTGAATCTTTTTTTTACACATGAAGGGTGGGGGCTGACAGAGCTCAGCCCCCTGTTGCTATGACGACGATGGTTATCAGCCATACTGTACCATCTACCAGGAAAAATTAGGGCCAGGCACCCTTGATAGACCTCACCGATGCTAGTCTGCATGGTTACCAGTCCTTTTGCACTGCCCCATGTGCCAATAGGCTGATGACGAGGACGGATACCAGTCGTATTGCACCATCAGCCACCCATGGCGGGGGGGAGCAAGGATGTTGGTGTTGAGTGCTGCAGCATCGGGTCTATCTGCAGCATTCAGTAAAGATAGGGTGACATGTTAAAGAGTCAAGAGAGGATTGTTTTCCCTTTCACTTCTGGGGGTGGGTGGGGGGGTGCGTAAATTGCCGAGCTATGCCCTGACCCACCGCGGACACTGTGTTTGACCCTAGAAGCATTTGGAGCTCAGCCAAGAATGCAAATACTTTTCGGAGACTGCAGGAACTGTGGGATAGCTTGAGTCCTCCAGTCCATGAGCGTCCATTTGATTCTTGGGCTTTCTGTTACGTTTGTCACGCAGCAGTGCGCTGAGCCCCTGCTATGGCGTCTGTCTGGAGATTTTTTAAAAATGATTTTGAATTTCGTCTTCTGTAACGGAGCGCTGATAGAACAGATTTGCCTGCCCTTACAGCGATCACATCCGCATGGTCCATGCGGGAGCTCTTTCTTTATTTTGATTTTTAACTGCATCGCCACACGTGCTGATCTGAGCTCCACGCTAGGCAAACAGGAAATATTCAAAAGTTCACGGGGCTTTTCCTGTCTACCTGGCCACTGCATCCGAGTTCAGATTGCTGTCCAGAGCGGTCAGTGGTGCACTGTGGGATACCACCCGGAGGCCAATACCGTCGATCTGTGGCCACACTAACCCCAATCCGATATGGTAATACCGATATTAGCGCTACTCCTCTCGTTAGGGAGGAGTACAGAAACCGGTTTAAAGAGCCCTTTATACCGATATAAAGGGCCTCTTAGTGTGGACGGGTGTGGCATTAAATCGGTTTTACGCTCCTAAAACCGGTTTAAACGCCTAGTGTAGACCAGGCCTAAGATTCACTCTAAAATTTCACAGACATGTGTAACTTTAATCCACTGAATTATAACACTATAATAGAAACTGCAGTTGACTCTTAATTACAGAGATATGGATTGAATGCTATTTTTCAGCAGTTCACAGGGAGAAAAAGGTGGGTGGTATATTGCCCTTCATGACCACTAGGAAGTTAACTTGCACGTCATCATTCAGTGCAATGCCAGGTTTGTGTGTGAAGCACTGCCCCTTTGATCAGCATAAGCAAAGTTCATCATCTCAGTGACTGCAAATTGACTGATTAGGTTCCTTCTGTGATGAAAAAGGTGCACTGACATTTCTTCTATATTGTAAGTTGTATGTTCCAGCTTACAGAAATCTGCCTAAAGTGCAGGATATAGCTCCATATTTCTGTAACATAAATAGTTATGTTATTGTTTGAATTGAGCATATAATGCAGTCTCCCATTTGCATGTAGAGATTTATATCTAAATCCCCTCATGCATTTTTATAATTATTGGGCTGCTCTGGTTTTGAGCATGACTAATGATATGTGTTCATTCAAACTCAAGCCAATGGCTTGGTAAAAGACATTAACTAAATATCCATTAAGGAAAGAAAGTGGGGCATTATGAGGAAGTGTATGTGTTCGGGGTAGTAAGACATATTTTAGACTTTCACTTAGTAACATATACATATTTGCTATTATTCCACCTTTATTCAAGGTAGTGACCATAGTACAGTATTAAAAATGTACTTGGAATTCATGCAGATGAGAGTTTCTTTTCACAGTTAAAAACATTTATTTTAGTTTTGATAGGACTTGCAACACCAAGAGGACAAATCTTATATATTATTTACATTGCTATTATGATAAAATTTGATTTTGGTGTAAGTGAGCACCAAGCTGAAATATTTTCACCACAGCACCAGCACTATGTAAATTTAATTGCATTCATATTGTCTTTGGTGAAGATCAATAGAGATCTTAATTTACTCACAGAAGGCATTAGTAAAATTTTAAATTAATGTTAAGTAACATGAAATAATCTAAATTAGTAATTAGATATTCATCCTAGACAAGAGCAGACACATTTTTAATTCTTTGACATGGCCGATATCTTGAATTTTTTTGGGGGGGAAAAAGTGAGACAGCATTGCATTCATGTCCTCTGGATAGTACAGCTCATGTAGGAACACTGCAGGCCCTTCAAGACACTCAATCCTTCTCAGTAGTTAGGAAGGAAAACATAATAGTAAAATAACATGAATATCTCTTTTCTCTCTCTCTCTCTCATAGGTGGAAGCTAATTACAAGTAATTAAATGATTGGAGAAGTACACTGGGGCTCCATATAAAATGCTATTCAGAATTATCAATGTGTGTGTTTGTAAATGTTTACTTTTTAATGTCAGCCACTGTCTATTATTCCTTAATATTTGTATTATGATAGCATCTGAGAGCCCTAGTCAAAGATCAGAACCCCATTGTGCTAGGCTCTCTACAAAGACAGAACAAAAAGATGATCCCTGTTTGTAAAGGGGTTCATTCACCACAGGAGCACCTCTTCATGACCAGGTCTGAGAATTAACTTTTGCCTCTATTTGGCACTCCCTCCCATTAGTTACTCATGCTGTGACCTCTCCCCCATCTCTCCACAACTTGGGGTGCTCCCTCTTTGTGACTTGGCCATCTAATCAAGTCACTATATAGTTCTCCCCTTCCAGGGTATCAAATAACAGTCAGATGGAGTTACAACAGATCTTCGGACCCAGCTCCGGGAGTCAAGGATTATGTATCCTCTTGGCTCAGAGCTTGAATGTCTTTATCCCCTTATATCAGGGGGCTTTATGCTACCTTCCTAATGGCTGGTAAGCGAATCCAGGCCCACATTCGACTCTAGGTTCCAGTTCAGGAACCTGTATTTGGCAACTAAGGTCTATTCTCTCAGACTCCTTGCTATCTCCCATTTCCTACCTCTTCTAGCCCCCAGAGAGTGACTGCAGACTCTCTCCCTACAGCCCCTTTCTGCTGCAGACTTCCTGGCTCTATAATCATCCCCCAGCTGGGCTTCATCATTAATTAAACCTGGATTGCTCTCTCGCACAGGTATGTGGTAACCATTCAGGCCCACATTAATTCCATCATGCTGTCCCAAAGAGTTTACAGTCTAACACCATGTCTACGCTACAGAGTTAAGTCGACTTAAGTTACATCGATGATCATAAACTGCTGTAACTACATTGCTTGTGCATGTTCTCACAAGGCTCCTTGAGTTGGCTGAGCTCATCCACAGTTGGTGCTCTCTCATTGACAGATAGAGCAGTGCACCAGGGGTAGCTATCCCACTGTGCACCTTAACATAAGAACATAAGAACATAAGAAAGGCTGTACCGGGTCAGACCAAAGGTCCATCTAGCCCAGTATCTATCTACTGACAGTGGCCAATGCCAGGTGCCCCTGAGGGAGTGAACCTAACAGGCAACGATCAAGTGATCTCTCTCCTGCCATCCATCTCCATCCTCTGACGAACAGAGGCTAGGGACACCATTCTTACCCATCCTGGCTAATAGCCATTTATGGACTTAGCCATCATGAATTTATCCAGTCCCCTTTTAAACATTGTTATAGTCCTAGCCTTCACAACCTCCTCAGGTAAGGAGTTCCACAAGTTGACTGTGTGCTGCGTGAAGAAGTACTTCCTTTTATTTGTTTTAAACCTGCTGCCTATTAATTTCATTTGGTGACCCCTAGTTCTTGTATTATGGGAATAAGTAAATAACTTTTCCTTATCCACTTTCTCAACATCACTCATGATTTTATATACCTCTATCATGTCCCCCCTTAGTCTTCTCTTTTCCAAACTGAAGAGTCCTAGCCTCTTTAATCTTTCCTCATATGGGACCCTCTCTAAACCCCTAATCATTTTAGTTGCTCTTTTCTGAACCTTTTCTAGTGCTAGAATATCTTTTTTGAGGTGAGGAGACCACATCTGTACACAGTATTCGAGATGTGGGCGTACCATGGATTTATATAAGGGCAATAATATATTCTCAGTCTTATTCTCTATCCCCTTTTTAATGATTCCTAACATCCTGTTTGCTTTTTTGACCGCCTCTGCACACTGCATGGACATCTTCAGAGAACTATCCACGATAACTCCAAGATCTTTTTCCTGACTTGTTGTAGCTAAATTAGCCCCCATCATGTTGTATGTATAGTTGGGGTTATGTTTTCCAATGTGCATTACTTTACATTTATCCACATTAAATTTCATTTGCCATTTTGTTGCCCAATCACTTAGTTTTGTGAGATCTTTTGAAGTTCTTCACAATCTGCTTTGGTCTTAACTATCTTGAGTAGTTTAGTATCATCTGCAAACTTTGCCACCTCACTGTTTACCCCTTTCTCCAGATCATTTATGAATAAACTGAATAGGATTGGTCCTAGGACTGACCCTTGGGGAACACCACTAGTTACCCCTCTCCATTCTGAGAATTTACCATTAATTCCTACCCTTTGTTCCCTGTCCTTTAACCAGTTCTCAATCCATGAAAGGACCTTTCCTTTTATCCCATGACAGCTTAATTTACGTAAGAGCCTTTGGTGAGGGACCTTGTCAAAGGCTTTCTGGAAATCTAAGTACACTATGTCCACCAGATCCCCTTGTCCACATGTTTGTTGACCTCTTCAAAGAACTCTAATAGATTAGTAAGACACGATTTCCCTTTACAGAAACCATGTTGACTATTGCTCAAGAGTTTATGTTTTTCTATGTGTCTGACAATTTTATTCTTTGCTATTGTTTCAACTAATTTGCCCGGTACCGACGTTAGACTTACCGGTCTGTAATTGCCGGGATCACCCCTAGAGCCCTTTTTAAATATTGGCGTTACATTAGCTAACTTCCAGTCATTGGGTACCAAAGCCGATTTAAAGGACAGGTTACAAACCTTAGTTAATAGTTCCGCAACTTCACATTTGAGTTCTTTCAGAACTCTTGGGTGAATGCCATCTGGTCCCGGTGACTTGTTAATGTTGAGTTTATCAATTAATTCCAAAACCTCCTCTAGTGATACTTCAATCTGTGACAGTTCCTCAGATTTGTCACCTACAAAAGCCAGCTCAGGTTTGGGAATCTCCCTAACATCCTCAGCCATGAAGACTGAAGAAAATAATCCATTTAGTTTCTACGCAATGACTTTATCATCTTTAAGCGCTCCTTTTGTATTTTCGTCGTCAAGGGGCTGGTTGTTTAGCAAGCTTCCTGCTTCTGATGTACTTAAAAAACATTTTGTTATTACCTTTGGAGTTTTTGGCTAGCCGTTCTTCAAACTCCTCTTTGGCTTTTCTTATTACACTCTTGCACTTAAGTTGGCAGTGTTTGTGCTCCTTTCTATTTGCCTCACTAGGATTTGACTTCCACTTTTTAAAGGAAGTCTTTTTATCTCTCACTGCTTCTTTTACATGGTTGTTAAGCCACGGTGGCTCTTTTTTAGTTCTTTTACTGTTTTTCTTAATTTGGGGTATACATTGAAGTTGGGCCTCTATTATGGTGTCTTTAAAAAGGGCCCATGCAACTTGCAGGGATTTCACTTTAGTCACTGTACCTTGTAACTTTTGTCTAACTAACCCCCTCATTTTTGTATAGTTCCCCCTTTTGAAATTAAAGGCCACAGTGTTGGGCAGTTGAGATGTTCTTCCCACCACAGGGATGTTGAATGCTATTGTATTATGGTCACTATTTCCAAGCAGTCCTGCTATAGTTACCTCTTGGACCAGCTCCTGCGCTCCACTCAGGATTAAATCTAGAGTCGCCTCTCCCCTTGTGGGTTCCGTACCAGCTGCTCCATGAAGCAGTCATTTAAAGTATCGAGAAATTTTATCTCTGCATTTCGTCCTGAAGTGAAATGTTCCCAGTCAATATGGGGATAATTGAAATCCCCCACTATTATTGGGTTCTTAATTTTGATAGCCTCTCTAATTTCCCTTAGCATTTCATCATCACTATTACTGTCCTGGTCAGGTGGTCGATAATAGATCCCTACTGTTATATTTTTACTAGAGCATGAAATTTCTATCCATAGAGACTCTATGGAACCTGTGGATTCGCTTAAGATTTTTACTTCATTTGAATCTACACTTTCTTTAACATATAGTGCCACTCCTCCCCCTGCACGGCCTGTTCTGTCCTTCCAATATATTTTGTACCCCGGAATGATTGTGTTCCATTGATTGCTCTCAGTCCACCAGCTTTCTGTGATGCCTATTATATCTATATCCTCCTTTATCACAAGGCACTCTAGTTCACCCATCTTATTATTTAGACTTCTGGCATTTGTGTACAAGCACTTTAAAAACTTGTCCCTGTTTATTAGCCTGCCTTTTTCTGATGTGCCAGATTCTTTTTTATGTGACTGTTTATCATCTGATCCAGCCCTTACATTATACTTCTCATTCCTCTGCTCCTGACTATAACCTGGAGATTCTCTATCATCAGACTCTCCCCTAAGAGAAGTCTGTGTCCGATCCACACGCTCCTCTGCAGCATCACCTTTTGCCTCTAGTTCTGAGAATGGATAGCAGTGCATCATGGGAGTGGACTCACCACCCCAGGATGCAGTTTTCCCCATCCCTTCATTTCATGGGCTTCCAACTATGTTTTGTGCCATTTTAAATTGCCCCTGTAAACTTTGCACCCACCATCTCTGTATGAAAGCATGGGTCCTGCACTGCTCTCTAGTCTCGTGATGACCATTATGAACACAGTGTGACTGATCCTGCAGTATTTCATGAGCTGCGAATCTGAACAGGAATCCATGGTGACTGCCCTGCTGTGTGCCTTGGAAAGAAACAATTCAAGATTGATGTTGGCATTCATGGAGCAGCTGCACATGGTGGACCTTCACTATTGGGCTCAGGAAACAAACACTGAGTGGTGGGATCACATCATGATGCAGGTATGGGATGATGAGCAGTGGTTGCAGAACTTCTGGATGCACAAAGCCACCTTTCCTGAACTGTGTGCGGAGCTTGCCCCTACCTTCTGGAGCAAGGACACCAAAATTAGATCCACTGTCATGGTGGAAAAGTATGTGGTGATTGCTGTGTGGAAGCTGGCACAGCCGTGTCTGGTCACTATGATTTCATGAAAAAAGTGGGTTAATGAGAGAGATGGTCCCAGACTGAAATGCTGGCTCCATACACACCCAGAGAAGTTTGGGTCCAAATACGTGGATCACCATGCCTCTAGTCAATGAGCCCACATGTTGTGGGCATATTCACAGTAAAATGGAATGATTTCTAAGGGAATAGAATGCATACCAAGCCGTGGGAAAACGCTTGCAACTCTAGAAGTTAAAAGAAATGTGATTGATACATCATCAAAGGCATTAAATTGGAGATTAAATTAGTTATTGAACTACTCGTAGGCTGATACCATCCATTTAAGTGGGAATGGACAATAAGGTGAAAATTGCATAAATCCTCATATCACACCAGAACTGGTTCAATACCTCAAGTATAAAGATGCTTTTTAACATGAAGACTGATTAGAACAGTGTCAAGATGAAAAGCTTATTTTTTATGACAAATAATCAAGTTAATCTCTGCTGAAGAAGAATTATTTGGCTTATATAGCTCCACATCAGGAGAGTATCAGAAAAGTTGTATTTTAACCCTGATGGATCAGGTGGCTCATGTAAATGTGCTAAAAAGCTGACTAGTTAATAAATGTACCCAGTTTTTCAGGTTGAGCTAACAGATTATACTTCAAGGTTTTTGGCGTTAATGACGAGTTTCACGTTCTGTTTAAAATGCTGATCTTATAATATAAGTCAATTTGAGGCAACACTGAATCATACAGTTTTAATAACTCATTCCAACATAGTTAACAGCTATGTTAGGATAACATTCCTTATCTGTAATTAAACCATTGTAAGTGCTGGTTTGTCTATATATTACAGTCCCTGAAATAAATTTTGAAATATGGAGATATACCTACCTCATAGAGCTGGAAGGGACCTTGAAAGGTCATTAAGTCCAGCCCCCTGCCTTCACTAGCTGGATCAAGTACTGATTTTGCCCCAGATCCCTAAGTGACCCCTCTCAAGGACTAAACTCACAACTGTGGGTTTAGCAGGCCAATGCTCAAACCACTAAGCTCTCCCACCCCCCTTCAACAGGCTAACCTTCCCATATGGGAGATGTCTCCCTCTCTACGTCTACCAGCAAAGCAAGCAAGCAATATGCAGAAAGGAGTGGATGATATAATTTCTGAAAGGGAGAAGAGGTCCACACTGTGCCTACCATGGACAGCTCCTTCTGGGTCAGTGCAGCTCCATGTTGCCTTATGCTGGGGGCTCTGACTCAAAGTCACATTTTAGCCATGAATATAGGATAGAAATATGCAGAAGATACTTCTTGGTTTTGTCTAATATAAATAGATACAATTAGCCTAGTATTTGTGATGTTCCCTGCACTGAACTTTCCTACATTAACTGAAGAGAATTCCTAGAATACTAATGACATTTTGTTTAGTTATTTATAGCATTATTGAAGATAATGTATTTGGGATGTTTTTACAGTGACCATTGTGTATATATGTATATTCATATTCACACACACCCAGGCCCCTCCACAGGGCCTGATCCTGGCCCCCATTCTCTCCTGATTGCATTTTCCCCAGTGTGGGGAACCGTTATGTTGTGTCTCGAGGCACACAAATGAGATCTGTGCCACTTCTTTATTCCCCCACTTCCTAGTATAGGGAGGTTGGCCAAATAATAGAAAAGGGTGTGGTCAGAGCACACTGAGCTCTAGTGACTGCTAGCTGCCACAATAGCACAACAAGGGACTTGTACAAAAGGGTGTAATTTAAAGCAAGAGTGAAGTTTTGCAATTTTAGCGATCAGTCCAATTAGAGCCATGGTATGGCTGAGAATTTTGACCGTTGCATATAGACAGTTGAGCTCTTTATTGTGGAGATTTCCAATATGGTGCTTGTATCCACAATACATTTAGAAAGAAAGATCAGATAAAATGATTTTCCTACTCTTCCTTACTTTCCTCATTTTGTAAGGAAAGTAATAAGAATGTTGCCCCCTCTCCCACCAACACACACAGCATGAGTAATTCACTGTACTACCACTATGGAGTGTCACTAAGAAGCCATTTTCAAAAGAGGGTTTTTCCTAGAGTACATTTTGCCTATGACTAGTAATAAACAAAAAATACAGTCAGAAAAAGATGAACTGAAAGTGTTTGTAGTGTAATTCTAAGTCAGCTATTTTTTGCTTTCCCTTCATTACAATTTATATTTACAAATTACTCTAGTCCAATCACTGCAGAATAGATTTTAATTAATGATATCTTGATCCATATGTGGAATAAGAATTGTATGTACAAGGGAGCTCTGCAGTCTAGAAAATTGTGATTTTTTTGTATTTTTTTAAAGCTGTAAAACCTCTGGTTATTTATAATTGTAAGTGAAATTGCTGAAAAAATTAACATTAATATTTTACCTACACAAGAAATAATTGATAGGATATACTTAGTTCACAGAAAACAATGTTAAGTTGAACAAAAATGCATTTCATTCACAGATGAGAGCATTATATAGAATACAGCTGTTACAGTAGTTTCCCTCAAAGGAAAACTCTGCTTCAATAGGAACCTTATTTCACTGGTGTGATGAAATTCAGTTTAACAAACTTTTCCTCACTCTGTGCAAAATCTGCATTTTTGAGTCTGATCCAAAAAACAGTGGGAGTCTTTCCACTGACTTCAGTGGGCTTTGAATCAGGCCTTTAGCAAAGAAACTGATCTGTACTTTGAATCCATATTAATTCTTCTATATTTCAAAGGATTCTGTGGAGATTTTACATTCTAATAACATCTTGCCCACTTGCAGGTGGCATTCCCCAACCACCCCCTGGTATTCCTGCCCAGAACACAATTTTTACCAGCAATTGTGACAAATAATTTGACTGATATAAGAATCAAGAGTGCCAGACCAGAAATGCTAAAGAATTCTGTTTCAAAGAAGCAACTAACACTGGTGACATTGTCATCTATTCCTGTAAAAAAAAATCTAAGATGAAAATGCAATTTCTCAAATATAAGTTCAGATGATTCACTTCAAAAGCTGCCTTTAAAGTACTGACAGGATAGAAGGAAAACATCACGTCACTGGCAGCCAGCTCTATATAGTTGTACTATTAGAAACAAGGTTAAGCTATAAATAGCAATTTTAATACAATGGCAGTCCTATATATGAAACAGACAACTTTAAGATTTCTCCTGTCAAAAATAGTTGTTAAATGGAGAACAGTACATTAGATAGATTTTAAAATGTATCAGGATTACGCTTGAATGGATAATAATGGCTCCATTCTTGGGAAGATAGTGTAGCAAGACCCAATTTATTATCATAGTGCTAATAACACCACTGTTCTCAAAATGATGTGGTATGTTGAATGAGTCAGAGTAGAACAGATGATTGGTTTAATGTCCCATGCAGAATAGTGTGTAATAGTACAATGACTAGTGCAAAGGCCGTGTCGCAGAAGCATGGTCCTAGTCTTGAGAAAATGGGGCACAGGTTCAATCATAGGAATCTGACTAATGCAATGCCTACAAAGAAACAAAATATAGTTGAATATTATCAGTGAGGTAACTCCATCTCCCTCCCCTTTCCCGCCATAATTCTCAGTATCTGAGTTCCAAATGGTTCTGCGGACTTCTGCATTATCATGGAAAGGCATGATGGTTGTAATTCCTGACATGATTAGACACGCAATCAAATGCCTTCTCGTCTCCACAAAACATATTACTTTTAAAAATAAATTTTCATCCCTCCCTCTAGTAGCCACCCAGGGGCTAGATCCGCAAAGGAATTTAGGCATCTAACTGCAACTTTAGGTTTCTAAATCCAAACTTCAAGTTCTCTAAACTCCTGCTTAGATGCCACCGAAATCTCTAGCCACCTTTGTTTCCTCTGATAAAGGGAAAGTCCCCTAGACACATCTGCCTTCGTGCATGCATTCTGTAGCCTCAGGCTAGGCATCCAGAAGTAGAGGTAGGCACATCCCTCTGGCCTGGACTTAGGTGTCAAAAAGTTCTTCTCAGAGGCAGGACCACACTCCTCTCCTCAGCATTTCCTACTGGCTATCTTAGGTGGCTTTCCACTACATGCTCTAGCTTTTGTGGATCCCATTCTCAGGCATCTGTCTCTCCCCATGCATTGTATAGGGAACCTGGACACCTAACTCAGGGATTGTGATTCCACCAGGTGATAGGGCACCTAAATTTTAAACATTGCTGAGTCCCCTTTGTGGGTCTGTCACTGACTGGTTGAAATTTCAAGACCTAGCCTTGATTTTAATGTATTAACTGCCTTTTTCCTCAGTCTGCAACACTAACAGAAGTCTGACAAAATAAACTCTGCCTTTTGCACATCTCAGTGATGCATGGAATCTCACTACCCCTCCCCCCTCCGCCCGCCCCCCCCCCCCAAAAAAAAAAGAATCAGAAAAACAGTAGTTCTGTTGCTGTAGTTAAAAGTGGAACTCTGAGAGTGGCTAGCAGTAACAATACAGATTTTTTTTATTGTTTCAATTGCAAGATGCCTCAATTTTTTTTATGAGCAGTAAGTTATACAGTACAATATCAGATGCAAAGCAGAAGTCTGAAAGATTCTCTTCCAAATGATTAATACAAATATTAAGATCTTTTTCTGCACAATGTGTTTTCATTAGTCATGATATTCACTGTTTGCACTCTATGTTTCATCCCCTCCCAGGCCCCATGAAATTTGTATAAAATAAAACATTTTAAATAGAAATAAATAACTGAAGCTAGTCTCAGAAGCTTAGAAGTCCCAAGTAAATAAATTATATCAATATTGAATTCCTTGTCCTGATCTCAAGGCAACACAGATGTAGGCTTCAACTTATATCTCCAAATTCATCTTAATGTTCCTCCCCATCCCTAACTTGTTCCCTTCATTTCAGGCCTGATCGCTTCATTCCTCAGCTCTGCTTTGCCAGGCGTGTAAGTGCTAACCCCTCACACTATTGAAACACTGATTCATTAGAACCCATCCAACTAACCGAACATGCAGTACTGCTCCTCCACCAGGAAAGTCACCCAGATAATGACTTGGGGGCAGATAACTGAAATTGTCTAAGGGAGTTAGGTGCCCAACTCCCATTAAAAATCAAAGAGAGTTGCATGCTTGACTTCTTTAGGCATTTCTGAAAATACCAGCATGAACTCTTTGTTGTTTACATATGTTTGTTTCCTAGATTGTGAATTCATTGGTTTAAAGGCTATTTCCTACTGTATCTTCTGTACAGTATTGAACACTTTCAACACTTTGATATGGATAACAAGGAGGAGATCAATGAGGCAACACTTCAGTAGTGCTTTCCTGACCTCATTATGCCACAGAACTAGTTCAGGCATAAATAAAGCATCATTTTGTCCTTATTGTGGCAAAATAATATATTTTCTGACCCTTAGTAATCCCTTTATCGTTTATTAACAGCAGCTTCAGATTCAAATCTATGAGTGGCCCACACTGCAACTAAATTAAGTGCCAATTTTCCACTGGTGTATAACACAGGAGCAGTAGAATTAACTATATTTTTTGTGGTGTGGTGAGAATTGTGTATCTCTAATGTATACATGCAAATATGCATTTGTTCTTCTCTTACGTAGTAGGAGAAATTGAAGTAGACAGGCATAAATCTGAAAGATCATATGGTAAAGAGGAGCAATGAAGTAGAATTGTAAAATGTGGCAAGAAATTTTCATCATAAGCAAAATGATGTAGCCAGTATTAAAATATATTGGGAATCATGAAGTTTTTCTTTCATTAAAATGAATAGAAACCGCTCTCACTTATTTCGGTGGAAATTTTGAGACTGACTTTCAATATCCAATCTTAATATTTGTTGGTAATTGTAATGAGCCTTGGTCCCATATGCACAACCCAGGATGTCTGTTACAGCCTTGGAGTGAAAGGTTGTTGGGAGCTTTATTCTACCCTCTGCTGCCAGGAGGATAAAAAAAATTGGCCCTGGTATTAGTAAAGGAAATTTTGACTGGCCCCAATCTTCTTTATTAATCCTATAGAAGTAGATTCCCAAAGTGGCAAATTGTTTGGATGATTTAAAACTAGATTCCTGTAGTATTTTGGAGGAATTGATTAAACACACCTAAGGGATTTAGGAGTGCAAATCATGCCAAAGGGTTGTGCTAGTAAATCCCTTAGTATGTAGTGTTTGCATGATTCAATATTAGCGCCAACATTCTGTAAGGAACAATCTCGTATGGGGGTGGGGGGAATGACTAGATAGCTTAACAGGACTTCTCCATTTCTAATGTTGTTTGATTTTTAATGAGAGTTGGGCACCTAACTCCCTTAGACAATTTCAGTTATCTGCCCCCAAGTCATTATCTGGGTGACTTTCCTGGTGGAGGAGCAGTACTGCATGTTCGGTTAGTTGGATGGGTTCTAATGAATCAGTGTTTCAATAGTGTGAGGGGTTAGCACTTACACGCCTGGCAAAGCAGAGCTGAGGAATGAAGCGATCAGGCCTGAAATGAAGGGAACAAGTTGTTCTAATGTTTATGACTTTATCATCAGAAATCTACAGCTAATACCCTTACATAGTGTAACTAGATGACATTCCACCTGTGTGAAAGACCACTAGGGAATTGTTTATTTCATTTGAAGTTTAACAGTTTAATTTTTTTTTCACATAACTGATGCACTTGCTGTTGTCCTTAAGACTGAATATAGATGGTACTCTCAATGCAGTGGTTAGAAAGTGTTAGACTTAGTGAAGCTTCTGAATTTATGGGATTACGATAAAGTTGGTCCAGGAGCAGTGAAGGTAGTTCACTATAATAACCTAATAAATATTTTGAATGACTCTCCTTGTGTCTAAAAAGTGATATCTAGCACTAAAATCTAAGATTAACAACAAGCAAAATGGGAAATAACTAAGAATTTTGGCAAAAGCAACAAAAAGTTTCTCAAGGTTAAATGCATTCTTTAGATTGCAAACATTTCAGAGCAGGGATTGTCTCTTTACTATGTCTTTACACAATGGGGCCTCAATCTCAACTGGGGCCTTTGGGCATTACCATAATATAAATATTTAATAATACACAATTTCCCTTAACACATAAATAGGAAAATGGGTGTCTTTTCTGAACCAACAGACATTAACTCGTGCTGCTCTCGGACTATTTCTGTGCTACCCATCTATAGGCTTTTCAGATGCTTAATTACATACACATTCCTCCAGTTATTCAACAGATGGAGGGGGGGTGTAAATCATATTAATGCTTGGTCAGAATTTCTCCTAACAAAAATAAACTGAAAGTAAAAAATAAAATCAATTAAAAGTACTTGAGATAGTCATAAAAGCTCTCTAATCTTATAGGACTTCTCAAGTCTGCCTAGAATTTTGCTTGCCACAGATGATCTTTACAGCTTCTGCTGATTTTTGTGCTAGTTCATGGGTCTCCTGGATGCTGCCAATCACTCCTGTGTTTTAGCTGTTAACTGTTAATGATGGGTTTCAATACCCTATTGATGATCATCAGTTGCCATAGGAGGGATGCATAGGCCTCTTCAAGTGACATGAGTGTGCGCCTGGACATCAAGTCCCCTCTTCCATCACTTTTAGAGGTTCATGGAATTTATGGAAACACCTTCTTCTTTGCCAAGCCCCTCTTCTGGAGAGCTTTGATTCAAAATAAGAAGCATCAGGCTTTCCAGCTAATCAGATTGGATTCTGTCATCTTTATGGAAATTTATTTTTCCCCGGAAGAAAGTAGGAAAAATCCAGCAGACTCTGCAAATCTATGACTGAACTTTGCTGACTGTTCACTGTCTCAAATAGTGATCTGTTTAAGCAACTTGTAGAAGATCTGATGATGAACTGGGAAAAATGTTGAACAATAAAATTGTTGACACTCTCAATATTATAAGGTAAAAATCTATTAAAAAATAAAATTCATAAAAAGTTGGAACTGAATGCTTTGGTTTAATAAGCACATACCATCAGCATTTCACTTTATCTAATCTCAGAGCAAAAAAAATGGCAATAATCCACTCAAATAACTTTAATTTCCCCTTATTTTCCACTGACCTGAGTAAAAATGAAAATGTGTATTAAAACACCACTTGTATAAAGAAATTATTTTCTTTAACCTAATACAATATTGGGGTTTTAAATCCTCGCAGGAACTCAGGAATCAGAGTAGTCATCAAAGGATTAGAAAAACAGAAATATTTCCTCCTAAAAAAATCAAATTAAAAATAAAAGAAGTAGAAAAGATTGTTTCTTGCCTTCTCTTCAATGAATAGTGATCCTCAAAAAGATAGGGCACTCTAGGACTGACATACAGCTGCCATATGAGGAGAGATTAATAAGACTGGGACTTTTAGCTTGGAAAAGAGACGACTAAGGGGAGATATGATAGAGGTCTATTAAATCATGACTGGTGTGGAAAAAGTAAATAAGGAAGTGTTATTTACTCCTACTCATAACACAAGAACTAGGGACCACCAAATTAAATTAATAGGCAGCAGTTTTAAAACAAACAAAAGGAAGTATTTTTTCATACAACGCACAGTCAACTTGTGGAACTCCTTGCCAGAGGATGTTGTGAAGGACAAGACTATAACAGGGTTCAAAAAAGAACTAGGTAAATTCATTTATGGTTCATTAATGGCTATTAGTCAGAATGGACAGGGATGGTGTCCCTAGCCTCTGTTTGCCAGAAGCTGGGAATGGGCAACAGGGGATGGATCACTTGATGATTACCTGTTTTGTTCATTCTCTTTGGGGTACCTGGCATTGCCCACTGTGGGAAGACAGGATACTGGGCTACATGGACCATTGGTCTGCCCAAGTATGGCTGTTCTTATATTCTTATATTCATCTGATAATTATCCCTTTCTCATTTTAGAGCCTTTTGTAAACTGACTAATATTGTTTCGTATCTGTCCCTAGAGTTAAGGTCCACATGCTCTCTTTCTCTTCACAGAGTAGAGAGGCGCAAAGTTTTCTAAAGTCCAGTTTTCTCTGCAGAGCTCATGGCATCCCCTCTACTAGGTTGGAGCTCCTGGGTCTTAGAGGGAAAGATTAGAGAAATAATTACACTCTGAGGTATGCTGCCCATGGGACAGAACAGAAATCAACTTGATACTTAGTGTTGTTCAGGCCAGCAGTACCTTTGCTCTGGGGATTATATTTAGAGCATTGCCAAAGAGTGGGGGAATCTAGAGAAGCTGTTGCCTTCAGCCAAATTCTGGATTCAGTAATGCTACATGGGGTGTAATAATGAGTTCAATAACATGTCATTGAACAATAACCTATTCACTCTGACTGAAACACACCCATAGGTAGAGATCATTACAAGACATACACAGCCCTTAAATCCTGATTCAGTCCTCACAACAGGACTTGATTGGAATTTAAGTGGAGCATAAACATTGTCCTGATCCTCTGCATTGCATATTTTCTGAGTAAGCTTGCTGATTGCCAAAGGTCACCTAGTATCTTTGCCTTTGCTTCCTGACTGCAGTAATGACCTGTGTATGATTACAAAATTGAGTATTAAACATCAGTAATGGGCACACATATAGATAATACAACTACAGCTATATATAAAAAACACAAATGTAACACCTGTCTGGAATACCAATCGAACTCTCCCTAACAACACATCAACTGTCCACAGCAACAATCCATCTGTCCATGTTACCAATCCAACTTTTCACTGAAAAAATTCGAAATCTTTCCAGGATCAATCAATCTCAATAGTATGCCAAGGCTAAGTCCTGATGCAATAATACACCTTTTTCCATGATACCATTGAGGAAGTTCAGCCCAAAACTATCAATCAGTCCTATAGAATGGTTACACCACATTGATTTAAAAAAAATAATTAAGGAACCTAAACAAAATAAGAGTATCTATTTGCTACAAATCATTCGTACTCTTTTTTACAATACTTTTTGCAGTGGGCATGTCTCCATATGGAAGAACAATATTGAAAGGAAGATAATTTTCTGCAATCACTGAACTCCTTTCATAGTGGAAAATATGCAATATTTCTATGGGTGAGTGTTGACTACTTTATATGTATCACAACATTCTAAATGCAATTATCTGTATTCATTCCTCATTCTCTGTAGTGCTATGATGATAACCTTTTTTGTATTTCAGTTCCCCCGCCCCCATTTTGAGGCTTACTTATTCCATCTTTGAACTCTAGTATCACTATGGTTCAGTTTCATTTTTCTTGCCTCTTGCAACATAGTACATCTCCAGTACAACGTGTGTGTATGTGTGAAGACTGCACACATAACAGACAATAATACACACATAAGAGCAAAACATTTGAATTATACCCTAAATTTCATGGCCACTGTGCTAAAACTGACATAGTTGCTAGAAATAAAGCAACCATGAGCAAATAACCAAGACTCACACAGACACTGCTAAGCTCTTCAAATAAAATCAGGCACTTTAAACACAGGATCCTGGATTCTTTTATGCAAAGCTATTTAAGCTGGCATCCAGAGTTAAGTATGATGTCATTCAGGCAATCACTTAGCACCACTACATAACAATATGTGAAAAGCTACGGGTCTTGAATTCTACAGCTATCAGTGGAACCTGTGAGTGTAAAATTGCAGACACCTCTTTCACAAAAGTACTGCAGAATTTAATGTAATCTAACAATCAACTTGCTTACCTTTACTGCAGAAGCTGGGTTTGGAATGCCACAGGACTCAAAGGGCCTAATTAGAAAATTAGATTTCTGCCTTGTTAATCATTATGTCAGAATTCAAGGGACATGTGGTTTGCCAAGTAATGGAGCCTAGAAAGAGAAAATTCTTAGTAAAGAATATTTTCTTCTGGAAATATATTTATCTAAATTGAGGAAAATATTCTGTTCACAGAACATCAGTGTGTTCCAAAGGGATTGCAATGGTAAACACTATGGATAAATTAGTGGTAATGACCTACAAAACTCTTGTTACAAAACTAGTTTTATTTATGCAAGTTCTGGGATTGTTTCTGATCCTTCAGACATCAGTCTCTACTCAAGTCTTTTATAAATCTTGTTGGGCACTTGTATTTTTATACTAAACAATTTGTTTCATGTTTCCAAAAATACTGACCATGGGCTACATACTATAGCGTCAGATGCTTCTGGAAAAATGAGGCAAGGCCACATTATTAAGAATCCAACAAAAACAATATTCTCTCAGTTTGGTACTTTAAGGCCCCATAACTGCAGTATCCAAATACGTCATAGTCCTTAAAGTGTTTATCCTCCCAATACCCCTGAGAGTTAGGGACTGTATCCCCATTTTGCAGATGAGAAATGGAGGCAAAGAGAGACAAGTTAATTGGTCAAAGTCAGACAGGAAGTCTAATGTAGAAGAGTGAACTGAACTCACATCTCTTAAGATACAGTCTAGGGCTCTAACCACGGGACTATCTTTCATCATCCTTGTGCAGCTTCCTCTTAATTCTGCCAGAGCCCTTACACAGGAAGGACTAACTGGTTATGGGTAGCTCCACCTCCCAAGAAAACACTGCTTCACTCTCAATTCTCTAGCCTCTCTCAAACCATATCCACCTGCAACAAAGCCAGTGGGGAAAGAAAGCCCATTCCATTACATTGATTGGAGATGGATTTACAGGTAAAGCTGGATGAATACTGAAAAACATTTCCTTGAAATGCTCTCTTGAATTTAAACATGTTTTCTTCATCTATGATTATACTGTATTTGGGTTCACTCTGCATAAAATTCACTCCTGTGATGCAGCACAAGACCAGTTAACTGGCCTTGTGCTAGCCCTTTGCACAGGTGTGAATTTCACTCTGTCTGCAACCTGAATTTTATTTTCAAGAATGTTTGCAGAAAGTGAATTTTAATCTCGAATGTTCAAGTATATGCAAGTAATTAATTTAAAGCTCACATGTAGGAATACTCAAACAATGGGACATATTTTAAAGAAAAAATTCCATTGTCCTGAGAGACAATAGCATAATTACATGATGTATTGCAACTAGCTAACGTCTTGAATTTTGATACTGTAGATTGAATAATTGCAACAAAGTGTTAACACACAATCCATGTATTAAAAACACACAAAAAAGTAAACTTAAATAATGAATAAATATGAGAAAACTCTAATCTGTTTGTAGCCATTCAACACATTGAAAGAGGCTACATTTGTCACTGATCCTGCAATAAAGTTCATGCAAAGAGGAGTTAAGTTTGTCAGGACCTCACTGAAAGATTTATGTTTATATCTGTTAACTGTTCAGTCAGCTGTGTTTATAGGAAGTATCCTAATTAGGATTCACAGGAACTGCATTTTCTGAGTTTTCTCTGTGAATGACAGCAGGAGCTTTAATTTTCTCTCTACACAGAGCAGAAGAGTGTTCTGCTTTTTATTCACATTTAATGATGCCCAGGTCATCTGTTGATGCTGAAACCTGTACATCAGTATCTAAAAGCATGAGTGTCTACTGCTTCAGATAGATGATTTGGCCCATTATTTCAAGACAGTAGTAGTCATAAAACTATCTACGTGTTTCAGCCACTAGAGAGGGACAAAGACCCACATTCTGCTAGCCTGGACTAAACATGCAGTTTTGTCAAACTTTTCAGCCCAAATGAATTATTAATATTAGAAAATTAAGTGCAAACAAAAATTGAATGATTACTGAATTATTTATTTTGCAATTTTAACTATAGCATTTTCCATTAAGTTCCATGCTGTAGTGCTGGAATCTTGTAGTATTTGTAAGTAAGCAAAAGGATGTTATAAGTGAGATGTAAGTGTAATTCCTCAGTATAAGTAGCAATGAGTTTATGGCATTGTTCTCATAGGAACTAAAATCTGAATGTAAACAGAAATACTAATATTTTGCACCTGTTCTATGGAGGGTTTAATATTTGACTTGAGTTCAAGAAAGTACAAGGTGTGTTTGTGATGAGAATTCATTTGGGTATGAATTATTTCATGATATAATGTTCTTGGATATATAATTTTAAAGGGCTGTAATTTTGGCTCATTGTCAAGTATACTGTATCTTGTAAGTTGACATTGGGAACCAGAAATGTGTGGACATTAAAATACACACAGCCCACTTTTTCTACTAATGGGTACTATAATGAGACTAAATTCTTGAAGGAAAACTAATTAACTTACTCATCACCCAAAGAAATTTAGGTGGTGCTTTCAATTGAATTATCCAAAGGCTACTTATCTGAATTAATAATAGGAGACTGTGCCTATGCAAATTGACTAATTGCAGCTGAGAAATGGCAGGACATGAGTAAGATTCCCAAGTGTCAAGAAACCATTTTTAAACTTTGCTCTTAAAAAAACAGTTTATATTAATTTGATCAAGTGAGGGTTACGTGCAAAGATAATCAGTCAATTAATGATGGTTAGCTTGAGATTGACAGTGTTGTCATACAAGGTTAGTCCCAGGATATGAGAGAGACCAGATGGGTGAGGTAATATATTTTATTGGACCAACTTCTGTTGGTGAAAAGAAAAGCTTTTGAGCTACACAGAGTTCCTCTTCAGGTCTGGAAAAGGTAATTAGATGGTCACAGACATATACAAGGCAGATTGTATTTAACAGATTATTAAGCATAAGTAATTACACAAACTGCAAGAAACCCTTCTAAATGATGTGGGCAATTAACACTTCTGCAATCATAGGACAAAGGAGAGGTAGTGGGTTATAGTTTGTTGTAATAATGCAGGGATCGGCAACCTTTGGCTTGCAGCTCGCCAGGGTAAACACCCTGGTGGGCAGGGCTGGTTTGTTTACCAGCCACATCAGCAGGTTCGGCTGATCACGGCTCCCATTGGCCATGGTTTGCCGTCCCAGGCCAATGGGGGTGGTGGGAAGCGGTGTGGGCTGAGGGATGTGCTGACCGCCATTTCCCGCCGACCCCATTGGCCTGGAGCGGCGAACCACGGCCAGTGGGAGCTGCAATTGGCCGAACCTGTGGACGCAGCAGGTAAACAAACCAGGCCAGCCCGCCAGGGTGCTTAACCTGGAAGGCCGCATGCCAAAGGTTGCCTGTAATAATGTATAAATCCAGTGTCTCTATTGAGTCCACAATTTTTTTTTGGTGTCTAGCAGTTATGAATTTAAGTTCCCAGACTTTTTTGAAGGTACTATGTAATTTGCGGATGAGGACTGAGAGGTCAGATATGGAGTGATCACCTTGTGAAAACTGTCTATTCAGGAGTGTCTTTTGTCTTTTATCATTTTACCATGTGAGTCCATTAAAGAACATAGTGATTGTCTGTCTGGTTTCACCCACATAGTTGTTGTTGACGAACTGGATGAGGTACACCACATGTGAAAGGCATGTGTAGGACCCAAGGATCTTGAAAGGTGTTTTGTGGGGGGTATTGATCATCATAGCAATGGAAATATAGCTGCAAATTTTGCATCTGTAATGGAAAGTTCTGGTGCTGCTTTGAATTGTTGTGTCGTGCTCTGTGGGAGCTTGCTTCTGATGATGAGCTTAACAAGGTTGGGGGTTTGTTTGAAGGTCAGATGAGGGGGTTCAGGAAAGATTTCTTTTAGGATGTAGTTGTAATTGTTTGTTGATACCCCATAGCTTGAGTGTCAGATAAGTTAAGTTGACCCTATCTACTTGGTATACAGTTTGAAAATTATTATAAGGCCCATATCCACAAAGGACATAGGCATTGAGATGCTGAGCATCACAACACCTAACTTTTTTGACACCTAGAAAATCACAGGAACAAAACTCAGGCTTCGTGCATCACAGTAAAGTGCCTATGCTCCCTGTAACATGAATGGGGAGAGTTAGGTGCATAAGAATGGGATCCACAAAAGCCAGCATGCTAGGTGGCTTCCCACATAAGCTAGTTGATATGTTGATAAGGGAGATGTATCCTAAGCCCCACCACTCTCCCACAAAGGTGCCAAAGTCCAGGCTTCAGAGAGGCACCAATCCCTGTTTGCAATCCAAAACTGGAACCCCCTCTCCTGGAGTCACTGGCTCAGGCACCTAAATTGTTTGTTTCTTGTAAGAATGAGCTTGATGCCTGCCTCACTCCATACAAAATGACTACAGGATGATGAGGAGGAACTAACCTTACAACTCCTAGCCCAGTGATAAGTGCACTCACCTAGGATATCCCAGTGGTTAGAGAACTCAGGAAGAGAAGGGGAGATTGAACCTGGGTATCCCACATTCCAGGTGAATGTTCTAACCATTGGGTAATAAGGTGGGCACTGGCACCTCTGCCTCTAGACCAGTTTTGAATAGGACCTAATCTGGTAGGCATGGTCAGAGGCCCTCTACTGGCTCAGGCCCCATGGATAAGATAGATGCCCCTCCACCTATCTTCCTCCAGTTCCTGAATCATACAGGAATTTAGGTAAGAAAGAGGTATCCAGGCACCTATCATAAGGTTTCAGTGTGCATGCCTAGAGGCAGAAATTTATGACATAGGGAACTTTTACAAAGAAAATTTACAAAAACAACAAGGAGTCCGGTGGCACCTTAAAGACTAGCAGATTTATATGCCCCAATAAATCTGCTAGTCTTTAAGGTGCCACCGGAATCCTTGTTGTTTTTGTGGATACAGACTAACATGGCTACCCCCTGATACTTGCAAAGAAAATTTAGGCACTTACAGTATTAGACAGCAGCTGAGTGGGTGATTTGTGGATCACAGCAGTGCCTAAAACTGGGACATAGGTGCCTAAGTACCTTTGTGCATCTGGGCCTAGAATTACCCTTACCCATTGTATGGCACTTCTCTTAGGCCTCAATTTTTCAGCTGGAGCCCTCTAGGCAAACCTAACACCTTTGATCATGAAAGGGGCGGCCTATGCTATACTTTTATAAAGGTGAGCCAAAAAACTTCCATCAGCCAAGCTCTTTGGTACTGTCACTGGATGGAGCTTTACTATCTGGTCTACCACACTTATGCACCAGCGTGCTTGGATACACATGCATGGGTATGTTAGAGCTGGCAGAAAAGGATCAGTGTGTTCTCTCCCTGTCTCAGACATCTATGCACAGTAATACATAATTTAACCATAGACCGAATAATTGGAATATAAAATACTACATATGTGCACTGTATCTAGATTGCTGTTGCTATAGCAATATTAAATTTTATGTATGTGTTTTTATCGTAAATACTCAGCATTAATATATGCCCCAAACCACTTTAAACTACATTTATGCAAGAAAATAATGTAGCCTGAGTTTTAGAAATGCTGAGCACCCACAAACCTCTTTGAAAGTCAGAGCAATTTTAGATTGAGGTGCATAACTTTAAGTACACACTTTTGAAAAATCTGGCTGTAATTTTTGGATTTAACATCATGGACATATTTTATATATGTTTGAAAAATGTTATTTTTCTTTATACCACATTTGTATGTCCCCCTTCAATTCCCAGCAATCTACTGCTCACACAAAAGTCGGACACTTTGAGCACATCAGCAGTTCACATTAAATTCCTTTCAATAAGGAAGGTGAACAATGACTAAACTGGTTTAATTTTAATTATGAACTAAAATTATAACTGATATTTTATACCATGTCATATACCTGCCATTTCAAGAAATAAATTATAAAGAGGGATTCCTGACCTATGAGAGATCAGTCTAGCAACCTTTGTCTTCAAAACCTTGTTCACATGACTTGTCCTTATGCAGGTGAGTACCCTGGTAGATCCTGAATAATTAGTCTTTCTGTGAGTGGCATGAATTTTACCCCCTGGTGCAAAAGAACCAGCTCAATTCCTTGTAGGCCCCCATTTTGGGGCTGTTGTTCTTATAGGGTCAGCAAATATTATACACAGGCCAGAATAACAGCCATTGGCAGTGCAATGGTTACTTTGATGCAGATCCACACCTTGAACCTAAGTTGGAGAGAGAGAATTTCATTTCTTCAACTCCTCCCCCCTTCACAAAACATAATTACTTAGGCTTTAAGTACATGAGGTGAATTTGACCCTAAAATCGTAAATGGAGAAACTGTATAAGTGTAGTCATGACTGTCTGGAATATATATTAGGACTATGCATCCACTTAAGGAAATGTCTAAAAAAACCCAGAATTGAGTGAGATTATTCAATACTTGGCTAGCATGGTAAATTGATTAAACAAAATATGATATTGACTGAGTCATTCATGGAACTAGAGAAGAAGGGATCAGCTGTAGGTTACATACTACAGAAAGAAATAAAACGTGCACACTTTATTTATTCAGATTCACAGGTTTCCCCCCACTATTTACTGCAAACTCCCAATGGATGGAATGAATGCCGGTGGGAAGGCATTCGCTCATTGCAGGAGCACTCCTTTGTGGCCAGGCATGGCATAGCAGTTCTCCGCATCTGTCACGTCCTGCAAATGATCATTCTGGTGGTCTCTCTTGCTGCGACTCAGCCTTCTGGCCAGCTCACAACTTTGTTCCCCAAGAAGGGGTGGACCGAATCCACCAGAAAAGAGTTGGATATTGTTGCAGGGGTCTTTGGCCAACCCTGGGCCCTGTGATCCTTGCACCCTCTTGTCTCAGGGCTTAGAATAATAGAATTGTAGGACTGGAAGAGACCTTGAGAGGTCATCTAGTCCAGTCCCCTGCACTCATGGCAGGATTAAGTATTATCTAGACCAGTGTTTCCCAAACTTGGGATGCTGCTTGTGTAGGGAAAGCCCTTGGCGGGACGGGCTGGTTTGTTTATCTGCCCAATCCGCAGGTTCCGCCGATCCCGGCTCCCACTGTCCGCAGTTCGCTGCTCCAGGCCGATGGGAGCTGCTGGAAACAAACCAGCTCGGCCCACCAGGGGCTTTCCCTACACAAGCGGTGTCTCAAGTTTGGGAAACACTGATCTAGACCATTCCTGACAGGTGTTTATCTAACTTGCTCTTAAAAATCTCCAATGATGGAGATTTTACAACCTCCCTAGGCAATTTATTCCAGTATTTAACCACCCTGACAGGAATGTTTTCCTAATGTCCAACCAAAACCTCCCTTGCTGCAATTTAAGTCCATTACTTCTTGTCCTAACCTCAGAGGTTAAGTAGAAATTTTTTTCTCTCTCTTCCTTGTAAAAACTTGAAAACTGTTATCATTTCCCCTCTTAGTCTTTTTTCCTACTAAACAAACCCAATTTTTTTTCAATCTTCCCTCATAGATTAACAAAAATGATTAAATGTAGAAAATATATTCTTCTCTGGACTTTCTCCAATTTCTCCACATCTTTCCTGAAATGTGGCATTCAGAACTGGACACAATACTCCAGTTGAGGCCTAATCAGCGCGGAGAGGATCAGAAGAATTATTTCTCGTGTCTTGCTTAAAATACCCCTGCTAATACATCCGAGAATGATATTTGCTTTTTTTTGCAACAGTGTTACACTGTTGACTCATATTTAGATTGTGATCCACTATGACCCCCAGATCCTTTTCCTCAGTACTCCTTTCTAGGCAGTCATTTCCCATTTTGTATGGTGGAACTGATTGTTTCTTCCTAAGTGGAATACTTTGCATTTGTCCTTATTGAATTTCATCCTATTTACTTCAGACCATTTCTCCAGTTTGTCCAGCTAATTTCCTATCCTCCAAAGAACTTGCAACCCCTCCTAGCTTGGTATTCTTCACAAACTTTATAAGTGTAATCTGTATGCCATTATCTGAATCACTGATGAAGATATTGAACAAAACTGGACCTCAGACTGATCACTGCAGGACTCCACTCATTATGCCCTTCCAGCATGACTGTGAACCACTGATAACTACTCTCTGGGAATGGACTTCCAACCAGTTTTGCACCCACCTTATAGCTCCATCTAGGTTGCATTTCCCTAGTTTGTTTATGAGAAGGTCATATGAGACAGTATCAAAAGCTTTACTAAAGTCAAGATATATCACACCTACCACTTGCCTCCCATCCACAAGGCTTGTTACCATCAGAAAAAGCTATCAAGTTGGTTTGACACAATTTGTTCTTGACAAAGCCATGCTGATTGTTACTTATCACTTTATTATCTTCTAGATGTTTGCAAATTGATTGCTTACTTATTTGCTTCATTATTTTTCTGGGTACAGAAGCTGACTGGTCTGTAATTCCCTGGGTTGTCCTTATTTCTTTTTTATAGATTGGCATTATATTTGCCCTTTTCCAGTCATCTGGAATATTTCCCATCTTCCATTACTTTTTTTAAAGATAATCACTAATGGCTCAGATATCTCCTCAGTCAGTTCCTTGAGTATTCTAGGATGCATTTCATCAGGCTCTGGTGACTTGAAGATATCTAACTTGTCTAAGTAATTTTTAACTTGTTCTTTTCCAATTTTAGCCTCCTTTTCCTCTTCTCAGGAGCCTTCACACCACCATATCAATGGCTGGTAGGGAAATTTGGGCCCTTCCTCTACCCTGGGCTCCAGAGAAGGGACCCTATAATCAACAGCCAAGGGCTGCTCAGTCCAGCTTCTTGCTGATGCTCTCCTGGGCTACTTAGTCTCTCTCAGGCTTTATAAGCCAGGGGAGTGCACAAGGGAGACAATCAGGGGCATGACCCCCCCACCCCAAATCTTCATGAGTCCCTGCAGCCCAGGTAGAGAGGAAGCAACATAGAGGCTGGCTGAGTTCCTCCTCCCCCATCCCTATAGCAGCAGCCTGCTGCTTCTCAATCCCTGCTGCTGGAGTCCCATGTGTTGCCTCTACCTCCACTCCCTGACTCACCTCAGCTGGAGGGTCTGAAAAGTAAACAGCAGCACTGGGACTCCAGCAGCAGGGAAGGAGAAGCAGCAGCTGTATGAATGGGAGGAGGAGGAGGAGTTCAGCCAGCTGCCTTGCTGCTTCCTTCCTCCCCGGGCTGCAGGGAAATAGAGAGTGCTACTGCCGGGGGAGCCGCTCCCTCCTTGCTGCTGGGCATCCCCCACCAGAGGTGTCCCAAGAAATCTGGGATGGGTGAGGGGAATCACACAAACCTTTCATTTGTGGATTTTTAAGTTGCCCCTCCAAGAGCAGTCAAATTTAAATTCCTGCTTATGCCCCTGTTCTAGATTAATGATTATCTCAGGGCTGGGACTCTCAGGCCCCTCTCCTGGAATCCCTGAACAAAATCCCAAACCATACAACACAAATGTAAACCCATTTCGGAGCTCCTTGGGCTTGACCAACACCTATCTCAGATTTTCTGCTCTGTTCTTGACTGAATGCCTCCCAGTGCTCTCTCCTTAGATTTCTAGTTTCTGCCTTTTTGTCAGGGCTTTCCACCAAAGGCTGCTCTACTCTGGTGGCTGTTCCATATACTCTATAGCCTCCTGCCAAGCTTCAACTCTCTCCCTGCTCTCTAATCCCTGCAAACTCTCTTCCTGCAGCCACCTTCTGCTCTGAACTTCCTGCCTATTTAATAACCACTCAGCTTCTCCAGCTGGGTTTCATGTTTAATTAAGTCTGAGGCTCCCATCAGAAGCCTCCAGAGAACATAAATGGCATCTCATTCCCCTATTAACCCTTTCAGGGCCTGTGTGGGGTACAGAGCAGGATTATTTTGTTCTATTTCTTTATTTTTCTTTCTTCAATGGCAAATAGTGTTCAGGAGTCTAAGGGGGCATATGGGTTTAAAACCTAAACAGAGAAAGGAAAAGGTGGGTAATGGGTGAGCATGGGCACTCATGGCAAGTAAGAATGAGACAAAGAGAGGTAGAGCTAGTGACTCAGAAACAGCCCCCCAATACATAGGTAAGAGTGTAGGGCAAGATGCTTGAGGCTTGTCTGACTGAGGCTTGTAGGCACTAAGAGAAGGCTACTGCTAATACGCTAGAATTTACCCATTGTCAGCACTGGGAACATTGCCTAGTCCAGAGAAGCCTTCGGAGGACTTCTGTATGCAACAAAGATGTTTAGTGTTTATATTAAGTCTCATGAAACTAAGCAAGTAGCTGCACTTTTCTGCCTGTATTGAATGACATATAATCAAATCTCATTTCTTAATGTTACTTAAAATAAAATAAAATTCCACTTTTTTTCTCCTGCTGATGATAGCTCATCTCAACTGATTGGCCTCTTACAGTTGGTATGGGTACTTCCACCTTTTCATGTTCTCTGTATGTATAAATATCTTCTTGCTGTAGGTTCCAGTCTATGCATCCGATGAAATGGGCTGTAGCCCACGAAAGCTTATGCTCAAATAAATTAGTCTCTAAGGTGCCACAAGTACTCCTGTTCTATTTAAAACATAAGAATGCATGCACAAAATAAAGTTTGAATTTTTAATTCTCCCAGGATGTGGGAACACATGTAGTTTTGTCTGGATCATTACATCTGTATCCAGAAGTCCAGATTGTGTATTAGTCTTGGGGGCTCAGGAAGGATAATGTAACATGATCTGATGGCCTGCTTTGAAGACACGGTTTGCAATATGGAACAAAAACAATGAGGAAATGCCATGCACAACACATATGGTAGATTCTCCTGCAACTGAATTATTTAAATCAAAACTGGATGTCTTTCTAAAAGACATGTTCTAGTTCTGCCAGAAGTTATGGGCTTGAGGGAGGATTTACTAGGGGAAATTCCAAAATTCTGTGGCCCATTGTTATTTAGGCAAGCAGACCTTTTGTGCATCGTTGTCATGCTATTTGGGTAGCTCATGACCATGAGTACCAGCCTCAGGGCAGACTGCCAAAAAGCAGGACAGACACCCCAAACTGCGGTGTGTTCTATAATTAGATTTCACCAATGCAGTAAGAAGTGTGAACTCCTAAAGCACTGTAACAGTCTTACCATAGAGTCACAGAGAGTCCTCCTGGGCACTCCAATGTATCTTGCCACCCAGGCAAGCTGGACTTAGTGATAAAATCGTCATTTACACCACAGATCACAAAATATTCAGGTTGCTCCCAGCCCCAAGAGACCATTCACTTACCCCAGGTCAATTTGTACCTCAGATCTCACAACAAAGACAAAACCTATAGGCAACATTATAGTAAACAAGCTAAGGATTTATTATCTAGGCCTTCATTTCCCCTCTGGTAAAATGGTTTGGACGAACGAAAAAATCTCCCCTTTCCAAGACAAATAGAAGTTCTGAACACATTTCAAGGGACCATTTAAGGTGAAATGGCCCACTAACCCTTTCAGTCATAGGGGAGAAAAGAAGGGCGTGTGTGTGGGGGGAAGCAGCTTGAATGGGGGTTGTTAGTAGATTACAGATTGTTGTAATAAGACATAAATCCAGTGTCTTTATTCAGTCCATGATTTTTAGCATCTAGTAAAATTATGAATTTAAGCTCCCAGGCTCGTGTTTTAAAGATCTTGTGTAGATTTCCTTTGAAAATGAGAAGTGAGAGGTCAGATATAGAGTGATCTTTTTGTGAAAAGTGTTTACCTACAAGTGCTATGGTGTTTTTGTCTTTTATCATTTTTCTATGTGAGTTCATTTGAGGTGTAGTGATTGTCTGGTTTCATTTCCTTTAAATGCACATCCTTAGTTGTCACCTACCACCCCACGCTGGAAATCATATAAGGTATCATAAACAATTACAACCCACACTCAATGCAGACCACATCCTGAAAGAAATATTTCATGAACCCCCTTCTGATAGCCTCGACACAACCCCTCAGTTTCACCAAGCTCATCAGAATCAAGCTCCCCACAGACCAGGATACACCATCCTGTGTGTACTAGAAAGCAGCACCAGACCCTTCCAGAATGATAGATGCAAAACCTGTAAACATATCTCCATTGCTACAATGATCAACACACCTTTCAAGATCCATGGGTCCTAAACATGCTTATTACAACATGTGGTGTACCTCATTCAGTGCACTAAATACCCCAACAACTACTATGTGGGTGAAACCAGACAATCACTATGCTCTTTAATGAATGAACTCATACAGAAAAACGATAAACAAAAACACCATCTCACTTGTGTGTGAACTCTTTTCACAAAATCATAACCAGGCCTCACCCTCAAAGGAAATTTGCAGAACACTTTCAAAAGATGAGCCTGGGAGCTTGAATTCATAAGTTTGCTAAATTCTAAAAATCATGGACTGAATAAAGACACTGGATGTATGACATATTATAACAATCTGTAACCCACTAACAACTCCCTAACTACTTATCCTATACAATCTGTTCCACCTTGTGTTTAGCTGTGACACACTGAGTACGTTTCCCTGACTTGAAGAAGAGCTCTGGATAAGCTCAAAGATTGTCTCTCTCACCAACAGAAGTTGGCCCAATAAAAGATACCTCACCCACCTTGTCTCCCTAATATCCTGAGACTAACATGGCTACAACAACATTGCACACAATAGTTAGTAATTTATTAATATTTATTTTTAGCAATGTTTGTTTTACCTGAAATCACATTGCTTTGGAAAAGTTAATCAGGTAAATCCTGATCCAGAATTCCTTATGTAACAAATCCCCCTTTTACTTCAGGTAGAGATATCAATGCATAACGATTGCAACTTTGGGTATTAAAGCCACTAGAGGAAAAGTTATTTGGCTTATCAGTGATAACTGATAGCTCTGCATGCATTCCTTGGTAATCCCATTTGTGAAACATACGGCCCAGACTCATTTGTACTGTAAGGGTGCTGAGCATTACTTTGGTGATACAAGGTAGGTTCACAGAGCAAACTTAACATAAATCACTAGATTTGGATACCTTTATTCATAAAAAAAAATATAACTTTACTCCGTGAGTGGTTTCTCTGAAGTCAATAAGCCCACTCCTTGAGAAAAATGACATGCATTGTAAATAAGGGTTTCACAATGTGGTCTTACAGCAGTATTACATGTCTGATTCGCTGCAAAATGGTAACACATCAGAGTGATAGCATTGGACACCCACTTGGCACAAGTGGAAATGACTACACAAGAGACTGAAGCCCTTAGTAAGTGTGTGTAAAACAAAACTGTCCAAAGTCGTTTACTGCAACCATACAGAATGGAGAGAATGTTTTTCCTCTTGTAAGTTAGATTTAAATATCGACAGAAGAAATATAAAGAAAGTTTAAGTACATAGCATAATTTTAGATGCTGTATAAAAATGACATTTTGGAGAAATATTGATCAGACTGGCTTATTCTTCTAACTGGGGAGCTCAGAAAGTGGTGAGATGGGGGCTAAGAATCAGCACTGCTAGTGTAAGGGAGGGTACGTCTTCACTACCCGCCATATCGGCGGGTAGCAATCAATTTCTCGGAGTTCGATATATCGCGTCTCATCTAGACGTGATATATCGAACTCCAAACGCGCTCCCGTCGACTCCGGAACTCCTCCACCGCGAACGGCGGTGGCGGAGTCGACGGGGGAGCCGCGGACGTCGATCCCGCGCTGGGAGGACGGGTAAGTAATTCGAACTAAGGTACTTCGACTTCAGCTACGCTATTCACGTAGCTGAAGTTGCGTACCTTAGATCGAACCCCCCCCAAGTGTAGACCAGGCCGGAGAAGGAAGCTGAGTTGAATCAACTAAAAATCTTTGCTTCAGTTATAGTATAGCATATTAACACAAAGGGCCCAGAGCTTGAGCATCTTTTACTAGGAAAGCCCGGTGGGTCTACTATGGCACAGACCTTTGTGACCCTTCCATCTACTTGAAGTGTACGTTTCATTTGGCATACAGTAGAATCTCAATTTTTATGAACACTAATCTCATGAATGACCAGTTACATAAACCATTTTTCCCAATGGGAGAGGTGGGGAGAAATCACACAATGAAACCAATGTCAATGAAGAATAAGTCAATATCTTTTCACATTCCAATGTTGTTAGCGCATGAGAAAGCAGTTTGCAGTGATTTAAAGGACAAGAAGAGAGTGATGCAGTATGCCATACTGCAGCCTACTGTAAATTTGAGCTGTTCCGTTTTATGAACATTTTGATTTTATGAACTGCTTAATCCCCAATTAGTTTGTAAAACAGGGATTTTACTGTAAATGCTGAACAGCTAATCTTTTTTGTTACTAAGCATAATTATTAGCAACACTACACTATGCATATGCACAAAAAACAATCCAAAGGCCAGATCCTGTGAGCTAGTGAGCACTTCCTGCAGTGTTCTGAGTAAACCAGAAATGAGGACACCGGAGCCTGATCCACAGACCACTGAAGTCAATAGGAGGCTGACGGTCTTCATGTCTGGGGAATGTTGCCAAGTGGTCAGGGGCTTCGGCTCTTCAACATGTGGGAGCCCAGGGGTTGGTGGGGAGTCCAGGCCCTCCCACTGCACCAGGCTCCAGTCCAGGGCCCTGTGAGGGCAACAAAAGGGTCTGACCCCAGGGAGCACCTTAGGGCTGCCTTCTCTGGGCCCTTTCTACCACTCCCTCTTCTTCAAAGTTTGCAGTCTGTCACAGGAAAGTTTGGAGGGTGTCAGCTCACTGCTTGGCACTGTGACGCTGGCAGACCAGCTTCCAGCTCATACCAAGGCCCATAGGCCTCAGCTGAACAGTGACAAATGCATAGCTGGAAACTAATCTGGCTCACACGTTAGTATTGTTAAAATAGGTATTAGATTTATAAAAATGTGTTTAGACTTTATAAAGTGCTTGTAAATTGCTGCATGCATTAATCTCACATACACTTTATCTGTATCCCATGTTACAAGGTAATATTAAAGTGTTTGAAACTGTAAACCCTCACAGTCAGGAGAGAAGAATTGCCAAGGTTTGATATACTAGTCTGCCACAGGAAGTGTTATCTGCTGCCCAACAAAAGAAGGTCCACAGACACCAGACAAACCATTGCGGAACATCAGAGGTCAAAAGACTTTGTTGATTGCTCTGCACGCTTCAATGAAGAGGAAACGTGCATGGGGATTCATCACATCAGCTTGAACTCTAAGAGAAGGGAACAAAAATCCCTGACAGGAAAAAACTGGATCTTTGCACTGCCTGGACTCTCAGGGTAATGATTACTAAGGATAAGCAAAAGATGCCTCATACTTGGCCCAAGTTAGCCCACAAGGACATATAGAGCTTGCTTATTATAGAGTTTCTATCACCTTTTGGAACCTAAGATTGTAACTCAATTATGTGTATGTTTATTTGCTTTAATTCTTATAAATGGCTCATTTCTTCTCTTAATAAATAAATCTTTGATGTTAGATATAAAGTGCAATTGACCTGGGGTGAGTGACTGGTCTTTTGCAACTGGGATCAACCTGAATATTGTTGTGATTTTTGGTGTAAGGGACCATCTATCAAAAAGGGAGGTTTACCTGGGTGGCAAGGTAGACAGGAGTGCCCAAAGGCACTGCCTGTGACTCCATGGTTAGGCAGTTATAGTGCTTGAGAAGTTCACATTTGTTATTGTGTTGGTGAAATCTAAGCACACAGCTCACACCAGTTTGGGGTTTGTACCCTGCCTCTTCACAATCTGCCTGAGATTGGTCCTCATGCTCCAGAACCACTCCAGACATCTTGGCAAGCCTCTTTGCAGCTGAGCATGGCATGGTAACTCTCTCCTTCTTGGGGCAGCAGCTGCTTCCTCTCATGCCTTGGCCCTCCAGCCAAGTCAGCTCCAAGTCTCTCTCCTTCAAGGGTAATCCATAAACAAAACACAAGGAATCAACACACATAAACTGTGTTAGTATGTGAGAGTGGGAAATGCCTCCCTTTCAGGGTCTATCAGAGGCAGGACCTCCCTTCCCTCAGGGAAGGACCTTCAGTCAGCTGCTGATGTGAGATATCCTACCTTTCCTCAAGAGTTGCAAGATAAAGGTCTTTTCTCTTCCCTGGCCTGCCCACAAGAGGGCTGCTCTGCTCCCTTTCAACTCCTCCTCCAGTCTGTGTGGCGGGGTTGAGGGGCTGGGTGAGCCTACAGCAGCTCCTTAACTCCTTGTTGCCCAGTGCAGGGTCTGTATATCCGATCAATTGACCCCAATATGCCTTTGCTCATTCCTTCCTCGCCCTGCGGGGAGCATTACCTTACCATATAGGATTTTTTTTCAAATACAATATATTCTCACCATTAAGGTGCTCTTCTATATTGCTTATTTTGGTGCAGCAGTATGTCTTGATTCCCAACCAAACCTAAAAAATGCCATTGTAACAGCTGCATTTTATCAATACTTTTTAACAGAAATTCAAATTCATGCCCATCAACAATGTTATGTGTGTTTTGCTCTGCTTAATTTCTGGAATGCAATATGCCAGCATGTTGCAGGTAATTACAAGACATGATTAAGATTATTCTGCATGTTTCTCTTAGAAACTGCTTCAGATTCTTATGAAGTACACATGAATTATGCCACGGAGAAGCTGAAATGTATTTTAAATCCTTCATTCCAAAGCACTGAAATGACTTTGAAACCTTCTGATGGATATAAACAAATCTTTAGTCAGTACCATACTTCACAAAAATAAATTGTTATAGAGGTTTTTTGATATTTACATTTCAAGGTCAGAATTCCTGATAGTGAAGGACAAATCTCTTAAATCATGAATGCATGTAAAATTTAGATTGCAAACCTAAGGGTAAATTTTCAGCATAGTGCACAGAGAATTAAGCATGTAATTCCCATACACAATAATGAGAATTCTTGTCTCATTCCCTGCATACTGCATTAAAACTTTACCCCACAAATTTTCTCTACTGACAACTGGACTTTTCTTTTGTATGTATGGTAAAAAGTCAATTATCTTTATTTCGTGTCATAAATAGACAGTTGCACTTTCTATGTTATTTTCTTCTGCTAGCTTTATGCATTTAATGAAAGCTTAAAGAAATATTACAAATGCAGCATCATGTATGTATCAACACTAAACTTGAAGGATAAGCATACTTAAATGTCATCTTTCGTAACTACAAAAAGTCAGACCTTACATAAATTTAGATAAGTTGTTCCACCTTCTACAATAATTTGCACAAATTTAAACTTGATACATTACCAGTGATGTGCTGCCAGTAGTTAAACAAGCAGCTCCCAACCCCCTGATTCCCTTTAGCCTTTGAAAGGTAAAATTCACCTTAAAAAACTTTTGTGGTGGAATTTTATCCAGTGGACCAGCCAGAAAACACGACACATGAAAAAGATAGTGTAAGCCATCAATTCAGTAATATTAAATCTTCCATAAGTCAGGCATGATGTTTACAACTGAAAGTGAGATCTTTGTATGAAGTAGTGACTTTTTCTTAGCTGCCTGCAAAATTTCATTTGACAAGTGCACACAAATTCACCCACTGCTCCTTCTTATTTTTATGACCATAATGGAGTTGTGCATCTTTCCAAAATATTAATTGACTGGTGGAATGAAGTCTTTAAATTCTGAACTATGCTAATTAAATAGCCTGCCCTCCTGTTCCAGTGTGTATTGCTAATATGCAGTTCAGTAACCCTAGCTGCCATATAGTCTGCCAGTAATGGCACTGACCCAGGAAAAGAGGCTTCCTTCATATATTTATGTAACATACATCTGCGTGGAGGTTCATGAACTGACTTTCCTTGTATTGTACAGAAGCACAAAATAACCTATAACTTTTCCTTTGTTGTATGGATGAGAATTCTTCTTTGACCTTATGAATTGCATTTATAAAAAAACCAACCAAACAATAATAATAATAGAACAATGTTGTGTTATCTAGGGCTCAAACCTACTCCAAATGACATTTATGATATTTTTACAGGATTGGGCCTATAATTTGTGATTTTGAAAATAGATGGACAGATATAGGGTTTGAGCCTATACCTACTGAAGTCAATAGCAACGATCTCCTAACTCTGATAGGATAAAACTCAGTCTCCTGTTTGGAAAAAGTGTTGCCCATAAACACATGCATGACTCACACTGATTTAAGGAGGAATCCTAGTGAGGTATCTAAAAATCAAAACTTGACCCATATTACCAGGAATTTATATCTTATTTCAAGAACGGAATGAGACTTAACTGTCTGATGCTAGAGCTATTTTAATTTTCCCTGGCCTGGGAGTAAGCACAGAAAAGTCCTGAGATTGTACTGAAACACTGCAATATGTTAAAAAAAATGCATAATGCTCAATATATATTGATTGAAAACCTTTAGTGAAAGTCATATATAATGGATACTACAATATGTGAATTTACATGGAATTAGGACACAAGATACTTACTGGAATCTTTGCAGAACATACATCACTAGACACATACTTCAAGAACAATGGTTGGATATGTCAGAGGTCCAGATAAGTAGAACAACACTTGCTCTCATCCTTCCATATTGGTGGATCAATTAGGCTACATATTATAACACAACATGTAGCCATCTCTTCCCCTATGGGACATCTCTTCCCAGAGGGTAAGTGCATGAGTGACACTTCATACTAGACACTTCATTCAGGATAAGCAGCAAAGAATCCTGTGGCACCTTATAGACTAACAGATGTTTTGCAGCATGAGCTTTCGTGGGTGAATACCCACATCTTCAGATGCAAGTGGTGGAAATTTCCAGGGGCAGGTTTATATATGCAAGCAAGAAGCAAGAGCAAGATATGAGGGTTTAGTTCAATCAGGGGGGGGGAGGCCTGTTCAGCAGCAGCTGGTGAAAAAACAGGAGGAGAAACTGGTTCTGTGTGGCAAGCCATTCACAGTCTTTTTGTTTAGTCCCTAAACTGAAACTGATGGTGTTAAGATGATATATATATATATATTATATATATATATATATATATATCAGGATATAATTTGACACCATTTCTCCAGCTTCCAGTCTACAAAAAACTTTGAGTGGAGTTACTATCTATATGGCCCCAATTCTTCCCCCTCCCTTTATATTTTTTTTGGTGACTGTGGTTCAGGATATAGGTCACCATCAGGATTACAATACTAGTGACACGTGTTGTATTTAAGTGAGTTGGATTGAACACTAGAGAAAGGAGAATGAAAAGTTTTTGTCGTAAGAGGTGGATTTTTTTGGTGCTCTAATTAATGGACAATGTGATATGGTAATAAAAGGTTCAGGTTTCTTTTTTAATGTTTTATTTTTGGGGAAAGGTGTCAGGTAGAATAGAATATGTCCTGGAAATTTAATTTCTCATTTTTCTGAGGCTCTAGTCTTGGTGGAAGGGAAGGTAGAGTGCAGCTTCCTATCCAGGTGGGGTGAGAAATCTATGAGTTAATTACTGCACAATGGGAGGGGTGTCCCACACTTTGGATCATAGATTTTAATGGGGAGGGGTTGGCCTGTAATTCTAGTTTACCTGAGCTACTGCACTTTATTTTGCCAGTGCACACAGATTAACATTGCATATGCTGAAGTAGTTCATTGCAGCTTGTATGACTAACATCCAATATTCACAATACTCTGTGTGCTGTACGAAGAATGACAATAACAAATGTTCCACTATTCAATCAAAATACATTTTCCAGTTAAAAAATGCACAACAACAAAAAACAACAACAAAATCACCCTTTGTTGATGCATCTCATTAGTTGAAATCTGTGATAAATTGTTTAATCACCTGGCCACAGAATTCAATTTATGGAATCTTTTCATTTTAATAGATAGTAAAATAAATTAGGTTTGTTCTGTTAGTAAATTACACTTATGTGGAATATTTACATTTTCTACCACATATGAGAATCTCTCTGGAATGCCCTCACAGTATTGTCACATTAGAATCTATGTTTCAGTGGTGTGTGTGTATATATATATACATATATATATATATTCCCTAATATTGTGAATTTAAATAACTATTCCAAGTGGTATAGAAAAGAGATCGTTTGTAGTGTAATTTGTGAATAAATTGTCTACATATGCAAGGTTTGAAAAAACCAAAAAAAATGGGTAACTAAAACTAGAGTTTAACACTTATTTATAAGCAGAGATAACAAATTAAAGTTATGTTTAGAGCTGATCATAATATTACTAAATAATCTCTTAGGCCATGATGCTGCAAAGACTCATGCATGTGCTTAAATTAATGCACATTGAGTAGTCCTACTGAAGCAAATGGACTAGCAGTGCTTATAGTTCAAGCATGTACCTAAATCTTTTGCAGGATGAAGGCCTCAAAAAGCAACATGATATGTATATAATCATGTTACATACAGAAAAACTGCAAAGATAAAAATAAAAAGTACCTGATCTGTCAAAGTTTGACATATTTATTCTCTTGAGTAAAGATGACTACCATCACAGTTGGATTTCCACTTCCCTGACATGACTCCCATGCCACAAAACTGTAAAAAAATAAAATAATAATAAAAAATGCTGCTATTTTCATCTAATTGGTGACTACTTAGATAAAATCTGTTCTCTAACATCTATCTACATTTTTTTTTTGACTAGCAAGCAATTCTTCTGAGGTAGCACTGACAGCTTCAGCTTATTTCCAGACACCGAAAGGATACATCAGGTCCCCCAAATTGGTTATGGCAGGCTCCAGTTAACAGTCTGATTTTCTTAGTGATGAGAACATAGATGAGTGATAGAAAAACTTGCTAAGAATAATCACAGAACACATTGCTCTCCCCTGTATTTAATAAGCAACTCTGAACACAGGCTAGTTAAAAATCAATTTTTAATATAAAGTTTGTTTTCTTTCACAAAAATCAACTTGTTTAAAATTAAATTTGAATTTCTGACAGTCTCCATCAAGGCCTAAACCTGTCATACTCTATTAACATGATTTACTTAAACAAAAAATGAATATGCCAAATCAATGAGCCCTCCTGAAACTCTATTGAGTTAAAGTTTGGATTTTTATACAGAATAAGGGAGATAACATCGTTATCTGTTGAAGTCAGTTTTTCTAATTATTATACACACATATATATATTATACACATATATATTTACACACACTTTATGCAGGACATTAAATACATTTAGTCTTGAAAATGGAGTGAATACTAGTACTGTATTCACTTTTTTTCAAATGTCAGTATTTTAAGTTTTGTTGTGCAGAAAAGCTTTTGCCTTAATTACTTTTGGTTTCAGTTTAGTAGCAGTAGTTTTATTTTCACTTTTGCAGTCTATACATCATTTAGCATTCTTCAGAATGTAACTTTTAGTGTTTATTTCGATTAATATGAAATTGAGGAAAAAATCTGGTAGTTTTAGTCAACAAATACAAAACAAGTTAAAATGTTATTTTTGAGGTTTTTCTAAATTGAATTCCAATTTGTGTCCCAATGCTACTTGACACATAATGTAAATAAAAAGTGAAGGTGTTAGTTTGTAAATAGAATCATAGAAATGTAGGACTGGAGAGGAACTCCAGAGGTCATTTAGTCCAGCCCCCTTCACTGAGGCTGGGCAGAGTATACATAGACCATCCTTCACAGGTGATTGACTAATCTGTTCTTAAACAGCTGCAAAGTCAGGGATTCTATAATCTCTCTTGGAAGCCTATTCCAGAATTCAACTATCCTCAAAGTTAGAAAGATTTTTTCCTAATATCTAACCTAAATCTCCATTAAGCTATTTGCTCCCTGTCCTACCTTCAATGAACATGGAGAAAAATTGATCACCCTCTTCTTTATAATAACTTTGAACATATTTAAAAACTGTTATCAGGTCCCCCTCTGTCTTCTTTTCTTGAGACTAAATGTGCACAGTTTTAAGAAAACTATCATTCATCATATGCTATCAAAATGGAAAAATGTAGAAATGAATTATCTGAATGAATGTATGTTTAATAAATGTATACATTTATAGTATATTCTTCCAGTTAGCAAAGTGTCAATCAAGTATATAGGCTATATTTTGTTGCAAACGAGCATTAAATCATACTTTAATGCTTATACCAACCAATGAGAAGGAACCCTTCTTTGGGAAATGAACTGAAAAGTAAAATGGAAAACATAATTAAAGTGATGATTTAAATCAAGGTTTTCTGATTGCTGATTTAAATCAAGATTGAAAGTGGTGATTTAAATCAATCCACCTTGTTTAAACATATTAAAAATACCCAGTTAGATGGAAGTGTTAATCGCAATAACTAGCTCCTTTGCAATTCGATTTTTGTTGGCTCAAATCCTTACCCAGGTTTCACTGAATTTTTCGTGACTTGGGTGGAGGCTTTATCAGAATACAGACCAAGGCCCTGGTCCTTCAAGTGCTCCATGGCTGGATTCAATTGACCATTGGGGCCTATGATTTAGTTGGGGATTAGGTCCTGCTTTGAGCAGGGGGTTGGACTAGATGACCTCCTGAGGTCCCTTCCAACCCTAAGATTCTATGATATGGGCAGGGCAGCAGTGGCCAGCACATCCCTTGTCCCGCGCCACTTCCCGCAGCCCCCATTGGCTTGGAGCTGCAAACTGCGACCAATGGGAGCCACAGTCGGCTGAACCTGTGGACGCAGCAGGTAAACAAACTGGCCCCGCCTGCCAGGGGGCTTACCCTGATGGACCGCATGCCAAAGGTTGCTGATCTCTGTTCTACCTCATGCAAGCATTCCACTGTTGTGTGGACTCGCTGATGTGGTTTAAGTTTGTTAGTGCACTTTGATCCAATCCATTTAAAAAAGAACTAGATCAAACTGCATTAATGAATTGTTAATACATATCAGCAGGGTCCTCATGGAAAGTTGGACCAAAGCAACTAATGTGGGGTAGATTAATACCCCAGCTTGCTGCAAACTAATTGGTCATGTAGACAAGCCCTGAGACATTGTCCCCAAAATACCCAATAGGCTGATGGTTAGGGTACTCAGCTGGGAGGTGGCTTCAAGTTCCTTATCCAAATTAGGAATACCAGGGATTTGAAAAATTCACCTACAGCCCAGGTGAGTGCCCTTATCTTTGGGCTATTGGCTATAATGGTGCGGGGGGGGGTGGGGGCAGGGTATCTCTCTGTTTTTTCATGACAAAGGGCTGACCTGGTTTGTGTGCCTAACTCCAGGAGAGGATTCATGGCTCTCTTGACATTTCCTACTGACTAGCTTAGGTGGCTCCGCACTGAGATTCCTAGATTTTGAGCATAACTTTCAAAAGGTATGTCTACACTTACAGTGTTGTGGAGAGTACAGACACTGCCTGACCAGCTAGCACATGTATAAGTAGCAATGCAGATGGTGAGGCATGGCTTAGGAAAGTAGCGTACCCTACACACCTGCACCCTAGCTGTATATACTTACCCGGGCTCTCTACACACCCAAGCTGTGCCTCCCACTTCTAACAATAGCAGTGTAGCGTCCCACTGCCTCCCTGCTGCCAGATCCTTTCACTGCAGTGTGTAGCTATGTGTGTAATCCCCATACTCTACATGTTGCCCTAAGTGCAGACATTGCCTTTAGATGCCTCACTCTGCCTATGCATTGCATAGGAAGCCTGGGTGCCTAACTCATTGCTAAGGATTCCAGTAGGCAGCAGGGAACTTAAATCCCTTGGTGGATTGAACCCCAAGTACCTAAATAATTTTTAAAAATGGGACTTAGGTATGTTTGAAATTTCTACCACCATACTCCGTAGCCATTTTAACTAAGGGATAAGTAGTTACTAAAATATAATTTCCTGGATTGTTTATGTTTCAAGTGAAGAAAAAAAAACTATAGGGATCACCTTCTGAGAAAAAATGTTAGGATAAAAATAATAATAGCTAGCAGTTTGCAACTTCAAAATGGGGTATAGATATCAACTAACATCTGCTGAAATGATCAGTTGCAACATGTTCTTAATATTCTTGAAAATCAAGCTCTGCATGTGCACAATTGGACTGCCAGAAGCTAAAGTGCCCAAATATGTTGACACTTTTTAAAATGTAGGTTTCAGGCCTCAAGTCTGCAAAATGAAATATGCAAACATATTCCTGTGCCTAGGTGGAGCCTCACTGATTTCACCCAGGGGACAGCCTTGTGGTTTTCTTTGCAGGATTGGGGCCTAAGTAACTTGCCACGGCACATAACAGATCTGTGACAGAGCTTGGACCAGAACACATGGGTTCCTGATTCTGTCTCATGCTCAAGTCAATAGCTCTTTTGACCTTACTAATATTTCTTCTAATGTACATATGCATATCTGCAGAAAAATAAAATGGTTGCTATGCCATCTGTTGTCTAAAATTTAAATTAGCACATATATAAGTAAGCAGCATGTGAAGACCTTTGTACAGTATATGGAAGAAGAATTAATAAAACCCAGTGATAATATCAAAATTCGTAGTGTGTTTTTTTTTAAAGAATGACATTTAAAATTAACAATAGCTGGATACAAATGGCTAAGAATAGGTCTCATTCTGGATTAAGGCCTGGTCTACACTAAGGGGGGGGGGTCGAACTAAGGTACGCAAGTTCAGCTACGCGAATAGCGTAGCTGAACTCGAACTACCTTAGTTTGAAGTACACACCCGTCCAGACGCCGCAGGATTGAAGTCCGCAGCTCCCCCGTCGACTCCGCCACCGCCGTTCGCGGTGGTGGAGTTCCGGAGTCGACGGAAGCATGTTCGGAGTTCGATATATCGCGTCTAGATTAGACGCGATATATCAAACTCCGAGAAGTCGAACGCTAGCCGCCGACCTGGACGGTAAGTATAGACGTACCCTAAGTTAAACAGACTTAATGAGTTTGAAAGATTCAAAATTGAATAGCTAAGTCTTGCAGACATTCTTTCCCAACACTCTGGAAAAACAACTAATAAGGTTGTGTGGTTAGGATGTCTTAGAAGTGATGATTATTTTAAAATTTCTAATATATATAAACATATGTTTCAAAAGAATTTCAAGGTTCAATTTTGGATGTGATTTACCTATACATCCTGACATCTGATGCTTGCACTAGGAACTGCACTCATGCAAGCCAGGCATGCTATAAAATTATGTTTGAAAATCAGGAACAATAAAATAATGTTGGAAATGAACAGGACTTCCAAACATATCATCATTTCTTTAAACTCTATATTAAATTTCCAAAATAGGTAAAAGCAAAATAAATAATTTAAACTTAGATCTAACTTTGGGTTTATGTTCAAAATCTTTGCCAGTTTTCATAGATTTTCTTCCAAACGAAATGCTTCAGTGCATGTTATAGAAAATAAGCAAAAATACCATCACCCTTTACTTGTGAGCAACTTCAGTACCACAGTCAGAAGCTAGAGTTGTAATGTAACAAAGGAAAAAGATGTAGAAAGGAAACAGATTTCCAGCATCTAAATCAGGGATCGACAACCTTTGGCAAGCTGCCTGTCAGGGAAATCCACTGGCAGGCTGGGACGGTTTGTTTACCTGCAGTGTTCGCAAGTTCGGCCGATCGAGGCTTCCACTGGCCGCAGTTCGCTGTTCTAGGCCAATGGAGGCTGCGGGAAGCGGCGTCCAGCACATCACTCAGCCCACGCTGCTTCCTGAAGCCCCCATTGGCCTGGAACAGTGAACTGCAGCCAGTGAGAGCTGCGATTGGCCGAATCTGCAGATACTGCAGGTAAACAAACTGTCCCGGTCCGCCAGCGGATATCCCTAACGGGCCGCATACCAAAGGTTGCCCATCCCTGATCTAAGAGATGAACAATTATTTTCCAAATTAAGGTTCTGAACCTGCATGTGATTATGAATCTGATTCAAAGCCCAATGAAGTCAATGGAAATCTTTCCACTGACCTCTGTGACCTTTGTATTATACCTTTTGTGTGAGTGGATCCCTGTGCCTTTGCAGAGCCCATTGAAGTCAATGGGGTCCCTTGCAAGCACCGACTGTCTGCCCGTTGTGACAAAGTCCCTCTTCTACCTTGGTGGGTCCTGCGCTTCTTGGCGGATTTGCTCACCTCAGTGATCTTCCCCGCTGGTGGAACCCACAGTCTGGATCAGCTCCTCCTGTGTCTGATCAGGAGTTGGGAGGTCTGGGGGGAACCCGGGCCCACCCTCTACTCTGGGTTCCAGCCCAGGGCCCTGTGGATTGCAGCTGTCTATAGTACCTCCTGTAACAGCTGCATGACAGCTACAACTCCCTGGGCTACTTCCCCATGGCCTCCTCCAAACACCTTCTTTATCCTCACCACAGGTCCTTCCTCCTGGTGTCTGATAATGCTTGATTGTATGATAATTCCTCAATCCTCCAGCAGCACACCCTCTCAGTCTCAGCTCCTTGTGCCTCTTGCTCCCAGCTCCTCACACACACTTCTCTCCTCTGGCTCCTCCTCTCCTGACTGGAGTGAGCTCCCTTGTTAAACTAGGTGCCCTGATTAACCTGCCTTGATTGGCTGCAGGTGTTCTAATCAGTGTATCTCTCTCCACTGCCTTCTAGAAAGATCTTAATTGGCCCCAGGTGCCTTGATTAACCTGGAGCAACTGCCATTTGGTTACCACGGTGCTAGGGATTTGTTTAGCCTGGGGCTAACATACCTGTTCCTCAGTACTTTACTGTAGCCATCTGGCCTTGCCCCATCACACCACTCATAACAAGTTACAGGATCAAGGCCTTTAGGTATAGAATGTTTGCAAGGGTTTCACTCTTCAAAGAATCCAATTAGGAATATTTTAACATTATGTCTGATCCCTAAATCCAAGCTCAGGAGAGGAGCAGAAGTTTGCAAATGGAGCACTTTCTTTTTGCTCTGTGTTCCATGCAGAGGATTTGCAGGCAGAAGGAGGTGGGACATTTAATTACACTGGGGAGAAACCAAGTGTTCTGCCCCCAAATGGACATAAACCAGAATTGGTCCCTAATCCTACAAATGGATCCATGTTGGACCCACATCTGTGGGCAGGGTTTTAAATTGGATTGGTTTTGGTGAATAAAAATGTTATGTTTTATTTAAGAAAGATAGTTGTGTAAATTAGGAAAATCTGAATTAAAACAATTGTAATCCTATAAAGATTATGCATGTTAATTTTATGCTTTATGTAGTAATTTGTATAAAAACTGAAGTTACAAGAATTTGCTAAAGGTAGAGTATTCAAAGGATTTATTTTTTAAATTCAGAAAGAGTTAAAGGGAACTGACCATCTTTTAAAGGAAAATATAAATCAGCAATGGGGAATGGAGTTTTGTTAGAATAAATGCAACTGTGTATTAGATGATGAATGTTTAGGAATCTTTTTTTCTTGGAATGTTGAATACTTATTACAGCTTTGAGCTGAATGATGCAAGCTGGTTGATATTTGTGTGGTTTTCCTTTGTATTTTTTTATTATGTCAGAACAGAAAAAGGAAGGATTATCACCAAATGGTAGCACTCCTACCATTTATATCCATGGTAGCTGGGATGATGGACAGAGAAGCTGTGCAGCCATCTCAGGCAAATAGACAGATATTCGTTTGATCACTGGCCAAATTTTCACAAATGTTCATATTAATATATTTATTAATATTACATTTAAAATAAATAGAGTCTTAAATTGATTACATGTTCTCTATATTTATTAGTGAAAATTCCTACAGTGCCTGATACTGAAAATCTTATGAGAAAACCTGCAGGGGTCAATAGAACATCATGTGGGTCATTGTGAGTTAGGGTATCAGACTGGCATTTATTGCTTGTCCCCTTATATGAGATGCATCAACCAGAAAGAGAGCATATCCCAAATTAATCTTAAATTTAGAGAGATACTGTAAAATGTTGGTTGAGGAGAGCACTGCAGGGGTATATATATATTCAGAAAACACTTTGAAAAATATTCAGACTCACATTGTTTTAAAACAACATCAGGAGACAATAATTATATCTATTCTAGTAATAGATTTGCATACAATGTCACATTCAAATCCAGTCTGAAACTCAGATTTATTATCATCGACATGATGAACAAGCATCTGATATCCTATGTTTATATAGAACCCAAGGTCTAGGCTACATCTAAAACTTAGATCAACCTAGCTATGTTGCTCAGTAGTGTGAAAAATTCAGATATAGTTAAGCTGACCGAAGCCCAGGTATAGATACTGCTATGTTGACAGAAGAATTCTTTTGTTGACCTAACTACTCCCTCTCGAGGGGGTGGATTTGCTACAACAATGGGAAACCCCTTTCTGTTGCTCTAGCAAGGGTCTACAATACAGTGGCATAGTTTATCAGTATAAGCATATCATGTTGCATAAGTTCTGACAGATGAAATGAGAGAAGCCAAGAAGAGAAGTGTAACATAAGAGGCAGGGAGTAGGGCATGTTTTTTTTGGCTTTTCCAGTACACCCATTCATCATAAATTTCAACCTTTCCAGATGAAGTCAATTCACTAGGAAGGTACACAAATAAAAGTAGCATTTATTCTGCTACACTAGTTTCTATCTAGCCGAGAACTATCACATGGTTCATTCCAGATTTGCACTTTATACAAATAGTAAATTCAGTTAAGTGAATTGGCTAAATATTATGGCAGAAACAAGTAAAGGTATAAGGCCCTGACTCTTACTCAGTCATATTGGCTTAGAAGTGAAGTTAGAGTTATACAGATGTGAAAAAAACGTTGTGACTGCACTGTGATGGTACCACCCATAAGGCTTTATGGACATATGCTTATGAGTGTATATATATGACATAACTGGAATATGTTTTATGCTACATATGCCATGTTACATATTTCTGTAAAGGTTATGATCTACTGAATCTATTAATCCTATTGGATGCATGTATCATTTTTGTATTCAAAGTTATGAATATTGGCTGTGTGCTGGCTTGATTTCTAAGTAACCTTAGTAGAGCATTTGGTCAGTTCCTGGAGAAAGGAATGTTGAAACTAAGTACCTAATCAGGAAACACTTAAAGGACAATGAAACTTGGAATGCACCATCCACATATGGAGTCTACTTGAGGACGTTCAAGGTAGCATGTGACCCATGGCTGCTACCTGGTAAGAAACTGTGAGTCATGCATGGACATGTGACTTGCCCAGGTGACTCCAGAACTCCATCTTGGAGCTGGATTTTGCAAAGGAGAGAGGAAGGGGTCTCCACCCACAAGAGAGAGTCTATTTAAGACCATGGGAGACCTCTCCACCCCCAAAGATACCTAAAAGAAACTGGAATAAAGGTCAGTGACTGCAAGGGGTGCGAGTGATTGCTGGACCCAGACTAAAAGGAGATTAGTCTGTAAAAGGAAGCTTACTGGTGAGATTATCTGTATTCAGTTTGATTAGACATAGATTTACGTGTTTTATTTTATTTTGCTTGGTGACTTACTTTGTTCTGTCTGTTACTACTTGGAACCACTTAAATCCTACTTTCTGTATTTAATAAAATCACTTTTTACTTATTTATTAGCTCAGAGTATGTGTTAATACCTGGGTGGGCAAACAGCTGTGCATATCTCTCTATCAGTGTTATAGAGGGTGAACAATTTATGAGTTTACCCTGTATAAGCTTTGTACTGAAGTCTTAAGCTGACAGGGCAGGAGAGCAGGGGCAGAAGTAGTCTTGGCACATTGGGTGGCAGCTCCAAAGGGGGGTTCTGTGATCCAACCCGTCACATGCAGAATGAGACATTATATAATCCTGAACCAGACTTAGGATCTGAGCTCTTCTGAAAATCTCTTCACAATTGTAAGTGCTGAGCTTTCTTGAAAATCTGACTCATTTACAATAAACTTAAATGGCACGATTCATATGTAAATTAACAAATGTTTAAAAGTGGGTGGCTCACATTCTTCTTTCACTTACATTAGTTAAATTTCTACAGCTTTTACTAGGTATTTCACCTTTATAATTAACAGCAGAGTTTGTCTCTCTATATATTTTTAAATTCCATCTCAGTTATTTGAACAAATCAATTCTGAATGAAATAAACAACATAGACTTCTAAGGTAAATGAACTATACAGTCTCCTTTTCTCGGGATTGATATTTTCATGCTCATGTTCAGGAGCTTTAGTACTGATGCAAACACACTGAAATCCTTTTGGACAGTAAAAGCAAAAGTGCAATTTCAAAAGCAAACGAGAGAATGCTCTCAAGTGTTTTAAACCATGCAGAATTTACTCCTGTTTCTCAAAAATCAACAAGTCAGATTATGTAAGATGGTGACAACTGGTTCTCTCCTTTGAATTTTCAGTAGCAGTTGACAAAAGTGGTTCAGTTCTCTACTCAGTCTAATTACACCCAATTTCCCCCCCAAGATTAAAATACATAGAGCCTGAGACAAATGTAATTTAAAACTACCTAGTGGGAAAGACACAAAAGTAGTTTAGTGCCTCAGCTTAAATGAAACAGTACACAACAAAGAACATTATGCACCGTGGGAGGAAAAAGAAAGTGCATCTATAGGGAAAAAAATGCTCTGCAGTCTTGTGTTGCTCTTCAGTTCTGCTAGTGGAGAGGAACTAAATGGAATAGATCTAGGAGGGTTGACATGCTGCTCCCTCTCCTTTCCCTGACTGCAGAAAGTCCTCCAAAGACACACTGCAGGGTCTGGAGGGTCACAAGAAAAGCAAGAAGAAATAGGGTCAGTGGGGAGATAGATGCTTTCCTCGGTATTGGATCCCTTCTCCCCCAAAACCTATAAAGATTTCCACATGCAAGATAAGCTAGCTCTCAGTGTTTTACATGAGTACCCCTCACTATGTTGAAGGACCTCCCACTGGAAATGTTTTGGGCAGTCACTACTAGCAAAGTCATGGCAGTAGAGTTTCAGTCCTGACTGAGGCAGCCATATTGTCATGAGGGAGAGAGAGAAAGAGGGCCTGGGCAGCTTCATGTGAAGATGGCCCAAAATTTTGGCATTCTGTATTCACAATTTTTCTGCAAACAATATATGTGATTCTTAGAACTTATTCTGAAGTTCTGTCATTCTTGCATACTTTGTTCTGAAACCTTGGGATGAAAAAAAATGAACAGATTATTCCACGTGCTTATTCCAGGAGAATGAGAATGAGACACAGTGTTCAGGTAAACTTTTTTGTTCCTTTGTAGCATTTGACTCAAAAACCCTCCTATCTCTCCCTCACTATCTGTTTCCCTCCCTCTGTTATGCACATTTTATCTAACCTAAAGCTTGATCCTACTGTCCTTAACTCCCATTATTTTCGGGTCCGATCTTGTTCTCATTTTACCCAACTGCAAAATATCCCATTGGCATCAATGGAAATTGAATCAGGGCCCTGAACAAACTGAAGTGAGGGTTGCTTTATATATTGCAGGACTGGACTGTTAAGTTGTAAGAGTCTTTGCATAGGACTCGTGAGCCAAACTCAGAGTGAACATAATATAAATTTAATTCAGTCTAAAGCGATGTAACTTGCGCATTAGGGAACAGAAGCTGTACACATGCTAAACCAGTTTAGATTCCCTTTACACTGCTTTATACTCATACTCAATATTGTAGCACTGTTCCTAATGCTCAATGCCCTCCATGCACACTCACTCTGAATTTAGACCATTGTACTAATAAAGTCCAAATTAGGTAATTCCTATTTTGGGATGCCTGCAGAAAGGAGGCTAGCGTGCAAAACAACTAACAGAAGAGGGTACAAAGGTGTAAAGACCATACCTTGTTTTACTGTACTTATTCTTCCAGCTCATCAGCATCTAAGCTGTGATATCTTAGATTCCTTTGTCATCATTTACACATTGGTAAATGGGCATAAATGGGTAAAATGGAATCAGAGTATAAGGGAAACTAGGGGGATGTAAGGCAGTCCAATGTAAATATTTTTTTAATTTGGTTGGGCATTTATTGTTTGCCTACAAATTGTGATGCACTGTATAGGTAGTGTGGTCTGTTGTAGGGGCTGTGTGCTGAGCCAAGTGGTCTGGTGGACTAGAATGTGAGCTTATTGATGAGGCTCTAGCCTGCTATTCTTTCATCCCTAACGTCTTTAGGATCCCTGGACAAGGGGGTGGGACTAACTCAAGTTGAACAGGGGTTTAAAAAGCCAGCTCCTAAGCAACCACAGGAGCTAGTGAACAGAAGAGTTTAGAAAGGGAGAGTGAGAGGCACATACATCTAATAAACATATTCTAAACATAAGCCAATATTCCACACACCCCAAACAAACAAATGGAAAAAAAGGCAAAGCAAAACAAAACAAAGTATGCAAGAAGTTAAAATAATGGTAGTAGCAGTCCAGCATCAGAGTGGGAGTTATTCAGTTTATTGCACTGAATGCAGCATGTACGCTACCTGCCTCATGGGCAGATAATATAAGTGTGCATATGGTGCAAGCAGCAGAGCATGAGTACGGGCTCTTGAGGTCAGAGTGGCTGAACTAGAGTAGCTCAGAGAGATAAATGTACATAGACGAGACTTTCAGGGACTGAGTAGAATGGTCCCACTCCCAGTCTGATAGCCTCTGTGTTGTTGAGGAGGATGAAAGTCTTGAAGAAGGAGAACATGAAGCTGGAGCAGAGAGAAACAATCCCTAGTTGGGACTCTAGATAACGTCATGTTGTCCTCTTATACTGAGGATATCCCTACGGGGAAGGGAAACACATTTGCAAGGAAGAGCCAAGTAAAAGTAATGCAGGATTCAATTGTGAGAAATATAAAGATAGTTGGACTTGTGATAACTGAGAGAATCTCATAGGAAGTTGCCTTTCAGAGGATAAAGATTGAGGATCTCACAAGGCATCTAGACAGACTCATGTGCAGGGATGAGGAAAATCCAGTGGTCATGTGACATAGGGAAAGGTAGGAGAGAAGTCCTGGAGGCCAAATTTAGACTGCTAGGTAAGAAATTAAAATCCAGGATCTCCATAGTAGCCTTCACTGAAATACTTCCAGTTCCACACACAGGGCAAGTTAGACAGGCAGAACTGCAAGGTTTCAATGTGCGGATGAGATAATATAGGAGAGAAGATTTTAGTTTATTAGGAACAGGGGGATTCTTGGGAAAGGAGAAGCCTGTACAGGAAGTATGAGTTCCACCTAATCCAAAGGAGAACCAGATTGCTGGCATGTAAAATTTAAAAGGTTATAGAGGATTTGTTAAATGAAGGGGTGGGGAAAAGCCAACAGGTGTGGAGGAGCACATTGTTTGGGCAGAGACATCCCTTAGGGACTAATTTATTAAAAGGAGAATTCTATATCCTAATAAAGAAGATGGGAAAGATGTTGGTAAAGTACAGGTAGGAGCTAGAGAGGAACAGTCAAATGTAAAGGGTCTTATTTAAATATAACACATGAAAGCAAGCAACTCAATATTAACAAAATGTACAAGTGCTTGTATATAAATGCTAGAAGTCTAAATACTAATATGGGTGAACTTGAATGAGTATACTGTATAATTGGCCTTGCAGGAACTTGATGGGATAAGGATAATCAATGGGACACATTAATACCAGGGTACAAAATATATAGGAATAACAGAGTAAGGTCATACTGATGGAGGAATGACACTATATGTGAAAGAAAGAATAGAGTCAAATAAGGTAAAAATCTTAAATGAATCAAACAGTACCATAGAATCTGTATGGAGAGAAATTCCATGCTTGACCAATAAGAATGTAGTAGACCAGGATGGTGACAGTGATTGTGAAATGCTCAGGGAGATTAGAGAGACTGCAAAGGCAGAAAACACAATAATAATGTGCAATTCCAACTATCCTCATACTGAATGGGTATGTGTCACCTCAGGAAGTGATAAAGTTTCTTTACACCATAAATGGCTGCTTCCAGGAGCAGTTTGTCCTGGAACCCGCAATGGGAGAGGCAATTCTTGATTTAGTCTTAAGTAGAGAATAGGACTTGGTCCAGGTGGTAAATATAGCTGAACTGCTTGATAACAGAGATCTTAATGCAATCAAATTTAACATCTTGTTGGGGAAGAGGGGAAAAGTCAAACAAATCCATCACAGTAACATTTCATTTCAGACAGGGGAACCATACAAAAATGGAGAAGTTAGTTAGATTTGAAATTTAAAGGAACAGCAGCCCAGGTGAAATGACTGCAAACTTCATGGTGACTATTTAAAAACATCATAATAAAAGCTCAAACTAAATGTATACCCCCAAATTAAAAAAAAACTCAGTAAGATGATCAAAAATGCCACCATGGCTAAACAGAAGAGTAAAACAGGTGTTTAGAGGTTGTCAGGGTTCCCTCCCTACTCTGAACTTTAGGGTACAGACGTGGGGACCTGCATGAAGATCCCCTAAGCTTATTTCCACCATCTTAGGTTAAAAACTTCCCAAGGCACAATTTCTCTTTTATACCTTGGATTAAGTAATGCTGCCACCACCAAGTGATTTAAACAAACATTTAGGGAGGGCCACTTGGAGCCCTACCTTCCCCAAATATCCCCCCAAATAACACCCCCTTTTCTGGCCAGGCTTGAGAATAATCCCCCAAGCTCCTACACCCCCTTTCCTGGGGAGAATAATATCCTCATCAATTGTTACAGATGAACACAGTCCCAAACCCTTGGATCTTAAAACAATGAAAAATTAATCAGGTTCTTAAAAGAAGAATTTTAATTAAAGAAAAGTTAAAATAATTACCTCTGTAAAATCAGGATGGTAAGTACTTTACAGAATAACAAAAGACTCAAGAACACAGAGGATCTCCCCTCTAGGCAAAACCTTAAAGTTACAAAACCAGGCATAAACCTTCCTTTTACATAAAGGAAAACACAAGCCAAAATAGAAGTAAACTAATACATTTCCTTGCTAAATACTTACTAACTCTATAGGAGTTGGATTGCTTGCTTCCTTGATTTGACTCCGGCAAGCAAGCAAGCAGAACAGACAGACCCTCACCCCCGCCCCAGATTTGAAAGTATTTTCTCCCCCTCTTGGTCCTTTTGGTCAGGTGCCAGCCAGGTTACTTGAGCTTCTTAACCCTTTACAGGTAAGAGGATGTTGTGCCTCTGGCCAGGAGGGACCCAATAACACTGTATACAGAAAGGTGGTCACCCTTCCCTTTATCTTCATGACAGAGGCAAAGAAGCATCCTTTAAAAAATTGGAAATCAAATCCTAGTGAGGAAAATAAAAGGGAAAATAACCTCTGGCAAGTCAGGTGTAACAGTATAATAAGGCAGGGCAAGAAAGAATTTTAAGAACAACTAGGTAAAGACAAAAACTCACAGCATTTTTTTTCAAGTACAGCAGAAACAGGGAGCCAGCCATACAATCAGTGAGGCCACTGAACGATTGAGATGCTAAAGGAGCACTCAGGGAAAATGAGGCAATTATGGAGAAGCTAAATGAATTCTTTGCATCAATCTTCACTGCAGAGGATGTGTGGGAGATTTTCATACCTGAGCCATTCTTTTTAGGTGACAAATTGAGGAAATCTCCCAGATTGAGGAGACAGTAGAGGAGGTTTCAGAACAAATTGATAAATTAAACATAAGTCACCAGGACCAGATGGTATTAACTCAAGAGTTCTGAAGGAATTCAAATATTAAATTGCAGAACTGCTAACTGTGGTATGTAACCTATCACTTAAACCAGATGACTAGTGGGTAGTTTATATAATGCCTTTTTAGGTGATCCTAGCAATTACAGGCTAGTAAGCCTAATTTCAGTACCAGGCAAATTGGTTGAAACTATAGGAAAGAATAAAATTATCAGACACATAAATAAACATGATATGTTGGGGAAAAGTCAACATGTTTTTTGAAGGAAATCATGCCTCACCAGTCTGTTAGAATTCTTTGAGGGAGTTAACAAATATGTGGACAAGGGTGATTTAGTCAATACAGAGTAGTTTGACTGTCCTCACTAAAGGCTCTTAAGTAAGCTAACCAGTCATGGAATAAGAGAGAAGGTCCTCTCATGATTCAGTAACTGGTTAAAAATAGGAACCAAAGAGTAGGAATAAATAGTAACTTTTCTCAGGGGAAAAGGGAAATAGTGGGATCCAGCAGCCCCATTGGCCTAGAGCAGTGAACCACGGCCAGTGGGAGCCACAATCTGTGGAACCTGTGGAAGGAGCAGGTAAACAAACCAGCCTGGGCCCACCAGGGGCTTTCCCTACACAAGCGGCGTCCCGAGTTTGGGAAGCACTAGGATAAATAATAAAAGAGAAAATATCATAATGCCACTATGTAAATCCAGTGTAGTTCTGTCACCCCACCTCAAAAAAAGATTTATTAGAGTTGGAAAAGGTACAAAGAAGGTCAACAAAATTAGGGGTATGGAACAGCTTCTATATGAGTGGAGATTAAAAAGACTGGGACTGTTCAGTTTATAGAAGAGGCAACTAAGCGAGGGATATGATAGAGGTCTATAAAATCATGAATGAAATGGAAAAAGTGAATGAGGAAGTGTTATTTACCCCTTATAACACTAGGCAGTAAGTTTAAAAAACCAAAAGGAAGTATTTCTTCACACAGTGCACAGTCAACCTGTGGAACTCACTGCCATTGAATGTTGCGAAGGCCAAAACTGTAAATGGGTTAAAAAAAGATATAGATATGTTCATGGAGAATAGGGCCATCAAGGGCTATTAGCCAAGATGGTCAAGGATGCAACCCCATGTTCTGGATGTCCCTAAACCTCCAACTGCCAGAGGCATCTGCACTGGCCACTGTCAGAGACAGGATACTGGGCTAGATGGACCATTGGCCTGACCCAGTATGGCCAGTTTTATGTCCTTGTGCAATAATAATAATGCCATTTCTTTACTGTATCTTGCAGGGTATCTATTTCACTGTATTATGGAATAATATTCCTATTTATTGTACTGACATCTCTGATGGACTGAATTTGTTATTCATCATAACAAAAAAGCACATCATTAAAATATTATTTAGGATTATATGAATACATATCAGTACCAGCTTTTTCTGGATATGCTGTACTTAGCATGTGTATGTGACCGTGCATTTTGGGAAATCAGCTATTGTGTTTACACATGCATGAACAACCACAGATTTTTCAAGCTAATTGGTAATGTGTTGCCCTTTTCAAGAGTAGGATTCAACGTTTATTAATAAGCTAAGAGAGGATGCAGACATTTCAAAGAGATATTATTTTTCCTAGTTAAATATAGTTTGGTAATTCATATTAATATGTTTTAAGACAGATTTATTTTATAAAATAGATCATTATTTTTAGTAGCATTAAATATTTACACTATGGTAGTAACCAGAAGCCTTACTGAGGAGACAAAGCCCATTGTGCTTGTTGTTGTCCAAACACAGAGGCACATGATTTCCGCTCTAAAGATCTCACAATTGAAGATTAGCAACATACTAATGGAAGGAGATGGGAAACCAGTCAGATATACAATCTTACATGTATTTGGAGGTTTTTTAAAACAATGGTCAAGTAAATAATTATGCTTTACTATTATTATTATTATTTATTTATTATTTCTTTTAAGTCATGGTTTTCGCTAATAGGGTCTGTCAGCTCCCTGGAAATCTGGCCTACTCTGTAAATACTAGACTCTTGAGACAACACCAGTTGTTAATAAAAACACATTTAGCACCATATTCACCTCTGTAACTCCAGTGTTATGCCAGTATAATTCCACTGATTTTTTTCAGTGGAGCTACATTGTCATACAACTGGAGTAACACTGTGGTGAATCAGGTCCTGGCTAAAACAGCCAAGAAAGGCTTATGGGCTTCCAGCTCCTCACATGGCCCAGCAGTGGATTTAAGGGAAGAGGAGTGTTAGTTTTCTGGGTACTGAGAGGCTAGGGGAAAGCCTTTGCGGACTGCGACTGAAGGCCATGTTATATAAGGGAATTGCTTTGTTTTGGTGCTACTCTTGAGTTGTCTGTTTAACCAATCAATTGTGTCCTGACACAAAGGCCTGAAACAGAGTTAGACATCGCTTTTGTTCCTTCTGGGCTGGTGAGAAAGCCCATGAGCTTACAGGCCCATTGCTCTATAGTTTAGACTTAGGACCTGGTTCTGATCTCGTCAATCATTAATGATGCTCTTGTAATCAATGCCAAGAATTTATTAGCCACTTACATATTTGTTAATATGGAATTTACTTCACAAGAGGGAGTGCTGGTAGTTTGGAAATCTGGTTCGTAATTTGACATACAATATTTAGCCACAGTATGTGGCAATAATAAAATATTTTGGTCAATGATTTTGATTTTCAAAAGAGCTCAACACTGGCCTAACTGTGCTCCCATTGAAGTCTATGGGAAGATTTTTTCAATGGTTTCGTGGTTCAGTCCTCAGTCCTGACCCAGACTGCTGTCTGCAAAGGGACTTAAAATCAGCCAGATCTTCCCTCATGAGTGGTTCCACTGGTATACAATGAGTCCCTATGTGGCATAGTAGTTCCAACCCCAGATCCCCTCTCCGGAAGCCCCAGTGTAGGAGGCATACTGGGCATTCCTGGGGGAGGAGGGCTAGGCAGGAACAGAGGTGCTGGAACTAGGAGTGCTGCCGCACCCCCTGGCTTGAAGTGATTTCCATCATATAGAAGGTTTACAATTTGGTTTGGTTTGATAGTTCCAGCACCCTTAGGCAAGAATAGTTTTGAGCAGTCACATCTTCCTTTTGGAAGAAGGCTAGTTGCATTAAATCAACTCTGTAACCCATGGCTGATCTAAACTGGGTCAAGAACTGAATTAGCCCCTGGCCAGTCTCACCACTGAGGAACTATCTCAGCTTCACTTCCCTTCATTGCTGATTTAGCTGCTCCCAGGGATACTGGGCACAGTTTAGGTTTGAAAAACAAGAATTTTTTGTTATTTTTTGTAAAGTGTTTGGATTTTGTTTGTTTTCTTTTTTAAAAAAAATTTTTTGGCTGTATTTGGTTGTTTTGCTATATCTTTTTTGTTTTTCTGTATGATGTATAATTTTATATAGATTTATTAAAAATCAATAATGGCATGGATGGGGAGAAGGCTTATTGACCAATTGAAACTTCAGCGCTGGAGTCAAATTCATTCATTCTTTACTGCAGTACAGTCCATCTGAGTCTGTTTCAGCAGTGTAACAAAAGCAGATTTTGGCTTTTGATTTTCTTTAAATAGATATTTTCTAAAATGTAATCATGCCTCTTTCTTTGCCACAACACAAAAAATCCTGTTACAGATTAACATAAACAGATAAGTGCTACATTTTAAGTGGTGTTAATTGTAAATGAGAGAGTATTTTACAATTTCAAATATTTTGCATTACCCAAGCAAATTTAGGTGCTGGATATGTTATAGCTCAGAATTTCATTGATTTAGCATAGTTGCTAGGGCAGGTTATAACAGATCATACTGAGAATAAGATCAATATCTGCAGGAATCAGTGCATAATGCAATGTTCGATATACGATGCACTTAATTGTATGGAAAGTTACCAATGTCATTGAAGTGCTATGCATCTGTGGTGTATTCTGTTATGACTATTAAGAATGTTAAATACCAATATGTTCAGTGAAGGCTTAGGTGCACATTGTGCCTTCCTTACTCACAACATTGCGATTGAGGACTGCTTGAGGAGTAAGAAACCAACATGAGTAAGGGTATCAGAATCTGGCCCTGAATAATTTAAAATAGTTGCTGTCAGTGAAAGGATATTGAATAGGGTTATACAGTCTCTCACATGCATAAAGGAATGACAGCTGTAAACAATGGGTCCAATTTGCTGAGGTTCTGGTCACCATTAGGGAGGTGGTGTGTATAACAGACTGACAATTTCCTGCAATATCCTTGTGATGGGGCTCCATTCACCACATTGGTGCCCCCTAATGACTATTTTGGGGAATAGCTCCACAGGTTGGTACACCTTCTCCCAATGGTGCCTCACCCACTGTCACATCAGCTCTCTGACCTGCATCACTCCAGGGACTGCAGTGTCCTCTTCATGACACAGCCCTCCAGCTGTGTCACCATCTGTGCTACCCCCTTCCAGGATTTAGTATGGCAGTCCAGCCAGTTCCCCAGTGGCAAGTGGGAGGGACCTGGGCCCAACCACTACTCTGGTTCCCAACTCAGGGACCCTCTGAACTTCAGTCACTTACTGCATTCCTTTGCCTTGACTACCACTGCATTTCCCTGAGCCACGTCCCCACAGCCACAGCACCCTACTCATTCCCAGCAGCCTCTCTGGAGCTCCTTCTCCATTCCCTGGGTCTCTGTATGCACTGCTCTGTCCAAGGTGCTACAGGGTTGCAGCCTACTGAGGATACAGTCTTCTCTCCTCATGCTCCCAGCACTACTGACCTGGCTCTGCCCTGTGGCTCTTCTTATATGGGCCTCCTGGCCTGGATTGGCTACTCCTCAGGGCCTCTCTCCTATTGGCCGCTTTGCCAAACAGCCTCCCTAGGCCTCTTTTAACCCTGTACATACCGTGTGGGGCGGACACCCCATCACAATCTCGAATGAACTTTATCGAATTAAGTTAAACTTTACTAAATTAATTTTAATATCTTTGGATGCATTGTATTAAAATGCAGAGGCGTATGTGTTACTGTGGAACTGTAGGTATGGAACTCTCTTGGCAACATAGACCTGATCTACACTAAAGAGTTAGGTCTACCCATCTATGGCACTCAGGGGTGTGAAAAACCCATGCCCCTCAGCACCATAGTTAAACTGTCTTGACACCCAGTGTAGACAGTGCTAGGTTAATGGAAGAATTCTTCTGATGAGAACAGCTTTGCCACTGTAGCATTTCAAGTGTAGACATGCCCTGAATAATAAAATCTCTTGAAGATATCGGGAACTTCAAGGTCTTTTGGGAACAATACCTGTGAAGTGGTTTTCCTAGGAAGTATCTGGAGGTAAGGGCAATGCAACTGACCCCCTTGGAATACCCGCTTTCGAAGCTATCACCTGGAGGGGGGGAACTACCTGCTCCCGGAAACATCAGATCAAAGATCCCTGAACTGTATAAAGGGTGGAGTAAACAATTATGAGTATGCTAGTTTTGAGCTGAGGCTTTGCTGAATTTGTGATAGTAAAGAAAATCTCTGGGGTAGGGTTTTGAAGGACTACTTCTGCCAGAGCCCATGTTAGAGTTGCGGTGATATCTAATAAGCTTATTAGCATGTGTGTACATTATTTTATTGTCTTGATATATTTTCTCTATAGTGCTTTTACCTTAAGAATGAAATAGGCTTGCATAGAAAGAACTGTGTGGTAATTTATAACTGTTGACAATCACTGTCTTATCAGTCTCTGAAGTGAAATGACACCAATCCCTCCACAAGACCTCATCATCATCAGTACAGATTAACTGAAAGAGGATTTAGCTGCAATGAAGAAAGGGAAGGTGGCTGGAGGAGATGGTATCCCCCTGGAATTTCTTCATAAACCAGGGCTTAGGGGACTCCAATGGCTGGCAAAACTGTACACCAAAACCATGGAATTCAGATGCATCCCAAAAGCCTGGCAGGAAGTGATAGTCATTGCTATACTCAGACTGGGCAAGCTGACTGATGACCCAGGAAGTTATAGGTCAGGGTTTCTCAAACAGGGGTAGCCACTTGTGTAGGGAAAGCCCTGGCGGGCCAGGCCAGTGTGTTTACCTGCCCTGTCCGCAGGTCCGGTGCATCGCTGCTCCACGCTAAAGGGAGCTGCAATCGGCCGGACCTTTAGAAGGGGCAGGTAAACACACCGGCCCAGCCCGCCAGGGGCTTTCCCTACACAAGCGGCAATCTCTGTTTGAGAAACCCTGTTATAGGTTGATATCACTCCTGTGCCCGACCTACAAACTCCTGGAATGTATCGTTCTCCAGAGAATCAGTCCTCTCATTGAGTCAGTGATCCCCAAAGAACAAGTAGGATTCTGGCCTAAACGCATTAGTTGAGACCATTATTTGTCCCTTGTAATGTACATTGAGGCTGGATTCCAGAGGAAATTTAAGACTGGCGCAGCCTTTGTAGACCTGACATCAGTTTATGATACAGCCTGGATTAAAGGCCTAATGCTGAAGCTCACAACGATCATCCCCTGCCACAAAACACTATGCCTCTATTCTCTTCCATTCAGTTGGTTATACTACTTTTATCACTATGATCTCTCTATGGACAGAAGTATCCATACTCAACTTGTTGATGTCCAACTAAACACTGCAATGTGGGTGCATCACTGGAACCTTCAAGTCAACCCCAACACCTTGGTTGCCAGTGCTATTGCACATTGCTTACCCATCCATTCACTGCAATGCTGCAACTTTTTGGGAATTCCAGAGGATTATAGAAAATGAACATCTTCCCATTCACTAGGACCTTAACAATGTCCCTCACCACCGCCTGAAGTCGCATAAGCCCTTATGGTCTCACACATTTAACCTTTAACAATGCAACTACAACCCTGATGAAGACTGGAAAGCCAAATGGAGTTTACAAGAAGTCACAAATAAACACCCTCGTGAAAGATCTGACACAGAAGATCCCTGGCTTCAATTTTCCACAAAGCTCATGGGCAACCCTAAACTGTATCCACACAAACCATGGCCGATGCAGATACTTGCTGCACAAATAGAAAATTAAAGACTCTCCAGTGTGCGACTGTGGTCATCCAGAACAGATCATAGAATATATAACAACTCAATGCCCAACTTACAACTACAAAGGAGGCATCACAGCAATACACTCTGCTACTCCAGACGCAATTATCTGGCTTAAGCATCTAAATGTAAAATTATAGTTGTTGCTCTACATTTAGATCAGCTCTGTGAAGAAGAAGATTAACTACAGTTTATTCAACTGTAGATAGCCTTTAGCTGGGGAGGTGACTAGACTATGAAGATTTAAAATCTTGTTAACAGGTATGGTGTATTTTCAATCTAGTGAGTCTTTGAATAAATAACGCCTAGATTAGTTTCTATTCCTAACTGCCAATTACAATAATCCATTTTTTGTTGTTGTTGTAATCAATACCTAATGATTGTACAATACGTAGAAAATAGATATTAGAAAGTATTCTTCAGCTGTCGGGGCTATGTATTTTAACACTCTTAAAATATAGTTGAAATTAGGGCAATATTAAGACAATGCATGACTCTAAGCACAACCCATAGGAGGTCCTCATGGTTCCACGGCCACTCTATGGTCACATCTGAGTTCAATGGTTCTGACCTCCTTGGAGTGTCTGTAGGCTACAGAGTTCAAATGAAATGGGGCAATTCATACCGCTTGGAGCCATTGCTTCAGACTCTCCACAAACAGACATCTGACGAAGTAGGTATTCACCCAGGAAAGCTCATGCTCCAATACTTCTGTTAGTCTATAAGGTGCCACAGGACTCTTTGCTGCTTTCACAAACAGACAGGCATCAATTATATTTGGGTCATGTTTTCAAGCTTGCTTTTTTTATTTCCTCCATCCATGAGAGAATTATTTTTTAATTAAAGCTGCAATTCTGATCACATGTGACAGTAGGAACTAGAGCTGAAAGCAGAGGTCTATAATGTTTGTCTATGTCTTAATCCAGCCCTGATGGAAGCCTAGCTTGGAATGTGGCTTGTGATCACAATTCAGTTTCCAGAGGAAATAAATAAATATTGCAAAATAATTTGGTCCTCTATCATAATATATACAAAACTGGAATGGGAACCGAAAGCAATCAGTTGACTGTAATAACATTAGAACATGGGGGTTGGTGGAGAGGAAATTAAGCCATAAACCAAGGTGAAGAAGATGGTCAAATTGCATTTTATAATCAAGGCAACCAAAGGCTCGTAATAGATCAAAAAGAAGAGAGAGAAATACTGCATAAACACCTCAGACACAACATGCATAGAATAAACATCAACAAATTTTACAATGGTCACTCAGGATATAATTTATTAACCCAAAAACTAAACTGAACATTATCCAATAGAAGATTTTCAATAAGATTGAGCAGAAGCTGCACAGCAACAATCTTTTCTAACATGTTTGCCAAAAAAAAAAAAAAGAAAAAAAGAAATTGAGAAATATTGGATAATGGGAAAATCTTTAGCTATTAAATTGGTGAGGAGAGCTTGAATTATAGGGTCATAACAGCAGTTTTGCATGCATAGAAATTGCATTATTTTAGGCGCTAAAGAGTTGCTGATAATCTTTTACTCACTGTAATCATAACCCAAGAATATTACAAAAATATAGTAGTTACTTGGGCACATTCTACCAGCCTCTTGAAGAGCATCCATTGTTCTACTTATCTAATGGTTTTAAAACAGAGTATGTGAAGATAATAAATGGAAACTAGGTTTGTAAGGGGCACTGACCCAGTGTAGGACTCCAATGGGATCTGTCCAAGTGCTGTCATTGGTTATTTAACTAAGTTATAAAGACTTGTGTTACTCCTATATGTTTTCTACACATGAAATGGCTGCTGGCACACACAGCAATGCTTAGGGATATGCAAACAGTGTAGTGCTATGCAGTATTCCCTTAATGACTATAGAACAATGGGTAGGAGCAATAATCTTTAAACTATTCCTTTTATAAGAAATGCCATTTGTACTTGCTAATGTGATGGTAATAAAGCCCTGTTTTGACAAAGAGTAGAGTAGTCATACGGTTGGGACTTCTTTCTTCTCTCCTACCAATCTATCATCCATCACCTGGTCTCAGGGAATTAAAGGTATGAGGATGTTAACTATTCTTTCCCACAGCGGTGAGAAGTCTGTGGAGATTGGCTTAGGAATTGAGGGGTTGTTAGGCAGAGATAGAGATGTCAACTATCCATTTTTTAGGAGTGAGGTAAAGGGAGGTCAACAGAGATTTTCAAGTTATCCTGTTTAATGCAAGGTCAGAGGCTAATAATGTTATCATCATCCATGATTCAGTCATGTCTGAGACACCTCACTTAATATGTTTTACCTGGATATGTAACAGTATAAAATCATTATGAGTTCAAATATCTTCTGATGGGTGATCTGATGAAGTGTTGCAGCACTGTTGTTTGGATATCACCTTAAATAAAGGAGGCCTCACACTAAAAAACTGGATTTGTTTGAGTGTGTGTGAGTACTGGGATGTGGTTATAAAACATTGTTTTCTTAGATGTAAAAATTACTGCTCAGTTCCTGGTTGAAGTGATCATGTTCTTGGCCATCTTGTCTTGTCTTGGTATTTTTTGAGGCTGATCATCCCAGGCATTTTCTATAGCTATGCAAATGATGACTCTTCTAGATCAATTCTAAATCATCTATATCATATTATTAATTATTATTGTTATTATTTTAATTTATTTGTTTTATAGTGGCAACACCTATAGGTCTTCACCAGATATTTGTCCCATCATGCTAGACACAGTACAAACCTATAATCCCCTTTTCAGTGCTGTTTTAGTACCTATCTGATGTGCAGACTTCCAAAGTTTCTGTCACCTGGGCTCATTTTGTGGTGCTGCTGGTAGGTGCCCAACTCCTCTAAGTGTGGTGCTACAGAATAAAACTACTTGATGTTGCCTCCAGAGATACAAGTAGTTAACCACTCTAAGGCAGCAGCTACCACACTTGAACTCACAAATAATTCAAATTCACACAAGCAAACAAATTAAAAACCATAACTAGAAACTTTATGTAAGGATTTGATTAAAGAGAGATACACATTCAGTAAAAATATTGAATTGTTAAAGCGATTAGAGACATTACTAATGCTTTTTTAATTACTAAAAGCTATGCCAGTAAGTACACTACGTCATGTGACTACACACTCACCAATGCTCCTAATCAAAAGTGCCTCCCATCAGTTCCGGCTGTCCTCTATGTCTCAGGTATCCAGGTGTGGTGCTCATGAAGACACACATTGCAGGCCTGTAAGGGGATGCTGTTAGAAACACTGGGAATTGGCAGTCCAGGTCTTGATGTACCAGGTAGATGAAATCTCTTTCACAGGTGCTATGTGCCTTAATGATGCAATATCAAACCCTAGCTACATATCAAGCTATAATACAGGGCTCTCACTCAGGTTTCTTTTCTGGCTGATGCAGACAAGCAGGTCCTCACTGGGAACTGCTGGAGAGGGACTAACCCACCTGTTCCCTTGTGGAATTGGGCTGACTGTCTTTAAAGCTTGGAACCCACAGGTTCAGTTATAAGCTAGGCAGGTCTCTGGATCCAAAATCCGAGATCTGGTGTGGGCTGACTGCAGGGCAGGCAGGCTACAGGCAATGGCAGGAGAGACGGGTTGTCTCCTCTTGTTGTTGGCAGAAGGATCATATGGTCCTCTCCTGAAGTTTTTCTGAAGGCTGAGGTCACAGACAGGCCAGCTGCTGGGCTGGGAAGTGCGGTGTGGGCAGGATGTAGGGAGATCTTCTTGCCCCTCCACTCTACAAATGGTCTCTGCCACCTGCAGGGAAACCGGGCTATTAATCACCTCCATCCTGCTTTCCTGGGCATCTGGGGCTCTGCACAGGGTCAGAGACTGATTGAAGGCTGCCTGGATGTCTTCTGATCTCTGACTGGCTGCCAGGGACGGCTGCTGTCACTCCGTCTCCCACAAGTGTCACCTAGTCTAACTCCATGCCAAGATGCAGGACTTGCTGTGTATAAACCGTCCAAGAGAGATGGCTATCCAACCTTTTTTTGAAAACCTTCAGTGAAGGAGCTTCCATGACTTCCCTAGGCAGTTTATTCCATTGTCCTGCTGTTCTGACAGTTAGGAAGTTTTTCCTGAGATTTAATCTAAATCTGGTATGCTCTAATATGAACCTATCCCTATTGTTCTGCCCTTTGTGGCAAGAGAGAGTATTTTTTCTCCATCTTTTTTTGTGGCAGCCTTTCAAGTATTTGAAGACTGCTATCATGCACCCCGTTAATCTCCTCTTGTCAAAACTAAACATTCCAGTTTTTGACTGAGGTTGGATTGCTGTATGCTATTAATTAAACTTTGGAAATATGATTTCTTGTGATTTTAATATGTACAATTCTTTGGCCATGCAAATCCCAATTCAAATGCAAGGTAATTTGAGGCATAAGATGGAATCACTGTAAAATTTCATTTAACTGGTCTCTAAAATTTCTGCATTATTTATAGATAGAAATAAGACAAACAGTAAATCTAGAGGTTTTTTTATTACCATGTAATTTAAATATTTCTGACACAGATGTTTGTATTTATAATTGAAAATTTAATTTGGCTTCAGATTTCCCAGCAGAGTGTATACAATGCTCAGGCACTTGAAAGAAGAGAAACTGATTCAAAGTGATTATAGAGAAGAAGCACAAGCTATTAAAGTATATGAAACTTCGTTTGAGATTCTTTTAGCCGTCTAATTGATTGTTGACTGTTATTTAGTAGTAGTGCCACTCATTTATTAAAGAAAGGACTCCTTCTTTCATGTTGAATGAAGATTCTACAAAGGTATAGCAAAAATAATTGTTGACTATAGGAGGTTCACTTGCACTTGTGATTTGACTTTATTCAATTTAGCATCTTAATCCTGTTAAAGGTTTTCTGATCAATTTTGTATCCTTTCTGTGGCCCAATTCTCTTTCATTTGCAGTTGCATCAAAGCGGATTTTATCTCAACTTCACTTCTGGCTAGGGGCCAGTCCAACCTCCTTTAAAGTCAGTGGTAATCTTTCCATTGACATCTATAGCATTAGGACACACCCTAGAATTATAAACCAAGTTCTTCACTAATTTGTTTATCTGCATCTGATGTAGTAAGCTGGGTATCTTTCCACCCTGACTAAATTATTATAAACCTATTAGAAGGATAGTCCAGTGGCTAGGATTCAATTACCAGCTCTGCTACATACTTCCTTTGTAACCTCAGGCAATGCACATGGGCCTAGAGCTACAAAGGGATTTAGGCTGAGTGTTGCAGCTCCCAACTTTTAGGCACCTAGAAAAATCACAGGAACACACAAAGCCTGAGTTAGGTGCTTGGGCTTCTATTCAATGAATGGAAAGAGATAGGCACCTTGAAATGTGATCCACAAAAGCCAGCACAGGGAGTCGCCTAAGATAGCCAATGGGCTATGCCAACAAGATGGGTGTGTCCTAAGCTCCGCCCTTCTCATGGAGATAGATGCCTAAATCTGGGCTGCAGGTAGATGCCTTTCTCTGCTAGCAATCCATGAACCAGTGGGAAATATGTGTTCCTCTGCCTAATTTACATGCAGGGCCTGATCCTGTAGGCATGCTAAGAGGCTGCTTAACTCAACACAAAGTAGCTTGGGGGTGGGGGGAAGAATAGGAAGAACTGTCCTATAACCTTTAGTTCAGTGATCAGAGTACTCACCTGGTCCAAGCCTCCTCTTCCCCCTCTCATTACACCTGGATTTAAACAGGGATCCTCCACCTCTCGTGAGTGTGGTAACTCCTAGGCTATGGAGTGAGTTTCACTCTTTCTCTGGCCTAATATTTACATATTCAAATATTTAATCAAAGTGGAACAACTCAACAGGGCAGATTGAAGGAGACCCACATCAGAACATCCCATAGCTCCTCCTCTGCCCCCCCCCTCCTGTTTTGTGCAGAATTGGGCAGCCTCTGAGTATGCCTACTGGATAATGCCAGCCCCCTTCCCCCCCCCCCAAGATATGCAGAGGAACACCACTCTTGCTCTGGTTTATGGGTCCTGCTGGGAGATAGGCACCTGACCACCTAGAGTGTGATAGCAGTGCACATGCTTAGAAGCAGGAACATAGGCACCTTGGAAGCTTTTACTGCAAAAAATTTAGGTGTCAAGTGAGGTTAGGTAGTGGTGCCTAAAAACAGAACTTAGGTACCTAAGCCTGGGGTTTGGCCATCCAAGTGCCATCGTGGATGTGGGCCATAGACTCTTTCTGCCTTAGTTCCCTGTATGAAAAATTGGACATAATACTTCTCCACTCTACAGGAAAATTGGAATGATAAATATATTAAATATTGTATGTCACTCAGATAACATGGTAATGTGGAAGACAATGGAAAAAGGTTTAATCTATCTATGACTCCACTTCTGTTCCTGCTCAGTGGCTAGTCAGCTTTCATCTTCCTTTAGTAACTATTAAGATAATATCATGGAAGGGAGAAGAGGATTTGTTTGCTTTTTTATTCTCACCGCCATTAGTTTCCTCTGTGATCCATCTGGTTTTATTTCAGATCTGTGATTTATTCATTACCTAACTGCCGCTAAACTTGGTTAATATGAACACACTTTCCTTCTCTTTCTGTATGTTAAGCATTTCTAAAGCTCCCATCAATGTATTATCATGGAGTAGATGCGAAAATGAGATGTAAAATATGTCTAGAGCTCCACCATTCTTTAATTCAGTTGTTTCTCTCTCTCTCTCTCTCTCACACTTCATTAGCTTTCTGTAAGAAATTATGTTGGCTTGAGTTTCACCTATTTCCTGTTGAGAGAAGTCTTGTGAAAAAAGTTTAATTGTTCTCTGAAAGTGTTGAATCTTGATCTGTTCTGTTGCAGTAAAGCATTTGACAATAAAGGACACACCAATAAAAATGCCTTGTCCTCATCTTTTGGTAAAGTTTCATCCTGACCTCCACAAGGTACAGTGTCCTTGTTAAGCATATTGTCTTACTGGTTGTGGACTGAGAGGTAATCTCTGAGGTAGGTAGGCCTCTAACCAGTTCAGAACTTTAAAGGTTAGGACCATGGCTAAGAAGCAACTCTGCAACCAAATAGAGTCCGTGAACTATGTGAAGAATTGGTGTGAAGTGCTTTCATCAGTCTTCCTTGCTTAAAAAGGGCAGATTTTTGCATGTAGTATGAGTGGCAGTTCCTATATGTCCTTCAGCTTCAGTCAGAATGCATTACAGTGATGCAACTTTGAGGTTATGAAGGTGTGAATCATAGCAGCTATGTTTTCATTGAAGAAGAATGGATGGAATCTCCAGGCTAGCCAAAAAAGGGAAGAGGGACATTTTCAACACTATTACTATCTCTGAGTCTAAGTGTAGCCTGACACCAAAATTGTACCTCCTTAATTGCCAGAGGGTGAATATTCTCAATAGAAGATAAGAGGTTTCAAGCAGGTGCTCCCTTTATAACAGGTACTCAGAAGATTTGTCATTATTAATACTCTTTCAGTGATATGGATTTTTCAATTCAGGTTTTGAATGTTGTAGTGTCTGGAAGCTAAGAGAGACCATAGTGATATCAGTAGTATAACCATCTGAATGGAAGAGAATAGAGGTTCTACCCAGTATCTTCTAAAACATCACGAGGTGCAATGGAAGAGTATAGCATGAGAAAACAGTGTCCCTGAATAGTTTACAGCAATGCAGATCATAAAACCTTAGTGAGTTGACCCAGCTTATGGTTTCTGGCAGAGGGAAAGCTCTCTTGAGCAAGCTCATAGAAGTGACAGAAGTGAGGATACTTTGAAACTAGCTTTCAAAGTATTCCTGTGAGAAAGATTTCTCTCTAGAAAAGTAAGGTGGTAGGAGACCTAAACTGTAAGGATCCTCTTGCTCAGCCAATAGGAATGAAAAACATTCATTCATCCCCTATGAAGTAAAATAAATGAGAGGGCTATTGGAGATCTACTACCAGAAAAAAAGTTCTCCCCACCTCATATAAATGTGAACTTCAATATTTCTCAGTTAAAGGCATGTCAATCTCTCTCAATTTCTTGTAATAAACCCATGGACAGATATTGATTTGCTGAGACAAGGGATGTTTAGAGACAGAAATACTTCTGCAAGCTTTATTTACCAAAGTATTTAGAGTTTGTATGATATAGCTAATGAATCAAAAAGAACATATATATTATCTGCCTTTCAGGTTGGTTATAACTTCTTGGAAGGAAAAAATGTTTGCTTTTACTTTGACACCAATTACAATACAGTAGGACTTGAAATGTAGGAGAAATTCCATCTCTTGTTTTCCAGGGACAATATTTTAGAAATCTAAATGGCAACTGCCAGGCATGCAGCTAAACGGAGAGAGTGCGGGGCAGAGAGAGGAGGCAAGCTAATCACACATTGGACTGCACTCTGAACTTTTTTCTACCAAGACTTTAATCTCTGAACCAGGAACGATGTGGCAAGTGTGTTAATGATGCCAACCCTTTTAATAAGTTTAAATCTGATTTTCAACAAGCGTGCATCTCTGATTGTCTTGCATCCATCAGTCATGACTATACTTTTTGGTATGTATCTTAGCTAATTGAGTTAGAATTCTTATAAATCTAATTAAATATTTTGAAATTGAGTATTTACTACAGAATTCTGAGTTAGAATTCTGATTTAGGGAGTAGGTGTGTGTGTGCATGTATGTGTAGAAGACTAAACATTTTTATGGGGGCAATAAAGTTTTTTCTAAAAAGACTCACTTTCATTCTATGAGATCAAAAAGAGAAAATGAAAATTTTGAATACTGTAAAGAACCTTTATGGATATTTAAATGCTACTTTATCAATAATAAACTCTTACTATAAAGAAGGGTTTATTCCTGTGAAGCCTGGTTGCTGTCAATGACTTAACCAAACCAGTTCAGCCTTTTTAGAAATCCCACTGTCCTAATGCAACAAAGAGGAAACTTCCTCTTGTTTTTGTCAGAGGTTACTTGGTGAAGCCAGAGGGAAAGTCAAGAAATTAAAAATGTGAATGAGTGCATGCACCTCACCAATCTGTGTTTGGTACAGCAAGGTCTGGGGTCTGGGGCTGCCACCCAGCCCTGCAGGATCCAGGGTCCGTGTCGGGGTGCTGGCCGGCCCCACAGGGTCGGGATCTGGGCTGCTGCCCAACTGCCCTACCAGCCAGCCCCACATGGCCGGGTACAGGGTTGGGGCTGCTGCCTGGCCCCGCATGATGAGATTTGGGGTCCCTGCCACCTTGCCCCCTGCCCAAGTCGCCACTCTTGGCCCACAATGATAAATAGGTTGAGAACCACTGCCTTTACATCAGGACTAGACAGTTATGTGTTGATGGTCCATTAAGGACACTCCGCTCTCACAATAGGCCATTGAAGAAACTCATCCTGACCAGTAGGCCTTTCCTGTGAATGCCTCAGGCAGCATGGGGGCTATGACCACCCCTGTGATTCAGCAAGCAATCCAAGAACATAAGATGAGGACATGTGACCTAAGACTCCACTTTTACCAGTAACTTTCCATGCTCATGTGACACTGTACTCCATATTGGGCCAGTAACTTTCCATTCACCTGAGCTGGGCTATAAATTGCAAGCTATGACATCACTGCTTTGCCTCATTCCTGCTCCAATTCTCTGGACTGTGGATTTACAACTAAAAGGAGTATTTTGAACTATGGACTCAGGACCTTCCAATCTTTTGAAAGTTACCAGAGACTTCTGCAAGCCAGCAGTCTATTTCATCACTGCTATGATCCTGATCTACGAACACTGAAAAACACTTGCATGTATATGATTCTTTAACCATTCAATAACTCTTTTCTTTTTTTTTTAATAAAGTCTTTAGTTAGTTTACTGAGAATTGGCAGACAGTGTAATATTTGGGTAAGATTTGAGAGATATATTTACCGGGGAGTAAGTGTCTGTTCCTTTGGGATTAGTAGATCCTCATATATGGTTAATTGGGTTTTCACTAACCTCTCACTGTATTAGACCTGTGTGTCTGGATGGGAGCCAAGGGCTGGAATGCCTAAAAGGGACTATGTTTGACTTCTTGTTAACCAGTGTGGTGCTACAGAAGCTCTTTTGATACTGGTTTGGTGAAGCTAATTAAAGAATGAACCATCAAATTTGAGGGATTGCCTGCCATGTTTCTTGCAGTCCGCTTTGAGCCTAGCATTCACAGTGTAGTCCATCCCAAGTCACAGATGCTACTGATATATTTTGTAGATACCAGTTCTTGACTAAAATTAGTATATTTTTATTACATGTATACTTTCTGTAAGAGGGTTGCCACCGAGCCAATTTTAAAGCCAGTGCAGCTGTTTCTTAAAGTTACATTTAGTAGCAGGATTAATATCAGTCAGACTACTATTAATAATATTAAGTCTCTTGGTATTCTGCCTCTGTTCCCACTCTAAATATATTCTTTAGGGGTTTTTTTGTGTGTGGGTGTGTGTGTTTGTTTTGAAACTTTCTTTGGATTCATTTGATTTTTCATTTCTTGACTACCATGAGGTCACATGTCCCATTGCACTGTATCAGCATCCCTGGAAGCATGAGTGACAGGACAAAATAGCAATTGGAGGTGTTAATTTAGCACTACAGGAGAGAGGAAGATTGGCAGCAGTGTTAAGACAGACCAAAGAAGGCTTTAAAAATCTATAAATATTATTTTTAGAGTGTAGGTGATAACTGATGAAAGGGAAATGGAAAAAAAGAGTAGAGAAATATTGTAATTATGGACAGAGGTGACACATGGGGGTGAGGATACATGTACAGCCACCCACCCACCCCCCAGATTTCTGCCTTCAATTTATCACAGAGGTTTTCAAACTGTGGGGCATGACATGGCCCCCCAGGGGGGCACACCCAACAGTTTGAAAAACATTCCTTCCTGCCAGGAGCTGGGGGATCTGAAGCTGGTGGGAGCCACCTAACCGACTCGGACCCCTAGATCTCCGCACTGTGGGAGCCAGGGTTCTGGCAGGCTGTCTGGCAGCACTCCCTGCCCTGCTCCCCAAGCCACACTGTCTTTGTACGGCCAGGCGCTCCACAGGCAGCTCCAAGCTACACTCTGATGCACTCTTTCCTCTCACCAGAAGGAGTCCAGCACCGGCTGGTGATGCCTCTAGGAGCCTGCCACTGCCCAAGGCATTCATTCACCACTGCCCTGGCACTCCTGGCTCTGCTGCTGCTCCTCTTGGCTCTGCTGCTGCTCCTCAGCCTAAGGAAGACACATGCGGAAATCATGTGCCTCCCCACCCCCCAGAACATTAAAATTTTGTCCCCCCCAACCACCAAGAGTTATGTGTTGTCTCTGATATGGATGACCTAACATTAGCCCCATCCCCCAAAAGCTAAGTGGCTAGCTGTTTTATATAAAAAATTGAAGAGTAGCATGGGATGGCTGCTGAAAATAATAATGATCTGATTCAAGGCTTCAGATGCTAAGAGGAGGAAAGCAAGTCTCTGAAATAAAACTAAGTTACTAAAATACTCTGTAGGACATTGCTAGCAGGAGAAAGGGAGTAAAACATTGTTTTATTTATGCTTTAAAATATCACAGCCTTGAATTTCCCATTTGGTGAATGTTGCTTAGTGAACCCTCCATAAAAAGAGAAAACAGTCAGTATGGTATATTAGCAGAGATTCCATTGACAATATGCTACAGCAGAGTGAATAACTGATTTTTTGATTTGCTGGCAGTTCAAAAAAAACATGGAAAATAAAATTCTTTCAGGACAAACCAAACATTTAATTTAGTTTGTGACCTTTTCCTTTCTTTTTTAATAAAATTAAATAACATTTCTAAACAAAGTTATTTCAAATCAAAACATTTTAAAATGTCAAAATAAAATGTTTAGGGTTTTTTTTCCACCAGAATAATTTGGCAAAACCAATACATATTTCTGAGTTTTTTCAGTAGACCAAAATCTGCCTTTTTTTGGCAGAAAAATAATTTGACTGAATAACTTCACTCCATGATATACCCTATTGGGCTTGTTCTTGAAAATAATGTTGGTGCCATTACAGGATTTCTGATACTCCACTACAAATATCTTTCCTTGTGCTATCTATCATTCAAATATGGATATGAGTAAATATATGGAATGAGGGTGGAGCGATGGCAAGAGACTCAGTAAATACTTTATCAGTTCCATGTGCTTTCACTGTTACCCCTACCAGAAAAGTCAATGGATGTTGTGTGTGCTCAACACCTCTGAAAATCAAACGACTTTTATTTTTGTGCCTGAATTCAAACCAGGCGTTAAGAATTTGGTCTGTATATTCTGGATTATCATTGGATTAATGGCTGAAAGTTCTGAACTAGTGTAGGAGATTTACACATATCTTCCATTAGATTCAATAAAAGAGCTGTGTGTAACCCCCCTGGTTGGTTTTGAAAATTTCAACCAATATTGCATTATCATATAGTATTACAGTACAAAACTTCAGTTAAAAACCAATGTGCTACAGTATTACAGAGATGAGTGTTAGATCTGGCTGTGTCAAAAATCTTTTTCAATAAAATGGAAGAAATGGAAAAAAGGCACATAGATTACATTCACAGACATTAATATATTGGAAGATAATGAAAACCAGTGAGGATTGGTCAAACTAACACTACCAAGTGACCTGTGGAGATTAGCATGTATGCAAGAGATAACAAAATGGGATGTAACCTGGAAAATATAAGATAATAAATATCTGCTGGGAGAGCAATACAGCAGAGCACAGACAATCCAGGAAGTTTTTGGAAAGTGTAGGGGACAATTTCCTCGTGAAAGTGCTGGAGGAACCAACTAGGGGCAGAGCTCCTCTTGACTTGCTGCTCACAAACCGGGAAGAATTAATAGGGGAAACAAAAGTGGATGAGAACCTGGGAGGCAGTGACCATGAGATGGTCGAGTTCAGGATCCTGACACAAGGAAGAAAGGAGAGCAGCAGAATACGGACCCTGAACTTCAGAAAAGCAGACTTTGACTCCCTCAGGGAACTGATGGGCAGGATCCCCTGGGTGAATAACATGGGGGGCAAAGGAGTCCAGGGGAGCTGACTGTATTTTAAAGAATCCTTATTGAGGTTGCAGGAACAAACCATCCTGCTGTGTAGAAAGAATAGTAAATATGGCAGGCAACCAGCTTGGCTTAACAGTGAAATCCTTGCTGATCTTAAACACATAAAAGAAAATTACAAGAAGTGGAAGATTGGACAAATGACAAGGGAGGAGTATAAAAATATTGCTCAGACATGCAGCAGTGAAATCAGGAAGGCCAAATCACACTTGTAGTTGCAGCTAGCAAGAGATGTTAAGAGTAACAATAAGGATTTCCTCAGGTATGTTAGCAACAAGAAAAAGGTCAAGGAAAGTGTGGGCCTCTTACTGAATGAGAGAGGCAACTAAGTGACAGAGGATGTGGAAAAACCTAATGCTCTCAAGGCTTCACGAACAAGGTCAGCTCCCAGACTACTGCACTGGGCAGCACAGTTTGGGGAGGAGGTGACCAGCCCTCTGTGGAGAAAGAAGTGGTTCGGGACTATTTAGAAAAGCTGGATGAGCACAAATCCATTGGGCTGGATGTGCTGCATCTGAGTGTGCTAAAGGAGTTGGCAGATGTGATTGCAGAGCCATTGGCCATTGTCTTTGAAAACTCATGGTGATTGGGGAAGGTCCTGGATGACTGGAAAAGGCTAATGTAGTGCCCATCTTTTAAAAAGGGAAGAAGGAGTATCAGGGGAACTACAGGCCAGTAAGCCTCACCTCAGTCCCTGGAAAAATCATAGATAAGGTCCTCAAGGAATCAATTCTGAAGCACTTAGAGGAGAGTAAAGTGATCAGGAACAACCAGCATGGATTCACCAAGGGCAAGTCATCCCTGACTAACCTAATTGCCTTCTATGAGGAGATAACTGGCTCTGTGGATGAGGGGAAAGCAGTGGATGTGTTATTCCTTGACTTTAGCAAAGCTTTTGATACGGTCTCCCACAGTATTCTTGCCGGCAAGTTAAAGAAGTATGGGCTGGATGAATGGACTATAAGGTATTATATAGAAAGCTGACTAGATTGTTGGGCTCAACAGATAGTGATCAATGACTCCATGTCTAGTTGGCAGCTGGTATCAAGCAGAGTGTCTCAAGGGTCAGTCCTGGTGCCGGTTTTGTTCAATATCTTCATTAATGATCTGGAGGATGGCATGGACTGCACTCTCAGCAAGTTTGCAGATGACACTAAACTGGGAGGAGTGGTAGATATGCTGGAGGGTAGAGATAGGATAGAGAGGGATCTAGACAAATTAGACGATTGGGCCAAAAGAAACCTGATGAGGTTCAACAAGGACAAGTGCAGAGTCCTTAGGATGGACTTAGGATGGAAGGATCCCATGCACTGCTACAGACTGGGGACCCAGTGGCTAGGCAGCAGTTCTGCAGAAAAGGACCTAGGGGTCAGAGTGGATGAGATGCTGGATATGAGTCAACAGTGTGCCCTTGTTGCCAGCATTGTGCCCTTGTTGACAGAGGCATTGCCAGCAGATCAAGGGACCTGATCGTTCCCCTCTAGTCGACATTGGTGAGGCCTCATCTGGAGTATTGTGTCCAGTTTTGGAAAGAGTCCAGCGGAGGGCAGCAAAACTGATTAGGGGGCTGGAACACATGACTTATGAGGAGAGGCTGAGGGAAGTGGGATTGTTTAGTCTGCAGAAGAGAAGAATGAGGGGAGATTTGATAGCTACTTTCAACTATCTGAAAGGGAATTGCAAAGAGGATGGATCTAGACCGTTCTCAGTGGTACCAGATGACAGAACAAGGAACAATGGTCTCAAGTTGCAGTGGGGGAGGTTTAGGTTGAATATTAGGAAAAACTTTTTCACTAGGAGGGTGGTGAAGTACTGGAATGGGTTACCTAGGGAGGTGATGGAATCTCCATCCTTAGAGGTGTTTAAGGTCAGGCTTGACAAAGCCCTGGCTGGGATGATTTAGTTGGGAATTGATCTAGATGACCTCCTGAGGTCCCTTCCAACCCTGATATTCTATGATTCTATGATACTATGGTAATAAATTTAAAGAAAAATAATGCAAAACACAGGTAGCAAAGGGAAGGAGATATTTGGAATGCAACAGAGTCTAGAGAATTGTCTAGGGTTGATAGTGGACACTACAGAATCCTATATATTCATATACTTGCAATAAAGTTTATACTATCAGCAGAAAAAGTCTGAAATTTGTGGCTGCATATGAGGAATCACATAACAGATGAGGAAAGGAATAGAACCTTTTTTATGACCTCAGATGTATATTATATGGTCATCTCTATATAAAAAACATTCCAACAAATTTGATATAATCCAGAGGACAGCAATAAAAATAACTAAGAGGGCTGAAATGACAACAGGTCTGTGCCACAAGCCTAAAGAATTAGCCTAAAGCAGGCACATGATATTTCGCTATGTTATTCTCCATAACAAAATGTTTTGGTCAAATCAATTTGTATTACATAATTAAATTTAGACTACAAACTATATTCCTGGGATATTGGTCTTGTAGATTGCTGAATTCAGACAGTATAAGCATAAAGGCAATCCTTATCTTCTGTAATGTTCTTTTGTCATATGTTGTTCAAATCCTACTTAGGGTAACCAAATAGAAAGTGTAAAAAATCTGGACACAAGCAAAAAGGGGCAGCCTTGTTTAGCTCTCCTGTACAGATTAAATGCATTAGAAATGTGACTCATTAATATTGTAACTGGTTGGGCATACAAAGATTTTTGGATGAAATCCATCCATATTGAGATAGTCATCATGATGACTATGTCTCATGTAACTCCTTTGAGTATTTAAGTGAGATGCAAGTGGTACACAGCTTGTGCTGCCCCTTTGCACAAGGATGAATTCCACACATTATCCATCTTGGAAAACTAAGGCCCATCCAAGTTTATGATAAAATAACCAGCAGGAACTTCCTTTCCACACAGTCAAATGCTTTCTCTGCATCTGACAATAGGTTAAAATCTATTCCTTTGTGGGCTTGATTGAAGCACTCCAAGACTGCTAATAATTAAAGATCAATTAATTGCCAAAATTAGGCTATCCCATCATACCATCCCCTCCATAAACTTATCAAGCTTAGTCTTGAAGCCATATATGTCTTTTGTCCCCACTACTCCCCTTGGAAGGCTGTTCCAGAACTTTACTCCTCTAATGGTTAGAAACTTTTGTCTAATTTCAAGTCTAAACTTCCTAGTGTCCAGTTTATATCCCAGGGGTCGGCAACCTTTCAGAACTGGTGTGCTGAATCTTCATTTATTCACTCTAATTTAAGGTTTTGCCTGCCAGTAATACATTTTAACATTTTTAGAAGGTCTCTTTCTATAAGTCTATAATATATAACTAAACTATTGTTGTATGTAAGGTAAATAAGGTTTTTAAAATGTTTAAGAGGCTTCATTTAAAATTAAATTAAAATGCAGAGCCCCCCGGATCGGTGGCCAGGACCCGGGCAGTGGGAGTGCAACTGCAAATCAACTCGCGTGCCACCTTTGGCATGCATGCCGCAAGTTGCTTACCCCTGCCTTAAGTTATCTTTAAAGCTTAGATTTAACCTTCATTGCTATGTAGATTTTGTAATAGTTATGGCAATTAGCAATCTTAATTTTAAATTAATAAAGTGGTATTTTTTGTTTGGGAATAGGAATAGGAAAATCTTCTGTCCTATCTCCTTCAGTGGCTTTTCCCAACCATCACTTGGCCATCCTTCTTTTCAGTGGTAGATTGCTGTGTTATTATCAGCATTTTCTCATATAACCTCTGTAAAACTATTTATTTTCCATTTTCAAATACCCAAAGGCATGCAAGACTTACATTATTGCTATGTATTTGCATTTCATTTTGTTAATGTAAATAAAACTTTAATACATTTTCTTTCAAAATGATCCATCAGAGAAAGACATGCTGATTTAATTTCCACAGAGTTTTGTTCATACTGCTAATCCTTCACTCTAGCAATAAATCACCACCAGGATGTGTATTAATAAGCTATAGGTTTATAGTTTGGATGTGTTGTGAGGCACAAAACTGAAAACTTGGTGCATGTATCCACCCAGCAGTGTCTTTGATGTGCATTCTAGTATGGTTTATTTTATTAGAGAATGGCCCTTTCATTTTACAATTTAAAAAAGTTTAAAAGAAAGAAATTGAAGGGAGGCAAGGTATGCAAAATATCCAACCAATTTGAACATGTTTATAGAGGAAAGAGGATATGAGAAAATAGGGAGAAGGCTAGAAACAACTCCTAACTTTTTCCCAAAACCTGCCTGATCTATTAAAATAATTTCTTTTTCTCCTTTTTATACTGTGACTCACACCATAGTATCTGAGCACCTTTCAAGTAAAATATTCCATTAGCAATAGTGAAGCCTCAAGTGGACTTCATGGAGTCTCTGGCACATCTCTTTTTGGGGTCAATACTCTGCTTGGGATACAAGTTTTTTTGGTTGGTAGGGTGTAGCGATAGATGGGTTGTCAGTATTATGAGCATTCTTATGATGAAAAAACTTTTTTGAAAGGGAAGGCTTTTGTAGCATTTTCTAAAGAGGGTCAGTCTCTGTATTTGCCTGATCTCCATAACCGGATCCCCATCTCTGAGAATGCTTTATCCCCAGCCCTCATGCTTCATCATGGGCTTTGTGATCTGCATCATCCTAGAGCAGCACTGCTGTGATGGTGCTTCATAAACCTTAAATTGGCTTTGGAAGGTGGCTGTGAGCATGGTGGCCTGAGCCTCCAGTCCAAACCCCTGACTTTAGCTTCCATTTTAGTTGACGTTTGACCCACTGGCTACTCACTTTCAACTGTAAAAACTCAACTGGGTATAGATTTTATAAAAAAACCCTGCTAATTTAGGTCCACATGATCCCCAGTACCTAAGAGATATGTGGATACTTGCAGAGTCTTCACATGTGAAAAGCATTTTCAGGCCTTTGGCAGAGGCATCTGTGCTGTAAAGCCACGGTGCTCTTCTTATCGCAGATTTAGGATAGCATGGGAAAAAAAGCACAAATTCTGTTACTTGATTTTTTACTTTCACCCCCATGTACTTTTACAGTAATGGGCCTGAATCCACCATCCTTATTCATGCACAGTAGTATCTTACTATTCAACTAGAAAATGGGATTGTTTTGCCCGTGGAATATTTTCACTTTTCATCAAAAAAATGAAAGCCCCAAATCCCATTTTGGTTGGTTGGTTTGTTTAAAATTTTGGCAACTGAAATTTATTGGCCAAAGGCTGCCAAATGTCCCCTCCAACACCCGCCAAATCAGGTCAAGTTTTCTGATGAATTAGTGGAAATTATCTGCTTTCTTTTTTGTTTGTTTGTTTTTTTAAAACCCAATTTTCAAAGAAAAAAAATTGATGGAAACATTTTCACCAGCCCTGACAACTAGACTCATTGTTTTCAATGGGATTACGTGCTGAGAACGCTACTTACATTCATCAGTAAGAGAATTAGACCTAATATTGATAGTCTGTTCATGCAATAAACCAGTTACCGAAAGTTCATCTATTTTTCAGGCTTACTTGTTCCTCTAGACAGTGTGTTCACTTTGGAAATCTAATTGATGGTTTATGCCCCTGTGTGACCATGATTACTGGAATGGCCACACTGAGATTGCGTAATCAGGGCAAACTGCAAAGAATGGGGCAGACAATCCCCCAAACTGGTGGTTATTCTAATAATTAGATTCACTGAGTCAGCAAAAAACAGTTTCTGCAATACCTTATTGGTTACCTAGAAGCCCAAAAGCAAAGCTCCGTTAAAGAAATCCAGCCTTGGGCTCCCACCCAGACAGCCAAGTCAGATATGATGAGGATTACTGAAAATCTTGTTAATCATATATAAAGTTCTACCAATCCCAAGGGATTGGACACATTACCTACCAGGTCAATGAATATTTCAGACCTTCCCCACAAACATGCTTACAACCAAATCTTATTAACTAAACTAAGATTTATTTAAAAAGGAAGAGAGAGAGAGAGACAGAACTGATTAAAAGATCATTATACATACAGATATGAATAAAGTTCTTAGGTCAGTTTCATAGTAGAGATGGTGAGCTGCTGCACTGCAAAAAATTCTTTCCAGAATCAGTTCATCAGGTTACAGTCCAAATCAGGGCCACCCAGAGGGGGGGGCAAGAGGGGCAATTTGCCCCAGGCCCCGCGACCCGCAGGGGCCCCCACAAGTGTTTTCTGGGGCCCCTGGAGTGTTTCCCATCTTCCCGCGGCTCCGGTTGAGCTCCCGCAGGCATGGAGGAGGAGTGGACCTGCCGCAGGCATGACTGCGGAGGGGGCGCTCATCCCGCGGCTCGGCTGGACCTCCCGCAGGCATGACTGCGGCAGGTCAACCGGAACCGCGGGACCACGGCACCCGCCGCAGTCATGCCTGCGGCAGGTCCGCTTGTCCCGGGCTCCGGAGCTCAACCGGAGCCAAATGCCGCCCCCCAGGGAAAGGGCCGCCCCACACGCCTGCTTGGCGCGCTGGGGTCTAGAGCTGCCCCTGAGCGGGGGCCCCCCGCCGCCAAAGACCCCGGGCCCCCGGAATTCTCTGGGCGGCCCTGGTCCAAATAGGCACTGCCATATATAGAGTTTGTTCATATTCTTCCATGATAAGTAGTAGAGTAATCCAGAATGGAGCTGGAGACCTCAGTCTTGCAACCCAAGCTTCCCCTGACCAAGCTTTAAGCGGAGCTGAGATAACAGGATCAGGTCCTAAAGTTCTTTTGTAGATCTCTGGCAGGCTACTATAGTCCCTTGACAGCAAGTATTCCTTGGGTGAAGAATAGATAGTTTATTACAAACTTCAAGGAGAAATATAGACAATGATTTTATTACACCCAAGTCTCATCTAAATGTTGAATATTCCCTTTTGATCACTGAATCATTGTTAACCTCTAACAAGACATCTGCAAACAGACAAATATGGTCACTATCTTCTGCTAATTCTCTAACAATACAAGTGTACATTTCAAAGCTCTAGTCTTTCTGGCATGGCTTTGTTAGCTGTTTATAAGGAATGGCCCTAATTACCGTTTATATACTTTTCTAATATGTCTTTAAAGATTTCATTTGGGTCATTTAGCCTCTTAGTTGCTCAACTCTTTCTGGCTCAGTGTCACACCCTGTTTTAGCATAACAGTGTCATGATGGGTTGATGACTCACTGGCATCTAGCCAGCAGAAAATGAAAACAAATTTAGCTTTGTTACAAACCAGATGTCAATCTGCTTTGCTGCTTCTGAATGACCAAATTCTAATTTATAGTCAGAGGAAAATTTAATGTGTTATTGAAAACACAGTTTTTACTATTTATAAAATGACAGACATTTATTCTCTAATGTTTTATACCACAATTCTAGTTACACCTTTACTACTAAAAGCTCAAGTGCTGCCTGCCATTATTATAGTCAGCAGCAGTTCTGGGTCTGAACGACATTATTTGACACCATTAAAGTATTTTACAACAAAGACCTTTCTTATTGATGTAATAATGGAGAATGGCAAAATGTAAGAAAAGTTAATGACACTGAATTGCACATTTGTTTTCACTAGGGCCTTTTCCAACATTTTCATTCCACAAAACCTTTCCTTTAACTGTCAAAATGTATGGATTTGCAATTATGGAATTGGAAGGAATTTTAATTTGCTGGAGGATATTTTGATTAATTAAACATGTCCAGTAATTAATGATTAATCTCTAGAGGACTAACCTTTCAAAGTATTCATTATCCTGTCTTTCCAATCTTTGCCTTCAGCTGTTTTAGCTTTTGGGATTGTATGTCCTTCAACTTTGGCTCCCTTGCTATTTTCCCCCAAGAGTCTTTCTGTAGTTGTGCTTTCCTTTTCTTCAGCGCTTTATGTCATCTGGCATGTAACCCATCTATCCCTCTCCTTTTTTTTCATCTGGGAAGTGATGGCAAAGTGCTGAGTTCTCTAAAGAGCTATACAGCCATTCCTCTCTAAATAAGCACAAGATAAGACATTTTTCCTTAGGAGTAAACCTGCACTGGATTTTGTAAGTAGTGTGTGTGGGAGGGAATAGGGGGTTTTGAACAATGATAACATACAATTTGCCTCAGAATATTTTGTTTATTTCTCTTCTGGCCTTCTGAGGTGAGCGCCAAGTAGTAAGATGTTAAACTGTATGTTTAAATTATCTTTGATTCCATTCACGGTTGCCATATTTTTTTCTTGCCTTTAATTATATTCTAGTATTTATTAGTTGGTTGTGCTTTGAAATCATTGCTTTGGAAGGTTACATTTTATTTCCTCTGTTGTGGTTTACCACAGCATTATTTTAATTATTCTTTATGCTTCACACACTTTGGTAACTACAAAATCCTTCAGATTAAAAAAAAAGGGTAGCTATTTTCCTTGGAGAGGTTCTTTCCCTTCCTGCCCTCCCCCCAGTAAACAGACTAATCTTCCTTCCTATGTTGAATCTGCAAGACTATTAATACACTTATACAGAGCTTTACATTTACAAAGTGTTGTACAAACCATAACTAATCCTCACGATACCTGCGGGAGGTAGGTGGAGTCTCTGGAGCAGATAGTTCCCCATCACATAGAAAGTATAAACAGTAAAGAACACTCCCAATAGAAATAATTGGCTATTAGCCAGGATGGGTAAGGAATGGTGTCCCTAGCCACTGTTTGTCAGAGGATGGAGATGGATGGCAGGAGAGAGATCACTTGATCATTGCCCGTTAGGTTCACTCCCTCTGGGGCACCTGGCATTGGCCACTGTCGGTAGACAGATACTGGGTTAGATGGACCTTTGGTCTGACCCAGTACGGCCGTACTTATGTTCTTATATAAGTTCATCAATTTAACAAAGAAATTGGTATGTTCCAGGCTTGTTATTCCAACCAAACACACTGCTTTACATAGAATAAACAAACAGATTTATTAGCTATAAAGATAGATTTTTAAGTGATTATAAATCAAAGCGTATCAAGTCAGATTTGGTCAAATGAAATAAAAGCAAAACGCATTCTAGGCTGATCTTAACACTTTCAGTGTCCTTACAAACTCAGATGCTTCTCACCACAGGCTGGCTGGTTACTTTTCAGTCAGGCTCTCTCCTTTGATCAGCGCTTCAGTTGTTTGGTAGTGGTGGTGGTGTCTGTAGATGTAGGTGGAAGAGAGAAAGTGTGGCAAAATGTCTCTCCCTTTCTTTCCTCTTGGCTTTGTTCCCTCCCCCCTTCAGAGTCAGGTGAGCATTACCTCATTGCAGTCCCAAACTGCCCAAAGGAAAGGGGGTGACTCCCTCCAGGATCTAACAGATTCTTTTGTTGCTGCCTAAGCCAGTGTCCATTGTTCCTGTGAGGCTGGGTGGGGTTTATCCCATCCATGCCCTGACGAGGTGTGAACTGCCCCTCTGCTCCTGAAGAGTTTTTGCATGGCTTGCTTTAAGCCATGAGGATACATTTTCAGCCTCATAACTATATACATGAAATTATAACCTTACTATAACATTACTGTAACAATTACTATAACATCACTATAACAACCATGCTCAGTGCATTATGAGCCTTCCAAAGACACTCAACTTGACAAACTTTGCACTGGATACCACACAATCACTTTATAAAGATGAACATGGGGGTATAGGGTGTTCCCCCGAGGTACAGAGCATCACGATAAGGAGTTAGCATTTTTCTGACACAGTGAAGGGATTTGATCATACAGCCCAGTCAGTCTGATGATCCTTGGTTGGATTAGTTAAGGGTTAAGGTTGATTAATTAAAGATGTGCACTGATCACATGGTTGGAAGTCCTTGTCATCCGTAGGCTCTAATTTAGGAGACAGCTGTGCTTAGGACAACACTAAAGCAAGTGCTTACCTTCTCAAGAATCAGAGGGGTAGCCGTGTTAGTCTGGATCTGTAAAAGCAGCAAAGAGTCCTGTGGCACCTTATAGACTAACAGACGTATTGGAGCATGAGCTTTCGTGGGTGAATACCCACTTCATTGGATGCATGTCACAAAAATCAAATTTGTAATGTAAGGAGGGGAATGTTCAGAGGGGGAAAATTTGCCTACAGAACCTTCCCTGGGTGATGAGGCTCATGGAACTGATATTCCTAGAGGGAAATCAACCACTTTCACAGGTTGGAGTGTAATACAGAAAGCTCAAATCATGTAATGAGTTTTGGGAGAAGATGCAAATAAGCCTGTGCTTCCCCAAAGCTGTGGACCTTGGGTGCTGACAGTAATTGTCTCTCTGGGACAGAGCCTAGGTGCCCTATTGACCAAAGCATCTAAGTACTGCTAAGGGATTTTAGAAGGCTGCCTGTATCTGGCTGTTTATATAATTTCTATTTCAATAGATATAACAGACTATTTTTTGCTTGAACCTCTTCAATACACTGTCAATATCTTTCTGCTATGCCAGTATCAAATTATGTGTTTCTATAGTATGTTAGTGGACAATCCAAAGAAAATTTATCTTCAGCATTTTTATTCTTGCTGGTAACATTAGTGTGATGTTATCTGATAAAATATGACCATGTAAATCATTATTGCTACCATTGTTATATAATTGCAACAAATCTTGTACAAAGTAGGTCACGTAAGATGTCTATGGAAAGGTTATGATTTGCTGAATATGATTTTGCTATTTGTATGTGTAAGCAGAGTCAGGATGAGCTCTTCCCAGACATCTGGTGGTGAATTGTGGTGAGTGTGGAAAAGAACTTCAGAGGCTGATCTTGTTTGCATAGGCACACCCACCCCGCCTAGCAAGAGCCCACAGTAGCCCAAAATGGTCACTTTAGCAGCTGTGGGATCTCCAGTTTCTCTGTTATTGGGGCAGGAGGAATAAAGTGTTGTTACCCTGTTATGTGAATCAAGAACAATGAAACTGTTTTATGACAGAGGGTCTCACCATCAACTAAGTAGCATTCGCTAGACAAGGGACATGGGTTCCAGAACCCAGTGAACTGAGGCAGGGGCAGGGGCAGGGGCAGGGGCAGGGGCAGGGGCAGGGATGGGATGGTATTTGTACCTGGTGGTGTGGGCCATCTTTGTGAGCCTAAAACACCAATTGCACCTCCACCTCTGTTAAATGTCAGAACTAATTTTGATTCCATTAGGAACCAAGTTACAGGCTGCTGAGCTAAATTCACTTTGGGCAAATGGTGCACCAGCACTGGGGCTTCCTTTACTGTAAGCTGAAATCACTAAATTGCTAAGAGCTGAGATCATTGAGTGCTGTGTTAACTAGTGGGGCAGCCTGAAGCTATATTGCTAAGTGGCTAGTGGAGAAGTTTGTGGGGACAGCTGGAGTGGCTCATGGGATAGCTGGCAGAGCAGAGCAGTTTGTGGTATGGTTGGAGCGGCCCATGGAACAGTGAGCGGAGTGGAGCTGAGCAGTTTGTGGGGAGAGCTGAAGGAGTGGAGTGGAGTGGCTGGTAGAGCGGAGCAGTAATTGGTGAAGGCAAAAGCAGAACCCCATGGAGAGGCGGGGCAGTCAGCCTCTGACCACATAAGGTGTCCCTTAACACCCCGTGCTCCCCCCTGTTTCCACCCAGGCTGTGGGGGTAAAACTCTGCAGATAAACTTTTGAACTCTGGGGCTGCACTGACCAGGGACAGAGACTTTTGGGTTGTGGGACTTTGGGTGATTCTTGGGTTGCTGGACTCAAGAACCCATTTTCTGCTACACCGAGACTCTGTGCTTGCAAGAGGGGAAGTATTGCGTCTTCAAGGCGCCATGGGGTGTGTGTAAGATTTTCTCAGGTCACTGAGTAGGGGCTTGAGCTGGTTTTGCGTTGAGTGATTTTCCACCAAAGATTGCCTAGGAATCCTTCTACTGGTTGGGAGGGGACCCTTATGTACTGAACCTGGCCCTTGCTGCTATCAACTTGGCCTGGCAGAAGGGTTACATATGCATGTATCATTTTGGTATTTTAAATTATGAGTATTGGCTCTATACCTGGATTTCAAATGTTTTCTTCTGTAGTAATGCGCACAGGGTATTTAGCAAGCCCATCTTGAAGGGACCATTCAAGTTAAGTGGTTCACCAAGGAACATTCAACTCACAATGGACCATGGGAGATGCCTATCTACACTTAATGGACTTTCCTGTGATGGTCTATACTATGATTAAGTGAAAGCATGCATGGACATGTGACTTCCCCATGTGACCCCAAACACCATCTTGTTATTATAATGTTCCACAGTGAGAACAATGGGTTTGCCTTCACTTAAGAGAAGCTATAAAAGGCCCTGGAAACATCTCCATGTTGCTTCGTTCCTGCTCAAACCTCTGGACTATAAACTTATACTGATGGGAGTATTCTATCCAAGAGACTGAGGACCTTCCAATGATTTGGAAGCAACCAGAGACTTAACAAATCAGCAGTTTATTCCATCACTGCTACAAGCCTGAACCAAGAACTTTGCAATTGTTGTATGTATTTGATTCCTTTAACCAATTTTAACTTTCTTTCTTTCTATAAATAAACCTTTAGATTTTAGATACTAAAGGATTGGCAACAGCATGATTATTGGGTAAGATCTGACCTCTATATTGACCTGAGTGTGTGGCTGGTCCTTTGGGATCAGAAGAACCTTTTATTTGATGAAATTGGTTTTAAAGAACCATTAATCTTTAAGTCTAGTATTTTTGATGGTTTCACAAGGACTGGAATACATACAGAAACTGCTGTTCTGACTTCTTGTTAGCCAGTGTGGTGAAACGTAAATTTACTTTTGTTGATGGTTTGGTATATCTTATGAGAGAATACCCCCTCCACCCCCCAACTGGTGGTTAATCTGGCCTATTTCTCAGCAGTTTGTCCTGAATTTGGTATTCTCCATTGTGACCCACGGAGGCATGGTTACGATTAGCGCAGATCAATATATTGTCCTTCCATGATCGTTTTGAAGTGAATGTGGACTATTCTGCTTACATTATGTTTGCCTGTGTTTTGTGCCTAGTCTCTGGATCTGAAAAGGACCTTAGTTACAAGGATGCCAACTGACAACTTTCCCGAAGCCTAAAAGAACATAATGGTTAATGTGCACCAATGAATACATTTGAAAATAAAACTACATGTAAAACTACAGCATTAACATCTCATTTTTCACGTATGTGCAGTATTCTTTAAAGGGTGAGGGGCAAGCCCAGCTGCACCCGTGACAGACCTAGTGTGCCTTCCCCAGGTAGAGGAGATGCTGAAGGTTCAGGTGATCAAACTAGTTAATAACCTGAAGATCATCTGGTGCTCATAAAAAAGTCATGAAGACTCTGATCCTGAAAGCTACTTAAGCACCCAAGTCCAAGTTGTAGGCATCACTGTGATCCATAAAACTCCTGGCAAACCTTGTAGATGCCTAAAGTCACCTGGTACCTAAGTTTTCAGAATAAAATTTTCCGTGTTGCCTAAATTCTGCCTCTGAGCACCTATCTTCTGCCTAATCCCCAAAGAAATTCATAAGGGGAACATGGCATTTTCCTGCTTAATTTGCATGAAGGCCCAAATCTGGTAGATGGGCTCAGAGGACTTGCCTAGGGAGGTTGTGGAAACTCCATCATTGGAGATTTTTAAGAGCAAGTTAGACAAACGCCTGTCAGGGCTGGTCTAGATAATACTTAGTTCTCCCATTAGTGCAGGGGACTGGACTAGATGACCTCTCCAAGTCCCTTCCAGTCCTAAGATTCTAGAACTCACCTGGAGGGCAAAGTCACCTGAGCAACTGAATGTGCTGAATGCTATGTGGGTTATGTGAAAGGAGAGAACCTGAGGTTATAATAATAATAATAATAATAGGAGATATACCAATCTCCTAGAACTGGAAGGGACCTTGAAAGGTCATCAAGTCCAGCCCCCTGCCTTCACTAGCAGGACCAATTTTTGCCCCAGATCCCTAAGCGGCCTCCTCAAGGATTGAACTCACAACCCTGGGTTTAGCAGGCCAATGCTCAAACTACTGAGCTATCCCTCCCCCAGGTTGGGTGTTTCTAGCAGAAAGCCACACCATAAGAAGACACAATCACAGATTTTATCCTCCTACATGCAGGATAAAATATTGTATATAAAATAAATAGAATGAAACAATGAATACCTATTTGCCAGAAACTGGGAATGGTTGACAGTGGATGGATCACTTGATGATTACCTATTCTGTTCAATGTCTCTAAAGCACCTGGCATTGATTACTGTAGGAAGACAGGATACTAGGCTAGATGGACCTTTGGTCTGACCTAATATGGCAGCTCTTATACAAGAAAAGCACTTTTTTAAAGTATTGTGTGAATTATGGAGCATGGCATTTACCATATTGAAATTCTTGCCACCTACTGAACTTTTAATTTTTTTTCATTTATGTTGGTCTACTCAGCCCCAAGGCCTGAACTACCCTGCTCTGCTCAGCATAGAGGAAAGAAAAATAATTGAAATGCTGTAAAGCTGTTGGTTATGAGGAAGGAAAAGGAGCATCCTCAAGCACATAGTTTCCTTTATTCCCTCTGCAGCATACAAGCTGAGCTCTGTGTGGTTGTGAATGGGGGAATGTATACCTTTTCACATCTATCAAGCCCCCAAAGAACAGTCTCTACACCAGTGTTTCTCAAGCTGGGTCGCTGCTTGTGTAGGGAAAGCCCCTGGCGGGCCGGGCCACTTTGTTTACCTGCCCCGTCCGCAGGTCTGGCCGATTGCGGCTCCCATTGGCTGTGGTTCGCTGCTCCAGGCCAATGCGAGCTGCTGGAAGCAGCGCGGGCTGAGGGACTTACTGACCGCCACTTCCATCAGCCCCCATTGGCCTGCAGCGGCGAACCGGACCTGCGGACGGGGCAGGTAAACAAACCGGCCCGGCCTGCCAGTGGCTTTCCCAACACAAGCAGCGACCCCAGTTTGAGAAACACTGCTCTACACCATCCTTAACCAGAGGCCTAACAGGAATGTTTTGAGGGAAGGGTTGTTGGAGTGTCTGAATTGTTCCTATGGCCGGGCTATCCCCATGTGAGCCATTGCAGCCAGGTGAACCACTGCCATTGTATTAACCTGCACTGATGCCAAACAGGCTCACAGCAGTCCCAGAAATGTAGATGCATGTTGCCTGTCCCCTTGGGGCCTGAGTCAAAGCCCATCAAATTCACTAGGATTCTTTCAACTGACTTCAATGGGATTTGGATCTGACCTTTTTATCCTGGCACCTGGCTTACCATGGCTGAACCCCACTCTCTTGTTTCCCACTCAAGGCATATTACCTTGACAATGCATCATGGGATACTGTTGCCTCAGGGCCTTCACAACTCAAGAAGGAAGAAGCATATGCACCAGGCCTGCCAATCGCAGCATAATAATCTTTTGGGCTGCACTGCTGCTGCTGTGAGGAGGGCAGGGAGCATCTGTAGCCTGCTACGCAGTGGGACTAAAGGCCAAGATCTGTAGGATCTGACTCTGACTCCATGGTTCGTTACTGCCTCTTTCACACTCTCTTCTGCTCAGCCTGTGGGAGGAGAGCATGGAGTGCATTTTTGCCACTCCCCAAAAGCATGGACCTCTCTGAAGTTTTTTATGGATATAAAAAGTAAAGATATGAATATAGCCCCTGGTGTCTTTCTTGCTTTTCCTGACCTTGCAGAGACAACCATCACTGAAAAATCCCTTAGCCTAATCCAGCTGGAGGACTGGTCAGGGGTGATTACAAACTTGGCAAGGTGATAGCTGATAAATTAACTTGTGGTTGAATATTCATCTTTAGATAAGAGAGTGAACACAGTAAAGCTATTCCACTCTGCTTATTTAGCACTAAGTTCATTGCATACATAGCAAATGCAAACAATTAAATAAAAAAAATGGTTTGGATATTATCACATTGCTTTAGGGCAGCGGCTTTCAACCTTTTTTCATTTGCAGACTCTTAATAAAATTCGAATGGAGGTGTGGATCCCTTTGGAAATCTTAGACATAGTCTGCAGACCCCCAGAGGTCCATGAAGCACAGGTTGAAAACCACTGTTCTGTGGTAATTACAACCTTTTTCAGACACTCTATGCATAGTCTGTGGACCCCCAGGGGTCTGTGGACCACAGGTTGAAAACCACCACTTTAGAGGAGAACAATTATCGGTAAATGCAAAATTACAAACCTTATTCCCTGGTGGAAATAAATTCCCTGTCCCCAAGCATTTATGAAAACATCAGTTTATTTTATTTGGTGCTGGTAGAGGGGTGTCATTAAATAAAATAAAGAAGGGAGAGTTAAAAATGGTATCACTGCAGCCAGTAGCAAAGTACAGATTCTTCCACAATCATTTCAGTAATTCATCATTACAATTTCAAGCATACACAATCCAGAGTTCTCCTCTGTAATTAGAAATTATAGTCTAATTATTTATTCCCTGTTTTTAGAAAGCTATTAGTCTAACTCCTTATAAGACATGCATAAATAACATTACTGAAATGGCCTAAACTGTGTTTGTTCAAAAGAATAACTCCTATACAACAAAATGGGTCTACTAGTAAGTATTCAAATTAGAAACGATCATTTGTACAGTAGTCCAAAAGTGGCATTCTTGGAGCTAAAAAAGAAATCACCCTATCTTTCAGAGAGCTGCATTATTCAGGCACTCGTTTTCTTTTCTTCTTGTTCTTTTTTTAAAATCAGAGCAATCAATAGGAATTGCCCTTTTTTTCCAGAACCACTCAGACAATTAATTTAAAAAATGATATCTGACAAAAAGGGCAATGTATAATCATATTACTCTCCACAGTTCATTGGTAGACCTTCTGGTGCCAAATCACAACTTCAGCTAAAAAAAAAATCAGGAAGTTTTTTTTTTTTAAAGGCACACATGGCAGTTAGATGCCCATCCTACTTATTAATTTGAAAATGTACCCTGGTTCATATTGCCCTTTAAGTGTTTGATTTATTCGTATTTTTATTATTTCTACTGCTATTCATAACATTTTATGTTAGATAGAGATGAGGCGTAGTGGTACTTCAGATCCAGTGGCCTCTCAGTTCTGGGTGAAGTGGGCAGGGAGTAATATTTGAAGGCCCACACAAAGACCCATCCCTCTGTGTTTTCATCTAGATTGGATTCCAAATTGTGGGAATGGTTCATTTTTGGTTCCAGCTTGAAACAGCCTGGAAACATCACAGTGAATTTTCCTGTATTTTGTGATGCCTCCTGTATCTTGGGCTCAAAATCTCATGAATACAACTTGTAGATTTTGAAGCCCATAAAAGGCCAATGTACCACATATTTAGCAAAACGTAGAGTTTGGCTACCAAGATGTTACAGCAGAAATGGATCCTCATCCCTGTGCATGGAACTAAAAACAGACTATGGAACTGGGAGCCTATCAATTTACTACAATAAGCTTTGATTCAGGCCCTATCTAAACTGTCAGTCTCAAAAGAGAAGGCAAAGAGACTCAAACAATGTGAGAAAATATGATCTTTATTTCTTGGTATGTATGGTCTATGGTGTATTGTTGAACAAAGGACACTTCTTTTCCTTCCTTATGTGCTAGAAAATGATCACATTCCTACCTCCTCCCCCTCTCCCCCCACAACATTTCCATTCACCAGACCACTACATGGACTATTCTCCATCACCTTTGCTTTTACATTTCCTCCTTCTCTTTCTATGACTTCCTCTCTTTCAGGGAGCTGGTCTCCATCTTTAGAATCTATATTTATCTGTCAAAAATGTATTTTTTTTAAAAAAAAGACCCCCAAACCACCTCCTCCGTGTGTAGCATGTTATGTCTGAACAGTCTGTATTTTTTTTTCTCGTGATATAGCAGACAGTAAATGGGCACATTTATTTATGAGAATTCTCAGACAAAACCACTCCAAGTAAATGGTTAAGAGAGTAGATCTTGTGGAGAAAAAATGAACCTACAGTGAGTACAGCCATAGACACATTGGCACCCAAACAAATCTTTGTCAGCATTGCCCTCATATAACACCATATTTCTTTGGTGGCCTGAGACAGATGAAGCAGAAGAGAAGGAAATTTGAGCCTTGATGGTTTAATCCAAGACTGAAGTAGACATACACCAATACAATTTTCTCTAATCCTAGTCAACAATTGCAGTTGAAGCAGAGATAATTATTCTCCTTAACCATTGCAGTCATTAAATCATGACTAGTAAAACTATTCAGGATTGTAAATCATATCATCAACTCTGAATGCTTTTCCACTAACTTAGAAGCAGTATCACAGTACCTGTAAAGAATTGCCACCCTGTTTCATGGAGAGCACACAAATCTGGACTGACATTTTTGGACATCAGTAACTAATCACCATTCACTAAGAAATATCCTTTAACCTTTCACTCACCTCAGCCTGTTTACAAAATAAGACAAATCTGAAGTTCTTCAAGAAATCCATGTGACTGAGACCCATGGCTCCAATGGCTAGTAAAGACCTCTGATTACCTGAACTCTCCTGACAGAAACTTTTACATAAGAACATAACAACGGCCATACTGGGTCAGACCAAAGGTCCATCTAGCCCAGTATTCTGTCTTCCAACATTGGCCAATGCCAGCTGCCCCAGAGGGAATGAACAGAACAGGTAATCATCAAGTATTCCATCCCCTGTTGCCCATTCCCAGCTTCTGGCAAACAGAGTCTAGGAATACCATCCCTGCCCATCCTAGCTAATAGCCATTGATGGACCTACCCTCCATGAATTTCTTTTTTGAACACTGTTATAGTACGGGCCTTCCCATATCCTCTGGCAAGGAGTTGCACAGGTTTACTATGCGTTGTGTGAAGAAATACTTCCTTTTGTTTGTTTTAAACCTGCTGCCTATTAGTTTCATTTGGTGACCACCTAATCCATGTGTTATGAGAAGGAGTAAATAACACTTCTTTATTTACTTTCACCACTCATGATTTTATAGACCTCTATCATATCCCCCTTAGTTGTCTCTTTTCCAAGCCAAAGAGTCCCAGTCTTATTAATCTCTACTCATACAGAAACAATTACAATTACAATTACCCTAATAATTTTTGTTGCCCTTTTCTGAACCTTTTCCAATTCCAATATATCTTTTTTGAGATGGGGTGACCACATCTGGATGCAGTATTCAAGATTTGTGCATACTGTGGATTTATATAGAGACAGCATGATATTTTGATGGACCTATGACACCTTTGAAGAGAGAAACCTGCCATGCACTCTAAAATACATAGTCGTTTGCTCACTACTCAGGAAACCAGACTGACAAATTACTGCCCAGTAGTCAACCTTACTCTTCTGACAGGAATCTAAACAAAAGCCATCTTTAAGTATGTCTGTTCACCAGATCCTCTGTCCCTCCCAATCAGGCTTCAGGCCAGAACTTGGAATGGAAACTCTATTAATCACAGTGATGGATAACTCCCTCTTGCCCGCTTTCAGTATGAGAATATCTATTCACATATAACTAGATATTTTTGTATCATTCAGTACCCTCGACCACCATAAACGATTTTCCTGCCTTGCAGAAGTAGCAGGCGTTAATGACTAATCATTCAGTTGGAAGAGAACCTTCCTTTTTCAATCATCATGGTGGCTTCTCCTATATTGCCTACTCTACTCTACTTCTCTACTCTATAGGCAGCTTCTCCTTTACTGCCAGATCACATACCTATGGAGATCATCAAGACTCTCTGCTATCACTTATCTTCTTTGACATGTACCATGAAACCATGCGGGGGGACAGGATTCATGAGACACCATGTGGCAAATGTTAGCAATATGCAAAAAACACCAAACTCTCTTACTCACTCTTGTTGCTTGATAGCAGTATCAACCAATAATCTCAACATCTGACTGAGACCACCAAGTGGATGAAAATCAGTAACCAGGTTGAAATTTAAACCCAAGCAAGACAGAGGAAATGCTGGTGGGAAAATGAACTTTTACAAGAGATAGCCACGACCATAGTATCTGCCACTTTTGAGAAAAATCTGCCCTCAAGAGGTCGAGTCAGGCCACAGCTAAGAGATCTTCTAGTCTCCTCACTGTTTCTGGATATTGAAATAGTTATGGCTGCCAAAAATGACTTCTTTTATGGTGACTGGCGGAATGACTGCACACCCTACTGCTGTATAATGACCCTACCATGGTGATCTGTATTTTTGTGACTTCCTAGCTAGCTTACTGCAACTCACTGTACTTGGGAATGAATGTATCAATCACAAGAAAGCTCCAACTGGTCCAAAATGCAGTACCCCACGTTATGATTATAATTATGTTACATCTTGTTCACTAACATGAACATTGTACACTGGCTCCCTACAGAACACCACGTTAATTTCAAAATAGTGGTCCTCATCTTTAAAATTTTCCATAGCAATGCATAAAGTTACTTAAGAGAATACCTCTTGATAAGGGTCCTAGATCTCTCTCAACAGTAACATTCCACAGAAAAGAAGAAACTGCAACCACAAAGTTTAAACTCATGAAAATGGGGAAAGAACTTTCTCAGCAATTGACCCAAGACTAGGGAGGTAAGAATGACCACAGACCTCACTGCCTTTAGAGCAGAATGCAAGCCAATTCTTTATTGTATCCTCTACACAACTACAGCAACAAACAAACAAACAAAAACAAAACCAAAAAAACCTAAAGACTCGGAGTGGGGAAGAAGAGAAGCTCACAGGCAGAAGTACATTGAAAGAAGAGGGGAGAAATTCCAACATCTGAGAAAGGAGAGACAAATACAGTCCACTTGTGTCTTGTCTTGCATTAGTTGTTTCCTGTAAGGTGCTAAGATACTGTGGTGATGGTTGTCTGAATTGAGTCTAGCTAGATAGATACATCAAACCTTCTGAAGTGGAAATGATTGATGATCACTGCTGTTAAATGAAGGATGAGTAAGTGGCTCTGAATACTGTATTAGTTGACGGTACTTGAATGTTGACTGATCTTAGAGGAAAAACAATAAATATATTTGCAAGTGATTTGTAACACTATTCTACCATGGGGATTTCATATTGGTAAATGTTTCCTGATATTTTTGGTGAGGTAATCAGTGCAGCTAATTATTATGAAGCATAGATTAACAAACCATTTATTGATTAGAATGGTAATATCCATTGGGAACCAAAGCAGAATCTATTATTATTTAAAAAGCTGATTCTAAAACCATATATTTTGATGATTGCTTGATTGGTTTGCTATAATGAACATTATCAGGGCTTGATTTTCTTTTAGGAATTAATTTTCATTTATACAAAAGCCCCTTTGCATCTCCATGGCAATGTAAAAGAGCATTACAATGGGCAGAAATGTAGTTTGCGCCTAATTTAAGGTCCCTTTATGCCATTTTATTGGTAAACACTATCTCATGGCCTGCAGGTTGCCCACCACTGCTCTCTAGACTCACTGCTGCAGTCCTCACAAGGATAAACTTTTTCTGGATTTAATGGAAGTTACAAATGTGTAAGAGCTACAGAATCAGACCTTATATCCATATTTTGGGATTTAACATTGAAAACACTGATAAATCAGCTGTTCTTTTACTTGGAAATATGACTATATGTTGGGTAGTGACTGTGGGCTTGTCTACACAAGGACAAGGAAGTGTGTAACTAATGTTCATAAATTAAAGCTCATTAAAGTCTCATGTCGGTGCTCTCATTCAGGAGTAAAGTGGTTACTGGAGGATTAAGCCACAGCAAATTTAGTCCAATTTACTCTCAAATGAAAGCATCCACATGAGGGTTTAACATGCTTTAATTTATGTGAATTAACTTCACACCTCTTGTTGATTTGTTTTAACTCGCATTTCCCCTTGTACACAAGGACATAACACCACTGGGTTCTTTGTTTATTCTCAATGGCTTCCATAGCAAATTTGCTCAGAATATCAGGGATTTTTTTCTGACTGCCAGACCTGCAAATTCAATCTGAGATAAGAAAATCAGTCTGTGTTCTTTCTGTCCCTTAGTAGATTCTTTCATCAGTAATAAAGATTCCTCCGTTAGAATTTAACATCAACAGCTACACAAGGCTGAGTAGAATCCAGCTCTCACTTCCCATAGCTGAATTAGCTCTGCAGTGCTAACAATAGTGAAAGTTTTCTTTTGTCTGAGAAGTAGTTATGATTTACACAATGAGTTGCTAATATGTTAAGTGATAAGGCCCATTTTTACACAGTCACTTTTCTGAATGTAACAATGCAAATTTCAACAATCCTTCTTCAACTCTTTTTTTCACAGAAAATTCTGAAAGAACAAGTTGTATAAATAAGGTTAGAACAAGGATCTGATTATTAAAAATGATTATTACTACTTATTGTGCCATAAGCATTCAAGTTAAGTTACAATAAAGTGTGTGAAACTGATAACAAAATCCTTTCTCTGATGGACATATAATTTAAATTAATGTGCACATACAATATACACCAAAGGGCCAGATCTGAGGTTGGCAGGTCTGGAGGCAACACAGGTAGGAGTGTCTGTGTGTGAAAGTGGTTTAAAGCTCACCTTTGAACTCCCCTGATCCTCCTCTGTAGTGCCACTACCTTTGTCCTGAGTTAAAGCATCCCTGAAACTACTCTAATTTATATTGATTGTGAGCAATGAAGAAGCTGAAAATAAGGGGGATGATTAAGTTAGAATATGGGTGTTCTATTAACATCCCAGTTTCCTTTCTACACTAGTAGCAGGGAGGGGTGTTATAGGAGCCAACTTTTCCTCAGTGTAAGGGTGATCCCATAGTGATGTAATCTTGGCACCCTAGGCTGGCTACGTTGGTGTTAGAGCATTTGATAGTGGCAATTTGACACAAAACAGCTGCACCACAGCAGGTAATCGGGCCCAGACTGGAAAGTCATCCCTGTACTCAGCTCCAGCTAAGCAGCTGCAGATTCTCTATAGAGCCCTCAACACATTCTTCACAAGTCTTCTAAGTTGTCATCTCGCAAGATAACAGCTGCGGAAAATCTGAAGAGTACTTTTGTACTATCTAAATACATTGTATATGAAAGAATTTCCCATGCTTTTAGCATTCTTCTAAAAGATAGCAAGTTGCAAAGGAAATAATTAAGTTTTATGAGTGTTTTTATGCCTCATTTTACATATACAGAGTATTCCTGGAGTGCTCACCTAAAAACAGGTGCTTTTTAAGTGTCTTTTGTAAACAGTGTCTCGCTTGTATGACTCCTGATAGATAATATTCCAGAGATACTTTTTTGGAGTGTCATACTCAAGTGAGATAAGGGTTTATAATGCTCCTCATAACTGCACAGCTTTAAAGCCTTGATTTATAAATATGTCACTTGAATTCCAAGTGCAAGGTAAAAATTTGTAAATGAGAACTTTGTATTTAAGATTTATTAGCATGATTTAAAAATTCCTTTTAGGAAATGCATTTTATTGACTTATGAACCACATGTTTTAGCTAGATCTGAAGTTTAAAATACTTTCTAAATCAAAAACTTTGTATAAGATTTATTATCTAGCTTTTATAAATCTTAGGAAGATTGATAACTCAAATGCTAAAAAAGTACAGGTTTATGTATCCAAGACATAAATCAACAAAAAAAACAACAAGTCTATGTAGTTCATTTTTTCTCTTAATCTGGGCAATTGCAGGGAGCATTTCCCATGCCTTTTAATATATTTCACATTCATAATTAAACCTCATCTCTGAAAATATGTGCCAAATTATGGTCAGTGCAAATAGGTGAATTTGAAATTATCTTGAGATGGTTTGCCACATATTAATAGCTTAGGGTTGGTTAAGAACTCTGTCATTCAGAACTATCAAAGTGAAATATTAAGTAAAAAAAAGATTAAAGGTTAAAATTCTGACTTAAATTGACACGTTTCTACCCAATTTAGCCAATGTGGCTTAGTATGGTAACAGAATAAGTTACACGCATTTACTATTTTCTTCCACCTCTCTCCAGGTAGAATGTCACACTTCTACCATATTCTCTGATGCTGCTCTCCAGGGACTGATTTTTGTGTGTGTTTGGGCAGACGATTATATGAGAACTTAAATAGCATATACAAATCCACATCTACACAAGCCCGTCTTTGAACTGAATGCCTAGGGTAAATTCATTCCTATGCAGAGGTCCAGCACAAAGCCTATGCCCTGCTCAAGTCCTCCCTATTTTGAGCCATCTGCACAGGATTGAGTTTAACCCATAGTAAGTAAAGCTGATTAACATCAATGTAAAGATTATGTACTTAGTAAACATTACAATGTTCCTTATGAAAAATAAAATAAACATTATCCTGTTCCTTGTAAAAAATAATCTTCCACAGTATTGGCCCCAGTCACTGAATATCATACGGCATAGTCTTTACCTTCAGCGCTCCCATTAAATAACAGAAGTCAGTGTTTAGCCTAAAAAGTCTGTGGGACTGGTTCCCATGCTGTAGAACAGAGTAGCATGTTTTTATAAGCGACAGACTTATTTCATTCCTCATATTGTTTTTGTGACTTGCCCCTAGCGCTGTACCCAGGCCTCCACCTCATGCAACATCTCAGGCTAATCCCGGTTGACTTCTATTCATTCCATTGATTAAGTGCTGGTAAGGGTCCTCTGTGCTTGCAGGCCTTATTATTTGTAAATTAGTGTTGAGGCTGCTGCTTGAGAGAATGGCTGTGCCAAGGGGCCGGCAGCACTGCAGTGCCACACTTTCAGTGATCATTTTTCTATTGATTTTTGGCTTTTACATTTCCTTTTGACATGTCCCTTTCCTCACTAATAAGAATGAAGAAAACAAGTAGGTCAAGAGTCTGTAGAGCTTCCTAAAAATGCATCAAATTCTATTTTCAGCGGGAAGCAAATTGGAAACATAATTGACTATAGTTTAGCGACTTGCAAATATTTTAACACATTCATTATTGTGGTGTATGGTTTCTATGAACACCCCAAACCATTTAATAAAGATGAATTATTATTTCTTATTTATAATGTGGTAATGTCCGGATTACCAATCAAGAACAGGACTCCTTTGTGCTAGGCATACTAAAAACACATAGGAGGCCATATGAGAGGAAACATGGTCCAGTGGACAGGGCACTAGCTGGGGACATATGAGACTCGGGTACTATTCCTGGCTCTGCTACTGATCCACGGTGTGGCCAAATAACTTTACCACTCTTTGACTGGCTTGTGTATTTCGAATATAGAGTGGGGATTGTCTCTTACTATTTGTTTGAACAGCTCCCAGCATAATGGAGTCTTGATCTCAGTTAGGTCCTTTGAGCACAGCTATATTGCAAATAATTAAGAGCAATAAGACATGCTCCCTGCCCTAAGGAGCTATGGTTTGTTTGTTTTTATTTAAATAATAAATCCAAATTTCACATGTTGTTTGGAACAGTCCTTTTGTTAGTATGACTCTTTATGCTGGCATTGACTGCAGTATTAACCATTATACAGCTGCATTTTAGTGAGGTTGGGTATGAACAATCTTGATTTAATACTAAAGCTCAGGTTTTAGTAGAACTGATCAAATGTCTTTTGTGTTTTTTTGTTAGTTTGTTGTTTTTGGTTCTATACTGGTAGATAACCGAGGGCCAAATTTTCTGCTGGCCTGACTCTATTGACTTTAAGGGCATTACCCAAAAGCAGTAAACTTGATCCTCAGTCTCTGAAAGCATGATATTTCAGACACTGAAGGTATTTATAGATTAACTTAATTGGCTCCTGCTTTTCAGTTTTTGCTAAGATATTTTCACTGCAGATGATCTGAAAGAAAATCATACACAATATGAAAGAACAAACCTGAGAGCAAACATTTATAAAGCATCTTTCATCCTTAAAACTATTCCTTAAAAAAATCCACAAGTGATTTACAGATTCCTATCTGCAAACACTTATGCACACCCTTAACGTTAAGCTTCAATGGGGCATCTCACATACACATGTATATAACAATTTGCAGAACAGAGGGCTACATGTAAGTTGCTTGATGATTCACACTTCCACTAAACCAGAGTTTTAATTGGAATTGCTGTACAATTTTGCTTCTTGTGCTGTGGTCTTAGACCTCCATCCCAACAGGCTACATGTAGACATGATCTGTAAAGTCTTTCCTGTACCTCTGCAGAAGGTGAGAATCAAGATGGGTGGGTGAGGTTTTGTGGCATGCAATGTGCAGGAGGTCAGACTAGATGATCATAGATGGTCTCTTCTGACCTTAAAGTCTATGAAATGTTCAAAGGTACTTAGGCACCTAGCTCTTAGCTATTTCAATGGAAATTAGACACCTAAATATTTTTGAGAATCTAGGCCCAAGCGATGAGGGAATTGTGGGTTGGAAGGGGCCAGCATCCATGAAAGGAATTTTCTTTCAGAGTAAAAATAACTCTTGGTGTGGTCTTTTTACAAACAGCCCATAGAAGCCAACAGCTTGAGGGCTGCTGTAGAACACGGATGCATAAGGATGATATTTCAAAGGTTAGAAGGGGAACGTTTCCTTTTAAAGATGGTCAAAGAAGAAATGTCATCAAATAGCTAGAGGGTGGTGAGGCACGTTCCCCCTGATTAACTGTGACAAACATTATAGGAATTATTTCCACCCTGAACTATCTATGGCATAAATGCTGTCTGTTACAGCTGTGATTTTTGCTTTAAAAAAAGAGCTTCAAGAGTTCTATGTCTAGGAAATCTGTTTTGCAATCTGTTTGGTAAATAACAAAAACTATTTCTAATTTGTGAAAATAAACATAAAAATTCATCAATGTTTTCTGTCAACACTTGTTCTAATTTTATAGGCAGCCATCAGCACTTGCAGGTGCTAAAACATTGTAAACCAAATGATAGCTGCAATATTATTTTACTTTGAAATTGCTCATTTGATCTGCTCCGACCATATTGTCCATTTTATACTAGTCAAAGTAATTCAGCATCTTGCTCTTTCCCTTCAGATATTTTAAGCAAATTTCCTCTTGTTTTCTTTTGCAATAAATATTCTTCCCAGAAGTTGATAAAAAAACAAAACAATTTTCTTACATCATTCTGAAAACCAAATACATTTTGTCAAAAGCCCATTTTCTGTCTAGCAACAATTTTGATAGAAAATGTTTGACCAGCTTTAATAAACAATGAATTTTCAAAACACTTGTCAGTACTGGTAACTCTCTTAATTGTATTGTATGTCACAATATTTGGTGTTTTTCTTAAAGCCATTGCTCCTGGATTCACTGAGAATCTCAATTTTCTTTAAAATAAAAAGTATGTTTATAGCCCTCGTGGTTCCAAAGTAGCCCAGCCAGTGAGCTCAAAAACGTTATCTGAGTGTAACCTGAAGGCTTATATATAAATATAATCTCATTATAGTTTAAACCAATTCCATGATTTTGGGAGGCCTGCCTTGTGATTTTTGAATGCTTGGGATTGGCAGTAGTGAGTTTTTAGAAAGAGCCGTAGCTGAGGTTGTTTCAAGATTTTCATAATTCTGGTGATGCTATCATCCCTGAACAAAAGCTACCATTTTTCTTACATTTTCCTCATAGATTTGGCGCCTGGTAGCCTAATTTTGGCAGGGGACTAGACACAAAGGCTTAACAGAAAATCCGTTCTGAGCAAGAGATATGCAGATTGGATTTTCTGCACGATTTCTGGCTCTCTCTCACAGCTCAGAGGAGTGTTAACACATCAACATTTGTATGCTCACTAACCTCGTAGGGTTTGTTTAGAGATAAACTCCTTTGAAGTTTTACCCTGAAAATGTATTTGCTCACTTCTAGCCCAGTCCTCAATCAGCTGTGTGTAGGCAAACCTGAGAGTCAACTGACATCAGTGGAGCTCCATATGGCCTGCCAGAAAAACCCTTGTCCTGGGTGACTGAGACCCAGATCCAAAAGGGGATTTAGCTGTCTAAAGCTCAAATTTTGGCCATATCTAGATGAACAGCTCATAAGATGAATACATTCTATGCTGACGGGAGAGAGCTGTCCCATCAGCATAAAAAAAACACCTCCGTCAGCACAATAAGCTATGTTGGTGGGAGAAACTCTTCTGCCAACATAGCACAGTGCACGTGAGTGCTTATGCCTGTGTAACTTATGTTGCTCAGCAGGGAGGAATATTCACCCCCCTGAGTGACATAAGTTACACTGGCATACGCTGTAGTGTAAACATAGCTTTAGGCACCTAAAGTCTCAGATTTAGGTGCCATCACAATCCACAAAATACCTGCTCAGCTGCTGCCTAATCATGCAGTGTAAACGGGTCGATTCACCCACGCGGCGCCTCCTACTGGTTGCTCTCCGAAGTTAGGCCAGTCCAGCTCTGGAGCACCCTCTGAAGGCTGGTGATCCACCTGTTCGTAGACCCCCGTGTCCCTCTCTGGACCCAGTGCCCTTTTATATGGGTGCTGTCCCCTAGCAGCAACCCCTTTCTCTCTGGGTTTCCCCTTCTCTCTCAGGGAATCCCCACCCTCTATCCCTACCTTGCCTCAGTATTGGCTACTGCCAGTCATTGTCTAGCCCCACCCTCTGGGGCAGACTGCAGTATCAGCCTACTCATCACAGGCAAAGTTGGGTTTGGACCTGCTGCCTTGGCCTACCCCTAGGTTGCCCTCTGCAACCCCCAGTACCTATTGGCCCACTGCTAGGCCGCAGCCTGGGGCTGTCTAGGCTGGAGCTCCCCAGCTCCTCAGCCTTCCCCAGCCCTGCTGCACTCAGGTATCTAGTCTCAAGCTCCTAAGCAGCCAGGCCCGTCTCTCTATAGCCAGAGAGAGACTATCTGGCTCCTGGCTTCCCTGCCTTGTTATAAGGCCCTGTTGCTCTGTTTGGGGCATGGCCCCAGCTGCAGCCACTTCCCTGATCAGCTCAGCCTTGAGAGCCACTGCTCTCAAGCCCTGTCAGGCCACTTTTTAAACCCCTTCCAGCAGGAGCAGGGTCCACCCTGCTACATACAGATACCTCCTCGTCCGCTCACGTCTCCGGGCGGAGTTCCTCTGGGCGGCGTCCGCTGGCTCCCTTGACGCCTTCGAGGAGCAGTGGGCGCTGTCCGGGGTTCTCTGCTCGGTGTCCCCATCAGGCTCCCTCCTTATGACCCTTTGACCTCACTCCTGTCCCTGTTCTTTTATTAGTTGTCCCCCGCACTTAGTGGGTTTCCGTGGCCCTGTGGATCCTCCCCTTAGGCTGGGGGGGGGATCTGTTAGCATGGGGCGGGCTTCCGCCCGCCCCCTCTCCCGGATAACCCAATAGTACATACAGATACCTCCTCGTCCGCTCACGTCTCCGGGCGGAGTTCCTCTGAGCGGCGTCCGCTGGCTCCCTTGATGCCTTCAAGGAGCAGTGGGCGCTGTCCGGGGTTCTCTGCTCGGTGTCCCCATCAGGCTCCCTCCTTATGACCCTTTGACCTCACTCCTGTCCCTGTTCTTTTATTAGTTGTCCCCCGCACTTAGTGGGTTTCCGTGGCCCTGTGGATCCTCCCCTTAGGCTGGGGGGGGATCCGTTAGCATGGGGCGGGCTTCCGCCCGCCCCCTCTCCCGGATAACCCAATAGTACATACAGATACCTCCTCGTCCGCTCACGTCTCCGGGCGGAGTTCCTCTGGGCGGCGTCCGCTGGCTCCCTTGACGCCTTCGAGGAGCAGTGGGCGCTGTCCGGGGTTCTCTGCTCGGTGTCCCCATCAGGCTCCCTCCTTATGGCCCTTTGACCTCACTCCTGCCCCTGTTCTTTTATTAGTTGTCCCCCGCACTTAGTGGGTTTCCGTGGCCCTGTGGATCCTCCCCTTAGGCTGGGGGCAGGATCCATTAGCATGGGGCGGGCTTCCGCCCGCCCCCTCTCCCGGATAACCCAATAGTACATACAGATACCTAAACCTCTGCTGTAAAGATTCCCTAGGTAAGTTTCAGCCCCTGGACATGTATATTGGTGCCTCAGGTGCCTTATCTCACATATAAACCCCAGTATAATCCTTAAACCAGGGGAAGATAGGTGTGGCACTGCGTGTCTTGTCTACAAGGCCCAATCTGATAGGTATACTATGGGCAAGCTTAACTCCATAAAATGGTCAGGGGAAGAGGAGGAGTCCTCCCTAGTACCAGTTAGCCCATTAGTTAGGGTACTCACCCAAGTTATGGGAAATTTCCCCCCTCTTCCTGATGAGGTGAAAAGATTTGAACTGGTGTGTGCCCTAACCACAGAGCTGTGGGACATTCTGAAACAGGGCTCTCTCAAGCCCTTCTGTTGAAACTGTTCTATTGTGCAATAACAATTAAATATTAATTGAGGTAGAGAGAATGACTCTTTAGTCCTGTTGTTAGATAACACACCTTTGAGGTGGGAAACATCTTTTCCCCTCCGGAGATAGTGGGGGGAATTGAACTCTCATTTCTTACATCCCCAGTGAGTTTGCTAACCACTGGGCTAAAGCTTATAAACTGCCATGTTTTCCTCCTCCTCCCCCCATGGCCATTTTGTGTGGCATTAGCATGCAAGACTGTCATTCTTGCATTAAGTGGTTAGGTGCTTGACTCCAGGAGAGGGTTACTAGCTGTGAATTCCAAAAAGAGATAGCCATCTCTCTCCGGCTGAGGCATAGGCACCTAACTCCCTTAGGACACACCTCTCTCCTCAGCATCGGCTATTGGCTAGTTTAGGTGGCTCCCTGCCTAGAGTGCTGGGTTTTGTGGATCCCATGCTTAGGCACCTATCTCCCCATGCATTTTATAGGGAGCCTGGGTGCCTAACCCATGGTTTGTGGATTCCACTGTAAAAGTTAAATATTGAAACATCTAAATCACTTTGTAGAGCCGAGTCTGAGATGCTAGTAAAGGACAGCAAGCTGCTGTAAGAGCCTACATGAAACCTAGAGTGAGGAGTAAGGGTAGCGCAGGGAAGAGGTAGCGGGAAGTCAGTGTTTTTGCCGATGGGATGAATATTAAGCTGTAATTAGAGCAGCTCTGTAAATAGTTACTTTAAAAAAATCTAGATTTGTTTAACAGGAATGCAGTTCTCTCTAAGAGAACTGCATTCCTGTTAAACAAATCTAGATGTTAAAACCCAATACATGGCATATCAAACAGCCACCAGCCTTCCTTCCTTACAAGAATCACTGCCTTTGCTTTATCATGACACTCAGATTGTACAGCTCTATCTGACTAGGAAATGCCAGGAGACCTAAAGTGAGATATGGACCTGACTGAATCTGAACAGTTTGATTAATCTGCTTTAATTCAGTTTATACAAATACGTAAGAGATCATCAATGCCTGATTTAAGCCAGTGAGCCACTCATGGGCCAGCAAAGTCAAATAAAGTACCCAACAGTGGCAGAGTTTCAGTCCATTTCTTCAGCATTGGGTTTATTTTCTAAAACAAAACAGTCCAACTCCATTTAAAACAGATAAACTGGGCTCTGCTGGCTGGCTGCCACTAAATCCTCGTCTGGATAAAAATTCTGCCACGGCCTATACAGCAGGTATATGCAGCTGTCCTTCCACCTAACTTTTCCACTGCCCCTGCAGGTGTTTCTCTGACTGTTCAGGTTCCCTCCTATAAGAAGTACTGCCTCCAAGCTATTACATGACTCTTGGTCACCTGACTCAGCCGGAGCCTTAAAGCAGGATGCTGGGTAGCCTGTATGTACTTCAGGGTCAGTGCCCTGTTATGCCTGGCCTCTAGGCACTCTTGTTTTAAGTGACTCTATCTATCAAGTAATACAGCAGAATATAAATCCCCATTACCAACATAGTATTGGCCAACAATTAAAATGATCCATTTTATCCTCTTGACCCAAAATGCCCATCTGCTCTAGAGATCTCTCCAGGTACTTTTATAGCCCCCAAAGCATGTCTAAGTACTTTCCAAACATTATTCTCAGAGGTAGAGGAGTTTTATTATTCCTTTTAATAGATGGGACAACTGAAGTACAGAAAAATTAAGTGACTTGCCCAAGGTCTCAGTACAAGCCAGTGATAGAGCAGGGAATAGACCCCAGGTCTCTAGAGTCCAGTCCTAGTAACAGCCATAAAATTGTCTACTCTTGCTTTCTGTCAGTTCTCTGCCCTGCAAAAAAGGGAAGAATTCACTCCCTTCTGTTGAAGAATCTTCCTCTGTGACTGCTTGCTTGACCTTTAATTTTCAAATTTGGGTTCGCCCACTTAGAGGAAATTTCTCCAGCATGCTTTTCTGGTAGCTGACCCTTTAAATTTGGCAGAGAAGAAAGCTGCAGCCATTTTGCACCTGGGTTTAGAAGGAGACTCAGAGCAGGCTCCATCTTCTGAGCTGGTAAGCATTCTTAGTTCTTATGACATTTTTCTCTTTTATTTTTGCTGTAAAAGTTGCACCTCCTCACATACATTTCTGAAATAATGTGGATACAGTATCTATAGCTTTAATTTTAGTGGCTAGACAATCTATCATTGCATAAACTACTTAACAAACCACAAATGCTTAATTTTAGTGGTTTGCTATGAATAGATTGCCTTTGCTAGGGTGTAAATCAGTGGCGGGCAATCTGCGGCCCATCAGGGTAATCAGCTGGCAGGCCCCAAGACAGTGTTTACATTGACCACCTGCCAGCATGGCCGCCCACAGCTTCCAGTGGCTGCGGTTCATCACTCCCAGCCAATGGGAACTGCAGGAAGTGGCACAGGCCACAGGGACGTGCTGGCCGCCGCTTCCCACAACTCCCATTTGCCGGGAATAGTGAACCGCGGCCACTGGAAGCTGTGGGCAGCTATGCTGGTGGATGGTCAATGTAAACACTGTCTCATTGCCTGCCAGCGGATTACCCTGATGGGCCTCACTGATGTAAATACATAGAGCACATGACAGTTACAAAACACCTGGAAATGCTGCAGATGCATTTGCTCAGTTTTAAAGATTACATATTTTATTATAAATTATTTAGAGAAGGGTCAGTAAATTATTTATCAGGCAATAAACAACTTTTAAAATAAATATATTGGTAGTAGCTGTTGCCCAGTTATACCTGTTTAACAAGCCATTCATCCTTAAATAAGTGCAGACATAAATGCTACACAGAAATTAAATAAGCCATTTCAAATTATGTAATGAATTAACCTGTTTTGAATTATGGGCCTGATTCTGTGATTATAGTATCCAATTACAAGAAAATAAAAGTGCTGTTCTTTTCAGTATGTACCTCCTGCCGATTTATAGGGAAAATCTCAGTGCAGTAACCATGTTTTGTACTGTGCTAATGAATAGCAAATTTACTGGTCTGGAGTTTTGTTCAGGACAGAACACTCAGTTATCTTCTGATACAGCTATTAGCTATTACCATGTTGCTGAAGTATGGGCTTGAGGAAAGGCTATATTAGCCACATAGTCTCAAAGGGGCAGATCATCACAGTTCTTAGTAGGCCACACACGGGAGTGAATCCCTCATTTTACTTTCCTATTTGGATTACATCTCTGGCTGTGGAAAAGAGAACAAAGTCTCCTTGCCCCATACTCTCCGCTTTAAGAAAGTCAGTATGGATGGGAGGAGCCTTGGCTATGTTGCCTCCACTTCTTGCTGGCTAGAGTAGATGGTCAAATAGACAGGGGCAGGAAGCGGGGAGTAAGCTGCTCTCCCAAAAGGTTGAGGTAATATGCTCCCTGCTGCAGAGGAGGAGAGGAATTGTAACTTAGTTATGATTGACTGGTCTATTCCTGGAATGGTTCAGTTACATGCTGCCCTTTACTCAGAGCAGATTACAAAGGTACAATGTTGCCCAAGTTAATGTAATTGTAATCCATGAAAGGATCCACAAAGATATCTGTATAAATATTAGGGATTGCAAAGTGCCATTGCAGAACTGCTTTTTCTTTTGTATAGGCCGAACTAGTAGACACACCTATTCCATTTTAGATCCCTGTTTTCATTAGTTCTTGGCTTTCCTGAACTTTAAACATTTGTACTGGAATTTTCCATGTTGGGTCTGCTTCCAGTTGAATTTTTCTTTTGGAAAGTTAAAGTAAAAAATGGTTAGGTTTTTTTTCTGAGAATGATGTCAAAGGGATTTAGACATCTAAGTTTGGGTCAGAGGGAGGTGCCTATTTGTTCTTGGGATTCACAGCCATGAATTTTCTCCTGGAGTCTGTTGCTTCAGCCTTTTCTCACCCAAAGCCAGCCACCATCTCTCGGGAGGTGCGAGGGGGGGGGGGCTAACCTGTAGTCCAGTGGTTAGAACACTCACCCAGCTTTTGGGAAACCCAGGCTCAAGTCCCTCTTCCAATTAATATTTAATTGTTTATACAAAGTGGAAGAGCTTCAATAAGAGAAATTGTGAGAAACACCCACCCCAGAATATTCCATAGGTCCGTGATTAGGGCACTCTGAGAGGAGGGGAAACTACTTAAAGGAGGGGAAAGTGATTAGGAACAGTCAGCATGGATTCACCAAGGGCAAGTCATGCCTGACTAACCTAATTGCCTTCTATGATGAGATAACCGGAAATGCCCGGAAAGCAGTGGATGTGCTATTTCTGGACTTTGTATCAAAAGCTTTGCTAATCTCCCACAGTATTCTTGCCAGCAAGTTAAAGAAGTATGGGCTGGATGAATGGACAGTAAGGTGGATAGAAAACTGTCTAGATGGTCGGGCTCAACGGGTAGTGATCAATGGTTCCATGTCTAGTTGGCAGCCGATATCAAGTGGAGTGCCCCAAGGGTCGGTGCTGGGGCCGGTTTTGTTCAATATCTTCATTAACGATCTGGAGGATGGTGTGGACTGCACCCTTAGCAAGTTTGCAGATGACACTAAACTGGGAGGAGTGGTTGATACGCTGGAGGGTAGGGATAGGATACAGAGGGACCTAGACAAATTAGAGGATTGGGCCAAAAGAAATATGATGAGGTTCAACAAGGACAAGTGCAGAGTCCTGCACTTAGGACGGAAGAATCCCATGCACTGCTACAGACTAGGGACCAAATGGCTGGGCAGCAGTTCTGCAGAAAAGGACCTAGGGGTTACGATGGACGAAAAGCTGAATATGAGTCAACAGTGTGCCCTTGTTGCCAAGAAGGCTAATGGCATTTTGGGTTGTATAAGTAGGGGCATTTCCAGCAGATCGAGGGATGTGATCATTCCCCTCTATTCAGCACTGGTGAGGCCTCATTTGGAGTACTGTGTCCAGTTTTGGGCCCCACACTACAAGAAGGATGTGGATAAATTGGAAAGAGTCCAGTGGAGGGCAACAAAAATGATTAGGGGGCTGGAGCACATGACTTATGAGGAGAGGCTGAGGGAACTGAGATTGTTTAGCCTGCAGAAGAGAAGAATGAGGGGGGATTTGATAGCTGCTTTCAACTACCTGAAAGGGGGTTCCAAAGAGGATGGATCTAGACTGTTCTCAATGGTAGCAGATGACAGAACAAGGAGTAATGGTCTCAAGTTGCAGAGGGGGAGGTTTAGGTTGGACATTAGGAAAAAACTTTTTCACTAATAGGGTGGTGAAGAACTGGAATGGGTTACCTAGGGAGGTGGTGGAATCTCCTTACTTAGAGGTTTTTAAGGCCAGGCTTGACAAAGCCCTGGCTGGGATGATTTAGTTGGGTTTGGTCCTGCTTTGAGCAGGGGATTGGACTAGATGACCTCCTGAGGTCCCTTCAAACCCTGAGATTCTATGATTCTATGAGGGAGAAGTGGGTTCAAATCCCTGCTTCAAATGAGGCAGGGATGAGGGGTTGATCCTGGGTATATGCTCTAACCACTGAGATATTGAATATGGGGGGATACCACTACCTCTTCCAACTCATATGACTGCGTTTGTGTGGGTTCCAATTTGTTAAGCAGCCTCTGAGACCAACTGCTGGATTGGGCCCCACAGGTGAGATAGGCATTGAAAAGTCTGCTGGGGCTTAGACGTGAGCTTGGTGCCCAGGCAACAGGACTGAGGTGGCTGTATGCTTTCCCAGCAGCAGATTTTTAGGTACTTCAAGAACATTACTAGTGGAGATTTTAAGACACCTAGGGAACTTTAGGTGCCTTCAGGGTTAGGCAGCAACTGACCAGGAGTTTTGAAGATCTAAATTTTTGACTCAGACACCCAAATACCTTTTATATCTACCCTATACTTAAATACCTTGTTAAATAAGGACCATAATCCAGAAATTGTTATCTCAAAGATTTATTTCAAAATCATATACTTTAAGGGGGAGGTTGCTTGTTTTATTTTCTTTGTGTTTTTTTTTAAACTGTGGAAGTACACGTGCTTTAGTAAAATTCCTGTCTTATTGCTGAATCTCTACTATTGAGAGAAGCTAACAAGAATTAGAGATTTGATAACATTATGCCAGCAAGTGAATACAAACCTTGACACATCAGCAGCACTGGAAACAAGTGAACAAGATATATTTATCCTCTTCTGAGGATAAAAATCATCAAGCAAAAATTTCAGAGACAAAACATCATTAAGTGGGCTTATCTAAATGATAATAGGGATGACTGCAACTTGTCCATCCTTAAAGGTTTGTTTCAGTTCAGTGCCAACTTCCCCTAAAGTATATATGGAATACATGGTGACATCTGTTGAATGAGCAAGATGTTGGGAGGGAGGAGGTTGAGAAGAAATTAACCTCAAGATTCTTTTGGAAGAATAGCAGCAAAATAACTTAGTTCAACTTCCCCTACAGGGGAAAAAAAACAGTCACAGACAGGATGTAGCTTCATTAGATCCAACATATTCACATCTCAGGGCCAGATCCTCAGCTGAAGTAAAATGTCATAAATCTATTGACATAACAAATTTACTTCTGCTTGGGATCTGGTCCTGAATTGCCATAAGTAGAGTCATTGGAGCTGTGCCTATTTATACCAGCTGAGAATCTGACCTTCAGTGCACTGCACAATAGCTGATCTAACAATATGCACAGATACTACCTTTACTCATTGTGGTGTTATATCCATTGCAAGTCCCTATTATTTCAAGGTAGGCCAATTGGTTTAAGAAACTTTTATGGCCAAATTGTGTATTGTTGTCTTCTAGGAGAGCTGTCAGAGGGGATGAATGTGAGTCTTGTGTGCCTGACACCTTGTGTAGTCTGTGGAAGATGGGTGTAATGGTACTAGATGAAAATGGTGTAATATCAATTTTGTGCAGATGTAAATAAATGAAAGGTGCCAGCCATAGAGAAACTGTCTCATGGGTGGGGTGGTTTTGTGTATTATATATACCCTGTAATAACTCAGCATCATTAAATAAGAGAATCCTCAACATATTGTCAGATTAAATAATCAAGTCCCATGGTTCATGCTGTTTAATTCACTTGTGCATGTGAATTAGTTGTGCATTCTGCTGAGTTTTCAGAGTTGACTGGGAGTTTTAGTTGAGGTTGTGCAGTATCTTCACACTGTCTTCTCTCTTAGTCCTTATGATTTCAGTGTGATCTTTATTTTAAATACTTATAGTTAGTAATTTAGCTTGGCTTATGGTACACTGTTTTGTTTTTATGATTTATTTATTTATTTAATGATTTGTTCAGGGCTAAAAATATCTGGGCATGTGAGTGATTAGCTTTTTTCCAACAGAATTTCTGTCATCCATATTCAGAAAGCTTATTTGATTGTCCTCTTTATTTTCCGTTTTCTCTGTAGTGATTGGTCTAGCTTCATAAAGAGTTATAGGATAGGATAGTTCTGAATAGTTTGTCACAATGACAAATCATGCAGAACAATTTCAGGAGGGGGGAGGGCTAACAAAACAGAAGGAGATAATCATGTGCTATGGAAGTGGAAAAGAATAAGCCTGTATTTTCTTTCATTTACACTTGCCACTGTAAATCAGGAACATCTCCATTGAAGTCAGTAGAGTTTCACTGGTATAAACAAACGGAGAATCAAGTGATTAATTTCTATAGGGTTCAATCATGGCTTTGCTGCAAGCCCTGCTTAATGTGCATTGTGTTGTTGCAGTGCCACGGGACTATCCCTTGATGCAGACCTAACCTGCAGTCATGTATGTCCTCTGGCACAACTTCACTATCCAGAGCAATGTGAGAGTAATGCCAAGGCTCCACCCATTTCCTGACTCCAGCAGCTCACTCCCTACCCACCTGCATGGAATGGAGGTCAGCATCTCTGCCATGGTCACTTACACCCATCTCCACATAATTACTCAGCCTATACGCATAAAGGGGCACCTTACTCCTCTTCACGCCCCTACACAAGTGTGCAGGAAGGTCCACAATCTAATCCACAGACATTCTCCTAAGGGAGGGTACTATGTGCACAGTTAATTTAAGTGTGAAAATAAACTTAAAATGTTGTTTGTATTTTCCTAATACGGCCTGTGGCGTGATTCACCATAGCATGACTCCAGTTTTATGCTGGTGTAACTCTCGTAGGCCAGATTATGCCGCTCTGATGCAAAGTAGTGATAGATACAGTGCACATGGCGGGGAAAACTGGGTTTGTGGCACTTGGCATTGCTGCAGCAATATGACGCAGCCAGGACATACTGGGAAATGTAGCCCACTGGTTTCAGTGGAATTGCACTGGTATAAAACTGTAGTGTAACCATGGTGAATGAGGCTCAAAGCTTTCTAAATAGTAAAAATGGCAGGCGTGCTACGGACTATTTAATTTATGCACATTTATGGTAATCTTTCTATAACACTGCTTAAACTTCAGTAGCTTCTTCAGTTTCCTTAGTTTTGTGCACTGTTTGGTCCTTTCAATTGTGTATGAAATAATTGCTAAAGAGTCACATGTAACTAAGTTAAAATATATTCTATATTATGCCTGATGTGACAGTGAAGGTACTGTATACTTAGGATACATACGAGGGCAATAATAAGCTAAATATTTTAAAAATATTATTACAAATCAAGAAATCATACTCAACTGTGTCAGATTCCATAGCACACTTATGTACTGGAACATATAACAGCCAAACTGTTGCACTCTGGATGCTTCCTGAATCTGTAACTCCAAATCACTCTATTCATAAGGAATGAATAAGAAATTAACCTCTCAATCCTTTTTTAATTATTGGATCATTTATGCTATGTATTTCATTGTAATTTAGGATATCTCTTATCTAACAGCAGAATTCTCTGAGGGAAAAAAATTCTTCATTATACTTTTAGATTCTTTCATGACACCTGGATTTGTTTGAATTAGATATAGACAGAACCATGCCTAGGCAGGAAAGATGAATGATATATCTTTCTTTATTATAGCTATTATTTGTGGATGCTTGAGTTGGTTTGTGACCTTTCCTGGTTTGTGGGAGGTAGAAGACTGCTGAAAACAGAAGATTATAATGATAAGGGCAGAGACTTATGAAAAAGTGTTGTTTTTGGTGGGAACAAAAGTTTCACAGTGATAGAGTGGTTTGATATAGACGGGGTTGGGAGAGCCTCCCAGTATCCTCCCAAGAAGTATAAATCAGCTAGTGCAGCTACAAACTGTATTAGAAAATCGGTGTTTGTGACTAACCCTGTGGCTTCTTCTGTTAAGCAATCAATTCAATAGAGTTTAATATAAAACTAATTGTGGTTTCACTGTAGTAGTAGGCTCTGCATACTGTGTAAGGCATATTATGTATATTGCATATGCATAAACCTTTATATTTATGCATTCTTTTTCACTGATGGGGTTCTGATGATGAATGTTGGATATGATTTTAGATAAGAAATATCAGGTCCAGTTAATTCAGATAACTGAGGTAGCATAAATATCTGCAGAGCTATTTAAAAAAATGTTTGTTAAAACAGCAACAAAACCTTTCTGCTTTTGGATCTTTTGACTTAGCAAAATTTAGAAACTTGTGTAGGCCCTGCAGACATACCAGCTAGTACTGTAACCTCATCTAACCTTCAAAATATGCCACATTGGCCAGTACTTACATGGTAAATCCATAGCAAACCCTGTGGTGCTTGGGTGGCACACTTAAGGAATAGTTCAGTAGTTTGAATAATGGCCTTACTAAACCCTGGGTTGGGAGTTCAATCCTTGAAGGGGCTGGTCATAAACAGATAGCTAAGGGTTAATGCCTCTTTTACCTGTAAATGGTTAAGAAGTTCACCTAGCCTAGTTGACACCTGACCAGAGGAACCAATGGGGGAACAAGATGTTTCAAAAGGAAGGAGGGAATTTGCCTTTGTTTAGTCAGTTTCAGTCTCAGCCAGAGTGAAAAAGATCAAGGAACCAGCCTCTTATCAGAGTAGTAAGTTTTAGAAAGGGATAAATAGGTTTATGTTTATTTTCTTTGTAACTTGTCTTGGTACCATTAAGGGAATTATCAAATTTGGGTATTCTTGTGTGTTAAGATTTTTGCCCAGGGGAACATCCTCTGTGTTTTGAATCTGTTGTCTGTGAGAGTAGCTGGTATGCTAATCGCTCCCAGAGGGTTTTCTTTTACCTTTCTTTTCTTTAATTAAAAGCCTTTTTCTTAATACCTGATTGATTTTTAACTTGTTTTTAGATCCAAGGGGATTGGATCTGGACTCACTAGGAATTGGTTGGGGAAAGGAGGGGGGATGGTTAAATTCTCCTTGTGTTAAGATCCAAGGGGTTGGATCGGTGTCCACCAGGGACTTGGTGAGGAAGTCTCTCAAGGCTACCCAGGGAGGGGAAGGTTTTGGGGGGAAAGAGGACGTTCCAGACACTGAGAAATCTGGATGGTGGCAGCAAGACCAGATCTAAGCTGGTAGTTAAGCTTATAGCTTCTCATGCAGGTCCCCCACATCTGTACCCTAAAGTTCAGAGTGGGGAAGGAACCTGGGCCACTTAGGAATTGGGGGAAAAAATCAGTATTTGGTCCTGCTGGTGAAGGCAGGGGGTTGGACTCAATGACCCTTTGGGGTCCTTTCCAGTTCTATGAGATAGGTGTATCTCTGTTTCTGTACTGAATCACTGTAAAGCCATGGTCCTGACCAATTAAGGGCATTCATGATCCCATGAGACTTTTTCTATAATTGATAGTATTTATTCATAGTTATAAATGCATTGTTTACTGAACTCTGCATCAAAGCATACATGAGATGTCTTAAAATATTTATCAGGAAATGTAATTTGGAGAAAAATTGCCTAGATAAAATATTACAATACTTTTGATGTGTGCAAATAAACAGGACTTCAGAAAGTTATATACATGTAGCTGAGACATTCAACCCAGGTATAACTCTGTTTAAAGTCAGCGGAGAAACACTTGGGATAAATTTCGCCTATAAAGTTTTAAAGACCAGTCCTGCTCCCTATGAAATCAAAGGGAGTTTTGCTATAGCATTAAGTAGGATCAGAGATACATTTTTTATACGTGAATTAACTATATATGATAACTTTCTTAGGAAGATGTGCATTGGCCATGGAAATTAAAAAATATATATATCAAAAGTACTCCTGGTGAGAAACTGTGTCCAATCAGAGACTATTGAAAGTATTGCATTAAGAATTTAAAAGGAATGGTCATGATATCGCAATCAAAAACAATGACAGAGAATATTTTAACTTCTAAACTATGTCCATTTATAATAATGTGTGCACTTAGGCCTGGTCTACACTGGGGGGGGGGTCGAACTAAGGTACGCAAGTTCAGCTACGCGAATAGCGTAGCTGAACTCGAACTACCTTAGTTTGAACTACTCACCCGTCCAGATGCTGCGGGATCGAAGTCCGCGGCTCCCCCGTCGACTCCGCCACCGCCGTTTGCGGTGGTGGAGTTCCGGAGTCGACGGGAGCGCGTTCGGAGTTCGATATATCGCGTCTAGATGAGACGCGATATATCGAACTACGAGAAGTCGAACGCTACCCGCTGACCCGGGTGGGTAGTATAGACATAGCCTTAGGAAATACATCAAACGCTAATCAGAGACTGAGGGTTGGGAAATGTAACAGAAGTTTTCCCGATGCCATAATTTTGAATGGAAGCCACCCACAGGGAATATTTGATGAAATGATAAGTATTACACAGTTTGGGTTTTGTAAAGTTTTCTTAAATATAGATAATGTAGAATCCTGTAACTTTGAGTGTAACATTAATTACACTGGTCTACAATTTTTGAGAAGTCGTCTGCTTCAGAGATAAAATGTGCTATTTATTATGTATTTTGATGTGCTGATTTCAAATATGACAATTAAAACAACTGATTGGCTACTGTTTCTAAGATATTTAAGTTTTTACATTTGATGTCTATGTATATTGTGTAGATAGTAGAGTTTTAATCATAAATTGTAAACCTAGGTCTTTTCATGTGTTTATGGTTGCTTTACATGATAATATTTCACCTGTCCTGTTTATGTAACACTTTAAAAATCAGCAAAAGGGTTATATAACTAAAATTTATTATGAAACAAAAGGCAAAAAACTATTATGTACATAGTTTAGTCCTATTCAGTGTCTACTCGGTGCTTCTTGGCTTGTCTCTTGTATTCATTAAATGGAGCATCTCTTGTCACTGTCCAGCAATAGTCTGCAAGCATTGATGGGCTCCATTTGCCCTGATAGCGTTTCTCCATTGTTGCAATGTCCTGGTGAAATCGCTCGCCGTGCTCGTCGCTCAGTGCTCCGCAGTTCGGTGGAAAAAAATCTAGATGAGAGTGCAAAAAATGTATCCTTAGTGACATGTTGCAACCAAGGCTTTTGTATGCCTTGAGGAGGTTTTCCACCAACAACCTGTAGTTGTCTGCCTTGTTGTTTCCGAGAAAATTTATTGCCACTAACTGGAAGGCTTTCCATGCCGTCTTTTTGTTGCCACGCAGTGCATGGTCAAATGCATCATCTCGAAGAAGTTCATGAATCTGAGGACCAACAAAGACACCTTCCTTTATCTTAGCTTCACTTAACCTTGGAAATTTTCCACAGAGGTACTTGAAAGGTGCTTGTGTTTTGTCAATGGCCTTGACAAAGTTCTTCATCAGACCCAGCTTGATGTGTAAGGGTGGTAACAAAATCTTCTTTGATTCAACAAGTGGTGGATGCTGAACACTTTCCCTCCCAGGCTCCAATGACTGTCGGAGTGGCCAACCTTTCTTGATGTAGTGGGAATCTGTTGCACGACTATCCCATTCGCAGAGAAAACAGCAGTACTTTGTGTATCCACTCTGCAGACCAAGCAAGAGAGCAACAACCTTCAAATAGCCACAAAGCTGCCACTGATGTTGGTCATAGTTTATGCACCTCAAAAGTTGTTTCATGTTGTCATAGGTTTCCTTCATATGGACTGCATGACCAACTGGAATTGATGGCAAAACATTGCCATTATGCAGTAAAACAGCTTTAAGACTCGTCTTCGATGAATCAATGAACAGTCTCCACTCATCTGGATCGTGAATGATGTTGAGGGCTGCCATCACACCATCGATGTTGTTGCAGGCTACAAGATCACCTTCCATGAAGACGAATGGGACAAGATCCTTTTGACGGTCACAGAACATGGAAACCCTAACATCACCTGCCAGGAGATTCCACTGCTGTAGTCTGGAGCCCAACAGCTCTGCCTTACTCTTGGGTAGTTCCAAATCCCTGACAAGGTCATTCAGTTCACCTTGTGTTATGAGGTATGGTTCAGAGGAGGAGGATGGGAGAACATGTGGGTCCTGTGACATTGATGGTTCAGGACCAGAAGTTTCATCCTCTTCCTCGTCTGACTCAAGTGAGAATGATTCTGGTGCATCAGGAACCGGCAGTCCTTCTCTGTGGGGTACTGGGCGTATAGCTGATGGAATGTTTGGATAATGCACAGTCCACTTTTTTTCTTCTTTGACACACCTTTCCCAACTGGAGGCACCATGCAGAAGTAACAATTGCTGGTATGATCTATTGGCTCTCTCCAAATCATTGGCACTGCAAAAGGCATAGATTTCCTTTTCCTGTTCAACCACTGGCGAAGATTTGTTGCACAAGTGTTGCAGCATATGTGTGGGGCCCACTTCTTGTCCTGATCTCCAATTTTGCAGCCAAAATAAAGGTGATAGGCTTTCTTAACCATAGTGGTTATACTGCGCTTTTGTGATGCAAAAGTCACTTCACCACAAACATAGCAGAAGTTATCTGCACTGTTCACACAAGTACGAGGCATCTCTGCTCACTTGGGCTAAACAGAAATGTGTCCCTTTGCAAAATCAAACACTGACAAATAAGAGAGCACGACACTGTGTGATTTCTAGAGCTGATATAGGGCAATTTGTTCAGCAGAGTGATGTAAGCTTCGTTATGATTGCATCATCCATGACTTCTAGGAATAACATGATGCAATTCATATCATGTATGACGCAATACCAGCTTCAGATTGCATCATTCATTGTTTTGCCTAAAAAGCAAGTACTGTCCAAACCCAGTCATAGATTTATTCATAGATCCAGTCAAAGATGTATTTTAGTCATTTCTGGTTTAAAATGAGATCCCTTCCCTTTATAACTCACTTATCCTCTGCTATTCCCAAGTCAAGGGTCTTATATACTGACCCAATAGTGTATGTTGAAAACTAGAGCCAATCAACAATTTTAAGCATCATTTTCGTTCTCAGTGACCCAGAATTAGTAAAGTTTGACTACATTGATTTCAGAAGCATTTAGCCTGTAGAGCAGTGTTATATGGTGGCAACCCAAAATAACAATTTTTCTGTGAGACCTTTTTGCAGAAAATTATCGGGAACAATTATTCTAATGCAGATCTCTTGCAAATTCCTCACTGCAGGGTGTGTGTTTTTTTCTGAATAATCAGCAGAGTGAATAATGGAATTAAAGAAGTTATATCTGGAAATGCACAGTTAGGTTATCCAGTCCATCCCATTACTAATACAAGATTGCAAAGTACATCAACAGAAGCAGAGATGTAACTACTGGTATCTACAGGGCCGGTGCAACCATTTAGGCAAACTAGGTGGCCGCCTAGGGTGCCTAGTGGTTGGGGGCGCCTAAAAGTCCCCTCAGGCGAGGAGGTGGAGTGGAGCTGAGCTGGGTGGGGAGGTGCACGGGGAGGGCTGCCCACAGTAACCGGGGAGGGAGGGGGCGCAGAGGAACAGCTCCCCGCCCCAGCTTACCTCCAGTCTGCCTCCTCTGCTGAGCACACAGCCCAGATCTAAGTCTCGTCCAATGAGCGCCGCAAGCCTGGGCAGGGAGGAGCTACCCAGGCAGGGTTAGCTTCCACGGGGGGAGGTCTCCCCAGGCAGGGTTAGCTGCCGTGGCGGGAGGAGGGAGAGGGGGGAACTCTCCCCAGGCAGGGTTAGCTGCCGTGGTGGCGGGGTGGGAGAGGGGGGAAGTCTCCCAAGGCAGGGTTAGCTGCCATGGCGGGGTGGAGGGGGGAGAGGGTGGAAGTCTCCCCAGGCAGGGTTAGCTGCCATGGTTGGAGGGTGAGGGGGGAAGTCTCCCCAGGCAGAGTTAGCTGCCGTGGTGGGGGGGGGAGAGGAGGGAAGTCTCCCCAGGCGGGGTTAGCTGCTGTGGGGAGACAGGGGGAGTCTCCCTGGGTGGGGTTAGTTGCCGTGGGGACAGGGGAAGAGGGGTTAGCTGTCACGGTGGGGGTTGGGGGGTAGCTGCTGCGGTGGGGGTTCCCCGGGTGGGAGGCTGAGTTAGTTGCTGTGGGGGGATGGGGTTACCTGGGGGAGGTGCAAGGTGGAAGTTTCGCCTAGGGCGCGAAACTTCCTTGCACCGGCCCTGGGTATCTAACTATATCAGTTATTGGTGGGGCACTAAAGCTGTGCAGATAATTGAGTTTTTGGCTTGCTGGCAGTTCTGAATAAAAAAACAAACAAATAAATAAGCAAATGATATGGCGCATATGGAATTTTCATTGAATCAAAAGTCAGAAAAAAATGTTTTGGGACAAATGAAATGTTTTGTTTAGATTTTTGATGCATTTTTAATATTTTAGAAAATGAAGGGTTAGAGCAGGGGTAGGCAACCTATGGCACGTGTGCCAAAGGTGGCACATGAGCTGATTTTCAGTGGCACTCACACTGCCCTGGCCTGGCCACTGGTCTGGGGGCTTGGCCACTGGTCTGGGGGCCCCGCATTTTAATTTAATTTTAAATGAAGCTTCTTAGCTATTTTTAAAAACTTGTTTACTTTACATACAACAATAGTTTCATTATATATTATAGACTTACAGAAAGAGATCTTCTAAAAATATTAAAATGTATTACTGGCACATGAAAACTTAAATCAGAGTAAATAAATGAAGACTCGGCAAACCACTTCTGAAAGGTTGCTGGCCCCTGGGTTAGAGTCACAAAACTGGAGGAGGTGCTGCTGCCTATAGACTATACCTAATAGTTTACTGGTTAGAGCACTCACCTGAGATGTGGAAGAACCAGGTTCATAATCCCCTCTCAAACAGGGATATGAACCCAGGTCTTCCCCTTACTACATGAGTGTCCTAACTACAGGCTGCTGGCTATTTTGAGAGGGTTATCTCCTGTAGAAGCTGTTCATTTAGTTTAAATTATTAATCATTGGCATGGGGACTGGAAACTGAATGTCCCCCTTCCCAGGTGAATGCCCCTAACTACTACGCAGTAGAGTAAATCTCTCTCTCTCTCGCTTGTCCAATGACTATTTCTTGCTAAGGTGACCCACCACCCACAGCAGCACAACCCTTATCCCTCTGAGGAAGCTGGGCCAAACCTGAGTGGCATTGCAACCCTGTGTGTCACGTTGCAATGACTGGAGTGGGGAGTTGGGCCCACCCCCCAGCAGGACAGAAGCCACCACTGCAGAGTGAGTGTGAGTGGGCTTGCTCTCCAACTCCTCTCCCTCCCACCAGGGGCTCCCCTCCACACCGTGCCAGGAGAAGGGTACATTTATATAGGCCAGGGCCCATTGATGGATTTTTCTGGTGTTGGGCATGGTGAACCATCTAGAACCTTGTCAGGATGCAACAGTTGGAAAACAGAGATTGTTAGTGCATACAAATTACAACATCTTCAACAGGAGAGATTGAGAGAGCCCCCCCGCACCCTCCAGAATAGCCAATAGCCTGGTGGTTAGGGTGCTTATCTAGAAGCTGGGAGACTTGGGTTCAAATTCCTTCTCCTGAGCAGGGGACTTAAATCTTGATCTTTCTGCTTCTAGATGAGTGGGCTGTTAGGCACGGGAGAGGGCAGAGGCAGCACCACCAAAACCTCTTCCTCCTTTGACCTTGTGAATAGTATGTAAGTCCCCCTGTAATTCCTGCCAAATGGTGGATTGCAGGGAGGGGCTGCATCTTGTTGACCTATGAACCAGACTTTTATCAGGTCCATAGGTTGCTCATGAGCCAGACTCTCATAGTCCTCTGTGGTTATGCTGGTAGGGGAAAAATACAAGTTTGCTAATCTGGTTAAGAATGATATTGTGACCTTTAACAGTGCCCTGCATTTTTGACTGAGCAAGCAATGTCTTCATCACAGTAATCATATATATAAATATATTGTACCAACCAGGGCCAGCTCCAGGCATCAGCGCAGCAAGCAGGTGCTTGGGGTGGCCAATGGAAAGGGGCAGCACGTCCGGCTCTTTGGCAGCAATTCGGTGGCGGGTCCCTCAGTCCCTCTCGGAAGGAAGGACCTGCCGCCGAATTGCTGCCGAAGAATCAAGCAGCGGCAGTAGAAGTGCTGATCATGGATTTTATTTATTTATTTGTTTTCCCCGCCACTTGGGGCAGCAAAAACGCTGGAGCCGGCCCTGGTACCAACAACAAAATAATGAGTAAGCAACCGCTGTTAATTATGCAGTTAGGAAATTTATGAAATATAATGGAAATGTACTGAAAAAAGGTATATTTGGGTCAGAAGAAGAGAATTACTAGGAACTGAAACTGCAGATACTCTAAAGCTATGAATACACTATGAACTAGGGGTGTATTTTCCTGGCTCGTATGCACATACTCCTGCTAGCTTTCATTGAGCTAGCATGAGTATAAATAATAGCATAGCCTCAGTAGCCTCAGCGGAGGCATGGTTGAGTTGTGCTGAGTACACGTGGGTTTGTACTTGATATAGCTCAGCTGTGCATTTCCTGCCACTACCCATGCTATCGTGCCTGCTATTTACATTAATGCTGGCTTGATGAGAGCTAGTGCAAGTTTGTGTACACAAGCAGGGGCATCACACCCCTAGTTCGTAGTGTAGACATAACCTAAAAAACTAGGGGTATAATTTTGAGAAGCTGTAAATAGGCAATCAGAACCAGGATGGGCTGGGAGCAGACTGTCAGACAACTGTGGGAATTTTGGTTCGCCAGACAGGTAGTAGCTACAGTTATACCTCTTTCTGTCATGTACTGTTGAACTGATTATCTAATAAAGCTAATCAAAACTAACTTACTCAACATCTCCTAATTATTCAATTGATTTAAATTCAAGGAAGCATTATTTGTTGAATGTGTAATTATAATTAAGCTTTTTAATTGTTGCTTATGGATTAATTACTGGTTAGCAATTATTGACAAATTGAGTATCAATTTTTTGGCAAATTCAATACAAATTCATAAATTAGTTTTGGTCAACCCAAAACTGTATTTATTGATGAATAACTATTTGTCTGTGAAATTTCATCCAGCTCTACTATGGATAGCTAACGTTAAGGTTGAATGAGAGTTTCTATGCTAAGACTCTTTTTTTCAGTTGATCATAACTCTTCAAAATGTTGATCTTTCATGCTGAAATTTTCCAAGGCTGGTTTTTGCTAGGGATTGGATGTTCTAGTAATTTTGAGCAAAAAAGTTTCAGCTGTTTTTGAGAATATTTTGGCAAATATTATTTTCCCATTATAATTTTACTTAAAATCATGGAGTGATTTGATTTTAACAGATCTAGTTAGACAGCTCTGGATGGGTTTAGAAAGTGGAAATTTGGTGGAAAATAGTCCCTATAGGAGATTAATTATTTCGATTTGGCCAAATTATGATATTGTAAAAATAGGACATTGTGTATGCACAGTAAAAATGGTATTATGTTTTAGTATTATTTATAAGAACATAAGAATGGCCATACTGGGTCAGACCTAATGTCCATCCAGCCCAGTATCCTGTCTGCCTACAGTGGCCAATGCCAGGTGCCCCAGAGTGAACCTAACAAGTAATGATCAAGTGATCTCTCTCCTGCCATCCATCTCCACCATCTGACAAACAGAGTCTAGGGACACCATTCCCTACCTATCCTGGCGAATAGCCATTAATGGACTTAACCTCCATGAATTTATCTAGTTCTCTTTTAAACCCTGTTATAGTCCTAGCTCTCACAACCTCCTCAGGGAAAGAGTTCCACACATTGACTTTCTCCTGTGTGAACAAGAACTTCCTTTTATTTGTTTTAAACCTGCTGCCCATTAATTTCATTTGGTGGCCTCTAGTTCTTATATTATGGGAACAAGTAAATAACTTTTCCTTATTCATTTTCTCCACACCACTCATGATTTTATATACCTCTATCATATCCCCCCTTAGTCTTCTCTTTTTCAAGATGAAAAGTCCTAGTCTTTTTAATCTCTCCTCATATGGGCTCATCCCTCTGCGGGGCTGTGGGGGATCCCAGCGCTTCGCAATAGTTCGCTATGGACCCCGGCCCTGGGTCAGGGCAGGGCAGTAAACAAACAGTCTGGAGCTCAGGCCCTTAGGCAGGGGCTGAGCGTCTGGTGCGAGGGGGAGACGGCCACCCATGAGTGGGGTGGCATGGGGGACGCTGGCCCACCCACTCCACTGCATCCAAGCCCGGGGCCCTAGCAGCGGCAGAAGACTCGCTGCTGTCAGTGGGGATCCTGACTGTAACACACTGACATTGGTTCTGGCTCTGCTGCGGCCGGACCAGGGTCGGCTGCCCCTGGGCTACTTCCGGACTCCCCCTCGTATGGTACCTGGACTAGGGCGGTGTCCTTGGAGGTTTCCAGGACCATCGGTTCCTCCGGGTAACTGGCGAGGGGTAGGCTCGGCTGCTCCTCAGGGTAGCTGGCAAGAGGCAGGCTCGGCTGGCCGGGCCAGTCCTTGGGTTGGCTGCGGCCTGCCGGCATTCCCCAACCCAGAGCTAGGCTACAGGCATCTGGCCTCTCTGGCAGCTGGCATTCAAGTGAGCTCTGCAGTTGGGCTTTTCTACTTCCTGTCTTGCGCCCTGCCCCCTGGGGGGCGGGTGCAGGACTTGCTGGCTTCGCCCATGTTGGTGCGAGGAGAGGCTCATCACTCCACGGGGCTGTGGGGGATCCCACCGCCTCGCTACAGACATGTTCCAAACCCCTAATCATTTTAGTTGCCCTACTCTGAACCTTTTCTAATGACAGTATATCTTTTTTCAGATGAGGAGACCACATCTGCACGCAGTATTTAAGATGTGAGCCTACCGTGGATTTATATAAAGGCAATAAGATATTCTCCATCTTATTTTCTATCCCTTTTTTAATCATTCCTAACATCCTGTTTGCTTTTTTGACTGCTACTGTATACTGCATGGACATCTTCAGAGAACTATCCATGATGACTATAAGATCTCTTTGCTGATTAGTTGTAGCTAAATTAGACCCCATCATATTTTATGTATAGTTGGGGTTATTTTTTCCAATGTGCATTACTTTACTTTTATCCACATTAAATTTCATTTGCCACTTTGTTGCCCACTTAGTTTTCTGAGATCTTTTTGAAGTTCTTCACAGTCTGCTTTGGTATTAACTATCTTGAGCAGTTTAGTGTCAGCTGCAAACTTTGCCACGTCACTGTTTACCCCTTTCTCCAGATCATTTATGAATAAAGTTGAATAGGATTGGTCCTAGGACTGACCTTTGGGGAACACCACTAGTTACCCCTCTCCATTCTGAAAATTTACCATTTATTCCTACCCTTTGTTCCCTGTCTTTTAACCAGTTCTCAATCCATGAAAGGATCTTCCCTCTTATCCCATAACAACTTAATTTACGTGCAAGCCTTTGGTAAGGGACCTTGTCAAAGGCTTTCTGGAAATCTAAGTACACTGTGTCCACTGGATCCCCCTTGTCCACATGTTTGTTGACCCCTTTGAAGAACTCCAATAGATTAGTAAGACATGATATCCCTTTACAGAAACCATTTTGACTTTTGCCCAACAATTTATGTTCTTCTATGTGTCTGACAACTTTATTCTTTACTATTGTTTCAACTAAATTGCCCGGTATTGACGTTAAACTTACCGGTCTGTAATTGCCGGGATCACCTCTAGAGCCCTTTTTAATATTGGCATTACATTAGCTATCTTCCAGTCATTGGGTATAGAAGCTGATTTAAAGGACAGATTACAAACCATAGTAATAGTTCCGCAATTTCACATTTGAGTTCTTTCAGAACTCTTGGGTGAATGCCATCTGGTCTCAGGGACTTGTTACTGTTAAGTTTATCAATTAATTCCAAAACCTCCTCTAATGACACTTCAGTCTGTGATAATTCCTCAAATTTGTCACCTACAAAGGACAACTCAGGTTTGGGAATCTCCCTAACATCCTCAGCTGTGAAGACTGAAGCAAAGAATTCATTTAGTTTCTCCTCAATGACTTTATCGTCTGTAAGCGCTCCTTTTCTGTCTCGATCGTCCAGGGGCCCCACTGGTTGTTTAGCAGGCTTCCTGCTTCTGATGTACTTAAAAACATTTTGTTATTATCTTTCGAGTAATAAATTTAGCAATAAATAACAGCCTCTTTTACTGTTCATGAATTGCTATAGAAATCTTACGGTTTTCTCAAATGTGTTAATGAAATTTTTTCACAGAAAAGTTCTGATGTATAATTCCTGGTATATAAATGGTTTGCACTCAGTTAATTTCAAATATCTAAACAAAATTGAACCTCTGTCACTTGGATTTAATTAGACACAGGGGACACACAGTATTTTTGTTGTTGTTTATTTCCTGATTGGATGAGTGTAACTCTTAGAATCAGGTTTCTGGTGTGAGTTCCAAATTTGTAGAATTCTGGGCTCCCATCATTGCAATTCATGTAACAATATGAGCAACGTGAAATATTGCAAACAAAACAATGCAAAAGGCTTGGGTCCAATATGTGTGATTTGAATTTTTTTTGCCACCCAAATGAATGTAAATTACACCATGTGCTTCTGTTACAGGAATAAACAGGGCACAGCCTGCCCAAATGAAGGCATGAAGCCCACCATGGATCTCTGTATGGTTTATGTTTTACCAGTTCTTCAAAAAATTTGCAAGGGAACTAACAGGGCAGCACAAGCCAAAGCATTCATGGTTATAAGTGCATGACTGACAGAATTCATATTTGACCATCTCCCACTGATACCTGGGATAGCACAGCAGCTTGTAAGGAGATCTGCTGCTCCATGCATCCTTTGTCACTGTACACAGCATTGATCTAGAAGTGGTCAGAGGGTTTGTCTTCATTAGACAGTTAGTCCGGGCTCTTACTCAGGTGTTGCCTTTTAACCCCGCTCCCAGCCACACACACAAAGACCTCTCACTCAATTTCAGTGATGCTTTCACTCTGGCATTAATGTTTAGAGCCTGGGTTCTGGTTTCACTGTGGCTGGTAACCCACTCACTTTGCAGTGAGAATGCAGACTAAATCACTTGAGGCTCACAGTCCTCCAATGCATTCCCACAATTCCCCCCACGTGTTCACCAGGAAACTAAACAATTGTAGAGTAGCTCAGCTTACTACAGCAGTGAGACACATGAGAGACACAGCAGTAGTGAGGACACAGTAACATGAATTGGTTTTGCAGTGGGCTAAGCTAACATGGGTACGAAGCACACAGGCTAATTCTGTAATAAAGACATCCAGGGGCAGGCTTTGGGATGGTGTGAACTGAGTAGCAGTTAATGAACCAATTCTCTTCTTACCTTGTTTGTGAGTTAGAATGTGCTGGGAGAGATGTCGGGAGTAAAGTTGGTTGAGAATTTTTTATTTTGGTGGCTGTTGTGGTTGAAAAATGTCCATTTGTCAAAACTGTAACTGTTCACAAATCAGGATCATTTATGTCAAATCATCTGAGTTGGAAAAGGTAGATTTTTTTTTTTAAATTGTTGAAACATTTCATGTCAACATTTTCTTCAAAAATGTGTTTTTTATTGATTTGAAATAACTCTATTTATAAGCTAATTAGACTAAAATTGAAAAAAAGTTGAAAAAAACCAAAACATCTTGATTGCCCTGAACTAACTTGGAGGGGGGCTTGTTTATTTGCTTGTTTGTTTGTTTTTGTTTTGTTACCATTTTTGAAGTTTCAATTTTTGTCCCAATATGGCACTAGGAAAAAAATTTGAAGTGTCAAAAATATTCAAGGGATGGGAAAAACTAAAACACAGGGCCGTTCAGACACTAGGCACGTAAGCTGTTGATTCATGCAGACGCAGACAGCTGCAGCAAGAATAGCATCACTGGTTAGTGCTGAAGCCATCTGGCTCTTCTTTCCCATTCTCCCGTTTTCCCATCTTCTTTGTGATCACTTCCTATTTCTGCATCTGATGATAGCTGCTGTCAGAAACAGGACGCTGAACTAGATGGTCTGATCCAATAGGGCAGTTTCAGTATCATAGAATCCTAGAACCATTTCAGATTAGGATTGGAAGAAATCTCAAGAGGTTATCTAATCTAACCCCCCACTCAAAGCAGGACCAATCCCAACTCCTTTGGCAATTACTTTGCTTCTTCCAATTGTCTACTGCCTACTACAGAGACAGTGAGGTAGTATCTTGTATTGGACCAGCTTCTGTTGGTGACAGAGATAAGCTTTCAAGCTTACAATGAGCAGCTCTTTGTAAGCGCAAAAGCTTGTCTCTCTCACCAACAGAGCTTGGTTCAATAAAAGATATTACCTCACCCACCTTGTCTCTCTAAGGTCTTGGGACAGACACACCTACAACAACACTGCATGCTGACTACTACACAGCCAGTCTGCCATTTGCTTCTTTCTTTCTTGGGAAATGTTCCATCTGCTACTATATACCCTATTTAACTATGCTGGTTCCCCTTTTATACTTTGCAGGGCCTTTACCAAACCTGTTATTAAGTGGTGGCTTCCATAAAGGGGTTTTTACTCTGGCCATGCCCAATATTACTGTGCCATATGTGTGCTGCGTGGCACATCCTTGAGTTCAGGGGCAAGCAAATACGGGACTTAGTCCACCCATTTGTGTTGTTTTCCACAACAATGGAAGAGGATTAGGGTCTTGGAGTCTCACCATGGTAGGAAATACAAACCATATATCTTCAACAACAATAATCTCCACTTGCATCTGAAGAAGTGGGTATTCACCCACGAAAGCTCATGCTGCAGAACGTCTGTTAGTCTATAAGGTGCCACAGGATTCTTTGTTGCTTTTAACAATAATCTCCTATCTCAGCATTTTAAATCTCCCTGTACTGGCGAGACAAGGCAAAGCAGAAGCCTGGAAAGGTTTAAAGCAATGGCTCTTAACCTTTCCAGATTACTGAACCCCTTTCAGGAGACTGATTTGTGTTTCACTTCACTTTAAAACTACCTGCTTACATAATTAGACCTAATAAAAATACAAAAGTGTCACAGCACACCACTACTGAAAATAGCTGACTTTCTCATTTTACCATATCATTATAAACCAATTGAATATAAATATTGTACTTACATTTCAGTGTACAGACCAGTATAAACAAGCCATTGTCTGTATGAGATTTTAGCTTGTACTGACTTCGCTGGTGCTTTTTATGTAGCCTGTTGTAAAACTAAGCAATTATCCAGATGAGTTGATGTACCCCCTGGAAGACCTCTGAGTACCCCCAAGGGTACATGTACCCCTGGTTGAGAACCACTGGTTTAAGGGATCCCTGCCTATCGCGTGGCTGGACAGAGTCCAGGAGGAAGAGGAAGCTGGGCCCAGAGGGCAGAGGGGAAGGCAGGGGGAAAGCCTCTGGGATTGTAGCTAGCATTTTTCAGTTGAATACCTTTATTTCCTGTTTATTTCTTTTGTTCTGGAACAATAAATCATGTCCTCAGACTTGGGTGGGATGTTTGCGTCAATTCCTGGGCTGGTGAAGTAGCCCGCCAGCTTACATCTGTGTGTGTGTGTGTGTGTGTGTGTGAGATATGAAACAGAAAAGTATAAAACGGTGCTGCTGCTGTTCCCAGTGGTTCTCCCACTTTGTCAAAACCTGCCATTAGCACTACTGCTGCTGTTGTTCAAGCCAGTGCCACTGATGCCCTCTCAAAGATTTTATCCTGAAATGTAAGCTGTTTAGTTGCACTAACTGCCTGCAACCTCTGAGCAGAGCTTTCTGAGAATGCTTGCTGCTGTTATGGGAGTCTGAAGAAACATGATTTGTAATATTTTTATAACTTCACTTACACTTTATGCTCTTCCAGATGCAGATTTCATATATATATAATACATTTAAAGCAAGGAGCTATATGGTTATCTGGAAAAAATTTATGTCATTCATGTATTTAATTGCTTGTCTGAGTTCACTGCTGTGGTTTAATTGCTTTATTGGTTTAATGTCCCAAAAGAGACTATTTCCCAGCTGTTAGATGTCAAATTTGTGTTTGCCTAACATTTTAATTTGTTACAGTTAGTTGTTAAGCACATAAGGAGCTCTACATGTTGCAACAGTGTTTACAAGTGCCACTTTTGAACAGTTTGTATAAAAAAAGGAAGGCATGTATTTTTATGTACATCCACTAGGGATTCAGAGGACAAAACACAGTACAATGACCTTGTTAGCTTACTTGGAAAAGCTACTATCTTCTCAAAGCGCTGTAGCTGTGACTGTGTCTCTAACCTTTTTGAAAGCTGCTATGTGTGTGCGTTTCTGTACACATATCAAAGTCACATTTATATTGTTATGCTGGAAATTGTTAATGGCTTTTATCAAGTGAGTCTTCGATCTATAGACAATCGCAGACCTGGTTAATGCCGTTGATAGTGCTAGGCACCCTTCTTTCACGCTAAACGGAAGGAGCATTAAGCTCCTTTATGTAGTGAATAGAGCTGGGCAAATTTTGTTCTGACAAATAGTTTATTCAACAGAAAATGGAGATTTGTAAATGAAATTAATTTGCTGAATTGTTTCAGCCAAAACAAAACAAAAACAAGCTAGATTCGCAAGGGGACTTAACGCACCGTTCACTAAACCAGAGGAGGAAGAGATGGTATTCTGGGGTGAGTCTTAATCCTTCCTGTTGAAACTGTTCCACTTTGAATAAAATACTTGAGGAGCCATTCTGAGAGAGAGAATGATTCTATAGACTGGTGGTTAGGACATTATCCTGGGAAGTGGGGACACGGGTTTCAAGTCCCTGCTCTTGAGCAGGGATTTGAAACTGGGTCTCCTACATCCCAGGTTGGTGCCTTAAGCACTGGGCTATTGGGAATAAGGGCAGCAGTAGTTTTGTGAATGTATTCCTTCATTTCTTCTCTCTCTCTCTCTCTCTCTCTCTCTCTTTTTAATTTAAATTCCGGGAAATGAAACACTGGGTCAAATGAAAAATTTTGGACTTCTTCATTGCCAAAAATATGAAAAAATCTTGGTTTTGGTTTGAGCTGCATTGATTTTCTTTTAAAAAATAAAATAAAATAAAATTCAGAACTAGCAACCCAAAAATCAGTTATTCACATCACTCTGGTAATGAACAAGCTAGAAACAACAGAAGCTACTGCCCAAGGAATAGGACTTCAAGGCAAGGCCTGGTCAGAAGCAAAGTTGTGTAGGCTGAAGGGGCTGAAGGAGTTGTGTAGGCTGAAGTTGTGTAGGCTGATTGCAAAGATGGGGGTTGATGCTTGTTTGACAAGTTGTGTGTGTTTGAGTAGTAGAATATGACAGAAGCAATGGTGAGCATGACCCCGAGTGGAAGCAGCTCCTTGAACACACAACTAGTTGGAGTGGGAAACTTGATAATTGTAAGCAAAGAAACTGCCAACTGTTTTGTTCCTACTGTTCAGGGAAACAGGACTACATGTGCATTCTTTGTAAACAAACAGTAGAGCATGAAAGAAATACCTAAATCATATCCTTAGTTTCACATTATAATAGAAACAACACTGCAGTGCCCCAAATATTGGCTGACCACTCAGGTGAAAGGGGCAACAATATTTATAAAGGTGATTAAGCAGGAAATTGATAATAGAAGTCTTTCACCTCCTAAGATGCCAGATCAGCAATGGCAGACAGTTGTTAATGTGTGTCCACATCACAACTGTATGGACTATAGTCTTGTTGGGATAGAGGGTCTTTCGATCATATGTGTTTATAGTTCCTACCACAGTGGAACCCTGATCAGGAACTCTAGGTATTAACAAACACAAAAAATTAAAAATAATCTTCACAAAACTGTCACCATAGCTTATACAGTTTTGCACCCATAGGCCTGATGCTGAATTCTTTGCATATCCACAGATCCATTGGGAGGACTGGCTCCTCTGTTATCTTCATATCTGTTTCATATGAATCTGAAATCAAAGGATGAATGAGGAGGGAGATTGACCTGTTCTATATTGGGACTTTGTGGGGAAAATATTTATACCAACAAGTGCCTACAGTATGTTCTAAAACAATCTGTTTCCATAGGCAGATTTAAAGGACCCCTGGGCATCCGGGGGACCACCATTTTGAATGATGCCTCCCTGTAGTCCTTATGGAAGCCTTAAAATCTAGGCTGTCTGCACTTCAGAAGCACTTTAAAGTAATACTACTTTATGTCTATATGGCCAAATCCAATGAGATATCATACAGTATTAATAATGGCTTTGAATAAGAACCCTTTTTACAAACATATGAAGTTGATTTTCTCTAGGATGAGATGAGGAAAAAAATAGAGAAAAGTAAACTTTCACTTTCTTTTTGCATAGCTTATACAAACCAGATCTACCAGGTTTTTTTTCCTAGAGAAAAATCTAGGATCTTGAAGACAGACATTGACTGTTTCTCTGAAGCACCTATGTGGTTTAATATAGCCCTTGAGATAAGAAATTAGAATTGTGTGGCAAACTGTTCTAGGAGCACTGTAGTTATACCTTGTTCAATGGTCCAGGGAGAATTTCTTACCCTGGGACCATATAGAGTGAGACATATAGCTGAAGACATGCAGTGAAGAAGACAGATAGAACATCTTCATAGTAGAATACTCAGCTACTCCTAATAAATCAAAAATACATGGGACTGATTTTCCAGTGCCTTGCCCATCCTGTTAATTATCTCTTGTTCAAAGTGAGTGCAAAGTAGGTATAAAATGCCAACAATCAGAATAACAGAAGGGTAGCATTTTACATTTGCTTTGAATAGTTATGAAGGACTATACAAGGTCCAGACACTGTAGAATCGGGTCCTTTGCTTCTCTAGTAATTGCACAATTTTGCTCAAGCAAAATGTTATATAAAAAACATTATTCCTGCTCCCTTAAACTCCCCCAATGCTCATCTCCTCCCCAGCAGAATTCCAAAGAAGTAGCTGGTGAGGAGTATGTGCAAGAATAAACAGTCTACTTGCCTTCAGTGTAGAAGCATGCTCCTTGCTGCTATTGCTGATTTGTTTTTCTTCCTGGTTACTTTAGTGAAGCCACTCGAAATGTGTTTGAGAACGTGATTGAAGATATCTCATTTGCTTTCACTGTTGAATCAGGGATGGTGAGGAGTGTGTGTGTGTGTGTGTGCCTCTGCAAAGAGGAGAGCCCTGCTTCTGTACTTTCACTAACGAGCTCGACTGGTCTGACAGAGAGGGGTGGGTGTGCTCTGTTGACCAGATCCTAGGTTCTTGTAAAGCTAAACAATGGCTCAGCTGGAGTCAATGGAACTATGCCAACTTACACCATTTAAGGATCTGGCCTGTTTAAAAATTGGAACAAAATCTTCCCCAGGATCTCTGAGGCATTATTGTGTGCCTTTCCAGAGCGCTCAGTGGGGCAGTACAGAACTTCACTGCCCACATACAGGGCTGTGGATAAATGCCACAATATAGGGGGAGATTTACAAATGGGCCTAGGGGATTTAGGAGCACAAACCCTATTGATCCCACCTCAACCTCAGCCTAGACCAATCCACACAAGCGGTCCATTTCCTAGACACTACTGTGCTAATAAACGATGGTCACATAAATACCACCCTATACCGGAAACCCACTGACCGCTATACTTACTTACATGCCTCCAGCTTCCATCCCGGACACACCACACAATCCATTGTCTACAGCCAAGCTCTAAGATACAACCGTATTTGCTCCAATCCCTCAGACAGAGATAAACACCTACAAGATCTCTATCAAGCATTCTTAAACCTACAATACCCACCTGCTGAAGTGAAAAAACAGATTGACAGAGCCAGAAGAGTACCCAGAAGCCACCTACTACAGGACAGGCCTAAAAAAGAAAATAACAGAACACCACTAGCCATCACCTACAGCCCCCAACTAAAACCTCTCCAGAGCATCATCAAAGATTTACAACCTATCCTTAGAGATGATCCCTCACTCTCACAGATCTTGGGAGACAAGCCAGTCTTCGCTTATAGACAGCCTCCCAACCTGAAGCAAATACTCACCAGCAACCGCACACCATACAACATAAACACTAACCCAGGAACCTATCCTTGCAACAAAGCCCGATGCCAGCTCTGTCCACATATCCATTCACGTGACACCATCATAGGACCTAATCACATCAGACACGCCATCAGGGGCTCATACACCTGCACATCTACCAACGTGATATATGCCATCATATGCCAGCAATGCCCCTCTGCCATGTACATTGGCCAAACCGGACAGTCTCTATGCAAAAGAATAAATGGACACAAATCTGACATCAGGAATCATAACATTCAAAAACCAGTGGGAGAACACTTCAACCTCTCTAACCACTCAGTGACAGACTTGAAGGTGGCAATTTTGCAACAAAAAAACTTCAAAAACAGACTCCAAAGAGAAACTGCTGAACTTGAATTAATATGCAAACTAGATACTACTAACTGTGGGTTAAACAAAGACTGGGAATGGTTGGGTCATTACACCAAATGAATCTATTTCCCTATGTTAAGTTCTCCTCACACCTTCTATGGGCCATCTTAATTATCACTTCAAAAAGTTTTTTTCCTCCTGCTAACGATAGCTCATCTCAATTGATTAGACTCTGCCTGTTGGTATGCATACTTCCACCTTTTCATGTTCTCTGTATGTATAAATATCCCCTGTCTGTGTGTTCCATTCTATGCATCCGAAGAAGTGAGCTGTAGCTCACGAAAGCTCATGCTTAAATACATTTCTTAGTCTTTAAGGTGCCACAAGTACTCCTGTTTTTTTTGCGGATACAGACTAACACGGCTGCTACTCTGAAACCTATTGATTTGTTTTCCTAAATCCCTCAAAAACTTCTGGAAAAAATCTGATTATATTTAAATTATGGGCTATCTATTGAATAGCTGAATGTCTAATGAATGATAGTGGTTCTTTTTTGCCTAGGGTGTAAATGCCCCAGTGACATGGTAGCTTAGTTTCTGTGTCTAAAATATTCTTCCAAACTGTGCCAGATCTTTCAGAATGTGTTTGGGAAACAGTGCAATCCCAAACCCAAATTTTTCACAATAATAATAAAAAAAGTCCTGAAGTTTATGAAGCCCTCTACTTGGTTCATGCTCTGGGAAGTAATAATATAACATGTGGACACCCCTGCACCTCAGAAATAATAGTAAAATATCTAGAGGATCTAATATTACCAGAAAATGTTATGATATATCTAAATCACAGGAAGATAAAAATGGACAGGGCTTTAGGAAGATGGTGCAGAAAATGAGTCTGAAGAACAAAGCTCTACACAAAGCACAAAGGGAAGAGCTGAACTTTGGACGGAGGCTGACTTGTACGTGCAGACTTCGCTTCAGCAGGCAGCGCACACATACATTGAATAAGAAGCTGAATTCAATCTGATTCCCAAAGAAAGCCCTACCAAAAGAATCATCATTTACTCACACACAAAAAAAGGAGGAAAAATGAAAGGGGTGGTGGTGGAAAGCACTCTGCTTTTGCTATCAATATCTCAAAGATAGGCTTTTATTTCTTGATTGTACCACATGCTGACGTGGATAAAGGAAGCCAAAATCATCAGGCAAAGACTTCATGAAACAGTCTACATCATTCAGCCTTCCTGTGAACAGGAACATGGGCAGAATATTAAGAAGAAAAATGCTGTCATTAATAAACGACAAGGAAGTACATGCATACTGAGTACTTTTACATTCACACTTCTACCATGTGGCTCTAAAGGCTAAAACTACAACATTATGTACGAATCCAAAGAATCTATCTGTAGATGCTGCTCAGAAAGCGTGGCAGTGAACATCTGGGAGAAGGGGGAAGTTTTTAAAGCTGTGACTAATGGCTAAAACCCTTCACAGTGATTTGAAAATGTACCAGCTATTACTAAAATGGACTGCTTAAGTGGGACTGTGGTATCCTAAAATATAATTGGCATTAAAAATAATATGTACCTTAGGTTTGTAAGAGTGAAAGAGCAGTGAAATGGGAAAAATCATGGTACAGCATGGCACTGAAATCAGACCCATTCCAATCTCCTTACTTGCTTATGAATTTCATTTGGTTCCTATTTAAGTAGAACTGATTCCAAACTCTTTTAAAAAACATCCTTTTTAAAATCAACTTGAAATAGTCTTTTGTTACTGTGTGTGTGTGTGTGTGTGTGTGTGTGTGAGAGAGAGAGAGAGAGATCTGATAGACTTCTAAAGGGACACTAGCACCTGGTGGCTGTAGATAGACCTTTCATAAAGTCAACTGTAATCATAGCCTTTGCTTATATTAATAGCCTTCTGTTCTTTCTGTTTTGCAGTACCTAGATAACACTGAGGGGTGGATAAAAGATTTAAGGGATGGAATGCTATATGTTTTCAATATCTGTAATTTCAAGCACCATACTTCTTTGTTGTCAAAGATCAACTTCCCCCACATACGCATTGCCTCCCCTCCTATTTGCAGCCAGATCTTCTCCTGGGACTATAATAACAGTATGTTTTAAATCCATTCTCCCCTCTCATCCGAGAAACAATATTCAGTCAAAGAACCTATAGCACCTACAGTTCCTTAAGTCACAACCATATGCCCTTTCGAGAAACCTATTTGTATGGTAGTTTTAGATGGTGTATGTTCAGCATGTTAAAAAGGGGTAGTCCACTGAGGAACTCCTTTGTCATTGACATGGAAGTGCTCCCAGACCTATTGGCTTGTTTCACAGAATTGAAACTGAACATAGCTATAAGAAAGCTGCATAAGCAGGGAAAGCATCCTGGATTCATAATGAGTACAGTATTAACTGTCCCTCTTTGCATGCAGAATTGCTATGTCTAGCAACAAATATTTTAGTTAATTGGATCAATGAATAGGAGTTCATAGAGTGAACGTTTCTGTATGGTAAAACAACTTTATCTCTAGGTGAAGCAGATCCAGTGGTCTAAAGTATGGAATTTTTAAAATGTTTACTGCTGATGAGCACATAGCACTCTTGTGTTATAATTAACATTATTCTTGGTTCTAGTATTATAAGCAGTGCTTTGTTTTCTTTGCCACTCTATTGCCCCATGCATTTCAAATGAGATAAAAAGAAGCAAAACACAAAAGCAGAAAGTAGCAATCTAACAGCCCTTGGTAAGAGCAGGACATTTTGGGAAAACATGTGAGATGTGTGACTTGGCAACTTCTGGTCTTTTATGGTGTAAGTCTGAGAATTGAATGAACTGCCTTGGTATAGTTTTCTGCTGATGCTGCCACTCTGATAACCTAAAAGCTGCTGTCCCCACATTATCACAGCTGGTGATAGTGCATGGGTTTGCCTCACATTTTTTGGCTGCTTTCAACAAAAGTGGAAGGCAGTTTTCAGTCTGCTATTGCTTTTTGACTGCAAAGATTATGACTTTTGGCCCTGTGACAAATTCAGAAAAATGTATGAATTTTGCCATAATATGGTTGTATTAGAAAAAATGTATTTGAACATAAGAACGGCCATACTGGCTCAGACCAAAGGTCCATCTAGCCCAGTATCCTGTCTTCTCACAGTGGCCAATGACAGGTGCCCCAAGGGAATGAACAGAACAGGTAATTATCATATGACCTATCTCCTGTCACCCATTCCCAGCTTCTGGCAAAGAGAGGCTAGGGACACCATCCCTGCCCAACCTGGCTAATAGCCATTGGTGGACCTATCCTCCATGAATTTATCTAGTTCTTTTTTGAACCCTTTTATAGTCTTGGCCTTCACAACATCCTCTGGCAAAGAGTTCCACATGTTGACTGTGCATTGTGTGAAGAAATAATTCCTTTTGTTTGTTTTAAACCTATTAATTATGACAAGGACCACATAACACTTCCTTATTTACTTTCTCCACACCAGTCATGATTTTATAGACCTCTATCATATCCTCCCTTAGTCATCTCTTTTCCTAGCTGAAAAGTCCCAATCTAATTAATCTCTACTCATATGGAAGCTGTTCCATACCCCTAATAATTTTTGTTGCTCTTTTCTGTACCTTTTCCAATTCCAAATATCTTTTTTTGAGATGGGGCGACCACATCTGCACACAGTATTCAAGATGTGGGTGTACCATGGATTTATATAGAGGCAATATGATATTTTCTCTCTTATTATCTATCCCTTTCTTAATGATTCCCAATGTTCTGTTTGCTTTTTTGACTGCCACTGCACATTTAGTGTATGTTTTCAGAGAACTATCCACAATGACTCCAAGATCTCTTCTTGAATGGTAACAGCTAATTTAGACCCCATCATTTTATATGTATAGTTGAGATTATGTTTTTGTGATGATGCTGCCTGTGGGAGCCAGCTGAGGTCACTCAATCAGGGTGAACTGCAAACAGAACAGGGCAAACAAACCCCAAACGCTGGTGGATATTTCAGTACTTAGATTTACCAAGCCAGCACAAAATAGCTTCTGTAGTACCTCACTAGTTACTCAGAAGTCCAAACAATGCAGTTCCTTTAAAGTACCCAGCCTCAGGCCTCCATTCAGACATACATGTCAAACATATGATGATAATTACTGAAAATCTTATCTCATCATATAAAAGAAAAGGTTCTTCCAATCCCAAAGGGTCATCCACACACCCAGGTCCAATTATAACTTAGATCTTACCCAAAATACACACTTATAGCCAATTCTTATTAACTAAACTAAAATTTATTAAAAAAGAAAAGAGAGTGAGTATTGGTTAAAAGATCAATATACATACAGACTTGAATTCAATTCTTGAGGTTTTGATACATAGCAGAGATGAGCTTGTAGTTGCCAAAAGTCCTTTTAGATATAGTCCATAAGTTATAGTCCAATGTCCAGATTCAGGGTGGCTCCAGTCAATGACTGGGGATGACAATCCTTATGGCTTAAGATTTCCCCCTCTTGAAACCCAAAGCAGCTGTGCACTGAAGAAGGATCATAGCTCAGTGGTTTGAGCATTGGCCTGCTAAACCCAGGGTTGTGAGTTCAGTTCTTGAGGGGGCTGTTTGGGGATTGGTCCCCCTTTGAGTGGGGTGTTGGACTATGTGATCTGCTGAGGTCTCTTCCAACCCTAATAATAACAATCTATGATTCCCAAGGCTTTTATACATTTCCAGCAGCCTTTTGGCCTGAGAAAACAATAGGCTTAACTTTCCTTTTTCCAAACATCATGGCAATTAGCACAGGATAATTTATCCATTAAAGAGTTCAGATACAGGTTACCACAACCTTCAAAGAGACATAGAGATAATAATACTATTTCACTCAAGTGTCTTCCTAAATGTTAATATTCCCTTTTTGATCTTTGAATCAAAGCTATAGCAATAAACAAGATTTGTTTGCTTACATCACAAGATCTGAGCAAACATCTACCCTTCTACCTCTAACAATGGAGACTTGCATTTCAAAGCTTTATTCATTTACCTATCTTCCTAACCAGTCTCTAAAGTTCGGCCATGGGTCAGGTCAGTCTGTGAGTTAATTAACTCTTTCTGGCCCTGTCACCTTTCAATGAAATATTATATTACACTCATAACATCACAGTTTTCCAATGTGCATTACTTTGCATTTATCAACATTGAATTACATCTGCCATATTGTTGCCCAGTCACCCAGTTTTGTGAGATCCCTTTGCAGCTCTTTGCAGTCTGCTTTGGACTTAACTATCTTGAATAGTTTTGTGTCATCTGTGTCATCAAATTGTTTACCCCCTTTTCCAGATCATTTATGAATATGTGAAATAGTACTGGTCCCAGTACAGACTCCTGGGGGACACAACTGTTTACCTCTCTCCATTCTGAAAACTGATCATTTATTTCTCCCCTTTGTTTCCTATCCTTTAACTAGTTACCGATCCATGAAAGGACCTTCCCTCTTGTCCCATGACAGCTTACTTTGCTTAAGAGCATTTGGTGAGGAACTTTGTCAAAGGCTTTCTGAAAATCTAAGTACATTATATCCACTGGATCCCCATTGTCCGTGTGCTTATTGGCCTCCTCAAAGAATTCTAGTAGATTGGTGAGGCATAATTTCCCTTTACAAAAACCATATTGACTCTTCCACAACAAATTATGTTCATCTATGTGTCTGACAATTTTGTTCTTTACTATAGAGCGGCGAACAGCGGAGAGGCTAACAGACAGAGTTTGACTGGGATCTGTCCGAGAGGAGGTACGCTAATTATTGCATTGGGGGGCTGTGTTGGTGAGTATCTGAGTGTCTGTTGTGGGGACAGTTTGTCAGTCTGACTGTGTGCTTGATTGTTTGAAAAGTGTGAATTGGGAGTACTTTGTTCCAGGTGGGCCTTGAGTGGGCCTGATTGTTACAAAAAGGCAGTCAGCTGTGAACTAGCTGAGCGGCGAACAGCGGAGAAGCTAAGAGAGGGAGTTTGATTGGGAGTTCACCTGGGAAGATCCCACTGAGGCTTTCAACTTGCAGGCTCCTCTGAGTAGTTACTGCAACAGATGAGGAAGTGCTTAGAAGGAAGGTAATATGGATGGTGAGAGTTCAGCTGTTGTGACCTGCACAGGATGTGCCATGTTTCTCTTTCTTCCACAGGACAGAAGCGACTTTGTCTGTACAAAGTGCCAGCTGGTCTCCATATTGGAAGAGAAGGTTCAAGGTCTGGAGAAACAAGTATCGACCCTACGTTGCATAAGAGAAAATGAAGATGTCCTGGACAGACATCAGGTTATGCTTCTATGGGCACAACATTCTGAAGAATCAGAGCAGGCTGCGCAGCAGGGAAAGAAGGATGGTGAAGAAAATTGGCAGCATGTGACCTCCAGAAGAAGAAATAGAAACGTCCATTTACCAGCAATGCAGATACAGGAGAGCAACCATTTTCGTGTTCTCTCCACGGGTACTAATGCGGAGAGTGGACTAGATGATACATCTGAGGCCTGGTCCACACTGGGGGGCAGTGTCGAGGTAAGATATGCAACTTCAGCTACGGGAATACCGTAGCTGAAGTTGAAGTATCTTATCCTGACTTACCTCCCATCCTCACCGCTTGGGATCGACGTCCGCGGCTCCCCTGTCGACTCCGCTACCGCCACTCGCTCCGGTGGAGTTCCAGAGTCGATGGGAGCACGTTCAGGGATTGATATATCGCATCTAGATGAGACGCGATATATCGATCCCTGCAAAATCGATCGCTACCCGCCGATTCGGCGCGTAGTCTGGACGTACCCTGAGAGAAGAGAGCAGAAGGAGATTCCACCAATTGAAGGTATGAGATGCACTGTCCTAGGGATGGAGGTTCGACGACCACAGCTCCCAAGAGAAGGAGGTGGGTGATGGTGGTCCGGGACTCTGTCCTAAGGGGGATTAGTCATCTATCTGCTATCCCGACTGGGAAAATTGAGAAGTGTGCTGCTTGCCAGGAGCTAGGATTCATGATGTGATTGAGAGACTGCCAAGATTCATCAAGCCCTTGGATCGCTACCTCTTCCTGCTTCTCCACATGGGCATCAATGATACTGCCAAGAATGACCTTGAGCAGATCACTGCAGACTATATGGCTCTGGGAAGAAGTATAAAGGAGTTTGAGGTGCAAGTGGTGTTCTTGTCCATCCTCCCTGTGGAAGGAAAGGGCCCAGATAGAGACCGTTGAATCGTGGAAGTCAACGAATGGCTATGCAGGTGGCGTTGGAGAGAAGGCTTTGGATTCTTTGACCATGGGATGGTGTTTCAAGAAGGAGGAGTGCTAGGCAGAGACAGGCTCCACCTAACAAAGAGAGGGAAGGGCATCTCTGCAAGCAGGCTGGCTAACCTAGTGAGGAGGGCTTTAAACCTGGGGGAAGGAGACCAAAGCCCTGAGGTAAGTGGGGAAATGGGATACTAGGAGGAAGCACAAGCAGGAGAGTGCAAAAGAGGAGGACTCCTACCTCATACTGAGAAAGCAGGATGATCAGTGAGTTATCTTAAGTGCTTATACACAAATGCAAGAAGCCTGGGAAACAAGCAGGGAGAACTAGAAGACCTGGCACAGTCAAAGAATTATGATGTGATTGGAATAACAGAGAATTGGTGCAATAACTCACATGACTGGAGTACTGTCATGGATGGATATAAACTGTTCAGGAAGGAAGGGCAGGGAAGAAAAGGTGGGGGCAGTTGCATTGTATGTAAGAGAGCAGTAGGACTGCTCAGAACTCCAGTATGAAACTGCAGAAAAACCTGAGAGTCTCTGGATTAAGTTTAGAAGTGTGAGCAACAAGGGTGATGTCATGGTGGGAGTCTGCTATAGACCATCAGACCAGGGGGATGAGGTGGACAAGGCTTTCTTCCGGCAACTAACAGAAGTTACTAGATCACAGACCCTGTCTCATGGGAGACTTCAATCACCCTGATATCTGCTGGGAGAGCAATACAGCGGTGCACAGACAATCCAGGAAGTTTTTGGAAAGTGTAGGGGACAATTTCCTGGTGCAAGTGCTGAGGGAATCAACTAGGGGCAGAGCTCTTCTTGACCTGCTTGGTAGGGGAAGCAAAAGTGGATGGAAACCTGGGAAGCAGTGACCATGAGATGGTCGAGCTTAGGATCTTGACACAAAGAAGAAAGGAGAGCAGCAAAATACAGACCCTGGACTTCAGAAAAGCAGACTTTGACTTTCTCAGGGAACTGATGGGCAGGATCCCCTGGGAGAATAACATGAGGGGGAAAGGAGTCCAGGAGAGCTGGCTGTATTTTAAAGAATCCTTATTGAGGTTGCAGGAACAAACCATCCCGATGTGTAGGAAGAATAGTAAATATGGCAGGAGACCAGCTTGGCTTAACAGTGAAATCCTTGCTGATCTTAAACACAAAAAAAGAAGCTTACACAAAGTGGAAACTTGGACAAATGACCAGGAAGGAGTATAAAAATATTGATCAGGCATGCAGTAGTGAAATCAGGAAGGCCAAATCACACTTGTAGTTGCAGCTAGCAAGAGATGTTAAGAGTAACAAGAAGGGTTTCTTCAGGTATGTTAGCAACAAGAAGAAGGTCAAGGAAAGTGTGGGCCCCTTGCTGAATGAGGGAGGCAACCTAGTGACAGAGGATGTGGAAAAAGCTAATGTACTCAATGCTTTTTTTTGCCTCTGTCTTCATGAACAAGGTCAGCTCACAGACTTCTGCACTGGGCAGCACAGCATGGGGAGGAGTTGACCAGCACTCTGTGGAGAAAGAAGTGGTTCGGGACTATTTAGAAAAACTGGATGAGCAAAAGTCCATGGGGCCAGTTTCACTGCATCCGAGGGTGCAAAAGGAAGAGCCATTGGCCATTATCTTTGAAAACTCATGACGATCCTGGGATGTCCTGGATGACTGGAATAAGGCTAATGTAGTGCCCATCTTTAGAAAAAGAGAAGAAGGAGAATCCGGGGAACTACAGGCCAGTCAGCCTTACCTCAGTCCCTGGAAAAATCATAGAGCAGGTCCTCAAGGAATCAATTCTGAAGTACTTAGAGGAGAGGAAAGTGATCAGGAACAGTCAGCTTGGATTCACCAAAGCCAAGTCATGCCTGACTAATCTAATTCCCTTCTATGATGAGATAACTGGCTCTGTGGATGAGGGAAAGCAGTGGATGTGTTATTCCTTGACTTTAGCAAAGCTTTTGATATGGCCTCCCACAGTACTCTTGCTGGCAAGTTAAAGAAGTATGGGCTGGATGAATGGACTATAAGGTGGATAGAAAGCTGGCTAGATCATTGGGATCAATGGGCAGTGATCAATGGCTCCATGTCTAGTTGGCAGCCGGTATCAAGCGGAGTGCCCCAAGGGTCGGTCCTGGTGCTGGTTTTGTTCAATATCTTCATTAATGATCTGGAGTATGGCGTGGACTGCACGCTCAGCAAGTTTGCAGATGACATTAAACTGGGAGGAGTGATAGATATGCTGGAAGGTAGGGATAGGATACAGAGGGACCTAAACTAATTAAAGGATTGGACCAAAAGAAATCTGATGAGGTTCAACAAGGACAAGTGCAGAGTCCTGCACTTAGGATGGAAGAATCCCATGCACTACTACAGACTAGGGACCAAATGGCTAGGCAGCAGTTCTGCAGAGAAGGACCTAGGGGTTACAGTGGACGAGAAGCTGGATATGAGTCAACAGTGTGTCCTTGTTGCCAAGATGGCTAATGGCATTTTGGGCTGTATAAGTAGGGGCATACCTAGCAGATCAAGGGACGTGACCATTCCCCTCTAGTCAACATTGGTGAGGCCTTATCTGGAGTACTGTGTCCAATTTTGGGCCCTACGCTACAAGAATGATGTGGAAAAATTGGAAAGAGTCTAGCGGAGGGCAACAAAAATGATTAGGGGTCTGGAGCACATGACTTATGAGGAGAGGCTGAGGGAACTGGGATTGTTTAGTCTGCAGAAGAGAAGAATGAGGGGGGATTTGATAGCAGCCTTCAATTACCTGAAGGGGGGTTCCAAAGAGGATGGATCTAGACTGTTCTCAGTGGTACCTGATGACAGAACAAGGAGTAATGGTCTCAAGTTGCAGTGGGGGAGGTTTAGGTTGGATATTAGGAAAATCTCTTTCACTAGGAGGGTGGTGAAGCACTGGAATGGGTTACCTAGGGAGGTGGTGGAATCTCCTTCCTTAGAGGTTTTTAAGGTCAGGCTTGACAAAGCCCTTGCTGGGATAATTTAGGTGGGGATTGGTCCTGCTTTGAGCAGGGTGTTGAACTTGATGACCTCCTGAGGTCCCTTCCAGCCGTTATATTCTATGATTCTATAATTTTGGGCTTACTGGCCTATAATTGCTCGGATCACCTCTGGAGCCAATTTTTTAAAATTGGGGACACATTACCTATCCTCCAGCCAGGGGCGGCTCTACAAAGTAGGCTGCCCCAAGCAGCGCGGAGCGCTGCGCCGCCCTTCCCCAGTCCCGCGACGGGTCCCCTCTTCCCGCGGCTCCGGCATCCTGGGGAGGGCGTCATTTGCTCGGTGGAGCTCCGCCCGGCATGCCTGCGGCAGGTCCACCGGAGCCCGGGGCAGCGGACCTGCCGCAGTCATGCCTGCGGGAGCTCAACCGGAGCCGCGGGAAGACGGGACCCGCCGCAGGCATGACTGCGGCAGGTCCGCTCGTCCCGGGCTCCGGTGGACCTGCCGCCGGCATGCCGGCGGGAGCTCCACCGGAGCCAAATGACGCCCTCCCCAGGATGCCGCCCCAAGCGGGCGCTTGGCCCGCTGGTGCCTAGAGCCGCCCCTGCCTCCAGCCAGTTGGTACATATTGTACATATTACATTTGCGTTGGAGTTTGTGGTAGTGAAATCTCTCCTTATCAGCTGATAATGCTTGTCTCAAGGGGAAACTTATTGCCTACCTTTCCTACTGAAGAACTGATGTCATTTCTGTGGCCTTCCAAAAGAGACTTTAGAGAGCCATTTTGTCTGGAGATTGGGGGTAAAAATCACAAATGAATTATGTGGCACATGTGAATGAGTAGCACATGTACATTTTAAAATTTATATTACTCCCATATACCATTATAGAGATATACTGATGGAACCATCTCAAGGATGCCTGTTTAGAGGTGGATAATATGCTCAAAGATAGTTAGACTCCCTCATCTCTATGAAAGCCAAGCTAAACTTGGATAATTATGTTCTGCCTAGTCAGGAAATATCTGGGATATTTTACAAAAGAAAACAGATTTTGTGCAAACAGTTATATTTGCTTGTATTTGTTGTGTATATTAGTATTAGAGACAAGATCCCCTCATCCCGGGGGCAGACAAGGACTGTCCCTGCCATGGTCAAACACACCCTCCCCTCTCCCCACAGCTACTGTGAGTGAAATTAACAAGGATGCCAGAAACTGCTCCTAACCCCGAGGGCTGAACAACTCAGAGAGCAGCTGAGTTTAAACTATTCTTATGCAGGGGGCAGGCTTCTCCCTCCCTCAGGCAGTCTCCTTTTCTTACCAGTCCTCTGTACCGGCCCATACCGGCTTACTTTCACCTCTGGCTTTGCCCTGCCATGACGGAATGTCTCCCAGAAAGTACTGATATGGAAAGACAGGTACTGGTGACATTGAACCATAAGGGAACCCTTAAACCTGTTTTTATATTTCAAGGGTTCATTTCACAATCTTGGAGAAAAGGAAAGAGAAACTGGCGAGTATCTTTCCCCCACTCCCCAAAAATGAATCAGGAAATTGTATGTTATATGTGTAACTGCTCTTTCAATAAGGGATACACAAAAGGAATTGGTAATGTGTATCTATGTAATACCTAAAAATAAAATATCATCAATGCAAATTATTCTGTGTTTGTGGCAACACGCCAGGGGTGGCCTTATCCCAAAATTGCCACTCAAACAAAAATAAAATGCCCCCACCAACACACAAATTGTCATGTCTTATTTTGATATCTCTTAAATTGCTGACCAACACCCAGCACTGTGACCTCTGTTGTCAGCTGTGATCATGGCACCGAAAAGTGTCATTGTGAGAAATTGGAAAAGCACAGAAATTCCATCAATGACTGAGTGGACACACACAATGTGGGATGTGCTTTTTATGGAAAAAATTGACACATTGCTTACAAGATAAATGTAACTACTATTCTACCACCTGGTACCCTTCTTTTTTAATCTTGTAGGTGCTATATACCTTACACTTGCCAGACTTTGAATAGTGCTAACCTCTGGGAAAAGTCTGTATCAGTGACATTAATAAAGAAACTGAAAGTCTGCCAAATGTTTTATTTCGTAAGTACATTTCTGTGCAATATTTAAGATAACTGTTAACATTCTGAACTGGGGGCTGTCACACGTTAATGTTTTTGTTCATCATTTGACAGACATGCTGTAATGAAAGCTTTATTTATTTAACAGTGGTAGCTAATAGAGAGACTGATCTGCTAATTGATAAAATGTGTACATAAAGATTTCATTTACAGGATTAAAAGACACAGTATAAATTGTTAATGCATGCCTGGAAAAAGAAAAGTAGATGCACTTGTTTAGAGCAACCCAAGTACACCCAAGAGCTTTGCAATCAGAAGTTTGACTAAACATTGTGCTCATATTCCTGTTTTAAGTGTTCTATACAACCACACTACAATGAGCTGAAACTTGAGATTCCATTGTTGCCATTTGGCACCGTTTGAATACTCTCCTTCAATAAAAATAAAACTATTTGAAAGAAAATGCTTTAACGATGATGATATGAGGCAGATGTTAAGTCTTCCAGGCAGTCCTATAAATTACATTTTGGGGATTAAACACTTCAGACCTCATCAATAGCAACCTAAAATGGAACCCTAGTCCCTTCGAATGAATGCTTCGCTGCAGCTCTATCTCTTATGCTTTGACACTAATTTGGTCTATAACACCTCCAAAAGTATAGGCTGGCTTTCACTTTCTTTGTGCATCTGGGCCATATAAGTGCAGGAAAAACATTTACATCTTATTGTTAGAGTAGTGAAAATTGAAACACTGATTTTACAACTTAACCAGTGCCTGAGTTGCTCTGCCAAGATAGTTGAGATTAAATCATATCCCAGGAGCATCTATAGTGTGGAACTTAATGAAGGAGAAGAGTCTGTGGAGCTATATATCTTTTTATATTGCTTTCAGCAGAAATAGCTCAGGGTATTATCAGTCTGGATGTTGGTAAAAGCAATATAATTATGGCAAAGTGACTTACATAATTCTGAGGATTATTTTTAGAATTTTTTTCAAGGTGTGAAAAATCATGGGAGATAAGTTTAAATAAAGAATGTACAGTGATAGAGCTTCTGGCAAAGCATTAAGGGTCAAATGCTGCAACCCTTACTTATGTTTAGTAGTACCTTACACCTGGAGTATCCCATTGAAATAAATGTGATGACTCACCAAATAAGGCACAATCCAGTGTGAGTAAGGGAATCAGAATCAAGTCCTTAGTCTGAGGGCATAGTACATGTGCTATGATCTCTTTAGATACCACAAACTAAGTAGAGGCAAGATCATTATATCTTTACTTTGGTTTAGTAGCATCCTACTTACTGAGCAGTCCCACTGATTTCATTTGTGAAGGAGCACACCAGTCAGAGTGAGTAAGTGTATCAGAATCTGACCTTAAGTTTGTAATGGACCAAATACCTTCATGAAACACATGAGTACTAAGTGATGTTAGTGACACTGTAGGAGCACTCTTCACTTTGCATTACAGGGGGATAGATTCTAACTGAGCATTAGTGGAGTAACAATGAGAGAGGGCATCAGAATCTGGTACAGAAGCAACATTGTACCAGTATTCCAGCATAAACCCAGATTCTGCCACCTTTACTCATAGTATCTTACTCCACAGACTATACCATTGAAATGAATGGAACTTCTTGCTGAGTAAGGTACTATTCAGTGAGAGAAATGGCAGAAGACTCTGGCCCATGATCTTGATGTTCCTCCTCTACATGAGACATAACACAGATGACCAGGCCATGTGCGGCCATTATACTGTATTTCAATAGAAAACACTTTAATGAAGAGGTTAATCATAGTGTCCGGGCTAAATGCTAAACCCATGTAATTTTGTTCAGCCCGCCTAAATTTCCACTGAGTTTCAATGGGATATGTTTTTCTTCACATTCTGCTCAAATTGTTTCATAACATACCCATTCATTGTTAAACAACTGCAGAGTTTACCCTCAGGGTAACTGCATTTCATTGATGAGTGAAGTAGTATTTATTCTAATCTGTAAAGTGTTCCAGGATTTCATTGGATAAAAAGCAGTATGCTAAAGTAGGATGCTATTTTACACTTATATTTTTGATAATCACATAATAACATTTTGCTGTAGTGTGGGAGAGAGGGCAATATATTTTCCTATAGGAAGATTGTGTGGTTCAGTGGCTAAAGCACAGGACTGGGAGACAAGAGGCTTGGATTCTATTCCCACCTCTGTTGCTGACTTGTTTATATAACCTGTTATTCCCCCTTCTTTTTAAAGCACTTTGAAATCTCTGGTTGAAAAGTGTCATATAGGTGTTAAGCATCTTATACCTCATGCACCTTTATCTTCACACTCACTAGTAAACAGTGAGAAATACAGTATTTCATTCACATATATGTTCTGTTAATACAAATACAACAACATTTTAAACAGCCTTTGAACCAATCAACAATAATTAGTTGTGTAGTAGAATTGACCTTTACCTAAAAGCCAAATAAAATTGTGCTGAGAAACTGCATTGGGAGATTAAGTAATTGCTTAAGGGAAGCAATTGCCAATTGTAAATAGTCCAGTATGCAATATTCACTAGTACAGGTGGCTAGGTAATCACCTGCTGAAGTTGTCAAATTACCAGGCTGTATCCTACAAACTCCCAAAATACCAGTACCCCTAGGCCAACAGAGGCCACCATTTTCTGTGATTTCACTGTGAGCAGTAGCACCTTTTACAGTGACAGGTTTCAGAGTAGCAGACGTATTAGTCTGTATCTGCAGAAAGAACAGGAGTACTTGTGGCACCTTAGAGACTAACAAATGTATTTCAGCATGAGCTTTCATGGGCTACAGCTCACTTCTTCGGATGCATAGAATGGAACACACAGACAGGAGATATAGTGGTACTCTCAGGAGTGCCATCTATGTATCAGTGTTGACCAGTCCATGTGATATAATTTCTGAATGTTATTGTTTTCACTGGCAGTACTTTGAGGAATGGCATTAAGGATAACGTATTTCAGTGTTTTCCACATGCAGGCTTGGGCAGTCAAATACTGCACCACTTGTCAGCCCGAAAAGGAGATTTTTTTCTTTGAAGAGCTGATTGGCTGTTAATACTAATGTCCGTAATTTCCATGAGCCATCCAGCAAATGACTTTCAATAACAAATAAACTATTGTGCCTCTAAACAAGAAAGCACATGCATCTGGGGTGGGGGTGGGGGAGGGGGGGCAGGGACAAAGTCATCCATTTAAGTGTGCAACTTGCTCTTCTCCACCTTTCAAAGCTGTGATTAGTCTTCTAATTGTGCGTCCAAATTTAGTTGATGCTTTCCGCATGCATAATTAATTGATTTTCCTGAAGATATCACCAATTTTTAATTACCACAGAAGCTATCGTTAAATATCAAGTAAGTCAGTCTGCAAACTGGCTTCCTCTTGAAGCTGGATACAGACAACTTGTGACAGGCATGCAGTCATCATCAAATGCAGATGTCTATTGTCTAGGACTTGGATATGTAAACTTGACCACAGGTTCCAGCTAATTCACTTACTGTCTGGCTGCAATTAATTAATTCTGTCTTGATTATTAGTATCCTGAAATATTATTTGAATATTTCTATGGGAGGAAACTCTTTTATGTTCAGAGGAACCTCTCTGCAGCTGTTCCCTTTAGCACCTACAACTGCATCAAAGTTAAAAACAGGAATAGCATTAGTGGCCAAAACCCTATCTATCTAAACTGATCTCCTGTGCTAAAAGCAAGACATTGGACGGCAACATATCTGTCTTTCTCTAGTGTATGTTTCCATACTAAGCTCATTAGAATAAAGCACTTAGTCCTTTCTTGGGCAGCACTCCCACCGCAGTCAATAGGAGCTTTGCCCAAGCATGGACTTCACGATTTGGCCCATTTCCTTCCTTTAATCCTTTAATCGAATGTTCAAAGAGGGGAGGGGGGACGCATAACAAGAGAATGAGAGAGTTTGTGCTCTAAGTATGCATCCCAAACGTGAGTAGTTCAGCCAATGTGCAGTGGCAGCGGTGGCCTTAGCCTGCTGCCATCAGTGCAATCACTTCAGGAACCAGATGATTCAGGAACTGTACATGGTGCTAGCAGGAAGCTCATGGCTTTACTAAATATGGCACCATCAGCTGCTCCCTCCCAACCAAATAACTCATCTGATAGCTCTAATATTAGCTCTCCCACTAGCTTGCACACTCTGTGCTCTGTTTTCTCGGTGCTTCTGTAGATGCAAACTTAGCTCTGACCAGCTCCTTTTCCATCTTCCTCCCCTGACTTGACTAGTTGACCTGTTATGTACCCAAGGTTGTGCTCCAGTAGCCTTTACCAAAGCAAATTAGCAGAACCTGCCATAGCAGAGACCGTAGGAAATAATACTTTGCATTTCTGCATCCTCCTCCTCCTTAGAATCCTAAAGCACTTTACAAAGATTGAATGGATTAAGCATATCACCACATTATGTGAGGTGGGGGTTGTTATTGCAGTTTAACATAGATGAAGCTGAGGCAGAATGGTGAGTGACTTGTTCAAGATCACAGGACTAGTCTGTAGCAGAGCTGGAAATAGACCACAGACTACTTAAACACAGGTCTTAAGAGTTAAATAATTAAACTTTGGAGTAGATTTCAAGTGTCCTGCAATGGTAATTCCCAGACTGTACTGAAATTTATTTTAGATGGGCCAGTTTTTGGTTTGCTTTTTCTCCATGTGGGAGGCTTGTTATATATTTTCTTATATTATTTTTCAATTTTTTTCCCCACTGTTGCTGAATACTCATAATCTGTTGTTTCCGTCTGATATGCTTGGAATCTCCTCTTTCTCCTGCTATATAAGAAGTGGCAACCTGACCTACAGGAGGTATCTGCTTACTCAGTTTGGTGGATCTGCTTGTCTCTAGAACTGCTTTCATGGTTTCATTTGAAACATTTCTTGGTGGGAAAATGGCCTCTTTTTAAAAAATGCAGACAATTTTCAGTAAACATTTTCTTAAAAGATCTGCTCTTTTAATGGAAAAAAAATAAAATAAAACCCCTAAAATCTTTTCAGTTTCAAACCGCCAAACCAATTTTTGCTTTGTTTCTGATAGTTCCCTTCTCACTATTTTTCCTTCCCCTTCTTTTTTTCTTTTTGCCATTGAAAAAGGGGAGGTGGACTGATAAAAGAACTGGCATGAGGAAATTAAAAATAATTTTCCTTCAGTGTTTTGTGGGTTTATTTTTAAATCTGAAAAATTCATTTTTTTTTTCATAAAGTATACTTACCATTTTTCGACCAGCTTTACTTGTCTCTCATCATGAACTGGTTATTGGTCAGTCATTCTCTTATCTGGACCTCTTCTCATCCAAGCCTGGCTAGCTATTCTTTCCTGTTTCTTTTGTCATTTCCCAGGTCACATTCTTTTTTTCCTTTCCCTTCCTCGATCTACCACATGGAATGAAATTGTATCTGTTTACAACTCATCATGTTCCCCCTCTCATGCTGAAGAGGGGCCAACCTCCACAGGGAACGCAGTGATGCTTTGGAAACATCCAATGCTAGATTTTAGCTCTTTCCCAGCCTCCTTTTGCATGTTTTTTTTAAATCTCCTCCCTTTGAAGTTTTAATGTGGAGATGAAAATTACTGGTTAACAATGTATTTTGTCATAAGTATTAGGGATACTCATCAATAACTGGGAGTGGACTACATCCACCCTAATTGAATTGGCCCTGTCAAGACTGGTTCTCCACTTGAGAAGTAACTCCTTTCTCTTCATGTGTCAGTATATAATGCCTGCATCTGTAATTTTCTCCCCATGCATCTGAAGAAGTGTTTTTTTACCCATGAATGCTTATGCCCAAATAAATCTGTTAGTCTTTAAGCTGCCACCAGTCTCCTTGTTGTTTTAATGTATTTGTCTATATTTTACCTCTTACTAATGTGAACATGAAACTAGTCTCACAGACTGACTTTCTAATCTCTGTATTTTTTTGACTATTTGCAGTATGTTAATTACTGAAATTATTTATATAGTGACAACATTTAGTAGACAAAACATGTAAATAAAAGATTCTCAAAGTGCTCAGACACTCTGGTGATGAAGGAGATATACAGACTATGCTAAGGCAGAATCTTGTCTGAGTGAAGAATAATATTTACAAGTCATTCAGTAGCCCTCAAAACACGTACAGTGTTAAGACCTGTAGAGTCAATTTTAAGGGCCTTAGGAATAAAACTGATAATATATCTGTGATATCCTAATAGCAGCTCCATGTTAAAACCCCTTCTGCACATCAGACAGGGTGAGTGCATATCTCAGGTGAGTGCTCCAAGTAGCTGATTAAAAATTAGGAGGAGTACCAGCACCACCACCTCTTACTCTGCCATTTTGTGTGGGTTTAGTGTGCTCTGAAAATGCCTACTGGATCAGACCCGTAGGCAAGCTAAGCAGGGGAAAACCTAGTTTGAGCCTGCTGAGACTTATGCATGAGATAGGTACCTGTGTACATGCTCACTGGCAGAAACTTAGGTGTGTAAGGGGTATTGAAGATCTCAGTGGCACCTAAAGTGACAGTTAGGTGCTCAGGTCCTTTTGTGGTCAGTCTTTACATGATTATGGTTTTCTTAGCATTGACTAAAATCATTTCATACTTCTGGTCATCTTGACTCTTCTTGCTGTCAAAATCACCATGGGATAGATTCTGATACCCTTTTCTCACACTGAATAGCGCCTTACTCCATTAATGATATTTGATATTGAAATTGTGGAGTGATATTCTACTCAGTGTAGCTGAGAAGGAGAGACACCCAGACCTTCTACTTAAATAATAATACTTGTTCTGTACAATATAGTATTTGAGATTTCTAGAACTTCAGCTGTGATATGGATGCAATTTCACCTTTAACTAGGTACCTTTAACTAGGTCTACACTAAGTACCTTTGTCTACACTAGACTTTTTTCTTCATCCTTCCATCCACTGATACACTGGTAGAGCTGTATTACTAGTAACAATGAGAAAGTTAGTGAAGACAGGCTGCTGGTGGATACAGGGGTTTTAATCACCAGATCTGCTCTCACCTGCTGCTAGTGACACAACATTGGTGGCCCCAGACCCAATAGAAGGAATAAATTCCAAAGATGTGAGAGTCTTGCAGAGAATGTCCTGCCAGCTACCTCCTTCCATATATACAAGTGGGGCAACCCTGCTGATTGCAGCTGTGGCAACATGTCATGTGGAAGAGATGTGGTCTCTGAGACAGGTAGGTCCAAGCAACCAATATCAGACACATTAATCTGGGGGAATTAATCATTAATTCTTGTCATGTCTGTCAATTGCTTTCTCCCCAATCAGCATGATCTCAGTCTTATCTGGAGTCAGTCTCAGCCATTTAGCTCTCATCCATACCTCAAATGCTGGGTAATGCAATTGATTGTGCTTGCAGGATCAGATATGTGTGTGAGAGAGAAAGTTGTGAGAATTGATGAAACATGCTCTAAATATTTATCTTAGAAATGTAAAAATATAAATGGTTTATTCTGAAATTAATCAAATTAAAGAGATTTCATTATATATATAGTCCTAGGTATGTTATATATACCTAGGACTATATGTCAAACTGAAGTGCTTAATTAGATTATTTGTACATGGATTTCAGATATGCATACTGTTAAACAGTCAGCTCCTTTCTTCAGTTCTACACCAGCATAAGGAACAGGCGAGTATGTATATTATAACCTGAAAGCTTTGGATACAAGATCTCTTGAAGGTGGGAGGACCCATCCCTTGATAGCATGAGGAGGTAGGTGGAACAAGTGTGAGCCACTGCCATAGATTACCAGGGAAGGGGTATTCCATATGGCATTTTATCTCTTCGGCAACCCCACCAGGAATTACCTCACACGTCTGGCGATGGGTGGTAGAGAGAGGATATGCAAACAGACATTTAGACTCTCTAGACTGCTACTTAGTTTTCCCATTCCTGCCCTCAGACTGTCCCCGCAACTGCTTTTGTGCGATAGGAAAGGTGAAAGTTAAAGGTAGGGCATGGGCATGTCATGAAACTGGACCATGGGGCAGGGAGGGAAATGTAAGAAATTCTAGACTTCTAACAAGTTTCATATATGTTGTTTGGCAATTACTTTTTGTCTGTACTTCTGGGTATCTTGTTATAAAGCTATATGGGACAGATTCTGTTTGTACAGCACTGAATATGTTGCGAAACTGATCCATGACATGGGGTTCTAGGTGGTACTGTAATATGAATTAATAATAATGACCCAGTCCAATGCAACTGGTTCTGTTTCTCCAAAAGGGTCTTATTTATTATTTGTCGTACAGTAGCACCTTTAGTCCCCAACTAAGATCAGGACCCCAATGTCCTAAGCAATGTACACAATTCATAGCAAGAGACGGTCCCTGCACCCAAAAGTTTCCAGTCTAGACAGATAAGATAGACAAAGAGCACATTTTTTAAAAATAAAATACATACCCTGAATTGCCTAGTATCTGAGACTGGTCATTGGCATGCAAAGTTAGTATTTATCTTAGATGCCTGACCTTTGAAGAAGATACTTCACTTCATCAGGAGCTCTTACTGTAATATTTTGATGTACCAGGGAGGACTCCACATTGACAAGGCTGCTGCTGGCAGCTCTGGGATGGTAATTCTGAACTAGGGATCAGAAACATTCTATGGATTCGCTAATCCACTTTGCAAATTGAAGAGTCAACATCTTATTTTTTTTGATACAGCTGCAGAAGGATACCAGAATCTAAAGTGCCTTCTATTTGCTTTTAATTTGTGCACAATTTAAACACTAACAATGTTCTTGCATATTTTACATAATGGAAGGATATGGGAGGTAAATGAGCTATTATTTTGCAAGCGAGAAACTCCTAATACACTTTCAGGCAATGTTTGACAACTGTCAGTGCTACAAGTATGAAATGTAAACATTCTTTAGGGTTTGATATTTAATTCAGTTTAAATGTTTCAACAGAAATACTATAGTGACAGTATATGGTCATTCACAAAAGATGCAGGATTTTATTTTCGGGGGGGCAAGGGGGTGGGGGGAAGTACAACCAAGTAACAATAAGTAAACTGAACTGGAGGAATTTGATTTCATCTGTCTGAATTTTAGTGAAATGCACAATGCTTTTATCAGGAATGCCAAAGCTATTAAGCAGATTGAAAAACTCAACATCTACTCATCTAAAAAGGTCATTCATATTTGCTTCAGGACTAAGAATAGCAAATGAAATATGTGTATTGGTCAAGTTTGAGTTCTAGAAACATTTAGAAAAGGATGTCATAAAAAGCCATCCAGCGTTTCTGAATTTTCCAACTGAGGATATTTTGGCAATGAAAACTAACGACATCCAAAATGTTTCTTGAATAGTGGTGGCAGTAACAACAAACCTATCTCTATAAGTGTGCCCCATTTTAAGTGTGAGAGCTAATGAATAGATGCCAATAGCTGAAGTGATAGAAATGAAATAGTGTGGTGATGCTGCCACATGGGAAGCTAGTGGAAGACATTTTACGTATTTTGATTTTCAGGCCATTAGCGGCAGAGATCTGGTACACTACAGCTCTGCTGTGTGATCTCATCAGGCTAAAATTGGCTTTTCTATGTCAAATTTTTATTATGTATTCTATAACTATCAATCTAGCCTTGGTAAGTGACACTGGGCTCAATTCCCAACAAAAGCACATGAGAGGTCTGGCAAGACGCTGCAGTGGCCCCTACCATAACTTTGAGCAGCCCTGAAGCTGCTTCAAGTTACCCTTGCTGCAGCCAGACACAGCACCAGTCAGGGGTCTAACAGAGTGCCATGTGCTGTGCCATAATCCTTTCTCATCTCACCCTGCTCTCAACAAATTGGGGGGGGGGGCAGGGTGGCATAGAGCCAGATACTCCAGCTTTGAGCCACCCCAGGATTTTCCTATGTTGGGTTAATCCTCAGTTGCCCCTTTAGGACAGCTCTCTGGATGCTTTGTGCTGCCTTAGCAACACAAAGCCAGAGGAGAGACTCCTGGACTGAGTCCAGCATTTGAATCCACTCTTTACATTTCCATCTGATCTCACCTGAAATTATTTCACTCAGAAAAGTTTCTGTACATAAGCACATTTTTGTCCTGTCTTACAGTGGATATCTATTCCTTATGAGTGAAATTCAAGCCTGTGCACAGGGTCAGCTTAAGGCTTACACAGCACTCTTTTGAGAGCATAAGTAGGATTTAAGTGGTACGTACCCCTTGTGCAGGCCTTATGTACAGGGATGAATTTCAACCTAAATTATGTATTTAAAAATATATAATCAAGATATACTATTTGTATCCCAGTTGGCATCTGAGGTGATTAAAGGCCCTGTTGTTGTAAGAGTAAGCACTATACAAAACCATGGTGCTCACTTGTCTGAACCAGAGAAGATAATGAAAGTGGGAAAATAGACTGGAGGCTCCTGAGAAGAAAAAAGAGAGCAGCAGATATCTAAGAGCTGCATCTTGCAGTCCAGTTCTCCTATTCTCATTGATAATAACTGCAGGATTGAGTCCTAAAGTATTCTCTCTGCTCTTTAAAATCTCCAAGGTGAGCTACCTACAGTAAAGGTCCTTTTTATGGGTGGGGCATGGGGGGGGTGATTTGAACAACATGTCACTCATAATACGAGTTATTACAGCAATGTCCCTACAGTGAATGTTAGTTTGACATAAGTCTGTTGTGCTTTTGCCTAAGGGTCTGGGAGGATGTAAATACTTCTCTAAAAAACAAATACAATCGCCACAACAAAACCTTATATATATACATAAAACAGACAGCTGAGACCTCAGCCTACCATGTTGACCAATATTGTCTCTTGTACTGCCTCGTCTGTCTGTATCCATCTTCTGTATGCAATGTAGCTGTAGCTGTGTCAGTCCCACGATATTAGAGAGACAAGGTGGGTGAGGTAATATCTTTTATTGGACCAACATCTGTTGGTGAGAGAGACAAGCTTTTGAGCCACACAGCACTCTTCTTCAGGTCTGTGAAAGGTATTCTGAGCCTCACAGCTAAATACAAGGTGGAACCAAAGATGACAGGGTCCCCTTAGCTCCCCCACCTCAGATTTCTGCCAGCGTTTGCTGGCCCCACTTAGTCACACAGTGTGGCTGGGCCCCATCACTGCACAGCAGCTGACAGAGCTGGAGAACTAGGCAGGAGCAACTGCTGGGAGCCACAGGGAGGGACTGCTGCTTTCCTGGAAGAGAGACTGAGGGCAAGGGAGGGCAGTGGGGGGAAGAGGGACATGACTTGAGCTGTTCCAGGGGCCGCTGAACCTTTAAATTTTGCAAACCCCCACTATCAGCATATACAGGTCGTCTCTGGGTGGAAAAAGTCAGTTGTGTCCTGGAGGAAGCAGGCCCTTTGTGTGGTGGTCCCCATCGAGTAAGAGCTGTAACTATGTAATGATACTATGTATAGATTCCACTCTGGGGTGGTAGGTGACACCTAGGGGTGTGCATTTGGAGGGGGTGAAACCAGACAATCACTACACTCAAATGAACTCACACAAGAAAATGATAAAAGACAAAAACACCACATCACCTCTGGGTGAACACATTTCACAAAGCTATTACTCTATATCTGACCTATTAGTCCTCATCCTCAAAGGAAACCAGCATAACACTTTCAAAAGATGAGCCTAAGAGCTTAAATTCATAACTCAGCTAGACAATAACTGTCATGGACTGAACAGAGACACTGGATTTATGGCTTATTACAACAATCTGTAACCCACTAACCCCCTATTTTTGTACTATGACTGCAGAGGTGTTAACAGGCCACTCTGCATTGAATGGTCCCTTACAATATGTGCTAACCACTTATGCTAAACAATCTGTTCCACATTGCATTTTGCTGTGACGCTCAGTTTACCTTTCCCAGACCTGAAGAAGAGCACTGTGTGGCTCAGAAGCTTGTTTCTCTCACCGACAGCTATTGGTCCAATAAAAGATATTACTTCCCCCACCTTGTATCTAAATGTTGTCTGTCATAAATATAAAGGGAAAGATAACAACCTTTATGTATGCAGTAACATAAAATCCCTCCTGGCCAGAGGTACAAAATCACTTTACCTGTAAGGAGTTAAGAAGCTCAAATAACCTGGCTGGCACCTGACCAAAAGGACCAATAAGGAAATAAGGTAATTTCAAATCTGGGGGGGAGAGGAGGGGGAGAGCGGGGAGGTTTTTGTTTGTGCTCGCTTTGTTTCTTCCTTCTCTGGACGGAGAGAGAGACCAAGCAGGTAAACCATCTCCTGAAATGATACATCTAAAATTACAGAAATTGCAAGTAAAGGCAAAGAAATGTGTTAGATTATCTTTTGTTTTAGCTTGTGAATTTTTCTTATGCTAAGAGGGAGTTTTATTCCTGTTTTTTGTAACTTTGAAGCTGATCCTAGAGGGGAATCCTCTGTGTTTTAAATCTTTTTATTTACCCTGTAAAGTTACCTTCCATCCTGATTTTGCAGGTGTGATTCTTTTACTTTTTTTTTTTAATTGAATGCTTCTTTTAAGAACCTGATTGATTTTCAGTGTCCTAAAAACCCAGGGGTTTGGTCTGTGCTCACTTTGTAACCAATTTGTTAGTATATTATTCTCAAGCCTCCCCAGGAAGGGGGGTGAAGGGGTTTGGGGGGAATATTTTGGGGAAACGGGGACTCCAAGTGACCTTTTTTCCTGGATTTTTGTCTAAATCACTTGATGGTGGCAGCTATACTGTTCAAGGACAAGGAAAGGATTTGTGCCTTGGGAAAGTTTTAACCTAAGGTGGTAGAAATAAGCTTAGGAGGGTTCCCACATCTGTACCCCAGAGTTCAGAGTGGGGAGGGAACCCTGACATTGTCTCTTATTTAGACTTAGTTTAGAATGGGGGCAGAGGCTCTTTGTTCTGTGTTTGTACTGCACCTGGTCTACAACTAGGGCTCCTAGACGCTACAGTATTACAAATAATAAACAATCATATATTGAAAATATTACTGCATATGCACAATGGAATGAATGTATAACACAACATATGCATGTGCCTGAGGGAATTTATATATAGAACATCTCTTCTGTTTTGTTTTAAGGTGTGTGGGATTTTTGACAAAGAGAACAAGAAATTATGTTCTAGTATTGTGACATTCTATACCTTGGGGAAGCATCCTGGAACCCCCATGTTCCTCATTGTCATATATTGTGATCTTACATATAAAGCATGCCTTGTAAGGTATCAGGGAAAAGGTTATGTCCTGCTGAAAGTCATTTCTCTATCCATATATGTATATCATTAATGCACATGAAGTTGTGAACATTATGTTGTATGGTGGTCACTAAAACATGCTGTAAATTGGGGAATTAGCCAGATATTAGCTCCCCAGAGGCAATAGCAAGGAAAGTAACCAACACCTGAGTGGGGGATCAATCAACCCATCAACAACCATTGTCCAGCAAGGGATCTACAATCCAATGACTCATCTGCATGAGGCCACACCAGGGGAATTGTTCAACCTTGCTGGGTGACTCAGCAATGCCCCAGACATGCCTGGACTTATGTTTTCCAAGCACATGGACTAGGGGTATAAAACAGACACAGAGGTCATGTGCTGGGCCTTTCTCCTGCCCCCACCTATGCTTCATGCAACAAAGACACTCAGAAGAAGACTGCAGATTCCAAAACAGAAGATTGGTCTAGGTTTAAGGAACAAACCTGTATTTGAAGGACTTCAATATCCAGTGGGGTGAGAAAAACTGCTTAATCTAGACGTTGCCCAGTCTAATAGGGTTGAGAGTTTGACTGCATGATTATATTTTCTTTTCTTTTGGTAACTAACTCTAATTTTGTGCCTATCACTTAATATCACTTAAAACCTATCTTTTATAGTCAATAAAGTTATTTAACTGTTTATATTTACCGCTGGAGCCACGCCGCTGCAGCGCTGTCCAGGGCCGCTCCTGGATGCGGCATGCTGAGGCTCCGGGAGAGGGGGGGAGGCAGGGGTAAGCAGCATGGTAAGGGGCTGCAGCTGGGAGAGGCATTGGATAGGGGGCAGGGAGTCCCGGGGACAGGGAGCCGGGGGGGAAGGTTGGATGGGGCAGAGGTTCTGGGGGGGCGGTCAGGGGACAAGGAACGGGAGGGGTTGGGTAGTGGGGAAGGAGGATGCAGGGCCAGGGGGGAGCCTCAGAGGTTCTCGTGGGGGTCCCTGTGGGGCCCAGGGCCTGGGGCAAGGGGAAAATTGCCCCACTTGCCCCCACCCCTGGGCGGCCCTGCCAACACCTCCTCCCAGCCCCAGCCTGGCCCCCTTATCACGCTGCTCAAAGTGGCAGGAGCTGCAGAGCTGCGCTGGCACTGGCGGCTCGGCACGCTGCGGGGGAAAGCGGGGGAAGGGCCGGGGGAGCCTTCCCAGCTGGGAGCTCAGGCGGGCCGGACAGGACGGTCTGGCCCACGGACTGGGGTTTGTCCACCCGCCCGCCCCTTTAGCAACCGGTTCTACACCGGTTTCTAAATTTAACAACCGGTTCTTGCGAACTGGTGCGAACCGGCTCCAGCTCACCACTGTGGGACTCCACATGCTGTTGTGCTGAGTGATCACAGCTCCTGGAGGGGCTTGCTGCTGGTCACTAGCAAGGCATTGCGAGAGACAGCCCAGGCTGGAGAGAGTTAAGTGGGCACAGCAGTCCCACGGTCCCAGGCTGCATCCCGGGGGCATCCGGGAGTGACAAAGACATAAATGATTTTTATAGGTCATTTAAAACATGCCAGAAAGACTATCATACATACCACTCCGTGCCATTATTTCTTAGGGTCTAATCTAAAGCACACTGAATTCAATAGGAGTCTTTCCATTGATTTAAAAAAGCTTTGAACTAGGATTTAAGCTTGTAAATTCTCAGGAGCAGGGATTGTCTCTTCATTATGCGTGTGCAGTGCTGAGCAATATGATCCCTGTAACAGGACAGTCTGCTCTTTTAAGGGCCATGTGGGCCAGGGAGCAACCAGTGCTGTTCCATGGAACAGCCTCTCTGGCAGGTGCTGGAAATCTTCACAGGTGCTGGACAGCATTTAATGAATGGGGATGAGGATTCCCAGCCAGGGGATATAAAACAGGGTCTGTGAGAGAGGCTGCGACTGGGACCGGGAAAGGGTGGGGTGTACACTCTCCAGAAGGCTGCAAGAGAGGAGGCAAGACCTGTGGCTCCCTAGGCTGGAGGAAGGTCCAGCCCATTAAGGTGGCCTCAAGGTATCAGTCAAGAACAGAAGTTTTTTAATTATTTGGTTTGTTATTGTTCCACATTCCCCATTTCTTTTCTTTTTATGTTAAAGAACAAACTGTGCCGTAGTTGCCTACTTCTGCTCGCGCCGGTTGATGCTCGATGCCCCTCTGCCCCCCGCCCCACTCCCCGCCTCCATTCCAACCCCTTCCCAAAGTCCCCACCCCACCTCCTCCTCCACCTTCTCCCCTGAGCGTGCCATGTTCACGCTTCTCCCCACCATCTCTCCCGAATCTTGCTACACCACCAAACAGCTGTTTGGTGGTGGTAAGTGCTGGGAGATAGTGGAGAAGCGGGGATGCAGTGTGCTCAGGGAAGGAGGAGGAGATGGAGGAGGAGGTTAGGTGAGGTGGGGCGGGGAGGGGAGCTTGGCTGCCGGTGGGTACAGAACATCCACTAATTTTTCCCCATGGGTGCTCCAGCCCCAGAGCACTCACGGAGTCGGCGCCTATGAACAGAGCCCTGAGGAAAGGACTGCAACTGAACTGGGTCAATTGTTTGTCCCAGGCCGGTTATCAGATCCACCAGCCTATAATCCCAATCCTGAATATGCACTCTAGATACAACTGCAATACAAATAATTAATTGTAATGCTATTATATATTCTGTATATGACTCATATTTTGCAGATTTTTTTTAAAGAAAGTTTTAGTTTTAATAGTCCTAACTCTTATTGAAGATTCTGGTTGAAATCCTGGCCCCACTGAAGTCAATGGGAGTTTTGCCATTAACTTCAATAGGGCCAAGATTTCCATATCTAAAGCAGTTTAACAGATATTCCTTCCTTTGACACATTGCCTTTGACAAACCACATCTCCACCCTAGAACACCACTTGTGCTGGGGTAAGGGGAGAAAAGGCTGCCACAAAGCTGGCAATACATTAAGGGAATTCTCAGCTGCTGTTGCTGCCGTAAGACAAATTTAAGTCCCCATTGTGTTGTTGGAGTAGTAAAAAAGGAATATTAGAGGGGCAAAGAATCTGCCCCAAAATAACTTAGAAACCAGATTTTTTCAATACTCAAAGATGAATGGAAATAAAAAGCTGGATTTGTATTTATGGGATTTTTTATTTTATTTTATTTTTAATTATTTGGTTGGTCTTTGAAAAGTGGCTTCATCCAAACAAAATTTGCAAATGAATTCAAATGCAACTCTGTTTTCTATGACCTTATCAAATCACACCTCACTTCATACTTCTAAACATCCTCAGGGGTTCACTGTGACTGTTTTTTTTTTAAATGCCTGTAAACACCTAAACACTACACTGAGATCAAATTTAAGACCTTACAGTAGAGTAATAGTGGAGTCTATTGGGAATTAAGCCACTGCTCTCTTCATAACGCATCCAAATGATTGAAATGATAATGCACATTTCTAACATATGGTGCCAGAATAATATTACTGTATCCACTGCACTTCTCCAAACTACATGGGTCAGTGCCCGGAGAAACAGGGCTACAAGGCTGGCTGAGCTAACTGTTGCCTTGCATTTCAAGGCACCTGAGGTTCAAACAATTACTTGTGCAATTTATCATCTTAAAGAAGCGACCACATTAGTAAAGTAGGGGATTGGCGTAGCTTAAATATTGAACCATTAAATTATTCAAAATGTGTAAAATAATTAGATGAGCACTCATTTAGCATTTAAATGTAATATTGCATCTTTTTTTTCCCCAACATGCCAGATTTTACCATGTTAAAGTGAGATAAAGATGCAAATTGCATTTTTTTCAACCTTTAGACTTACTGAATCCATTCAACGAGGCTATGTGCAATGCTTTGAGAGTCATGTTAAAGTAGATATAAAAATGAAGCACCTGTACCTACATCTGTAGAAAAGACACCCATTAAGTGGTGCAGCAGTACAGAGCTAGTAACTTACTGGATCAGGGCAAATTCTTTCTCCTGGCCTTATCTATTGCATGTGACATAGGACCATCATGTAGCATGCTATCAAACAAGAAGTGCTAAAGTGGGAGATGATGTGCATGGACACAGAATAAAGATAGACATGAGCATGCTTTTCTTTATTAATAAGTGTACAGTGTAATAAATGATTGATGTGACAACTATTTATTACACACTTCAGAACTGTTTTTCTGCTACCTTGTGATCCCTTTCTTCTGTCTGTTATATCCACCTGCTGTCTCTCATCTTAAACTTAGATTGTAAGGTCTTTTGGGCAGATATTGTCTCGTTGTTATGTGTTTGCACCTAGCACCAATGGATCCTATATATATAAATATATAATATTTATTATTGTAGGGTCAGGATGGATTTGGGGCTTTGAGGGACACCCAGTTGATACTCCTGCCATTAGGTTTCCCTCATTCAATTGCCATCTAGGCCTTTTAGAGAGACAAGGTGGGTGAGGTAATATTTTTTGTTGGACCAATTTATTACTTCACCCACCTTGTCTCTCTAATACCCTGGGACCCACAATGCTACAACTACACTGCATACAACAATGGAAGATATCTAGGCCTATTATCTTTATTTTCTTTTTTTCTTTTTTTTAGTATGTACCGAGTGTGGGTTTCCTACATATGTAAGTATGGCCATCCTTTTACATATTGTAGTGCAATGCCTATATACTACAATCCTGCCTGTCAGAGCAAAGTTAAGTTTTAAGGGATCAGTGTTCTACAGTTACCATGACAATACATAGTGTACTTTTTGGGTCTGATTTTGTAGTACATTACTTCACGATTGAATCACGTAATGCTGGCATAAAGCTGGTGTAATGCAGGGATGAACTGGGCACTGTTATGTAGTTCTATGTATAATGTAGTGTGTTTCCATATATTATCATTTAACACTTTTATATTATGACAGTACCCAAAAGCCTGTATCAAGGTCAGGTTTTGTTTTGTGGTAGGTTCTGTATGAACACAGATGCTGGAAGTACTACATTCTAAGTGTCAGACAAATAGATGAAAGGTTGGGAACAAGGATATGACCTACAAGTAAATGAGTGTGATGATGATTGGCACAATTTTGTTTGTTGCATGTGTGTTTATTGCTACTTTTTCCATGCCTACCTATCTTGAGGAATCACGTTAGAAACTCACTTAAAATAATTAGAATAAAAAACACCAGGGCAGATGAGATTTTAAACACTGTAATAGATCTCCTGTCTGGGTCAGTGCACTATTTCCCAATGAGGACTTTGATAGCGATAATGGAAGTCCACCTGAGCCCCTGGTGATGATAATACAACCAGCAGACATGCTGATAAATTGTAACAGGCACAGCAGCAGCAGGCACTCCAAACAGCCTTAAAGTGAGATATCTTTTTAATGGCTGGAAAGACAAATGGCTCACATTTTATCATTGGATTCCTCCCCCTTCAGGAAATTGCCAATAAACATCTTCTCCCTAGCTGAAGATTTGGCAGTGAAGAGAGACATAACAAATTTAACCCATTCAATTGCTTTCAGCTTCTGTTTACATGTAGTTACCCATTAAACCTCTTCTTATACTGACCAATCTATTGTGTTTTCATATTAGCCTTAAGTCCCATTTTCCAAAGTAAATTAGTCCTATTGACTTGAAATGAAATTTAGTGCTTACATCACTTTTAGAAACGGGTTTTAAGCTCCTGTATCACTTAGGTGCTTTTGAAAATTTTACCTTTCCCTCATCTTTAAATAGTTTGACATTTTTGGAATCTAGTGATAAAACATTAAGGGCTTGAGCCTACCAAGTGTGGACACTCTGATCCTGATCCAACAAAACATTTCAGCACATACTTAATTTTAAACACATGAGTAATCCCAGGAGTCATCTTCACTGGGACTCCTCAGGAGCATAGAGTTTATCACATGCTTAACTGCTTTGCTGGACTTGCGCTCAAGTTCACAGCCCTTAAAGGACTGAGCTTGATCCAAACCCAATGAAGTCAATGGGAACTTGACTTCAATGACCTTCGGTTGAGGCATTGTTTTGTACTCCTGGTTCTCTCCAATCCCCAGACTGAAAAGTACATTTATATGAGGAAAGATGGATGTGTTCAGTTTTGTGGAAATTGCATTGTGAGTAGCAATGTAATAGCTAAAATGAAGCAGAATATTTTAAATATTTATATTCTTCTAATTAGCTCTCTTTATGCACCCTGAATGCATGAGATATTGAAAGGAGTTTCATGAATGATGTTTGTGGGGGAACTTGCCTTTTAATGCTCAGAACTACAGTATTAAAAATCTAAGACTTTGTAAGCAGCATCTTATGGACCATTGATTGCCAAAGGAGTTTTCCCTGGGGCTATTAGGTTTGGTTTTGAAAGTCCACATCTTGAAATGTTGTGGATGTGGATGAAACCTGAAAAGCTGGAGAGTTGACTTAGAAGTGAATGTGGATCATAGCATTTCTATGAGGTATCTAGGTGTTCATCATAATTTTTGTTTGTTTTTCATTTAACAGTATTTCTAGTATGTTTTTTGTAAGAGGCTTTTGTGCTCTTCAAGCCCAGTTAAGACTTAATATGCGATTGTGTATTTATCTAACTTCAGTTGTGTTTCTGATATAGTGTTATATATATATATAGCCCATTTATTTGGTAATCATTAAATAGGGTTATAAATAACTTTTACTATTTATAACCAGTGAGCCTCTGTATCTGTATAGAGGTAAAGAGATTAGACATAGCCAGTAGGAACTGATTCGGAGGCACTTTAGCTCTAAACTTAATATAAGAGTGACTGGGAGCAGGGATGGGTAACTAGGCCTCTGGCTAGTTCAGCCTTTGGTACCAGGGAAAGTTATAAACCACATTTGTCAGGCTCAAACCAGGATTGTTGTGGATCTGAGACAAAAAAAAATATTACTTAGAATTCCCAGTGAAGGTTCTGATCAATTTGAAATAGTAATCTTTTTTATTTAAAAAAAAGAAAGAAAGGAGAGTTAATGTAACAGGGAATAATTAGGTCAATTATGTATGGAGACAGTGGTGTCTGTTTGTCTGAGAAATAATATGGGAGCCAGAGATTCCTTTTGTTATTGTTAATTGTGTTCACTACAGTAGTACCTAAGGACCAACCAAGAATGAGGCCCCACTGTGCTCGGCCATATACAAACAAAGAGTAGTAGACAGTCCAGTCCCAAAGAGCGTACAAACTAAATAGACAAGACAGACAAAGGATGAAGGAAAGGAGAATAACACAAACAACAATCAATGTGATGGTGGCAAACATCATGTTAGCACCTTATTTATTTGTTTATTTATTTATTTTTTGGTTCAGTTGGGAAGGAATAAGTTAAATGGAAAGAAAAGTGAAGGAAGGGGAGATAATACACACTGTTGTACAGGTAATTATTATCAAGATTAACTAGGCATCTGTAAAGAATTTGAAGGTTTAAGTGCTATACATTAGGAATGCTAAGTACTGTTGTCAGATACTAACTTTTTAAAAAGTGTGATCAGATAGCTATGTTCATTTATTTTTACATTTGAGCACAGTGAAACCTGCCTGAGGGACCATAGATGAAGAGGGGAGAGGGTGATGAGCGACTGGAGTCAGCTGAGGCTCATATAGTCGTCCCTGCCCACCCTGACAGGAATTCTGGTGAAAGATAAGGCTAGGCCAGTCAACATTACCCTTTGTGGGCTGGGCTGTTCCTCACAAAAGATTTTTTTCCAAGGGAAACAGCCAACTAAAGCCCAGTTCTATTCAATATTGGTATCAATGATCTGGAAGAAAGAATAAGAATTGTTGGACGTAAAAGCTGTAAATCATCAGAGGGGTAGCCGTGTTAGTCTGGATCTGTAAAAAGCGACAAAGAGACCTGTGGCACCTTATAGACTAACAGAAGTATTGGAGCATAAGCTTTCGTGGGTGAATACCCACTTCATCAGACAAAGTGGGTATTCACCCATGAAAGCTTTGGCTCCAATACTTCTGTTAGTCTATAAGGTGCCACAGGACTCTTTGTCGCTTTTTACAAGGTTGTAAATGACTCACATTGGTGGTGAAGAAGTAAATAGTGATAAGGACTAGTCAGCTCTAGAGAACGATCAGGGTTGCACGGTAAACTGAGCTCATCTGGCAAATATGTGTCTTAATATACCTAAATGGAAGGTCCTACATTGAGGAACCAAGACAGTGGCTCATGTTTAATGGATGGGGGACTGTATTTTGGAAAGGAGTACTGTAAGAAGTTTCAGATAGAAGACTCTTTAATTCAGCAGACAAAGGCACAGCAAGATTCAATTTCTGGGAGATAAAATAGGGTACATTTTTTTTTTACCAGTGAGAGTAATGAACTATTGAAAAAAACTTATGAGAGTAACATTTGTTCTATTGAATGTTGTCTGCAAAAACTGGAACTCTTTTTTCATTTTTTTTTTAAATTTTAAACTATCAAGTGGATGCTGTTAGTACGGTCCTCCCCTCAGTTCCCAATAGCCTGGTAAAAAAGTTGAGAAAAACTGATCTTGGCTGTACATAGCTTTTTTAAATAATATTCATTGCTACATCTAGTTGAGGGTTAGACTTCATAACATGAAGGTCTTGTAAATAGTAGCATGTCAGCATAACTTTTAACAGCATTGATGAGCTAAGTTGCACCCTGAACAGTGGCCAAGTTGTCAAATTAAAAGGTTTTACAATTTTTTTTTATCTCCTATAGATCTCCTGAAATCTATGAGTGAAATCCTGGCCAAACTGAAGTCAGTGGCAAAACTCCCATTGATTTCAGTAGAGCCATGATTATATTTCATGAGTTGAGGGATAAATCCAAGAAAGCTATACAAAGTAGGAACTCATCTTTTTTGCTCAAATGTTTTACCATGTAGAACAGCGGTTCTCAACTAGGGGTACATGTATCCCTAGGGGTGTGCAGAAGTCTTCCAGGGGGTACATCAACTCATCTAGATATTTTCCTATTTTTACAACAGGCTACATAAAAAGCAATGGTGAAGTCAGTACAAAGTAAAATTTTATACAAGCAACATGTATGTATTGCTCTATATACTGTACACTGAAATGTAAGTACAATATTTATATTCCAATTGATTTATTTTATAATTATACAGTAAAAATGAGAAAGTAAGCAATTTTTCAATAATAATGTGCTGTGACACTTTTGTATTTGTGTCTGATTTTGTAAGCAAGTCCTTTGGAACCCCCTTTCAGGTAGTTGAAAGGAGCTATCAAATCCCCCTGCATTCTTCTCTTCAGCAGACTAAATAATCCCAGTTCCCTCAGCCTCTCCTCATAAGTCATATGCTCCAGACCCCTAATCATTTTTGTTGTCCTCCGCTGGACTCTTGAAATTTTTCAACATCCTTCCTGTAGCGTGGGGCCCAAAACTGGACACAGTACTCCAGATGCGGCCTGACCAATGCCAAATATAGGGGAATGATCACATCCCTCGATCTGCTGGCAATGCTCCTACTTATACAGCCCAAAATGCCATTAGCCTTTTTGACAACAATGGCACACTGTTGACTCATATCCAGCTTCTTGTCCATTGTAACCCCTAGGTCCTTTTCTGAAGAACTGCTGCCTATCCACTGGGTCCCTAGTCTGTAGCTGTGCAAGGGATTCTTCCATCCTAAGTGCAGGACTCTGCACTTGTCCTTGCTGAACCTTGTCAGATTTCTTTTGGTCCAATCCTCTAATTTGTCTAGGTCCCTCTGTATCCTATCCCTACCCTCCAGCGTATCTACCATTCCTCCCAATTTAGTGTCATCTGCAAATTTGCTGAGAGTGCAATCAATGCCATCCTTCAGATCATTAATGAAGAAATTGAACAAAACCGGCCCCAGGACTGACCCTTGGAGCACTCCACTTGATACCGGCTTCCAACTAGACATGGAGCCATTGCTCACTACTCGTTGAGCCAGATGATCTATCTAGCTTTCTGTCCATGTTATAGTCCATTCATCCAGTCCATGCTTCTTTAACTTGCTGGCAAAAATACTGTGGGAGACCATATCAAAAGCTTTGCTAAAGTCAAGGAATAACATGTCCACTGCTTTCCCTCATCCACAGAGCCAGTTATCTCATCACAGAAGGCAATTAGGTTAGTCAGGCATGACTTGACCTTGGTGAATCCTTGCTGATTGTTCCTGATCACTTTCCTCACCTCAAAATGCTTCAAAATTGATTCCTTGATTTTTCCAGGGACTGAGGTGAGGTTGACTGGCCTGTAGTTCCCCCGATCCTCCTCCTTCCCTTTTTTAAAGATGGGCACTACATTAGCCTTTTTCCAGTCATCAGGTACCTCCCCCGAGCTCTATGAGTTTTCAAAGATAATGGCCAATGGCTCTTCAATCACATCCGCCAACTCCTTTAGCACCCTCGGATGCAGTGCATCCAGCCCCATGGACTTGTGCTCATCCAGCTCTTCTAAATAGTCCTGAACCCCTTCTTTCTGCACAGAAGGCTGGTCACCTCCTCCCCATACAGTGCTGCCCAGTACAGTAGTCTGGGAGCTGACCTTGTTCATGAAGACAGAGGCAAAAAAAACATTGAGTATATTAGCTTTTTCCACAGCCTCTGTCACTTAGTTGCCTCCCCCATTCAGTAAGGGTTCCACAATTTCTCTGACCTTCTTGTTGCCAACATACCTGAAGAAACCCTTCTTGTTACTCTTAACATCTCTTGCTAGCTGCAACTCCAAGTGTGATTTGGCCTTCCTGATTTCACTCCTGCATGCCTGAGCAATATTTTTATACTCCTCCCTGGTCATTTGTCCAAGCTCCACTTCTTGTAAGCTTCTTTTTTTGTGTTTAAGATCATCAAGGATTTCACTGTGATGCCAAGGTGGTCACCTGCCAGATTTACTATTCTTTCTACATATCTTTCTTTCACATCTCATCTTTCTTTCATTCAGTACAGTACATTATTCTGAAATAATCAGACTGCCCAAACAAGTGGAATTTAGGCACTGTATATATATAACACTTTTTAATTAAACAATATGATTTTAGTTCTGAATATGGACAGGTGGAGCACACAGCCTGCCAGAAGGAAGTAGGAATCAGAGAGGATTTGCTTCCATAAAGATGAGGTTTAGGGATAGATTCTTCAGTATATGACGTCCCCTACAGTGTGTAAGTGTAAGCAACACAAAATGGATTGAAGGCAGCCAGTGGATAATTTTATCTGTCCCCTCTCTCCTCACCCCATGTAGGAAATATTTTTGTCAGCATAGCTGCCTCTTCTGCCATCCACTCCTCACAACCGTCAGTGTAAGGAAAGGCATGTTATAGGCAGGGAGGGGGCATTCCTTAAAGCTCTAACTTGTAACAAGTTCAGTATAATGGAGCCACAACCAGTTCCCTCCATGCCTCCCCCACCCCTGCTGCCAAGCAGAGCTTGGACACAATCAAGAATCTGTTCCTTAAAGTCTGTCTGATCTACTGTTGGCATTTCCATTGTGACTTCTAGATTAATTGCTATATTAATTTGTACAAAATATCGAATGTGTTTGTATTACTCTTGTTTGTAAACATTTTGGAAGCTCCATGGATCTCTCTGGTATTTTCCTATAGGTGGTCTGCTGAACTAAGACATAAGTATCAATGTTAGATGAACTGGCCTTCCAACTTCCCCCTTGACTGAAGATCTTCAGGTTTTTCACACCCATCTTTCTTCTTTGCAAGCCACCCACATTCCTGCCCTTTCTGTATGGATTTTTTATCCACAGCCTTTGCCTCTTATGAGAACTCAGAATGCAATGTGCTTGAAGAAAATTATAGAGCACCGTTCTTCAAAGCTTGCTTTTGTTATCTTTACTTTATAACGGTACTTTTACCATAAAAAGTGTATTCAACTTGGATATTTACATTTTGTTCAACTAAAAGGCAAATGTAATTAAAGTTAACAATGGATTCTAAATTCCTGCTTTTATCCTATTTTTTTACCGTTGTCCATTTCTAATGGTGACAGCAAGGCTAAAATATATTTTCTTCCACCAGTTTTTTTTTGAAAATATGGGCAAAACTGTTGGTAGTAAAAGTGAAATTAATGAAACTACCTGTTACTGTTTTATTTGTGAAGCATCATTATCACAGCTAGCACCACAGCCCTAAAAAGAGTATTTGTTAGACAACTTATTTTGATTGGATGTATAAGACCAAATTATGCCCTCATTTTCACCCATACAAATTAAGGTTGCGTGGGGTAGAACACAGCACAATATGGCCCATGGTCTTAATGAAACCATCACTTATCTATTATCTTCTTAGACTTCACAGTCTGCCAATAAGTACAGTCAAGCTGCTAACTTAGTACTTAGACAGGCAGCCTATGTTGACCCTTGACCCCTGACATGATTTTGCAGCTCCTTAAATAGAGGCTTTTGTATTATCATTTATTTGATAGGAAAAGATAAGCTGCTTAAGAACACTCTACTATGCAAGTTGGAGAACACATGATTTAAAATACGTTTTGGAAATAGGCTTTGCTATAAGCAAGAGGCCTAGTAAGTATGAGCAGTTATTATAAGTTGGCATGAGTGTTTGACCTAGGTTCTAAAGTTACAGGGGCTTTTGGCAATACGTATTTTTGGGGATAAAAAAGTAAACCACAAGAACAAAACATGCTTGAAATAATGGATTTCTAGTGGATTTTTGAACATTTAACCATGAGATTAACCACATTAATGTGTTGGAAATATTGGGAAATGTATTGATACAAATAGCCTACGTCAGCAATTGGAACCCCAGTTATGGTTCCTTGGAATGTCACATGTGAACAGGGGGCTGAGAGGTAATCTAAACATGGTCACTGGACATGTGTAGGTTGTAACCTTTTGATTTATGTGTTCCCAATTGGTAGTGTAAAGGTAAGGAATAAAACCCAACTGAATTCTTTAAATTTCAAGCCTTCAGGGCAGTTACAGATAGTGTAATTTAGTGGAGGACTGTGAATGACACGAGTGATAAAATTAAAGACATTATTTAAAATAAAATGGTTAGTTATAGCAAACAGGCATTACAATATTACCATACGCTGCATTTATACTCACATTCTAAAATGAAATGATGCATCCAGGGGGATCTGTCCCTGGATGGGAAGAATGGGTATAATTCATCAGTGGTGGATGGGCATCTAAAATCAGCCTTCTACCCTTTTTATAATCAATTATAATAACACCCTTTAATTAATTAGTATTCAATCCACTTTTTTAATCATAATTAAAATTTTCTGCTTTCTCATTGGCTGTTTAACATTAACCATAATTTTAATTAACATCTATGTAAATGCCATACCAATAACTATCTATTTCCAAAATATTAACATTTTATCTAAAACTTATAAAACACCAATTAAGAGTAAAACATGTTTACAACATGACCTGGGGCTACTTTGCCTCTGAATTGTCTCACTTCACTAATTTATATTCTACTAGGCCTCAGCATAAACTGACATCATCTCTATAGGCTACAGGTTGTATAGGAGAAGGGGTATAAAATAAGGTGTATGTCTAACCTCTAGTGCAGTGATTCTCAACCTGTTTACCATTGTGGGCCACATACGCGGCTCTAAGGATGTCACATTGGTCGCAGGTGTGTGTTGAATGGGCCACAAGCGGCCCATGGGCTGCAGGTTGAGAACCACTGCTCTAGTGGGTTCATCAAGGTAACAAGATGGCAGATGCCTGAGCTTCACATCCACTTATGATGGTATCCACTTACTGTTTTCTTCTCTCTTTGTTTCCAGAGGGTTATGACTATGGCAGCATTTGGGGTTGGTACAGTCTGTGTATCTATTTTCTGATTGTTAATGCTTATGTTTGGAGTTATTTGGTTATTAAATAACATTTTTATGGTTCTCTATGTCTCTCACCCCCAATATCATTCTTAAGAATAAACTTACGGAGCCTCCTCGGTAAAGAACCTGTTGTTGGTGAATTGTGTAATTTTGCATGCTAAATTAATCTAAAGCTATACCTCCTAAATGCTGGTGATTCAATAGATAGTGTCCTTGTCTCCAACTTATCAATACTCCAGTACCTGTGAACACTGCTAAAGAGCAACCTTCAGCTGAAGATGCCATCTTCCAATTATTAAGAATCCGTTCCATTTTTGGTAAATGGATGAATGTTAACCCCATTGTTTTAGTCAAATTTCTACTTCAGTAACTATATTCTGTCCACTTATATTCCCTCTGTAATTACCTTGGGGTGGAGGGAGACATTATTTCTGGCCTATTCCATTATGTAGTTTTGTTGTCTGATGTTAAGGAGTTACTGTATATTGAGGGTGCATGAAATGTAAAGTTTGTGTAAATCTAAAGTCTATAGAAAGTTTACCAATATTAATGCACTTGTGGATCCTTTAGGCTGCAGAGTTGTCACTGTTAGGAATTAGTCCTGTGGTAACGTGTATAATAAATTGCTTCAAGATATGTTGACAAAGGTGGGAGATCATTAATCAGATTAAATACTGCATAAATATCCTCCAAATTTATCTTGTATGATGGATGACATAACTATCAAAATAAAGACTGTCCTGCAAAATTTGGGACAGATGGCAATACAAGATGACATCTTTTCTATAATGTGTCAAACATTTTTAGTTAATGAGGCAATGTGATTGGGAGTACATTCCTGGATGCTTTATGAAAATAACAAAAACAGTACAACTCACTTGCACAAACACCTGTTAAGAATCGCTTAAAAGAAATAAATCAAATTACAATGAAATCATTTAAAATAATGATTTTTAAAGGAAAGAATAGGATTTATGTGCACAAATTGGTTAGCAGTTTAATGTGGGTATGGTATCCATTAAAATGTTTTGTTCAAGTCAGTATGAATATACTTGCACTTCGTTTTAATTTGAAGTACATTGAAAAACAAAACATTCTTTTTATGATGTGATGCTGCAGGAGCTGTGTGTGCAGAACAGATGCATAACTAGGCCAACTGTTTTCTGCTAGATCCTGAATTCCAGATTCTATATATCCTTCTGTCACTTAAAACTGTGAAGGAGTAGGAATGCTAAGCCAATATCACAGACAAACTCCAGTTTTGAGAAAGCAGGACACGCTCTGCTCTAGTTTAATAGTCTGACATAATCAGCTATGGCAGAAGAAACAGAGTCCTGAACTAGAGATCCACCAGGTAACTAAAGGAGTGACTGATTTTCTAGTATTTTAGGGTGTCAAATGTATTTGCCGTTTCTAAAGTCTAGCTTTGTTTTATGATTTGAAATCTCTTCCAGGTGTGTGTTTGACTTTTTGTTTCCATGTATGAAAAACAATTTAAGACACCTTTTCCCCATTGTCCTTTGTTTGTTCCAGAGGTCAGTGTGGATATTCCCAAATATCATCTTGTTTCAATTCCCGTTACCACCTTCAAGGCCCCATATTGTTGTTGTCAACCTTCTGTGCCACTCTGATACTGAACAGGGGGAGTCACTGCAGAGTGAAGCATGGCATATGTGTAACCAGGACTGAGCATGCACCTTTTGCACAACTCTGTCCTTTTGATGGCCTAAAAAGTGAGATCCAGGAAGTGAATCTGAGACTCACGGTTGTACCAGCACTAACCACATTGCTACTTATCCAGCTCTTGCACTTGACTTTCAAAATAATATTTCTGATCATCGAAACATGCACATTACACCTTCTTACATGGAAATATATCTAAATAGTTGTGACTAAGCAAGTCTCTCCTGTGCTGTTGGTAAAACAGGCAGTGATTGTTATTCAGTTATGTTATTCCTTCCAATCATTGTAAGTTGTGACCAGGGTCCTAGTGAGAAGCCAGCTATGGTCACTCAATTAGGGTGAATTGCAAAGAAGGGGGCAGACAATCCCCATAAAGCTAGTGGATATTCCAATACTTGGATTTACCAAGCCAGCATAAAACAGCTTCTTTATTACCTTACTGGTTACTCAGAATTCCAAACACACAGTTCCTTAAAGTGATCCAGCCTCAGGCCTCCATCCAGGTACCCACGTCAAATAGGATGAACATTTTTGTAAATCTTATTTCATCATATAAAACAAAAGGTTCTACCAATCCCCAAAGGATCAGACACATTCCCTCCCGGGTTAATGAATATTTCAGATCTTACCCAAATACATGCTACAGCCAATTCTTATTAACTAAACTAAAATTTATTAAAAAAACAAAAGAGAGAGGGTATGGTTAAAAGATCAATATTCATACAGCCATGAGTTCAATCCATTGAGGTTGTAGTTGCAAAGAGTTCAAACTTCCCCTTACGAAGCTTAAGCAGATCTGAGATGATAGAATCAGGACCCAAGGATCTTTTCTACAATTTCATGTCTTTTTGACAAGTTGGAGTTCCTCGGGGAACAAAAGATAATTACCATGACTTTGAAGGAGGTCCGTCACCAGTGCTTAGCTATATGAATTAACATAAGGCCATTTGCTTGTTCCTCCACCATTCACAGTACATTTCAAAGAGAAATGAATAAGAAGATATCCCGGGTTTACAATTCATTTAAATGATATCAGAATACAGCATAGACCAGGACTGTTTACATTGTTGACCCTACTCAAACATATGTAAATACACAACAGCACAAACATTATCTCCCCACACATCTTTTGGGGGTTATTTATTTTGCAGGATGCTTAACTATGTTTCTAGCTATGCCTCACATAAGTTAATATTGGTAAGTTTGGTAACCACTGAAAGAGGTGCACTGCTGCCACTTTAAACACTGCTCAACATTATAGAAATCTCAGCTTTAACAGGTTAAAAAAGCATGGATTTGTTGTGTAAGATGTTGGGATAGAAAAAGGCAATGGAAGTATCGCTGTGATTTGTCTCTCTACATTTATTTCTACATGTGTAAAATGCCCACCTGTTCAATCATACAGGTACCCTTGATAATTTTGTTACAGCTGGTTTGCAGTACGATTAGATGCTCTTTGCATTAGGTTGTAGATGTAGATATGGTTTCTGTAGTGATGGGGCAGACTGCAGAGATCTATTGGCTGCTGGCTTTGTAAATTTCATTCAGTTTGGTCCAATAGCAGAAGGAGAGAGACTGGTACAGCCTGGACCTCTCTCCCTCTTCAATCTCTCTTTTTCTTGCAGATCAGTCTCTCTCCCTGTCTCTGTGTCTCTGCATAGGCAATCAGAGCTCTTACTCACAAACCCAACTCTCCCTCTTGCACTGATTTTGTAATGAATTTTCTTCCTGAATGTAGGTCGTTTACAACAGTAAGCGCCAGTTTCCTCCAAATCCAGCGTTGTTGTTGCTTTTTTATTTTTATTTTTTTGTGGTCGTTGCATTCCTTTGGACAAGAAAATCGCGTTGGATTCCAAAAAACGGAGGGGAGCCTTGTTTGAATAATTCCTGTTGTCTGATATCCTGTCAGGATTCCCTGGAAGAATTTGGCTGAGTAAAAAAGGACCTCCGTGCAGCTGCAGCTATCGCACTGTTAAGGTAGGTATGGTAGATTTAAGGTTTGTGTGTTCATGTTCATTTTTGCGGGGGTTGCAGGGAGTTCTGAGGCAGAGGGTAATCAGTTTGCTGCAGTCGTTAATGCTTTTACTTTCCCCATCATTTTTAAGGCGATACTTTTTCTGTCCTCTTCCCCATCATAGACTATCTTCATGTCATCTGTGCAGCTAGAGATCTAGAATTTGTCTTCCCCTGGACCATCGTTTGTTTGGAGGCATTTTGGTGCAATCAGCTATTTGAAAAGGCTCTGGGGCTCTGTGTGAGATGTTTACAAAGTAGCTCTGCCTAACAGACAAATAAACAGAAGTGTGTGTGTGTGGGGGGGGGGGATATCTGCAGTACAGGGCGAGAGAAAGAGCAAAGCTACAGTTTCCTGCAAACGAGATCAGAGGCAGTGGAAGGAGCAGGACCTCCTGTGTGCACCAGCGGTGTGGAGGGAATTACAGAACCGGCACGTAGGGCGGGCTTGGCTTAGCCTCGCGGTGTCCCCCTCCTTAAAAAAAAAAGCAAAACCCACAGCTTGGCTCTTCTTCTATGGAGCGATTCACCCTCTTTTCTTCCTCAGCGGCTGGGCTCGGGTAAAATGCCTGCTTTTGTGATGCATGGGTCTCACACGTGATGGACTGGAGCCCGGCACTCGCGAGGGAGGGTGGCTGGCTGGCTGGGTAGGCGAAGGGAGAAGCGACGGTGCCAAAAAAAACCCCAAAACAACAACAACAAAAAAAAAACCACGAGTGTAAAGAGAGAAATAAAGGGGGACAGAGGAAGCCTCCGGAGGGGGAAGGGGGAGGGGGATCGGCTTCTCTGCAAAGCTGGGGCTGGGGGGCTGGCGCGCGGCTAGGGGGCAGTGCTGGGGTTGTGTGTGTGTGGGGTGCCCCATGTGGAGCCTCTCCGCGCTCCTTGTCCCCGGGTTGCACCTTCCCCACGGGAAACTGCTGCTGCCCCAAACTCTCTGTCAAACCTCTCCGGGGGGAAGTTAGGCACCGCAGAGCGGCTCCCCCTCCCCGTCTGCCCAGCCCCGTGCCCTCGTCCCCCGGGGCCGCCCTTGCCTGCACACCCTTCCTGCACTGCAGGGCCCCGTTTCCCTGCGCCCCCCCCCCCGGTCCATTGCCTCTGCAGGGTGCCGTGATTGATGATCTGTCCCTCCCGCAGCCATCAGCCGGGGGGCGCAGCGAGAGCAGCCGCTGAACTTCTACCTCCCCCTCCCTCCTGCCAGAGCCTGCGCCAGGCGCCTTCCCCCGGGCCGCCCCCGCCCCGCGAGCGCTGCTGGCGTGCGGGCTGGGGAGGGGGGGGGGGCTGAGCCTTGCTGGGGTCCCAGTTGCAAGAGGAGTTTTTTCTGGAGGGGGCGGGTAGCAGAGCGATTCCCCTTCCCCTGCTCACTGCAGCCACCGTCTAGCCGTCCTTGCTGCAGACACGGTCCTTGCCCACCCCCAGACTCAATAGCCCCAAGCACACACCGCAGCGCACCCCTCCCCCCACCTGGCCCTCCCCAGGTTACACCGCCTAGCCCTCATCTAGCTGATCCAGGTGATGGGGATGCCTCAGGCAAACATCCCCAGCTTTCCCAGCCGCCCCGCACGCGGCAATTCAGTTCCCTCTCCGGCAACCTGCCCCGCAAGCTGCAATGCCAGTAAGTTCCTTCCTGCTGGCCACGAGTCCCTTAGCCTTGGCTGCCCAACGTCCCCAGTGCAACCTGTCCCTCGGTCTGTGCTGCCTTTCTCTGCATCAACCTCACCCCAGCTCCCAGGCCCCAGCTAATTGCCAGGTGTCCAACGCCTGCCTTGACTGCAGAGAGTTCAATTTGCCCCCTGGGAGGGGTATAAGCTAGGGCATGCATCCTGCAGCGGCCACTCTGTGCCTGGGTCCTTGGGACTTCTCCTGCCAGCTATTCCAGTCCAGACACAACAAGGGGACGGCCTAGAGGCTAACACCCACTTCAGGGTAACAGTGCCCTTGTTTTCAGCGGATTTGGCTCAGCTGGAAGAAACTGGATCTCCTTTTCCTTGTCCTGTCCCCAGCAAACGCTCTGACTGCTGCAGGTTTCACAAGTGGTTGTTTTACCCTTTTCCTCTTGCAGGAAAGATCTCCCCATCCTGCCCTCCCCCGGTGCTGGGATACATTGAGACAAGGCTACATTTGATTTATTGTTATAATTTATTATGATTATTTTATCATTTAGAGCCAGGACAATTATTTAGAGTGAGCAAGAGAGAGGAAAATAAAGAAACCCAAGAGATACGTTAATCATCTGCGCTGTGGGCCTACCCTTTGTTTTCATAAAAGAAACTAGTAATAATAGAACCCTTATCTATCCCTGAAACTAAACTAATTTTAATATTAAGTAGGGAAAAATAACTTTGTGGAAACAAGCAGGTGCTGTTCTTGCAAGAAAATTCCACAAGGTGGTAGTGTGTATACTTCCTAGTGACTTTTAATTTTATTTTTGAAATTTGGTCAATTGCTTGAAATGTTTTATTTCCATGTATTCCACCTCTGTATCTTAAAAGCCCAACTGCATGTATGTTTTAAAACTACAAAATCATGTTGGATTTCAAATGGTTTAACATCCAGGAAGCATTTTGCTACCTCTAGCTTCCCTCCTTTGCGCAGTCCTCAGAAGCAAGGGAACTGGAAAGGTTTTAAGGAAAAGTTTTCAAAAAGTGCAGAATCTGGATGTGTTTGAGACAAGCAACAGCAATTTCTGTCAAAGGATGGCTGATGGAATGAAATGTGAAAGTCCCTATCTATATTTTATTAGATAGATCAAGTTTCCGGATTAAACTGTAGCAGTCCGGTAATTCAATAAGTAGAGTCAGAGACTGATGTGACCATTTAATCTATTACATTAGATGCTTTATTTTTAACTTTTTGAGTCAATAGGCTTTATTGGGGTGTTGATGTTTACTATAACCACAATGATGTAAACAAATGTTCATCTTTGATACTTTGTATTTAAAAAGTAAGGAAACATTTATTGATTCCATAATCATGCTTCATCAATTTTTTGGAGAAAAATATCCTTAAATCTAGGCTGTATTTTGATCCCAAATGATTAATAGTGTTAGGAGTGTGTTCCTGTAAGTAGAGGAAAGGGAGAGATATATATATCACACACACGCACTGGAGATTTCCATTCAGCATATATATATATATATATACACATACACACACGTAGCATGGACTTCTCTGCAAATTGAAATAATCTCATCTTGGTGGAAGGGTGGTAATCAACATCCCATGCATCAATTTTTTGGAGAAAAATATCCTTAAATCTAGGCTGTATTTTGATCCCAAATGATTAATAGTGTTAGGAGTGTGTTCCTGTAAGTAGAGGAAAGGGAGAGATATATATATCACACACACGCACTGGAGATTTCCATTCAGCATATATATATATATACACACACACGTAGCATGGACTTCTCTGCAAATTGAAATAATCTCATCTTGGTGGAAGGGTGGTAATCTACATCCCATGCAATACAAATTATATTTATTCATTATAAGACTTATTATTAATATAAGAAAATAACTTTTTGTGTTACCATAGAGAGTTGATAATTACATTAATCAATTGTAATTAAGTGGATAAAAAACTCAGGTTTACACAGGTGGGCTAGTTTCATACTTAAAATTAATCCTTTTTTATTTTCTTATGAAAAATATATCTGCCACATCTGTTAATATTTTTACAGAATGGTCTATACATATTACTGCTTTCAGGAGGGTTGCTGTAATTCTTTTAAGTTATGCTGCTGGAGACAGGGTTGTATACTGTTAGTCACAAACCTGTTCCATCTAATCATTAGATACCATGGATGTGAAAAGGTACTATGAATCTTGTGACTTACCAATAGGTCATTTATGTAAGCAAAATCTTTTGATGGTATTAGAACAGTACATTTCATGACAAGATATTTTTATGATAATTGAACCTTTAATTCTGACATACTGGTTCTTAGCAATTGAGAATTATTTTTCTTTTGTTTACAAGTCACGTTTATTTTTTTCTCTTCTGTGTGCATAGATAACACACAAATGCAACTACTGTCAGTCTGTTTGTATTTGGGCTATACTAGGTATCATAACTGAAACTGGTTTTGGCATCCAAAATATATTTCTTTGATCCTGTTGTTCATCTAGGGCTTGATCCAAAGCCCTTTGAAACCAGTGGGAATTTTTCCACTGATTTCAGTGGCCTTTAGATCAGGTGCATATAATTTATTCTGTTATCTGCACGGGATTTGTAACATTTCAGAATGCTAACATTTCTAATTGAGACTGATGATTTGCCTACTATTCCTTTAAATAGTAACATTACAACACAAAGTTAAATATTACAAAATGCTAGTACGTACACTATAAACACAGACATATTTTAAGCCTCATGCTAAGTACATAGGATATTATTTTTCCTTCTTCAACAATGCAGAGTGATCAGTTAAGACAATTCTTGTTAGAAAATACACAACAATAAAAAACTTCTCAATAAAACTTCTAAATAATGTAGGATAATTGTATATTGGATTGGATTAAAACAGGATAATTGATACAGTGGATAATTTACCAAAAATTCTACATGCATAGCTTCATTGTCACAGATGCTCTTTTCAGCCTGTTTAGTTAGACTAGTGAACTTGAACAGGCCCTTTGACTCAAAGGAATAGTGATAAAGGGTTTGTCAAAAATGGCTGTCTTAATATGCAAATTCCAGCTGAAGGTCATTACAAGTCAGTTAGAAAGGAAGGGAAGAGGCAGAAGGAAGAGCTGCTTGATAGAAACTGGAAATTAAAAAAAAATCATATGGAAACAGTGCTTTGTTTAACATGAAAAAGTAACTGAACACTGCATAAAGGTGTGTACTTCTGCTTTTGACAGGTTCTCAATATGGCCTCCACTTGGCTTTTCAAAGAAGCATGCTGTTCTTTGACAGCTGAATCACACAATGTAAGGAACAGATCCACCTGGGTGGGACAGGGAAAGCACCACTCTGTAAACAGCATAGGATTTAGTCATTCTGCTTTTTGAAGACTTGTCACAAAGCACAAATATTCAAAATCTCTTTTGTGTGACCAAAATTCATTACAAATGCACACCGGACTTTGAATCTAAAAAGAGGAAAACCTAATAAAACCAAAATATAAACATGAGGCTGGCAATGAGCCACTCAGATCATCAGGAATCTCATTTCAAAGTGCAGCTATTCTCTGTCACAGTTCAGCTCAGGTGTGCTCAAGGAATGTTTGTAAAGCATTTATGCTCCAAGCCATTTTGATCCCTACATCTGACAGGGTTATGTACTCAACTCTATCACCTTTTAATAGTTCTATTGTGTTTGGGTTAGTAGTCCCCAGATCTGAATTTCAAGTAAAAAAATGCTTGCTGGTTGAAAAGGAAAAAGGGTTTTATTGGCACTGTTCCTCAAAATGATAGAAGTGGTAGGTAATAAATGTCCATTTTCCATAACCTGAAAGCAGAGTAGGGGGAAGAAAACTTAAAATGTATAGGGGGAAAAATGGGTACAATTCATAGGAAATAAATATCATTTTGAAGAGTGTAGTAATAAAAAAATGAGGTCAGATCTCCTGGATTATAAATAAATGAACTTGGTGTGTGTGTGGGGGGGGGGGGAACGTTTCTGGATTGTTAGATTTAAAAGAAAGTTTATATCGAACAATATTATTTCGTGATTTATTACCATAGCATGCGTGATGATCTGAACACTAATAGCCTCTCCAGAAGATGTTGCTTTTCCCAGTTACATCTGTATAAGGGTTTGACCACTAGCATGGCTTATTCAAATGGAATATAAGTGTTCATTTAATTAAATGAAACCTAGCGAGAAATGTTCAGATGCACACTACTGTACTCTGTCTAAAAATGAGTTGTAATAATTGAGATCACCTTGTACAGCTCTTACATTCTGCTGTGTTCTGCTCACACACCACTCTGAGTGTTAGGACATGTTTTAGCAAATGTATTCAACCAAATATAGCTTCAGTAAGTAAAAGGGTAAGACTTTCCATGCTCATCTCTCCATTGTCACTTTATGTGCACACCGAGATTTGCAGCTTGGGGTTGGTGAACCTTTTAAAAGAAAATTAATGAACTCTTATTAGAAAAAATATTACAGAAGCTATTATACTAGACTGGTTAATTCACTCTGCAAACTTGGGGGAGGGAGTGGGGGAAAGAACCCATGTGCCCTAGCATTATTAAAATGACTTTCTTTAAAGGTATCAATTTTTTTGTGACTATAATGGAACTATTTTGGGGATTTTGGTTAGAATGTACCAAGGCCATATTGGAAAGTGATAGAAATATTAGGCAGAATATAGTAATTTTTATAACAACATGATGAAGAGGGGCATATAGTAAAAATTACTGTTTTTTGGAAATGAACTGATGCCTGGTTATGTCTAATTATGAAATTATTAATCTGACAAATGTTATTCTACATTACATAGTGTGACGTAACTCCTCTTTGATTTACTACTCTTTATAACAACTTTTAAATTCTTTAAATTAGTTTTATTTATAATGAAAAAGTACTTTAGTATTAATTATAATAATCAATGAAACAGGCATTTTAGTTCTTTATTAATTATAATCAATGGTATAGCAAGAACTTAACATTTGAGAGATGATTGTGTTATCATAAATTGGTGGCTGTGTAGATTTCTCTAAGAGCTTCATCCAGATTTGCATTTGTTGGATATGAATGTGCAATAAGAAAAGTATGTAACTTCTTGTTCCTCCAGCAATAGTGACTCTTTTTTCCCTTTTGGTACAAATGGAGATACGGCTGTTCAATCCCAAACCCAAAGAATATACAAGGCCAGTAAATCAATCAAAACAAAGCCTTCCTGTCTCATGATTATAGATTTTGTTTAGGCCATCTAATATATTTAAGCATTTTAAAATCACTCATCCCCATTGTATCTGAGTGCTAAATCAGGCACAGGCATAAAGTGAGCATGAAATCAGCAGGTTTGCTCAAATCATATATAGACCTTGCTCTAATGCTATTCTAGTCAATGGCCTTGCCAAATCAGGGGCTGCCAGCCATGTTGATTGTTGCCATCACGTGGCAGTTTTGTGATATAGGTGCCACACAAGGAACTGGGTTAACATCACCAAACTCACTTGCACTATTGCTTGAAGTTATATTTGGGGCCTCTGAAAATGAGAAAAGCCAATCGGGCATTGCCCTATCTTTGTATATACCATAGCTGGAAATACCTGATAAGTACTAAAGCATGAGTTAAATGTCCCTGAACTGATTTTTCACTAATTTTTAACTCCTTTGCTCCATAAATGAACACTTGTTAATAACTGTACAATACATTAAGTTCTCCAAGACAGAGACTACTGATATGTCTATTGCTCAGTGCCGCACACTTACTGATGATTTACAATATAATAATGATTGATACCCTAAATAAATTTGCTACCATAAAATACAAAAGTCCTGTTTTAGAGATGCCAAAATATTATATAACTTAGAGGAAAAACTGATAGCTACATTGTTAAATAAACAAGCTGGAATGGACACACATATTGCTGGTTTATGTTTTATATCATTTGATACAGATATTTAGACCAAATTTTTTGCTTTCAAATAATGGTGAAACTTGCAAAGGAAAACTTGCAGATTCATTTATTTAGGAGGAGTAAAACTTATTGACTTCAGGGCACAACTTGTAGAGGGCAGGTGTATGCTCTACTACACTTCGGTTTTACTCTGAAATCACAGATATTGTAGTAATTGTACATTTGAGAATTCTTTTTCTGGAAAAAATGAATAAATATCCATCTTTACCTCCAATGCCTTTATTTAAATTCTTTACAAATCTATTGCCTGGTCTGTACACCTCTTTAGGGCTTAAGCATTTTTTTTTTAAGCACCGTGGGAATAAATACAAAATGTTTCCAGGTAGCTGCATTTTACAGAGGGATAAAATTTCCTTCAGATTCTGTCATTTGATTTTGCCTTTGTCAATTTGGCTGTGGGAAGGTTTCCAGACCCACATTTCCAGTAAGCACAGCCAATATTTCATTCTTATGTATGGCTGTATATGGGTGCCAGCCATGTCTCTATCCAACTAATGCACAACAAACTCCCTACTCTTTTCTTTACTGGATGGAGCATAGGCCATCAGCATAATTAAGCTTAGCATTATGGGGCTGATCCAAAGCCTGGTGAAGTCAATGGAAAGACTCCTGGAAAATACAGTGGACACTGAGTCAGACCCTATATGAGGAATATGCAATATTTGAGTGAAATATACAGGGTCCCATTTAGAGGGACTTTTTGGCTGGATTTTAATCTGTGCTCATTAAAATGCTTCCAAATCCATCTTTTTAAACACAAGAAATCTTCTGTTCTCCTGAAAAGCTCATTTATGCAAAATCAATCCCTCTCTTGGAAAGCTATTATAAATGAACAGGACGTGAAGGTGTAGGGAGCCATAAATTCCCCTAGCCTGCAGAATACTGATGGTTCAAAAGCTTAGGACCATATATTATCCTCTATCTATGTTCAAGGATTTTGTTATTTGTTGCTCTAGTATGAATAATAAACATTTGTTCAGCAAGCACCAGAGCTTTGCATGATGTCTTACTGAGGTTTGTTAAAACAAAACAAAACCTGTGTGTACCCTAGAGACCCGAACCATTGGTAACTGAATTGGTGGTAACTGAATTGGTACCTGAACCATTGATGCGGTGCTCACACTAGCTGTGGTTTTGTAGGGGCAGTTGTGCCCCACATTCATACCAATGCTGCTCCACAATGTTGCACTGCCCTTTGGGTACCCAGTTCCAGAGTGCCTACCTATTGGAGAATTAGCTTGAGGGAAATTTTGAAAAACTTTCTGAAAGCCCAAAGAAATAGTTGCAGAAGAGATGAAGCCCCCATAGGAATCTGGCAATATCTGCCATATCCACTTTTATTTTTATCAAAATGAAGAACAGAGAGTCTGATCTCACTCCTTGCTTAACACAGTTTCTGCTCAGCTTCTGGGACTTGAGATATCTCAGGCATCTGCAGTAAGGGCATTGTGTCAGTATTCTTGAAGAGCCAGAGAATGAGACACCAGCAGTTAGTGGATTTATTTGTTGTTTCTCTCACCCAACATCTTCAGTAAATGGCTCTGTGTAGTACTTCAAGATCATGCTAACCAGATTGCGTGCCTCCTGTAAATCAGGTATATAACCACTGAGTGGTAGGACAGAGTTGTGCTCCAGGCCTGGAATGGGCAATAGCAGCTCATTATTAATGTAATGATTATAATGTGTGCCTGTTGCAATTTGTGTCATGTATGTGAAAACAAAGTTGAGGTCTCAATACAAGGTGGAGTGAGGCGGCAGTAGGACTTGCGGCAAATTATGCACAGCTGGACAGACAAGCTGTGGCACTGGAGGCTGTAAATTATATTAACACAGCCTGCAGTAGGTTTGCTGCTCAAATTAGAAATGCTCAGTGCACAGAGTTCCAAAGAGCAGGTGGAGAATTGGGGGATGGATGATGCAGATCACTGATTTTGACAGAGCAAATATTAGCGGTTAGCACCACTGAAAACTAGTGTAAATCTGGGGGTGGTTCATTTGGTAGATAAACACTTATTTTTATGATCATTGTGGTTATGATGATTTGTAGGGCGAGGGAGTTATAGTGGACAGCATTGTGAATATATCAATGCAATGTTAATAATTAACAATTGTTATAAAATACTTTTGTTTGCTTTATTGGTGGTTAAGACTTTTTTGCAGTTCTTAAGCTTCTTCCCCACAGTCTATATGTGTGTTGTATGATTTGGATTAAGACATTGAAAGAGAAAATAATTATGTTTGTTCATATAGAAATCTAGCATATTTGATGTAATATTTACACAAATTTTATTTTGACAAGTTATCTATTAGAGACACAATCATGCAGGCCAACTGGCTTGTGTAACTAAGGTAACAGAGTAAATTAGAAGGAGAGTAAGATTTGTATAGTACAGGAACGTAAAATTGATGTTTTGCACATAAAAAATTAATTTCCTTGGTTCTAAGTGCAGGGGTGGAACATTGTTGAAATGCAGAAGAAGGAGCTAGAGAGATGGTGCATGCCAACATGTGCCATTATCCTGCATCCACATTATTTTGGCCTGCTGGTGCAAGCACAAGTGAAAGGGCCTATTGCTGGGGCACCTGTGCCATCTTCATTTGCATCCTGTGTCATCCTAAATCATTCCCTTTGGAATTGTTGGATGTGAAGTCTCATTTCCCTGTTCTTCTGAAATGGACCAATCTAAAGGAATTGTTCTCCTGCATAAATCTGTCTTGTCTTTAAAAACAGTCTTGGTTTTCTTCTCTAGAAATCAAATATATGATCAGAATCCTATTGTATTTCCCTCTGCATGTTCCAAACAATATTCTCTGTTTTCTTTTCCTTGCCTCGTTAGACAGCTATTTCACCATCCTTGACCCCATGAGCCCCCCTGCTTGCTTTGGGTGTTACTAGGTGTAATACTGATCACCATCATGAAACATTCAGAATAAAAGGGTTAAAAGCCATAGCAGTGACTAATTCATCTCTTGGAATATTAAAGAACATCATAAAAGTATAAATTTCTGTTTTGTTTGGAATTCCAGTGCCTTTTTGCAAGGCACTTCTGTTTTGGAACTAGAAAGGGTAAGGATATAGCATTAGACTTTCTTCACAAATATAAAGAAAGTGTACAGGGCTTGGGTGGGAGGATGTGCAGGGAAGGGGGGTGATGGAAGAGAAAATTAGGTCTATAATTAATTGCGTGTTTGCCTGATTTCAATACTTGCATTTGATGGTTAGCCAGAGACAGTACAGGATATATACTAATTCCTCTATCAATAAATGTGGTAATTATCCATCAGATTGCTCTTAATTTTCCTCAGAATGGTTTTTAGTGCATAGAATAGAAAAGCAGCTAGATAAGAAAAAGTTATTAAATAGGTGTCCCGATGTGGTGTAAGGTCTGACAGACACATATAACATAAATATTTGGTCCAGTGTATCCTATGTCAGTATCCTTTTTTCACATTTGCTGCATTGTGCCTTCTGTTGGTACACTGGATATCTACCATTAAACTATGTTGAACATTTCACCACTTGCAGGAAACAGGGGACCATGCATCCAGCCATGGAGATGGTTTGGTAAGGGAATGCTGACCTTTTTAGAGTTTGGGAGAATAAACTTAGTGGTCCCAGGCAGAAGCAGATGTTTGGGAGGAGGAATGGTGAAGCTGAAGGAGAGGGGATAGTCTGTCCTCATGCATCCATGCCCACCAGTTTCACAGCAATAATGGTGGTGTTCATTACAACCTGGAAAATGTTTCTTCCAGCTCTAAAGTCTGCAAACTCAAACCCAATTGGTACATATATAAAATTGGAGTTGAGGGCCTATATATTCCAATTCTTCCTTTCTGATTTGACATGCTGCTCTGTCAGGTTCTTTGGATTCTCTGAAGCAGTTCTGGGATCTCAAGAAGATCTCTGGCATCTCCTGTTCTGGCTCCTCATCTGTAATGTCCAGCTAGGCCATGGAGCTGGCATTTTCCTCCTGTTACTAACATCACTTCAAGCTGTGATGTGATTGCCTGTTCACTTGTTAGGGACTCTGACCAGGTGGTGTATTCCAGACTTGTTAAGGGGCCCAGTAGGATGGTAGTGCACCAAATTTCTCTAGTGGAAACAAAGTCAAGGGGAGAAAAGTGATCAGAGCATGGGTGGAACCTCCATCCTTAGAGGTTTTTAAGGCCTGGCTTGACAAAGCCCTGTCTGGGATGATTTAGTTGGTGTTGGTCCTGCTTTGAGCAGGGTCTTGGACTAGATGACCTCCTGCGGTCTCTTCCAGCCCTAATCTTCTATGATTCTATGGGGATGTGGTAGGAAGTGGCAGGCAATGGGGTGTAATTATGGGCAAAGCTTCAGAAGTAAGTACAAGGATCTTGAATGGAAAGACATAGGGAGCCTAAGAAAGGACTGGAAACAGGGTGTGGTTTGCAAGGCAGTGGTGGAGGAAGATTATCTTAGCAACTGAATGTTGGATTTTAGTGGGAGATGAATCAGAAGAGGATGTTACAGTAGCTAAGATGAGAAAGCAACATGCGTTTTGATAATGGTAATTCCACACACAAATCAGTGGAAGCACATGACTCTTAATGCCATCATAACTCCACCAAATTTTTAGGGATCCAGTATTGGGTGCATGGTAGGTTTTATTCCTTTGAAACCATAGAGGCTATTTTCCTTCTGAACAGTGATTTAGTGCCTTTTTTCCCTTCTCAGCTAAAGCTCCTATTTAAAAAAGATCACAGAATTCCCTCACAAGTATTTCCTCTTTTATAATAAAGCAACTTCCAAATGTTTCATCACTAAAAATGTTTCTGTTTAGAAATGTTTTTCCTTGTAACTAATTTTTTCCCTAACAAGTATAATAAATCACCTTTTGTGTTCTTTTGTTTCAGTTATTTGAAATCTGACAAAATGAGCTGTAGAACAAAACAACTGAGGGAAATGGGAAATATATGCAGCGTATGTTCTGAGGAAATTTGCTTTTATTATGTAAGAGCAGGTTTATTAAACTATGTGTGTTTTGATGGTTCTGCCATTGGTACAGAAAAATGAGAAAATAAAACCTAGAGTAAACTAAATGTACCTTGAGCCCACTCATACACCACTCATAGCTGTTAATTTAATAGCTAATGAGGAGTTCATGCAGGAGTTGCTGCATCATAGCTCTCAAACAAGCCATATGTGTTATTTCACATTTAGGAGCCTGCTTTTTTTTTTTTCTATTACTTTTCTAAACAATGTAGAATTGATGCACATCCTCCAAACCAAAAGTGTCTGCTTTAAAACACAGGAGATTGGTTTTGTGGGTGGAGGTAGGGATGCTGGAACAATTTTTATGGTACCTCCCTCGGCCCGCGCCGCTTCCAGGAGCTCCCATTGGCCTGGAGCAGCGAACCGCAGCTACTGGGAGCTGTGATTGGTTGAACCTGCGGATGCAGCAGGTAAACACACCAGTCCGGCCCGCCAGGGGCTTTCCCTGCACAAGTGGCAGAACAAGTTTGGGAACCACTGCCTTAATAAATGAATTTGCCCTATACATATGATTGCACATAATGTAAACTACACATCATTTTCCAAACAGCTGTGGCACTCTACATGTAAAGTTGTATATTTAAAAGATAATGGGCCTGACTCAGATTGCACTAGCACTAGTTTTACACCAGTAGGAATCCAATGGAGTTACATCTGATATGTGTAATGTATATAGGGCTAAGAAAGAACATTTAGGCCCTATAAATCTCCCTCTAGCTCTTTGTGCTCTTTGTTTGTAATGAGTAAGTCACAATATAATATGTTCTTTTGTCAGATGTAAACCTCTTCTGTTTTTAGCTAAGGAAAATGTCTTGTAGTCTATGCATTAAAATTGCTTACTAACCAGATGTTTGTCCCAGTGCATGTGAGTGAAATGGTCTCTCACAAATTCCTGTAACTGCATTAACCTTCTTGAGAGAGTGATTCTAGGAAGTTAAGGCAAAGATACAAGTAAATGACAAGAAGGGATGGGAAATCTGATTCTTAAAGCATGAGACTCATTTTAATGCAGATCATGGTGAAACAGGCTTAGAATTCGGCAATAAAACAAATCAAATTAGTTTTCCAAGGTATACATTCTCTTTAAACTTATTTTCTTCATGGCTAATCCTTATTAAATACTAGCACTTTTTTTTCTCTTTATAACTTTTTCCGTTTTAAATTCTTATTCTAAATCAGGGATCAGCAACCTTGGGCCCACAGCCCACCAGGATAAGCACCTTGGTGGACTGGGCTGGTTTGTTTACCTCCTACGTCCGCAGGTTTGGCTGATCGCGGCTCCCAGTGGCTGTGGTTCACCGCTCCAGGCCAATGGGGGCTGCGGGAAGTGGCGTCCAGCACATCTCTCAGCCCGCGCCTCTTCCCACAGCCCCCATTGGCCTGGGACGGTGAACTGAGGCCGGTGGGAGCCACAATCGGGCGAACCTGCAGACGCGGCAGGTAAACAAACTGGCCCGGCCCACCAGGGTGCTTACCCCGGTGGGCCGTGTGCCAAAGGTTGCCGATCCCTGTTCTAAATTATATAAATTCCTAATGTCAGCTAATTTCCAGTATATATTGACATTTCATTTTTATCTGGGCAGGAGTTTCATGTGTAGGTGGACGAAAAAACCATTTGAATAGGGAAAAAATTCCCACAACCTATTTTATTGCCTTTTACTGATCTGTTTTTCTGCTCTGACACGCATCAGGATTGATTATTTATAGTACATACTGTTTGTAAATAAATGAGCACTGAATTATAGGAAAGAAATCCCAACAACTATACTCAAGAGTATTTTTCTATTAAAGAATAACTGAAATCCTTGTTTGGCTGAAATATAATTCAATTTGAAGAAGAATGTTTTGTCTTCATTAGTGTGCAGAATGAATGTTTGCAAAGATCCATAAAAATAAATACAGAAATTGAATGGTAAGGGTTGAAAGTTAAATGGATGTATCCAAGCCCTTGATTGATTTAGAGAGCCCTTAGTTGAATGACTTTTTTAAAATCACCATTTATTACATTTGTTCTTGGTTGTGTTCAGCTTGGGATGGGGGAATAATCTTTTTTAGATGTTTTTCTCTTACCTAAATTGAAAGCTGTTATAACACATAGCAGCACCAGGGATTGCAAGTTTTGTCATAATGTGTACCATGTTTTAATACAGAAATTATCTTAAAGATCACCTCCCATCCCATTCATTACACACCTTAGGGCAGATTTTTCCAGTGCTCTGCACCTTCAGTTAGGAACTAGTTTTCAAAAGAGCTCAGCTTCCAATTAGGCACCTCTCATGCCTGCTCCAGTCCCTTTACATTGGTTAAGAGGCTAAGTGCATGGTAAAGGAGCCCCTGTTCTTTGAGGGGCTCAGTCACTGCAGAAAATAGCCATAAGGCTGTCTTCCAAGGATCCCCCACTTAAGGCCTGGTATAGGAGGAATGCTAGAGGTAGAACTGGGAGCAATAGGGCCTGTTGGGGTGTAGGACACAGCATACAGTGCTGCGACTATTCCCAGTCATGCTGTGGCCTACATAGCAGCTCCGAGAGGTTGTTCTGATGTAGACAGGCCCCAGGATTGTCTGAGTGGTGCCAGAGGCTGCTCCAGCTCTTGGAGCAGTCCATGATAAGGAAGGCTTTAAAGCCATCTTGAAGCCACTTTAATTCCTTTGCCCTGCCTCCAAGCCATACTGCAGCTCCTTTAGACACGTCACAGATTCTCACTCCAGGTCTTCAGAAGTGCTCAGTACCCCGCAGTTCTCATTGGGTCATTTATCACCTAGATTTTGACTTTCGAAAATCTGGCGAGTTATTGTTGTTATATCCTTGGGGGCAGCCAGTTTAGGAAGAAATCACTTGAGGCCAGAGAGCAGACAGCTAACAAAACCACCATTTTATTTACAGACCATAATACTCTAACTCAGTTGCCATAGCAACAGAAACCATGACAACCAAATACACAACATATTCCTCCCCCCCTAATAAGAACATCCCCTAAATAAAAAAAACAAACAAACACACACTAGACTAGAGAAGGAGGGTAGACTGCCTCCATTCCCGGCTAAACCCTGGGGATTATTTTGCCCCATAACCATGGGTTCGCCCTAGCTAGAGATCCAGCCGATGAGGAGGCCTTCTGTCTCTAGGTGGATTACGGCGAACTTCTGGTGTTATTGCACCCGAAAGCACTAGGGGCTCAGGGTCCGCGGTGAGGAGGTGGTATCAGCTCGTGCTGGGCAAAGGGGTATCTCAGCCGCCGGCAGTAATGGAGGAGAACAGTCAGGAACAGGTGACTCGTGATTCGGTGCCTCACCAGAAGAGGTGAAGTCAGACCTCAACTGCAGATGGGTCCTGAGGACTGGCATGACCTGGCAACAGCTGATCTACATGTCGCCAGGTAACATTCTCTGCAGTCCGGACTGTGTAGGAAACAGGTCCTGTTTGAGTGATGACTGTGGCGACCCATTTAGCTCTGGAAGTATAATTCCAAGCCAAAACTGGCTGTCCCGCTAAAGGTTTTGCTCTGGGTGCCCGTCTGATGACTTGATATTGCTGCTGATGTTGCACAGTTTGTCGGGGTTCAGAAGGTTTCAGCAGATCAAAGCAAGTGCGCAGCTGTCGTCCCAACATTAGAAAGGCTGGGGATGCCTGGGTTGTAGCATGAGGGGTGTTTCTGTAGGAAAGTAAAAAGGTATCCAGACGCTTTTGAATGGAGTGTTGTCCCCTTGCTGATTTCAAAGCGTTTTTCATTGTCTGCACAAATCTTTCAGCTAATCCGTTGGTGGACGGATGATATGGTGCTGACGTGATGTGGTGTATCCCATTTGCCTTCATAAAATTTTGAAACTCCTGAGAAACGAACTGCGGTCCGTTGTCGCTCACAAGTTGTTCTGGCAGACCAAAACGACTAAAGAGTCCTCGTAGTTTTTGGATAGTACTCTCTGCAGAAGTGGACTGCATTATAGAGACTTCTGGCCATTTAGAATGGGCATCTATTGCCACCAAGAACATGCTTCCTTCAAGGGGGCCAGCAAAGTCAACGTGAATACGTTGCCACGGGTTTTCAGGCCAGTCCCATGGGTGTAGGGGTGCCCACTGGGGTGCATTCCTCACACCCTGACATGACATACAAGCTTTTGCCTTCTCTTCAATAGCGCTGTCCAATCCAGGCCACCAAAAATAGCTTCGTGCAATTTCCTTCATGCGCACTATTCCACAGTGACCGGAATGTAGCTGTTCTAACATCTGTGATCTCAGTGGTGGTGGAATAATGACACGTCTTCCCCACAACAAACAACCAGATTGGACCGATAACTCCATTCGTTTGGACATGTAGGGAACAAGGTCGGATGAGACCGGAGAGGTTTGTCGAGATTTTCCATGCATCACCAGGTCCATAACTTGGGACAATACTGGGTCAACGCGAGTTGCTTTCTTTATCTGAGTAGCAGTGATGGGTGTATTCTCTACCTGTTCAAAGTAGAAGATTTCCTTTTGGGCGCTATCTTGATGTTTGACCGGCAAAGGCAACCTCGAGAGGCCATCTGCATTGCCGTGCAGAGTGGATTTCCGATATTTAATTTCATATGTGTGTGCTGAAAGTAACAATGCCCAACGTTGCATACGACTAGCAGCTAATGGGGGAATGCCTGTGTAGGGTCCAAAATTGACGTCAGAGGTCGATGGTCTGTAAGAAGAGTAAACTTTCGCCCAAAGAGGTACTGATGAAACTTCCAAAACAATTCCTAATGCCTCCCGTTCGATTTGGGCGTAGTTAGTTTCTGCTTTGCTTAGAGTGCGTGAAGCAAAAGCAATAGGTCTCTCTTCTCCCGAAGGCATAATGTGTGACACGACTGTTCCCACTCCATAAGGGGAGGCATCGCAGGCCAATTGCAGGGGTAAGGATGGATCAAAGTGCGTTAGAACTTCAGAATTTAACAATGCATCCTTAGCTTTGTTAAATGCAACATCACAGGCTTCAGTCCACTTCCAGGCCTTGTTCTGCCCAAGGAGCTCGTGAAGTGGTTTTAGCAGTGTGGCTAACTGTGAGATGAACTTTCCATAATAGTTCAGTAGTCCTAGAAACGAGCGCAGCTGGCTTACATTTCGTGGTGGGGGAGCCTCCACAATAGCTTTAACTTTTGCAGGGGCCTTATGAAGACCTGCAGAATCGATGATGTGTCCCAAATATTCAACAGAGGGCTTGAAGAATTCACACTTGTCTTTGTGAACTCGTAGGCCATACTCTTCCAATCTTTGTAGGGTAGCCTCTAAATTCTTTAAGTGATCCTCTTCATTTCTTCCAGTGACCAGGATGTCATCCAGATAGCACTGAACTCCTGACAAGCCACACAAGATCTGGTCCATAGCTCTCTGGAACAGGGCGGGAGCCGATGTTATTCCGAAGGGTAGGCGACAGTATCGATAAAGCCCCTTATGAGTCACAATAGTCAACAGCTCTTGGGACTTTTCATCGACGCATCTGTAAATATGCTTGACTCAGATCAATCTTACTGAACTTTTGTCCCCAGCCAGGCCTGCGAAGAGGTCATCGATGCGGGAAGCGGGTATTGCTCTGCACACAACACTGGGTTGACAGTGACTTTAAAATCACCGCAAATCCGGAGAGAGCCATCTTTCTTCACTATTGGAACGATAGGAGTGGCCCATGAGCTATGGGTAACTGGTATTAGGACTCCATTGGTCACCAGGCGCTCCAGGTCTGCTTCAACCTTTGGCCTGATGGCATATGGCACAGTTCGGGCTTTCAGATATTTTGGTGGACTGCCAGGTTTAATGTTCAATGTCACAGTGATTCCCTTCATACTTCCCAAATCATCTCCAAAAACAGCAGCATGTTTCCTTAGTATAGGGGTTAGACTGGTTTCTTCTTTAGTCATCCGGTGCACTTCTGCCCAGTTCAGTTGAATCTTCCCAAGCCAAGACCTACCCATTAAGGCTGGGTAGTTACCTCTCACCACAAACAGTGGCAATTTAGCCCCCTGTCCATTGAGCTCCACCTTAACATCAATAGTGCCCACCATGGGCACAGCTTCTTTCAGAACAGTTTTTGTTGCCTTAAGCGGATGATGCTGTAGCTTTTCTTTATACACAGTCTCAGAGACCAGCGAGACAGCTGCACCGGTGTCCAGTTCCATGCGTATAGGTTTGCCCTCCAATAAGGGGGTTACCCAGTATTCATGTGAGACCACTGCCAAAGACAAAACATGCAGTGGCACTTCCTCTTGTGATGAGGTGTCTCCTTGATCATCCTGGGTCTGCTCTAGAGTATGCAAGGTTCCTCTTTTTGTCGGCCAGACCACAGGCCTCTTTTTCTTTTGTTTACAGGCACACTCAATGTGTCCCTTTTTGCCACAGTGTCGACACACCAGGTCCTTACACCAGCATTCTGATGCCTGGTGTCCTGGCTTACCACAGTGGTAACATTCTTGACTCTGCACAGTTTTGTGGGTCCGTTCTTGTGACACTTTTTGCACCCTAGGGGTGCACCGATGTATTGTGCCTCCTTGTAGCCAGTTCCATGGAGACAGCAATATCAACAGCCTTCTGTAAGGTAAGCTGAGCCTCTGTCAGTAGGCGCATAGCTTCACTGTACAGGCCACACACTAACCTGTCACGCAGGGCATCATGTAACATTTCTTTAAATTCACAGTGTTCTGCTAGCTTTTTAGAATGGCTACAAATTGTACAACTGTTTCATCTTCCTTTTGGTCTCTTTTGTGGAACCTATATCTTTCAGCAATTACCAGTGGTTTTGGGAAAAATGGGACACCAGTATTTCCACAATGTCACTGTAAGGATTAGATGCTGGCTTAACAGGGTGTAGTAAGCTGTGTAGCAGGGAGTAGGTTTTAGCTCCTACAACACTTAAGAATATTGGCACCTTCTTTGCTTCTGTAATGTCATTTGCAATAAAAAAAAAGCTCAAAACGCTCAGTATACACATGCCACTGCTCTGTATTCTCATCAAAAGGCTCCAGGGGCCTGGTCAGAGTAGCCATGATTTTAGTTTCACTTTCACAGTCAGTGCAAAGAAGCAGCTTTTTTGTTTGTTTGTTCTTTACCTTGACTTCTACTTCCTTCTGTTACTGGAGCAGCACCGGAGTCTCAGCCACTTGTTATATCCTTGGGGGCAGCCAGTTTAGGAAGAAATCACTTGAGGCCAGAGAGCAGACAGCTAACAAAACCACCATTTTATTTACAGACCACAATACTCTAACTCAGTTGCCATAGCAACAGAAACCATGACAACCAAATACACAACAATTGTGGTGTCTAAAAGGAACTAAGATCTTTTGGAGATCACAACCAGAGCGATTTCCATAGGCCTGGTTTATGAACTTTTATTGGGCCTTGGCTTCCCCATAGAAAGGAAAATATTGAGTAAGAATTCAGGGAAGAATGGCCTTAAGTCTTCTTGCATTGCATCCATCCTTGTATTTTTCCTTTAACATAAGCATTGATGTAGAATATTAATTTTAGAATATGCATAGATCCCACTATTTCTACTTATTAGCTTATGATATTGAGCTCTAACACAATATGTAAGAATACTGGAAAACCCATTTTTATTATGTAAAAAAAGCAACTGTGTGATAGCTTTGGGGACAAAAGTTAAATTTAACTTCCCTCACAGTCTGCTGTACTAATACAGCCAGAACCAATAAGGTCTGCAAGCTTGTTTATATTACAAACAACAACAACAACAACAACAGAATACAAGGTCTTCCCTTTCATTTTGTGTTCCACCTCACCCTTCCCTTCGAGTTTTATGACATAATTTTTAGTTTTTTCTATGTCTGCCAAATGATGTATGCTTAAATAAGCTCCACACTGTATATTTAAGTGTACTTCTGACTTTTGCCAATCAGTACAAAAGTACCCAATACCCACAGATGCCTCAGGGTGTCCACAAAGTATCAAATGTATCCACAGCCACTAATGCCCCATAAAGTCACTGCTCTCATATCTTTGTGCTGTTCCCAGAGATACTAAATTGAGGAGGCTATACTTTGAAGAATGATGTTGTAGGATCAGATGGCTAGATTTATTAGAGTTGGTACTAGTGCTATGCGGAGTACTGAACTGCCTTTGAAGTTCTTGGGTTTTGGATTGACGGGAAACAACATGGTAGCGTCCGCAACTATTCTTGATATACTATAGGCAACAAAATATTTGATCTTTCTAGATACATCCAAGCACTCAAAGGTTGAGAAGTACTGGTATTTCATCAAAACGATGACCCTAGCTTCAGCTTAAATTCCTAGAAAAGCTACCTATTGAAGCCATGTAAAATTTTTCCCTAGTGATCTGTGTTGTGGTTGCCAGACACGTGACTGAAAGTAATCACTTTAGAACTGTCTCCTAGCTGGTGGTCAAACTGGGTCATGTGCCCATTTTAGTTGTTCCAAGTGAATGCTTCTACTGACCTCAGGAACCTGAAAAATCATAACTATGTGGATTTCAACAGTTCTGCCATCGGGACAGAAAAATAAGAAAATCCAGAGTGTAAAATATGTTTATCTTTATCGCACTCATATGCCCTACCCATGTAGGTTTAGTTTGTTTAATAGGTGGTGAAAGATCCTTGCAGGACTTTTATGCCATTGCCCATGTGAAACATGCACTATTCCAATAGCTCCAAAGTAACAAGACTTAAGAGAAGGTGCCTGTATTTAATAACACTTGTCTCTTAACTCTTGAGAGTGCTATGCAAAATGAAATGTTAACTCACAGAGGATCAAGGAGAGTGCCCAGAGAGCTGGTCATATGCTCAACCTTGGTTCTCGGTTTTTTATAGGTACTTTGGATGTTCAAGTCACTCTTATCTGGCCTATCATACATTTTCATGCTGTGGATCTTCTGCACCTGTATCAATGTAGCTGATCATGGTGTCAAAGACTAATTGTTTATGGATTTCTGTGATTTCCCTTCTAGTGAAGAAGTGTATCTGATTTTTCCTTTCCAGCCAAGTGTCAGCAGCTCAATGACAGCTATTATCCTCTGTTAGTGCCCTGGACATCCTATTCCTGCCTGGTACCTCAGAATTTTTTGGCCCCAGAAGTCATTGTGATTCACCATTGTGACTCCAACAAGTCTCTTGGACTTTCAATAGCTTGGTTACAGCTTAGGAAAGAGAAATTGTGGAGCTAACACTGGATCATCATCGTCCATAGGATTTTGTGTATATATATAATGAAAATTTTCACCAAGGATGTCACAAATATTATTTGTCCTCATCTGTGGACACAGTGAGGTACTATTCAAGTGAACTCATTTTTGTAGTGTGCCTTTTCCTCCATACATTTTGCTTTGTTTCTACAGAGGATATCCATGGTCTTCTTTATTATTGTAAGCCTTCACTGCCTGCAGTTTTCACACTTGCCAATATTAGTTACTTAAAGCAAGAGCCACCGCTGCGGTGACATTATTGATAGGCATTATCAGCTTCTCTCAGTTGCAGAACGGTACTGACCATCTTTAAACATGAAGAGGTCTGTCCCCTTCTCAGCAAGACAATTCTGATGCTTGCCAATTACTGTCACTCTCAAATTTCCCTTTTTCAGGAAAGTGACTGAATGGGTGGCTGGTATTCCATTTCTGGGAGAGCTGGACACTATTGACATCCTTGGTTCTGGCCTGAATTTGGGGTTAAGATTATATTCATCAGGGTCATGAATGATCAGGCCAATTTGGACTTGTTGGACCTCTCAGCAGCTTTTGGTACAATTGATGGTATGTTGTTATTTGGTGACCAAGGGACATTACTGATCTGTCTGGAACTGCCCTGCAGAGATTCTAATCATTCCTAGAAGTCAGGAGTCAGTTGTTGATGATAGACATATCTCATCAAGGGATATAGAATATGAAAGTCCTCAAGTAAATTGCACACCTCGTACATTGGTCACCAAATGTATGATTTTTTGCAAGAACACTTCTTGGCATGGGGTGGAGTATTATCAGGGTTGGCTTCCTATGACTATTCTATGTAGTCCAGACACAGCAGCTCTCTATTTGTGAGCTTTTTGTTCTGAGTATTCATAATGTGGAAGGGGTGGGAAACTTGTCATTGTAGTCAGGATGGCTTCCATCTGAGGTTGCTGTAATGTGTATGTTCTACTGCCACTCTGGCAGCTATGCCTGAGAGTTGAGAGATCAAACTCCACATCTGTTATCTGATTGCTGTATGTGCCAAATGAAAGACAAACATTAGAGTAGATTTAGCCACCTAATGGAAGCCTGTTGGCTGAAATCACTGTGTATATCCTAAACAATTACCCCAACTGAGACACTAATAAAAGTCCTCATGATTCAATCGACTCATTTGAGAGAGTTACTGATAACTGGACCTTCTTTCAGGACAATCCAGGCTGCAAAGTTTTTTCAGAAAAAAAGTATATTTTTTCCATTTGTAAACTCAAAGATGGTTTGAAATGTGTTATTAATTCAAGCTTTCAAAAGGAAATAATCACTTTTGGTTTCAGGATTATCACAGAAACTCTCTTAACCCATTTTTTAAAGTTATGATTGAATAAAAACAAGGGGCTATAGTGAAAACCTGTATGGATACCTTTATTTATATATGTGTGTTAGCACAAATCATGTCATTATGGAAATCTGACTGTTTTGATAATTTTCATTCCATTTTACTTTAGAAAAATAATACCACTCACGAAAAATGGCCAAACGGATGGTCTTTCCTCTAGACTAGTCTTCTGTCCCTCACAGAAGACAGAACAGTACTGCCACCCAGTAAATAAATGGTTTTCCATTCCTGGCCCAGATGCCCTTTACCACATCACCTCAGAAATTAGAATAGTTGCTATGTAGTGAAAATATTTCTCTTTTACAGGTTGTCAGCCTATTTGTCTGGTTGGTCATAAAAATAAGAAAAAAGTATGGGAAAGAGAGACTACTTTTGACCTAAATTAATATTTTATTTTTGTGTATCATTTTAGAGGGGTGATTTTGACTGTGTAAATAATTGTAGGTCAGAGTTAATCTTGTTTTTTTAATTTAATTTGTGTTTTTGAAGTTCTATTGATTTAAAATTTATATTTATTTTATTATGAACAATGGCCTTTAGCTAAGACAGTGTATTAATAAACTTACTTCACTCACAGAACAGATAAAATAGGTGTGGTGACAATGTGTACGGTTCTCTAAATCCTGTATATTAGAGCTGGACAACATGTCTCAAATGAAAAGTTCCTTTTTCTTATTTTTTTAGAGTCCTCTTTTGAAAATTTTTTTTTAACAATTGTTGACTGCCAAAACTTGTTGCCTTTTGCAAAGAAAAAAAGTGGCTTCTTGATATTTGAAGTGGATATTGAAATTTTACATTTGCTAAAAGCCTGGTTTTAAATAACCATTTGATAATCTATTCATTTATTTCTGTGTATGAGGATATTTTTTAGAAAAAATAATGAAAAAAATTGAAAATAAATTTGAAATAAACACAACTTAAAAAATGTGAAATACTGACCTTCTCTTGGGGTGAGGGAAAATCAGGTTATATCCAGTGAAATCTTGGCCTTTCTGCTGAGCTTTTTCATAGGAGTGCCAATTATGGTGGTGTGTTATGGTGATGTAACTCCCTGCCAGTTAAGATTTAGTGTGAGTATAATGTTTCATTACATTTATGTGACCAAACAGTAGTGGTCTCAGTCCATTTTATAGGTGGCAGGTCTCTACATCACAAACAGGGGCCACAGTTTCAAAGGGATGATCCTCCACATTTTCTGAAAAATTGGCCCCTAGTAGGGAGTCTCAAGTTGGGCACACAAAATTACTAGTGACTTTTAAAAATCTTGGCCAAAATATTTCAGGACTCAAATATAACATGAAAATATCGGAACTAAACTATATATCATATATCAACCCACCTTTGCCAAGACATCCTCTTGTATAGTGAGCAGAATTAATTATTAAAGTAATTTCCTGACAGCAAAACCTGCTAATGGCTATAGTGACAAAGGCATTTACCATTTGTCTATCTATAAGGTTGGTCTTACTCTGCTGCACTTCTACACTTTGGGCATCTTTAATGATTATAGAAATACTTGCATAATATACTAAGTGCTGCAATGCTGCTGTATATGCTGTTAATATGGATTGAAAGGAAGTCTAGAGAACAGGGGCGGCTCCAGGCCCAAGCGCGTGCTTAGGGCGGCATGCCGCGGGGGGCGCTCTGCCAGTTGCCGGGAGGGCGGCAGGCGGCTCCGGTGGACCTCCTGCAGGCGTGCCTGCGGAGGGTCCGCTGGTCCTGCAGCTTCAGTGGAGCCGCGGGACCAGTGGACCCTCCGCAGGCACACCTGCAGGAGGTCCACCGGAGCCGTGGGACCGGCGACTGGCAGAGCGCCCCCCACAGCATGCCGCCGTGCTTGGGGCAGCGAAATGTCTAGAGCCGCCCCTGCTAGAGAATGCATATTACCTTGAAAATTATTACTGCATTTTGTACAGTTTTATTAACATAATTTATTTTTGTGTAGAGATGGTACTGAACATATCTGCAAGCATTTGGGGCTTCCACAAAAAAACAAAACAAAAAAACCCCCAAAACATGTAGAGTAGTTTAAAAGTGTTGGGACTTTACCACTGCAATGACTTACTCTCAATGGGAGCTGCTGATTACTTAGGACACTTTAGTTGCCTAAGTTTAGATCCCTATTTTTGAATAACAATCCTGGTTTAGAAACATATCCCTTTAGAGGCTGTGGACATACAGTTCTAAGTTATCATTTGCCTTGCAGTGTGCAAAATGTTAGCCTTCTGTGTTACGTGCAAGGTATAAATTATGTACCTCAGTTCCTCACTGGTGAAACTGAGATAACATTTACAGACCTCACAAGGAAGGGCTGGCTCCAGGCACCAGCATTCCAAGCAGGTGCTTGGGGCGGCAGTCTGCAAGGAGCGGCAGTCCGTGTGTTTTTGCCGCCCCAAGCAGTGTGCTGAATTGCCGCCGTGGATGGCAGGGGCAGTCCGTGCGCCGTTAGGGTGGCATGCGCGTTCCCGTGGTGGCAGCAATTCCATGGCAGCTTCTATGTTCATCTGCCCGCAGTGGCAATTCGGCGGCTTCTGTCTTCCGGCTGAAGACAGAAGCTGCTGCCAAATTGCTGCTGCCGCGGGAACGCGTGTGTTGCCCTAATGGCACACAGACTGCCCCCGCCCTCAGCTGCAACAATTCGGCCTGCTGCTTGGAGCGGCAAAAACAGTAGAGCCGGTCCTGTCACAGGGATGTTGTGAGGCTTAATGTATAACTCTTCGATGGCATACCCCACTGAAGTACTAAGTGTTACCCATCTGTTTAAAGTCACTATTTAATTTAAACAGGTTTGTAGAGTATTTTGGTGGTGAGTCAGCTGTCCGGTAATTGACATTGGGTTCTGAGGGCCTGATCCAAACCCCATTAAATTCATTAGGAGTCTTGATTCTATAGACTTCAATGGGCTTTAGATCAGTTCCTAAGAAATTTATCTTCTCAACCCAAATATTGCCTGCTTTGACTAAGGGAAATAAAATTTTGAGAGTACCACCATGTTCACATCTTATTCACAGCTGAATATCTCTGTTCTACTGAGCAAGAGTGGGGCTGGAAAAGATTTGACATTTTAACCTTTTCAAAAGAAAAAAAGTGGAAATAACAGGATTCATGACAATCATACATGCACTGACAGGAATAAGAATACTGTACTGAATTTAACAGACTGTGGGTTTGATCATAGTCTACTCCAGTGTCTATAACAGCATCTAACTCACTGACAGCTGTTGTTGTTGTTGTTGTTGACCATTGAGTCCCAATGCAAAGAGCTCAGTACACTGTTCATTATGTTAGTACTTCTATAGCTCTTTTAATCTTCAGTGTTGTAGTTAATGAATTAATTTTCTTTTTGCAACTTGTTTTTTGTTTAAATCAAAGAAGAATATTGAATATAAATAAATAGCACAAAAGTCTTAATATTATAACAGCTAACCAAAAGGATTTAGGGCCAGAGTCCCAGCTAGTAAATCTGCAGCGCTCCACTGACTTCCAATAAGATGAAGTTACACAGACTTAAATCATATGAAGATCTGTCCTGAAGCATTTAAACGAGATATTACAACATGACCTTTGGGGTTAAGGATACGAGGCTGAAGAGTCCCAAATGATAATAAACCACCATTAACTTCAAAACATTCTTCCACTGGAAATTTAGCTTTTTAATATTCCTTGGCATATTTAGGCTATTTAGCTGGAATGCAGTGAAATTAAAATAGCTTTGATAAGCCCAAGTGACCCCATCACAGAATGAAATAACTGTTTCCTGTAGGACTTTACTAGGTCCCATTCATTGGCAGTGCCTTCACTTTGTCTCTAATAATAATGGTGCCTTCTGTAAGCAATCTGCTAGGCCATGTATAGATATATAATTAGGGAGAGCCATAGCCTTAAAAGAGGTTACAATCTAAAAAGACAAAGAACAGACAAAGGGAAAGGGATTAGGATAGAACACACAAGCAAAGTGGTCAGGGTGACGAGAGGCACAGGCTGTTTTTATTGGTGTCTTTGCCCCCAACACAAGCAACATCGGAAAGGAGAATTACAGAGCAGCCATCAGATTGTTTATAGTGTGTGTGTTTATATAACGTATGTGTATATATATTTGCTACATATACATAATAAATACAAACAATCTATGTTAACTAGGGTGACCAGATGTCCCGAATTTATAGGGACAGTCCTGATTTTTGGGTCTTTTTCTTCTATACTCTCCTATTACCCCTGTCCAATTTTTCATATTTGCTTTCTGGTCACCCTAACATTAACTAAATGTTTGTTTAGTTTGCAAAGTCAAACATTCATAAGTTAGGAAGTGCTGTGTTTTTAGTTGCCTGTGCAACCTTACATCTGCCACTTTGTACCTACAAATTGTGAAGGGCTCCAGTGGAAAAATTATATGTGGTCATGTAATCAAAGACTGTAACGTCATGTGTAAGCACAAGTGGCTGAATTAAGGTTGGACAGGCAACCTTAATTCTGGAATTTCCTAACTTTCAAGTGCTAGACTTTGCAGTGTGACTAATGTGCTTTTAACAGAGCGTGTTTGTATGGGGTTTGAGCTGGCCAGGCAAGGAGTAGGGCTCCTTTTGCACTCTGCCACAGTTGTGGTGCTGGGTTGAGTGTGGGTAAAGGTTCCTCCCTACCCCATTTCATGCCCAATGGTTCTTTATTGTGCTGACAGATGATGTCTCTCTCCCTTTGCCCCAGCCTATCAGCTGGCCGGCAGGGTGATATTGGGCTACTGGGCCACAATTGCACCCTTTCCCCCATCCTCTTCTAGAGATGTTCAGTTACTCCTCCCAGATTGGTGCCATTTGTTAGTCTTTTCTACTCTGCCTTCCCTTTCTGTTATATCTTTGTGGCTGCATTCTTTGTGCTCTATTTCCTGAAATAGAGGGATTTCACCAATTGTTCACCAAATCATTTTACACACTGTGGCTGGAGACCTGGGATTTGTAGGTTATGATTTTGTGTCAATTTTGGCAGGAGAGTCCAGACAGATTATAAAGTTGTCAAGCCCATTCAGCAGCCAGACAGCCTTAACAAAATTGGACATTCTGGGGCTTGTTCATTTTGTGGGGAGAGGGGAGATCTAGAGCAAATTTAGGATCCCCCTCATCAGTGTCCCTAACCCTTGTTTGAGGAAGTTGCCGAAAAATTTGGTTTGTATTTGTTTGTTTATTTATTTTGGTGTGGTGAAGAAGGGTTTGGGGGCTGATATTGAGATCCGCACTGGACACTCACTCATGGGAGTGGTTTGGGGGCAATTTAACCTGCTTTTAATATGAGCTGGTGGGCATTATTAATATTATACTAATCACATTGTCCTCTGTCTTATTCCTGTTACTGTTCTGTGACCTATTCCCATGTGTGCCAGGGTAGGTACCTGAGGCTGCGACTTCTATTAATGAATTAATATTAATCCATATAGAAGACATTAATGGCTAGGTCTGTGTATGTGGTTTATAAAGTCTCAATGGGGATCCCTCAATGGGGATGCTGATAGAGGAGTTTTAAGTAGGAGATAGATTTTATACAAAAATGTACCCTTGATGTGTAGTATTTGATGCACCTGTCCACACTTAAGATGTACAAACATGTTGTTGCTATAGTTACACCAATATTTCATTGTTTTATATATCAGTGCTGAAGATAAGGAGCTGCCAGTGAACCTAGAAAAGTCCTGCTCAGATGATATGTTGTAACGTCTAGTTTAAAGGTCTGTGGCCATATTTAAATACCTGTGGCCAAATTCTGCTCTCAGGACAAGTTTACACTACAGCGCGACATTGGCACAGCTGCACCGATGCAGCTGCACCATTCTGACACATCTGGTAAAGATATGCAATGCTGAAGGGAGAACACTCTCCCATCAGCATAAATTTTCCACTCATTGAGAAGTGGAAGCTGTGTTGTCTACTGACAACGTCGCGTCAGTGTGGACAGTGCGAAACTTGCATCACTTGTGAGGGAGGCTTTTTCACATCCCTGAGCGACGTAAATTAGATCAATTTAAGCAGTAGTGGATAGTGCAAATCAGGAGTAACTTCAGGTTTCTTCAGTGTATCTCATGTAGATTTAATTTATATGGGAAATGTTTAGATACTGCAGTGGTAGAAATTAAACTAGATACATTTACAGTTTAAATTTCTCTCTCTCTCTCTCTCTCTCTCTTTCTCAAAGACACACACACACACACTGTCAATTAACCAAATATCAAAATACCTGGTTTCTTCAGAAGAACCATCTGGCACCCCAGTCAAAGGTCTAAAAAATATGTTTTTATTTCTAAAAACATTTTAAAATCCAAAATCTGTGGTGTTATTTTGACTACAGTTTTGTGCACTCTTTTTCTGTTGTTGAATGAAAACAACTACACAGCTACCTCGATATAACACCACCTGATATAACATGAATTTGGATATAACGGGGTAAAGCAGCGCTCTGAGGGGGCGGGGCTGCGCACTGCAGTGGATCAAAGCAAGTTCAATATAACATGGTTTCACCTATAATGCGGTAAGATTTTTTGGCTCCCAAGGACAGCGTTATATCGAGGCAGAGGTGTAGTTATTCATTTCAAAAGCAAATATAATGAAAACTTCCTGTTCTCCCTTAAGATAGTTTAGTACCAATATATCTGGTACAAAATGCATGTTTTTGTCTTCTCAGATCAAATAGTAACTTAGGTTAGGATTTTCACTAAGGTTTAGGCCGTTAGGAGCCCAACTGCCACTGAATTTCAGTATGAATCCATTGAGCTGGCATTGTTCACTTTTTGCAAGATTTCTTTTTATGTTTGGGGATTTTTGCATGGATCTTCACAGATGAATCAAAACTTCTTGACCCAATTCCTTTTTTCAACTGCCTTTTCCTCTTATGTGAATGTGTCTGAACAGGAGTCTTTCAGATAAATGAAGCATAAAGGGCTGGTAGGATCAGGTGCAGGAGTCTATGACATTGCCCTGGCTGTGCCAGAAGAAAGACGGGAGGCAATGGATGTGATTTAATTAGGCCACAATTTTATTCTCATAGCATATCTGGGAATACCTGAAAATACATTGACAGTACATTACAGGCTATTCTTTCCTTAATAATTTCCACCTATTTGGGAGTTCTACTGTCAGCCCTACCCCTTCCCAACCTGGTCCCAGTCAGCCCATTGCTGAGACCCCATCATCCTCTCCTCTTATGAGGGCTAAGGGAGCTGGAAAAAGAAGGGGTTGTCTACTCACTATACTAAATCTTAGGCAGCACAGCCCCATTTGCCCAGCTTCCTTAAAGGATGCATTCCCCTAAATCCCATTGCAGATTTCAATTGATCATATCCCCTCTGTAATGAGTACCTGCACTGGATGCTTGCCACACCTGTAACTTACTGAGTTGTGATATCTTGACCTCCTCTCCTTACCTACCTTACCAGGTCTTTGTCCTGCTATGGGGAAGGTGAAAAAATCCACCCTGCCTTAGCCAATCTGGTGGTGAGGGAAAAATTCCTTCCCAGCCCCAGAATAAAAAAGACAGCTAGCATGGGTGCTGTGAGAGAGGGGTTCTCTGGAACTGTCCGGGGTATAAAATATCCCCTTTCCCCTGAGCAGCTAGAGGGGCAGTGTCCCCCCACCTGATCTGGCTACTTCCTGTTCCTCCCAGCTCCATACAGCCCCACAACCCTTCCCCCATGACCCAGTTGAAGAGGGGGTCCTAAAGAAGCAACAACCCTTTTTGGCCTGACAATAAACAATTGCATCAGCAGAGTTGGTGAAGTGGCTGTAACTAGGCTTTAAAATTGATGCGCAGTGAAGATGAATGCATGACGCGCTGCCTGTACATTCATCACAACAACACTGTGAAGGTTGTTCTGCAACCTGAATAGCTAGAAACACCTCTTTAAATAACATCAAAGGTAAGATTTTAGACAATAGAGGAAAGTATGTATAATTAACACAAATCTATCATTTCTTGAAACTGTAGAGCAGGTTTTGATTGTTGCTATACTAGACCTCTCTTCTTAGCGCCTTGGTGATTAGTCAGTCATTTCACAGCACTTTAAAGATATCAAGTGCTAAATATTATTTATGTAAGTTGTACCTGTGCACATTTGAAAAGTATTTCCTCTGTATTGTGAATACGGTGCATGAAGGCTCTTAAAACTGACATATGGGGTAAAGCCAAATGTGTCCAGCAGAGCCTGGTTGTGCACAGTAAGTCCTGTGTGGTTTCAATAGAGGTAAGTGCTTTAGTAGTAATAAACTGGAAGTGACACAGATAGTCAACATTGGTTTGAGTGTAGTGAGACCCTTGCTGTAATAGCTAATATTTAAGTGTCTTTCAGTACATCTCTTCTCTCTTAGCTTCAGAATCACTGATTAATATTAAAAGCCCCAAGCAGTGTGAACTCTCTATTTCAAGTGGAGGATAGAGCAGACTACCTGAACTCTAAGACATGGAGAGGATTATTCAGCCTGCTATTCATCTGGGTCTTTATGGACAGTCTGTGACAGCTATACCATGACAGTCTTGGGCATCTCTCTGAGGGTGATTCTGTAGAGCTCTTGTTGTTCCAGTTTCTCTTTCAGTTTCAACACATCTCAGCATGTCCCCCAAGCCCTTCTTGCCTTTCCTCCCTTTGATGTTAGGTTTGTCCTTCATCTTTTTGGCTCTAGACTGATTTTTTTCCCTCCTTTAGCTGTAGGCTTGGCCTTTTCCTCCTCCTCCTCCTTAATCTCAGGCTTGGCCTTTCTCTTTTCTTTGACGTCAGGCTCAGCCTTTTCCTTTGACTGTGGACTAGCATTTCCCCCCTTCTCTTTGACCTTAGACATAACTTTTTATAGCCTTCTCTTTTACTATATTTTACTTCACTGTCTTTCTCAGGTCTTTCACATTCTTTAGCCCGGAGTTCCCCTGAGGGGATAGATTATACTTAAGAGTTTCTCGATCAGGCAAATCAGCCTCTTCTGCATCAGCAGCTTTGTCAATAGTATTACTATTACTCTCACTTCAGTATTGGACATGGACCATGTGAACTTATTTTTCCTGACTTCAGTTGCAGGCTCTCCAGTGAGCTGGAATCTATCTATCTATCTATCTATCTATCTATCTATCTATCTATCTATCTATCTATCTATCTATCTATCTATCTCTCCAGAGGGAGACTAAAGTCATTGCTAGCAGACTTCTTTTCCCCAAAGTTTGGTTTGGAGTTGCTCAGCTTTTCTGCCTTGCATTTCATTTTGAGCTTTTTCTGTTGTTGAAACTCATTATGCTGAAATGTGTATCCTTTGGTTTTCCATTGTTGTTCTGTAGAGCTTCCTCAGATTTACTAATGAAACAGTTTTGTCACTGTTATTTTGATCTGGAGTTGTCATCTGCCTTATCTCCCATGGCACATATGAGAAAACTGACTTGGTACTCTCGTCACAAGTCCTGATAAGTCCTGATCCAATACAAAACTGCACATCCACTTTGAACTTGCTAATATCTTCTATTAGCAAAGATAATCTTTTGTGATGGGATATTAGGAAAGTTCCATTGACCTTGGAAACAAAAACCAATACTTTACAAAAATCTCCCCTCTCTCTCCCCCCCCGCAGCTGCACTTGTACCTTTAAGCTTGCATCCCTCTTCATGCTCCTATGCAGATGGCCCCTGCCTTTTTGTTTCTATGAAATCTGGCTTTCTTTGCTTCAGCTGCTCTAATCTCGGTTGGCATCCCAGTTTCTCTGTAGAGTGGCCCTTTATTGCGATTTACTTTATGTGGGCTTGGCTGCTTTTCTTTGTATCTGGTCTGGGGTAGGGCTTTTTTCACTCTCACAGCCCTTCTTACAACCTTAGATACTCCCTTTCCTTTTTCTCTTTCTGTGTGGCTCTGAAAGCACAGGCCTGTTCTCATGGCTGCTCCGGTGCTTATAGGTGAGGAAAATCAACCCATCCAGTCTCACTGCAGAGGAATGTCAGTTACTTTTTCTTCTTTCCTGCTTCTTCCTAGCTTTTCTACTCCATTTGGCAACAGGATCCAGCCAGTTCCGATAGCATGTCACGTGGTGGTGCAAACAGGAGACAGGAGCACAGACAAGTATATATAGGTATAGCCCATGATTAACGTAGATCCAAAGTGGAAAAGCTTCCACTTCTCAGAATTGAAGGCTGTCATTGCACAGGGAGCTAGCGGTAGCAGCAGATCTCCTCCTTCCCCATTCTGTCTCTACACTCCTTGAAGTGGATGAGGAACCACTTTGGGAACATCTATTTTAGAGGAGAGGAGTTGGGTAGGAGTGCCGCGCTGGAATAAGTCTTGTCTTGTTTCATGCTGCTATTGCTTCTGGTTGGAATTCAGAAACCCCTCAGCCACGGCCTAGCTTCTGCTGCTGCTCTCACTTCAGATGACCCGGTCTAGTGAGCTCTCCTAAGGAAGTATAGAAAGTCAATGCAGAGCACTTTTAGGAAAGAAGGAGAAGCTGCCCTGCCCTGCATTCCATCTAACTTTTATCTCTTGTTATAACAGATGCACGTGTAATATTAATCATAATCTAGACATGTGTAGTCAGTAATACTTCTGATGCCTTCCAAACCTATGTCTGTTACCAGTTGTTGGTTTATATGAGTAGCAAATACACGATATTTGGTGTTTTACTTAAAGCCCTAGCTCTTGGACAAAGAGATTGTGAGAGAATCTCAGCTTTTATTTAATCATTTTCTAACCGCTGGAGTTTCAAAGAAAACCTGAGCATGTCCTAAAGGCTCAAAAATGAAAGACAAAAAAGAACTCCAGACATATTATTAATTATTTTAATTATTATTAATGCATTATTTATTTATTATTAAACCTCAATTTTAACCTTATCTCATATTTTTGGGTGTGACTTTTAAATGTTTGGGGTTGCAATATTGGGGCAAGTAGGGCAGTGCCAATAGTTGGGAAATATGACCCATTAAAATGGGAGAGAAAGAGCAAGAAAAATTGTGTAGTGTAACAGGTAGCACGTCATACTTAGAAAATAGTAAGCAATGTTCAGCACTGTGGTATGTAGTGCCTGTCATCCACCATTGTCAAAAAGCTTCGCAAAGGTTGAACAGACATTACCATCTCCATGTTACAGTTAAGGAGACTTGAGTACAGAGTAGTTAAATGACTTGCTGAAGGTTACACAGTGAGTCAATGGCAGAGACTAGATTGGAAGCCAGGTTGACTGACTCCCAGTTCAGTGTTGTCTCTCCTAGACATAATTCCCTCCTAATCATCCTTTTTATGATGTATTCAGGTATCCAGGTTATCAATGTCCATAAAGTGAAGAGGCCTGATATCAAGATGTTATTTTGTTCCTTGTTTGTCCTCATTTTAGCTGACATGTTTCTTTCATTAATATATATATATTTTAAGTTTTCAAGTGTTTCTAACACAAGCTTTCTTTTCTGTAGGCTTTAAGGTTTTGGTACTTTCATTTCAGAAACTTCAGTTTTATGTCTGATAAGAATTAATGAAGCATGAACCACAACATGGCTCATATTCAGTTGGGATAAGAAGCTTGAAGTTTGGTAGCTATAGAGCCTTATCTGTACTAGCTATAGAGCCTTATCTGTACTATCTGAAGAGAAAAAAAATATGGCAGTCTGAGGTATCTTATAATTTTTGGTTTGTGTTATGTTCTGATCTTTAATAGAAGTCTGATACAGGTTCAATTGGAATTTTGGGGAAGATTTAGGTTCTGATTTTATCTTAATTTCTACCATCTCCAATAAGAAACGTAGCTGATGTCTTAGTTTTCATGGCAGAGAGTACCATCACTTATATGATACATTTCAACAGTTTAATTGCATGGAAAGTGCACTTCAATTGATACTCTAATTGTATGGTAAATATGGCAACTGTTGTTCATACACAGTAATCCCTTCTAGGTCCAGATTATGTTATTAGCATCTTTGTACCCTGGGGGATGGGGAAGAAGCATGTAATTTTATTTACCAAATATGTTATATTATATAACTACAGTATTTACATGGTACCACGGAAAGGAAAATGAAGTAATACCAATCATTTTCAAATTAGGTGTTTGACCTGGTATTTTTGGAAAAGATTCCATGTTGCCCAGTATCTTCTTCCACAAGTAGTCACTTTGAAGTCAATGTTAGAATAGCAAAGTTCAATAGGTAATTCATTTTAGTTCTTGACCATCTAAGTTCAGGTTACATATAGGCTTGTTAGGAGTTCAGAAAAGAGAAGTTACCCTCCTTCATTTAAAGAGATAGCATAAATGGAATTGTTGTTGATGGATGAAGAAAGAACAAAAAATAATTTATTTCAAAGACTATGAAATGAGGCAGAAGATTTGTTTGGTTCTGGATTGGTGTTGTCTGATGTTCTAACTGAGACTAGGAGCGAGATCCTCTGCATTGTGACCTGTTGTGCTACTCTGTTGGCGTGCTCTATCTCTAAAGCCAACTCAGCAAACTCGGAGGGGTGGAGTGTCACCTTGGAAATGCTGACCCACTGTTGGTCTAAGGATTTAGTCTAGTTAATCTAACTATCTTGCAATATCTAACCTCTATTAAAGTCTGCTAGCATTTTGCTTGGCTGGAATTCCCACCCAATGATACAGCAGACAATTGGAGTCAAAAATTCAAGATGAAGAGAAACATACCAGCACAAGTACCTGAAATGGGACTAGTGTTTGGCTGAAATAACTATGACCAGTCAGAACAAACATCCAAGTGGTAAATGGTTTCTCCATTGAAACCAGTGATGTTGGCTGGTGTGTGTGTGTGTGTGTATATGCCTTTTTAACTAAAGAAGGAGAGTCTCCACTCATCTGCAGACATCAGAGCTCATTGTCCAGATTCTGAATCCAGAGGATAGCCTCTGTATAAAGAGAGGCTAGGCATTATAAACTGCTTCCAGATGTCAAGTTGGGGACCCTTCCACCACATGAGTTATCGTCTGCAACACTGCCCCATAGTCATACTGTGGAGAGGAGGAAACCAGACGAATCAAGTACCAAGTTTGTGGCAACTGTGGAATACCCAGTTGAGCCAGGTCAAGGATCTATGATCAAGTGGTCAAGAAGACCAGTGTATCAACAGATTTCTGAATTTATTTAGTATGTTTACCATCTCTTTTCCACCAATGCATCCGCTCTATAACGATGTAGTTTTCAGTGCCCTTGTGCTACAGATTACTCAGGAATGGTAAAAATTCATAGATTCCAAGGCTGGAAGGGACCATTGTGATCATCTAGTCTGACCTCCTGTATCACACAGGCAATAGAACTTCCTCAAAATAATTCCTAGAGCATTTCTTTTAGAAAAAAAATCCCATCTTGATTTAAAAATTGTCAGTAATGGAGAATCCACTACAACCCTTGGTAAGTTGTTCCAATGGTTAATTACTCCCACTGTTAAAAATTTACACCTTATTTTCAGTTTGAATTTTTCTAGATTCAAATTCCAGCCATTTGATCATGTTATATCTTTCTCTGCTAGACTGAAGAGGCCATTATTAAATATTTGTTCCCCTGTAGGAACTTATAGGCTCAAACAAGTCACCCCTGAACATTCTTTTTGTTAAACTAAGTAGATGGAGTTCCTTGATTCTATCAAGTATGTTTTCTAATCCTTTAATCATTGTCATGGCTCTTCTTTGAACTCTCTCCAGTTTATCAAAATCCTTAAATTGTGGACACCATAATGAGGCACAGTATGCCAGCAGTAGTCAGACCAGTGCCAAATACAGAGGTAAAATAACCTCTCAGCTGCTACACAAGACCCCCCTATTTGTTCATCTCAGGATTGCATGAGCCCTTTTGGCCACAGTGTCACACTGGGAGCTCATGTTCAGGTGATTATCCACCATGACCCCCAAATCATTTTCAGAGTCATTGCTTCATAAGATAAAGTCTCCCATCATGTAAGTATGCCCTACATTCTTTGTTCCTAATGTCAGGCACTGCCTCTGGTAATTAGGCCTAGCAGTTGGAGCATGGGTCAAAGCTGGGTTTAAGGTTGGTCCTGGGCCAAGAGTGTTCCTGGAATCAAGATCCAGGGACAGGCCGGGTTCAAAACCGAGATCAGAGTCTGCAGATAAACCAGGGGCAGAACCCTAGCCAGAGACCAGGTGTGGCTCAGAGGTCAAAGTCGGGTGGTCAGAGTTCAAAGACAAGCCAAGTCAGTCCCAAGGTTAGAGTCCAGATACATGCTAAAGGTTAAAGCTGGGTCATCAGAGTCCGAAGGTGTAGGAGGGATCAGGAGGTGGAGACCAGGCTGGAGCAGGTTGGTGATGAGGCTGGAGTGAGGCTAGAGCAGGGCAAGGGCTGAGGGTCAGGCAAGGCTAGAACAGGAGTTGCTGGAGTCTGGTGCACTTCAAGGCAACAGGAAGGTTCCTGGCTGAGTAACACTGTTGCTCAGACTGATCTGCAGCTCTACTGGGGCTGTGGAACTACCTGAGTCTTGGGTCATCTGACCCAGGTTCCGCTCAGTGATAGGCTGCTGCTGTATGCCTGAAGACTGACTCATTGTTGGTTCTGAGTGCTGACTCATCGCAGCAGCTGAGCAAGCAGCCCTAGTTCAGCTGCATGTTTGCCTCACACCCAGAGGCCAGTAAAAGGACAATAGCACTCTTCTCCAGGAGTTCATGAACTGCTGTAGCAAAGGGGTGTGAAGAGATCATCTGTGGTGTCACACCACAGGAGTGGGATTCTTCCCCTCAATATGAGTAGACCTTTTAGTTAGCACTGCATGTTGTTTCCTGTCTGAAAATGGGGCATCAGTCAAACAGAGATGTAACAGGTTGGTTCATATGTCCTAGGTCTCCAGGCAGGCTTAACAGATTCATAGTGATGGACTTAATGGCATTGTCAGACAGGAAGCAATGTACAGTAACAGACATGGTGTCCTGTCATATCTGATGTGGGAGGAATTCCAGTCAAATCAGTCTGGTTTCTAAGAACATCAGTCTGGCACTACCTTTCCTTAGTTCTTGTTCTTGATACTGGATAGTTGCTTCCAAGTTAGCTGATGTCCATACCTGGCTCTTTGTCTTTTTACCTTACAATATTGATGAGAAGTGGCACAAGCTCTCCTCATTTGCATATCTCTGATGCCTTCCCAGCTGGCATGGGTGTATGTCCATTCTCCCTTTCCAGCTATTAGACCCACCCCTTGCTGCCTCTGCCCTTCCGAATTCTGAAAACTCTGTTGTGTCAGACAATAAAAACCATTCAAGGGCATCCTTTGGTGGCCAGTTATGCTGACTTTAATGCTGCTTATGTTGGGAGAGCAGCAGAAAGCTGCCCAAACACAGCTGTGGATTTAGACCACTATTCTCTGAATGAGTGTAAACAACACATATAACATATACTCTGACTTGTAGTTCAGAGGATTTCAAGGGAAAGGTGAAACTAATGGAATGACAGGGACAAGACTGATCTAGAGAAATGAACAGGGATATAAATACCAGAATATAGATTTTTATTAAAAAGATCAGCAAAATAACTTAAGATGGTTTTAATGTTAAATATATATGATTCTGAGTTTACAGGGAAACTTTTACAAATATTGTAACTGACTCAATGAACAGTCTGGGCAAAATTTAAGGATACTAAATGTTGATTTTCAATGAAACTCAGCATTGACCTGACTGTTGACACTGAAGTCAATGGGAATGCTTTCCATTGTTTCTGATGGAAGCAGAGTTGGAGCTTGTCAGACTAACACGGCTACCACTCTGAAAGCTGTCTGCGTGGAGAGTTATTCTGGAATAGCTAATACTATTAACTCCATTTATGGATGTTCTTATTCCAAATTAGTTTATTTGCTTTTGGAAGTGGATTAAGTTACTTCATAATAAGAGCCTCAACAAATGGAGTTTAATCACAAACAGTTAATTTGTTTTTAATTTCCACTTTACTTTGTTCCAGGTTAACTTTCATGTGGAGACAAGGCCTAGGAACATCATTTTGAAAATCCTTTCATAAATGTGTTTGGTTTGTTCCTGGAAATGCCTAGGGATTGTTAAAAAAAAACAGGAGTACTTGTGGCACCTTAAAGACTAACACATTTATTTTAGCATGAGCCTTCGTGAGCTGCAGCATCCGAAGAAGTGAGCTGCAGCTCACGAAGGCTCATGCTAAAATAAATTTGTTAGTCTTTAAGGTGCCACAAGTACTCCTGTTTTTTTTGTGGATACAGACTAACACGGCTGCTACTCTGAAACCTAGGGATTGTTAGAGACTCCAGGGCAGTTAGACAGACTGGGTCAAGAGAGATCCTCTCAAACAAGAACAGCATGTCAGAAAGCCAGGACTTCAGTCATGAGGGAGTTTGTTTCTCAAATAATGACTAGGATAACTATGAAATAATAATGATAGAACATACGTCTTCTTTGCTTTTGCATTGTAATGATTGTAGAACCTTCAAAGTCAGAGGCCATTGTTGATCTACTCCTAGGAAATAAGCCAAGTAAGCTAAGTAAACTGAATTTGGGGAGCATCAAAGATCTAGTGATTATAACTTCATTAAATCGTTGAGATACACAATGAAGGTAAATCCTGGAGGAAATAAATGTTTTTGATTTCAGAAAAGCATACTTAAAAGGAGTGCTAAGTGCCCTAGGGGTTGAAATTCTACATTAAAATTAGCTGTGAGAACAGTGAAGAATACAAAGTCACTTCTTATCAGGCTAACACTAATTTAAGACTTCCTCGCTCAGTCTTGTATCTGTTATAAGCCCCCCTTTTATATGCCTGTTGACATAACCTGCAAATTACTTATGTCCCAAGAACATAGAGAGAGGAATAACGGCATTTAAGAAATTGTTGAAAAGACAGCAGTGGCAACTCATGCAGATTAAGTCTAAACAAGTACTGTAAATGAACAACAGAGGTCAATATGGTTAAGCAGGGATGTACACAGTTTAAAGTATAATCTAAAATCATTTAAAATGACAATCTGGCAGGGAGAATTGGGAGATCTATAAAAAACAGAATTAAGGTAAAGGATAATTAGAGGAGCACAAAGAAATACTATTAATGTTAAATTGGGGAGAATATTTTAATTAGTATTATTTAGTCATTGTTTTTAAGCACCAAAGTTATTCAATGGGCGGTACCAGGAGAGAGCAGAAACAATCCCTGCCTCAAGGATCTTACACTGTTATGCTTATAAAAAGCACACAAAATCTTTTTATAGGGGAAAAAGGCAACACGCCACATTTATTGAGAATACGGCAGTTAGCATATGCTTTTCAGTCAGTCACACACACACACACACACCCCATGCACACAGTTCTGCCAGTCGATGTTTATAGTTACCAGTCCAGAGTCTGGATCAATCTAGTGGCCAGCCAGATTGGTCCCAGAGGGGAGCTGGGCTCTGTCAGTTGTGATCCGATGCTCTTGGCAAGACGAACCCAAAGTTCCAAGGCAAAGCACTCTGTTCTTATAGTCCTTTTTCTCCATTGAAGTCTATGGATTTTGCTGTGTCGTTTATGACCGGTAACACCAAGTAAGGAGTAATCTTTTGATGTTAACACTCCAAAGCACCTCCGAGAGGGTCATCCTTTCCTGGTTTCAATTTAATCAATTATCTTGTCGTTAGGGGTGCCAGCCTCCATCACAGGGTTGTCAATCTGCCCTTCCTCAATTATGGATGTGTGTTGATGGTTCTCTGGTGTTGTTAAGTCTCTTCACTCCTCCTTCCTTGACCATCTGACTTTAACAATGGCCTTCACACCTTATCTTTTCCCGATGCATACATTCCTCATTCACACAAACAGTCTTTTACAGAGACCTTCAAAGGTATACAAAATGCAGTGTTTTATGTTGAGCAAAAAAGACATTGTAAATTAAACCTTACTAAATCTTGGGCTTGGCTACACTTGAGAGTTGCAGCGCTGGGAGTTTACAGCGCTGGTCATCCAGCTGTGTAGGAACAGCGCTGGTGTGTGGCCCCACTCACAGCTACCAGCGCTGGTGTGTGGCCACATTTGCAGCATTTTCAGCGCTGTTGGGAGTGATGCATTATGAGCAGCTATCCCAGCGTTCAAGTGGCAGCAATGTGCTTTTCAAAAGAGGGGGGTGGGGTGGGGTGTAGTGTGACAGGGAGCGGGGGAGAGAGAGAGAGAGTGGATTTTTGGAACCAACACTGTGTGTTAGCTTCCTGCCTTGCAAAATCAGAAAATGTTCCCGACCCCTTACTTTTAACTCTTAACTGCAAACAGCCTGCATCCATCGGACTCCCATTCTCCCCTCTGCCCACGCTGTTTCTCTGTCAAGCAAACACTCACTCCCTGCCTGCCTCATTCACAGGGGTTATCTCATTTGATTGTTCACAGTCAGGTACAGATTGATCACAGCAAACAGGAGCTGTGTTTGTTTTTTAGATAAGCAGCTCCCAGAGCACCGGAGCTCCGGAGCTCTGAGTTCACAACAAAACAAAGAGAGGCTGCATAACAAAAAAAGAGAGTAATTTAGTTAAAAGCATTCTGGGATATCTGCTAATACCCTGGAGGCCAATAACAGCGCTGGTGTGTGTCCACACTTGATGAGCAGCGCTGGATCACCAGCACTGCACTCACTACACCCCAAGCAGACCAGGTGTTCAGCCAGCGCTGCAGCCAGGGAGTTGCAGCGCTGGATATGCCTTGCAGGTGTGGACAGTTACTAAGTTGCAGCGCTGGAAAGCCTCCACCAGCGCTGCAACTCTCAAGTGTAGCCAAGCCCCTTGTGACCAAAACAGTTCACACAGGGGCCTGGGCCTTCAACATGCCTCTAAACTCATTAACATAGACACAATAAAAGATTCTGTCTCTTACTTATTAAACCTTAAAACAAAGAAATGTATATTTAACTAAAGGGCCTAATTTGTAATGCATATAGGAAACAAGACCCCATAGTAAACATTATAACTTATCCTAAAACAAAGGGTGACCATAATCAGCCATAAGGATTGTTCCGGTCTGTCCCTGCCTTAACATCAGTACAGATACTGGCAGTCTGTCAGATGCATTTCTACCAATGTCCCAGAGGGTCATTCCTTTCTGCTATTGAAAAAGGGTGGCTGCCAGGATTATCAAATCATACATTAAATACATACTACATTATTATAACCATCAATCATTATAACCTCTAATACAAATATAAAATCCTACTCCTGCAACACAGGATTCAACTAGATTTGAGTGAATGGAAACTTGGGCATCTGAGGAGCCCCTTTGGAGTCATAGGGAGGGCTAAGGCCTTAAAATAGACATAAACCACATGAGAGAGCACATGGCAGATGGTTTTGGGGAGCATTGGGAAAGGAGGTTTCTGACCCAGTAATTACTTAATGTTGTGATGTAAACTTCCTTTATGAAGTGCTTTAAGATCTGCAGATGAAAAGCACCATATAAGAGCTAGGGATTATTAACAGTTTTATATATTTATTTACAGTTAATTCTTCTACAAAGTCCACACCAAAGGTTGTCTATGCAATGTCCATTATCATACACTGTAAAAACATAAGAACAGGGGATATACAGTAACTATTAGCAAAACACAGCAGAACTTCTTCTGCTCTCCCCTGCTGCACATCACTTGAACCCCAGTCGTGATCAGCTGTGATCAATACAGCTTAAAAAAAATGCCACTTTTTCACCAGATGTCTACTCCCTATCACTGCCTCATCCCTCTGCCAGGGCCTGCTCAAACAAATAAGCTTTACATTGTGCACAGAAGTTCAGCAAACTGAATATTCTGGGCCTTCTGGGGCAGAGTATTTTAAAGGCAATGAGTTCTACAGAGAATGTTCTGCCAGTATTCCTCATCTTTAGAGTTAGAGGAATCAAGCTCAAGGGCGTTTGCTGATTGTAACTATAGCAGTATGGCAGCAGGTGGTGTCTCAAGAAGGCAGGCTGCAAGAAATCTGAGGATTTACACATCAAAGCCAACACCTTATGCTCAACCTAGAAACTCACAGGCAAACAGTGGAGATCAATGAGTACTGGTAACATGCATGAAAGATATTGCTTAAAACGAAATAGTCATCTATGTTGTTTTGATTTCAGATAAATAAAGTTGTTGTGAGGTCGTCTCCCCCCTTGATTTTTATAAAAGGATAACAATTACCTCAAATAGAAACAGTGTTTATGAATGTGTTAGAAAATGGAAGAAAGGTTGCACAGCTAACATTTGGAATGATCAGAAATAAAGATGGACATTTTAGAAGTATAAAAAGCATATCAAATCAAATTTTGAAGTAAGTAAAGAATTGTGAGTTGATAATTTTAGTGATATGACAGGCATTTTGAATTCTGGAAAGGCACACCCATTACATTGCTGCAAAAAGAGGCCCCTGATAATAATACTTTGTCCTTCATTAACATATAAGCCTCATTGCCCCTTGGGGGAGTAAGAATCAGAGAATCATAGACGATTAGGGCTGGAAGAGACCTCAGGAGGTTATCTAGTCCAACTCCCTTCTTAAAGCAGGACCAGCCCCAACTAAATCATACCAGCCAGGGCTTTGTGAAGCCAGGCCTTAAAAACTTCTAATGATGGAGATTCCACCACATCCCTAGGTAACCCATTCCAGTGCTTCACCACCCTCCTAGTGAAATAGTTTTTCATAATATCCAAACTAGATCTCCCACACTGCAACTTGAGACCATTGCTCCTTGTTCTGTCATCTGCCACCACTGAGAACAGCTTATCTCCATCCACTTTGGAACCCGCCTTCATGCAGTTGAAGGCTGCTATCAAATCCCCCCTCACTCCTCTCTTCTGCAGATTAAATAAACCCAGTTCCCTCAGTCTCTCCTTATAAGTCATGTGCCCCAATCCCCTAATCATTTTTGTTGCCCTCCACTGGACTCTCTGCAATTTGTCCACATCCTTTCTGTAGTGGGGGGCCCCAAAACTGGATGCAATACTCCAGATGTGGTCTCACCAATGCCAAATAGATGGGAATAATCACTTCCCTTGATCTGCTGGCAGTGCTCCTACTAATGCAGCCTAATATGCCTTTAGCCTTCTTGGCAACAAGGGCACACTCTTGACTCATATCGAGCTTCTCGTCCACTATAATCCCCAGGTCCTTTTCTGCAGAACTTCCAGTTAGCCAGTCAGTCCCCAGCCTGTAGCAGTGCATGGGTTTCTTCCTTTCTAAGTGCAGGACTCTGCACTTGTTCTTGTTGAACCTCATCAGATTTCTTTTGGCTCAATCTCCAATTTATCTAGGTCACTCTGGAGCCTATCCCTACCCTCCAGCATATCTACCTCTCCCCACAGTTTAGCATCATCTGCAAACTTGCTGACAGTGCAATCCATCCCATCATACAGATCATTAATGAAGATGTTGAACAAAACTGGACCCAGGACCGACCTCTAGGGCACTCCGCTTGATACCGGCTGCCAACTAGACATCGAGCCGTTGACCACTACCCGTTGAGCCCGATGATCTAGCCAGCTTTCTATCTACCTTATATTCCATTCATCCAATCCATACTTCTTTAACTTGCTGGCAAGAATACTGTGGGAGACCATATCAAAAGCTTTCCTAAAGTCAAGATATGTAACGTCTATCACTTTCGCCATATCAACAAGTTATCTCATCATGGAAGGCAAATGACTTGCCCTTGTTGAATACATGTTGACTGTTCCTGATCACCTTCCTCTCCTCCAAGTGCTTCAAAATGGATTCCGTGAGGACCTGCTCCATGATTTTTCCGGGGACTGAGGTGAGTCTGTAGTTCCCTGGATTCTCCTTCTTCCCTTTTTTAAGGATGGGGTGAGGTATAATTATGTAAATTTTTCGGATAGATAAATTGACACAGGTGCCAGGGCCACTGTTTTTTAAATTTGGCTGTCTAAAGTTACTTAGCGGCTTGATTCTTAGTAGTGACTTCAATGGACTTCAATGGGAACTCCAGGTGTTGAGTACCTTTTTTTTTTAAAGCTACTTATCTGAGTACCTGGATATAGATTTAGGAGCCTAACTATACACATCAGTTTCAGTCAGGATTGAAATTTTGGTCTAAACCAGAGAGTGTAAATTGTAGAGAAAAGAATGTAACACAGGGAGATGTGACTCCTGGTATCCTGGGTCTAGCCACAAGATCATATTGTCTTATGTAGGAAGTAGTTTTAAACTGACGAATTGATCATTAGCTGAGCAAAGAAGGACATCACATTCTGTATTAAAACACTGTAGGGTATAGGAATCAGATAGTATCCTTTCAAATAATTTGTTATCTATTTGGTGGTATCACTGTCTCCTATGTTTCAGAAGCTACCACAACCCTGCTTGAGCTAGGTCTTGGGTGTTATATATGTTTAGGAAACCCAGTTATTTGGCATTGTAACAGGGCATTGGCCCTTTAGAGTAATGTGAGGGGCTAATTACTCTGTTCCAGGTGTCTGTAATAACCAAAAATGGATATTGGATAAGGTAGATGGTCCCAAGAATAGTTAGTGTCTGTGAGGGGGAAGGTATAGGCCCAAATCCAGGCTATATTTCCTTTCAGGGCCTGAGACCAATAGCTTCTAGAGTGAGCAGGGCAAGGCTCCCCTCTCTCCTAGCCAGTCCAGACCTATATTTAGGGAAATTTGACCCACCTAGGAAATGTGAAGAAGTGGTCAGGTGACTGAGGGCGAGTGACTCATAAACAGAGTCTCCGAGGAGAGGGAGAAGTCAGTTAGAAACACAATCCCGAGAAAGAGGATTATGAGACCATAACATTGAAGGTGGGTGAAAAGGGCATTTTTGGGATCTGAATGACATTTAATAAATTAGATCCCAAGAGAAGGGGAACATTTTTTTTTAAGACTCTGGGTGTATGTGAATTATTTTTGAGGACTGAAAATGAAACTGAGGCAAGGTGCCTGCAGTGTCATCCCAGTCCATGAGGGGGCCCCCTGTGTTGGCACCTGTTTACAGTCCCCCACTGTGCTCCTGTGGTTCTCTGATATTATGTTTCCCTTTTCTTTATTTCTCCCTTTTCTGTTCACACAGGGTCAGAGATACCAACAATTCTTCACCACTCTTCCAGTCCATAGCATAGATTCATAGGTCTTGGAGTTCCAGTTCTTTTCTCTCCAAACTTCTCTTGATGGAGTCTTTCCATCATATCCTCGGTCTTCCACATTTTTTCTTGCTATCTTCTTCCTCCCATGCTTTCTTTGCTGGTTGATTGTATCCCATTCTTATCACATGTTCAGCCCACCTCAAATGTGAACTCTTGAGCCTATCACTGAGAGTCCCAAGTTCACCTTCCCCCTAATTTCTTCCTTGCACACTTCGTCTATCCTCTGCTTGCCTTCCATTTACCTCAATTCCTTTATGTTAGGTATTTATGTGAAGAGCAAAAGACACAAGAAACATACTGTAGGAGTAACTGTGGGGACACTCTTAAAAGCCTAATTTGCCTAGAGGTCTTGTCCTGTGATCTCTTAAAAGAAGGTCATGTTTATCTTTTTTTTTTTAAACATAGAGGTCCTGTTACATATCCACCTCTAATTTGTCATCTGTCAGACTTCAGTCATACTCTGCCTGAAACATCAGTCATACTCTACCTTTCCCCTTCCTTTTTTTAAATAGAGTGGCCATTGAAATCTATGTTAGTTCTGTATGTGGAAGGGCTGCACCACAAACCTCTTGAGGTCTGATCCAAAGTATCAGTGGGCTTTGAAGCAAAGGAAATGCAATGTATGTTGGACAGTATACAGTACTCAGATTTTTAAAAAATTAGGATTATTTGAAAGTTCTGCATCAAATGTAATTGACAGAGATATGTAGTTATTGGCACAGGAGTAAAATAGCTTGTGGAATGGAAAAGTAACTCATGAAAGGGGAAACCACATGGCTATTGAATTGTTTCATCTGGTGGAGACTCCTTAGCACAGGAATATTAGCCCTTACTTGCTCTGGGTTGCATCTGAAACATTGCTATTTATTCATTGCATTGTAATGCACCAGGTTCTGAATTCATCTTTGTATGCCAGCTTTGCCTACCGATATGCAGATTTCTACAGCCTAGTCTGCTGGTTACAACCACAAGCAATTGATATCGATTGTGGGATATCAAAGTTGGCCCACATGCCAAAGACCTTTCTAATAATAATATAAAAATGAAACTGGTATAATGGAGTCTTTTAAGTAAATTGGCCAGTCAGTGAAATATTTATTTTAATGTAGGCAAACATTAAGGTCAATGTACTAAAAATAAGAGAGTGCATGTTAAATTAAATAATTGTGCATCCTACTGATCAAAGAAATTGTAAGAAAATATTAAAGGAAAATCTTGTAAATCATCATCTGTTTTTATGGCTAAAGATGGTTTCTGAGTTGTTTTGTTTTAAAATAAAGATACTGTGAGGATTCAAGAGAAGGAAAGAATTTGATTTTTTAAAATGTGATAGTGTTGTTTCACTAGACTTCATTGAGAATATTTTGTTCAGTATTGACCATCATGTCCATGGAAGGATGCATTTACTAAAGAGGGATTATATCAGTAAGGATGATTTCAATTGATAATAATAGAGTATTTAATACAACAAAAATATATAGGGGTTTTGTTAATGCCAGTACAGATTGTAGTTCACACATTTGGCTCATATATAGGTTCCAAAATATGGGACCAAATGAGGAATAGTGAGGAAATTACAGGGAATGTGTTCATTATTTAAGCGCTCATTGTGAGGTTGGTAATTGTAAGAGAACTACCTAACTCAGCAATAAAAATATTAAACTTATCAAAGGAGGAGTATGAATGAATTTAAAATATACTTACTGCATGTATTGTGAATTAAACTATATGCAGTGACTGAACAGGGAAGTTCAAGGTTAAAATTAATATTGAAAGGGGGAAGATATGTTGGGCATAGTGGATTTTCACGGTCCAGCCATTCCTTATATCCTTATATCTTATATACTAGGTTTAATCATTTACTACTCTTAAAGAGTTGGAATGGCTGTTAGAATCCACGTGAACATTGAAATCTCCAGAAAAAACAAACAAACTGATGCTAGCATATGGAGAGATTTGAAACATTGTCATAACTTGGAATAAAAGTTGTCTTCATTTTCAGCGTCTGATTCCTCAGAGGGTATGTATAAGCTAATTACTGTAATGTTAGGCTTCCTCTCAAACTATGCAATAAATATCCAGATGGACACTTCCATGGTTTATCTAAGACACTTCACAAGTTGTTTATTAATGAGTAGTTATGCTTTGCAACAATATTTTTTTCATAGGTACATTATATCCAGACATCATCATCCATCCAGTGATATCTAACATCAGTATCTGTAGATATTCCCCATCTTTGTAATTAAATGAGGCCCAGTTCTTCAGCCCTTGCAGTGAGTAGCACTTATTTACAAGAATCATTAGATTGGAGTCAATGGGACAACTCATTGGGAATAAGAGTTACTCAGTGTGGAATCAGCACATAGCAATTATGGACCAAATCCTGATCCCATTAAGAACAATGGCAAAACTTGCATTGATCTCACTGGGACCAGAATTTGGGCCAAATTCTGTTATCCTTATTGTAGCTGTTAAAAAATTTTTTTCACTGACAGCAGCCAACAAATGGGTTGTACAGTGACTCCTTTCTTAACGTTGCTGTTATGTTCTTGAAAAATGCAACTTTAAGCAAAACAATGTTAATCAAATCCAATTTCCTCATAAGAATTAATATAAATGGGGGGGTTAGGTTCCAAGGAATTTTTTTTCAGACAAAAGACATTTTATATATACATATATACACGGTACTAATCAGAGAATTGTCTGGGGACCTGCTCATGAGCTCCCTGAGCTTCTCCTAAAGCAACCATGTCGATATCAGGTGGGATATTTCCCAGGGAATGCCTTGCTGCTAAATGATGAACTAGCACTCGGCTGAGCCCTCAAGGGTTAGCACATTGTTGTTAATGTAGCCTCACATTCTACAAGGCAGCAATGAGGGAGGCAGGAGGAAGGAGACACAATAGACGCAAGGCAACGGCTACAAACGCTTCCTTGCAGAAACTGAACGTGATGATGAACCCACACTATCCCACTGGAGCGCACCACTCCCTCCTCCGGACAGCGCATACACAGCTGCACAAACTTTCCAAACTGCATGGGGAGGTAATCAACCCCCGGCTCTGCCCCAGGCCCACCCCCATGCCACCCCCTCCACCCAGCACATCCTTGCTCCTTCCCCTCCCCCCTACAAGCCTCCAGAATGCCCACAAAACAGCTGATTGCTGCGAGAGGGAAGGAGGGGGGAGTTGCTGATCCACGGAGCCGCTGGGGGAAAGGAGGTGCTGGAGGGATTGGAGGGGAGCTGTTGAGGGGGGCTGCCGGTCCACCCTGGTTCCAAGTCCCCACGGCCAAACAACGTTATAAGGAAACATTGCACAACTTTAAATGAGTATATTCGCTAATAAATCACGGACGTAACAACGAAACAGCATTAACAAGGATGATAAGTGAGGAGTTACTGTACATTTTTCTAATACCCTTTAGAAATCTATATTGTGCATGGATGATCGTCCTTTTCTTCATCAGCCACCGGAGAGTCGTGTCTGCTCCCTATGATAAGGACATGTGGCTGAATTTTAGGAAGCAGTGATCTTTGAAAGCAGTATATGTTTACACAGCATAATTGTTGTCACATTGAAAAATCGTTTGTATTGCATTAGTAAGGGCTGTACTGTGGCTAATGCATTAAACCTGATTTCTTAAATACACTCTTTATGTCAGTTTTATTAGAGAGCTAGTAGGATGCAAGGTTCCCTCACCTTCGTCCCTTACTGTTTTATTTATCACACAAAGTGCTTGTCTTTATTGATTAGTTCAGTGATAACAAGAGAAGAGCTGATGTAACCCATTAAAGTTTTGCAATGTCTTTGAGTTCCAAAGGGGATAGTACAAGTGCAGCCAGTGCTTCTAAGTAGAATACTGAACATTGAAAATTGATTTCTATTTGATTGCAGGCATATTATCATTTGCTACATATCACTATAAAGCACTTAATATATAAATAATAATATATTATATGGAGCAGATCTCATTATGGTGCTATTTGGTATCTTGAAGTGAAATTGCAAAATGCCTGCCTTTAAACAGGTTATGTGGAGATGTTTAAAATTCAATTTCATTTATTTTGCAAATTATTTGTTATAAATAACTTAGAAATGAGCTGAAAATATGTTTTTATATCGGTGGCAGATCTGTACAGAAATATTGCTGAAGATTATTATAACACAAATCAGTGGTAAACCTGTAGCCTCATATATACCTTGTGCAGTTTTTTTGTTATTATTATTGTGTGTATGGGTAATAAGATGGCTTGATTTTTTAAAAATAAGTTAAATCAATAAACAAATCCAAACTTATCAGGAACACACAGAATATTCTGTCTTCACTTTGACTCATAGTATTCTTGGGGAAAAGAAGAGAGAAATTTAGCTAATTTAAACTAGTATTTATGGAGGCCTGCCCTTTACAGAAAGATAAAAGTAAAAAAACAGAAAGTAGTGTGACGTGTACTTTGAGATGATAGTACCATTTGTATTAAGAAAAGGCACAACATGCATCTTTCTAACAGGAGAAAAATTGTGTTGCAACTAAAATGACGACATGCTGCCTCCCACAGAGAGATTCTGAAGCATTCTTAAAAACATGATTCAGTGGTAAGTGTTAACTGTTAACAGTAGGCTCACGACAATTCAATTTTGAGTTTATCCAAATATATATTAGGAAATGAAGATTAAGTCTCTGTGGCTGATGTTCTGCTATTCTGGCCTTTACACTTTAGACTTTCAGCTAAGATGCATACTGCTTTTGCAATACAGATGTACAATTAGACAAAGAATACAAATCGGTTCTAAACACTTTTTGCTGTTTATGTGTGAGAAGCATGGATTTAGCATTATTGTTTAAATCAGACAAAACTAACTAAAATAGCCATGCTTAATGGTATGTATTTTAACATTAAGCACTTGAAGTTTGGGCTTTCAAGATCACACTCTCTTTATAGTCTTTAGCCAAGATTTTTAAATCTGGTTGCAAAAAGTTAGACTCCAAAATCCATATTGAGGCAAATAAATAAAAGTGGCTTAGCTTCCAAAGGTGCAGAGCACTCCAGCTGCTGACATATATATATTTAGAAGTTATGTTTGAAAGTTCTGGCCTATTCTTTTGTCAAATCAGAGCTCTGAATCAATTTGTGATTTTCTTGCTTCCAGAGCAAGCCTTGATTACCTGGCTATCCCAAAAGAAGGACAGGAGACACTTGATATAGATTTAATCAGGCTGCAACTTTATTATTAGATGCCTGGGGCTACCTGGAAGATAAAAGTGTACAGTGCAGGCAACTCCATGTTCATTCAAATATCTACACGGGGCTTCCACCAGCCCCCTTCATTTTTCATTCAGGTTCCCCAGCCAACCCATGGCTGGTACCTTAATGATCAATGCCTCCCTTATAGGAGGATTAAGGTGGGCTGTCAGAAAGGGGGATTGGCTCCTTGACGTACAAATCACAGGAGCCTCATTCCCCCGCCTTCCCCTCCTCCCCCCGTTCCTTTAACCAGCATTTCCTTTTTAAGTCATTTACCAGGTCATTTATCTGTTCACTGGATGATTTCCCTATGGAGTCCTTGCACTGGACATCCACCCCACTTACCAAATGAGTTGCGAAATATAGCCTAACCCCACTTTCTCCTCACCATAATAGGTCCTCCCTGACACCTGCTGTGGGGAAGGTGAAAACCCCCACTCCACCAAAGGTGGTAGTGAGAGAAAATTTCCTTCCCAGCCCCCCTAAAAAGGAGCAACTAGCGCAATGCCCATAACAGGTCCTGACCCACCTGATATTCGCACCTGAAGAGGAGGGAAGGTGGGTGCTGCTTTGCCTGCTGCATGGAGAAAGGGCTTCCAACACCAGGACGTGTGCCTTTTAAAGCCTTTCGCTCCTTACATTCCCAGGGGGTGAGTCAGCACTGCACAGCTGACCATCACCCATCTTTTTGCAGCAGTTTCTGATCTCCTTCTCACCCTCCACCCCCACCTTACATTTCTGCTACCTTCCGCCAGCAAGCCCAGACAACATTCCCCGTACCCCCAACTTCAGATGCGGTATGCTCATTTTCCTTATAATAGTACTTTGGTCACCAGAAAGCAACATTGCCTGGTGTTTTCTTTTACTATTAGCATGCACATTTTATACATGTTTATCTTATAAAGTGATCAAGTGCCAATGGCCTAGTGAATAACAGACTGGACTGGGACTCAGGAGACCTAGGGGTCTATTCCTTGCTTTGCCACTGGCCTGCTAGGTGATTTTGGGAAAGTCAACTTCCATCCCTTTGTCTGTTTCCCTGTCTGTAAAGTAAGGTAACCTTTGTAAAGCACTTTGAGATCTACTGATGAAAAGTACACTATAAGAGATAAGTATTCTTCGATATCCCACAAAGACCTAGTATTGGTGTTTCCCCTATATTTTATATTGCTACCACAGGGATGATATATATAATGGAGACTTAAATAAATCAGTAATGAAATGTTAGATTAAGCCAGCCATCCCTTTCCTCTTAAATGACTCTGACACTCCTGTTAGTAGAAAAAAAATGTTCATAAATGACCAGAGTATAGTTACTGTAGTCCATAGGTTTTCCTTCTCACATTGTGTGCTTTGTGAACTGTAGGCAGAAGTGCCTTTTGTAGTAATCATTTCCTTGGCTGCAGTGCAATGACATTTCAATTTCATATTATCACTGTGTCTTAAACTCAAGGAGAAGGAATAATAATATCTCGGACATGATGATAAAGTTGTGAATAACTAATAACTCATAGTATGGCAGTTTGGTTATGAAATTCAAGGGTACCATTATGTGAAGTGGAAAAATCAGATGAAGAAAATAACAGCTCTGAAAACTCCTGTGACTTTGCATCACTGAACCACGTTTGTTTCAATTTGTTGTAATTTAATGTAATTGAATAAAAAGCACTGTTTGAAAATGAGCCCATATAATAATTTAGAATTCATGCTGATCCTGATCATAGTTTATCTCATATTGGTTGCTAAAACTAAAATTCTGTTCCTACCATCCTCAAAGAACACACACAATTTCTATGAAATAAATCCAAATGATAGATATAATGGATCCAATACTGGAGTCAAAGACAAAACTCCCAGTGAATTCATTTGTGGACAGAATTGGGCCCAGCACCTCATAAAAGTTTTATGTGGTCTTCTGTTGAAACTACCCAGAATAGTGTCTCAAGGAGCAGAGCCAGCTCCAGGCACCAGTGGAAGTAAAGACCAGGTCTTCTTCCTAACGGAAGCATAGTATCAGCACCAGTCTAGAAGTTTCATTAAAAGGATCAGATTTTAATTCTCTAGGCCAAATCAAAGCACAACACAACCCTTCTTAATACAGTTGTCAGCTCAAGAGTTTCTGGAGACCCTTTTTTCAGCTCTCATCCAGGTTCTGACTAGACGTCTCCCTGACCTTCATATTGCGAGTGCTTTAAGACTAGGCTCGGAAGGATTAGATAACTATCAATGTGTTGGTAAACACTGATTTCACCATACATATGCAACGTGATGGAAAAATATTTCCATCAATAATAATAAAAAATTACTGAAGGCAAAGTAAGAAAAAAATATCATTTGAGAAGGTATTAGAGTTTGGTTTAAGGATAGTTACTTTGTATATTTTGACATGACGTTGACAATTTGTGTTTTAATGGTTATAAAACTTTAACTTTTTGAATCTCAGTGTCTGCTGACATTAAATATTATCTGACCCCCCAAATTTCCTGAAATTGTGAACATTTAAATTGATAAAAATAGAAAAAGAGGCATAAAAATAAATGTCAATATTATTTGTTAAAATTATAAACAAAAGTTGAAGTTTGCCAAGCCTATTTATGACTGTTTAATACAAAGGCATACTCAACTGCAGATTCTAAGTGGTTGTTAAATAGTCCCATAAATAATCTTCCCAGTGTCCTTGCTGGTATTCTATCAACATTTACACACTCATATTGTACAAAAATTGCTCTCTTTAAAAGTTTGCCTAATTTAAGCATTGAGGCAAAATTTACCACATGTAGAATGTCTATGCATCACTTAAGTTGCTCTCAAACCCTATTTTGAGGGTTTAGGTGGATTATAGATCTTTTGCTGATGAACAAATTTCACCGTAATTCACTTAAATTATGCAATGTTTTATAAACAGAAATAAAATGCTCAAGCAGAAACAATTTTAGGTTACATAATCATATAAAACTCTTATATAAAAAGTTACAGTTGAAGGTTACAGTTTTCCTTAAAAAAAAAAAGTATAACTGAAGTGCAGTGCTGTAAGAATATCAACTCAACACAGAGGGCCAGATGCTCAGCTGGCTACATCGGATTGCCTACATTGGCTTCAGTGGTGCAACATCTGTTTACACCAGCTGATGATCTGGGTCATATGTGGCAGTGTTGCCACTGTATTCAGTGGATGCAGAATTAGGCCCCTGGAACCCAGCTTCCAAAGCTTTCACACATTGGCATGCAGTTAAACAAGGACAGAAAGCAAAACAGTGTTAGCTCTCTTCTTTGCATTGTGAAAGGTTTGAACATGTTCATTTATAGAATAATCATGGCTAGGGCAGGGGGAGATATTCTGTGACATTTCAATATCTTCCCAAACTGGAAGCTGCAGCATCTCCTGACCCCTAGGAAATCCGTTTAGGGGAAGCTGAGTGGCCCACCCAATGTCAGGAAATATAATAGAATTTTCCCAGTGTATGTGTGTGAGATTCGGAGTCTATAGCAGGATAAAGAACAGGAGTACTTGTGGCACCTTAGAGACTAACAAATTTATTTAAGCATAAGGTTTCATGGGCTACAACCCACTTCATTGGATGCATGCAGTGGAAAATACAGCTGGAAGATATATATATACACACAGAGAACATGAAACAATGGGTGTTACCATACACACTCTAATGAGAGTGATCAGTTAACAGGATAGCTAGTCCAGATGAGTCTTGTGATGTGACACCCCAGCTTTGCATAATGATAATCATTTATAGTGAACATTCCTGCTTTGAAAATTGCTTCTGTAGGCACTGGAGCAAATATTTTCAGGTGCTTAAATCGATTTTAGGCTCCTTCAGCTCCTGTTGACTTCAGAAGGAGATGTGAGAATTAAGAGCACACTAAAATCTGTTCACCTTTATGTTGGTACTTAAATACGGATTTATGTGCAAGACTTTAGCCATTCAAATTTGGAAAGTTTGGACATGGTTAACACATTTGCACAGTAAATACAGGTTGATATCCTTTTTTAAAATGAATGAACCTTATATGGCACAAGAAATAGATTAGTTACATCCATGGGAGCAGGACTTTTGTGAATATAAAATAGTAATTTTTATTTTTAAAGTGGCTCTGAATTTTGAGGTCGCAAGCAATTGCAGGTGTACTATTCAAATCACTATCACTTATGCCTCAAATCTTTTACATTTTGCTGTACATTTTTCAGGAGCAGGTTCAGCATTTTGTATGCATTCAGTATTTATTATTTCAGATTTTTCATTGTGTTCTTTATGTTGTGTTGAAGTATGTTGGCATATGATAGTATGACTCCTGACTCTTGAAATATTTCTCAGAACAAGACATGTACGTTGTGTGAATATCCTAGTGTGCCTACATTTAAAAAAAACAAGTAAATTACTTTGACAGGCATCCCACCCCCCAAAAAACTCAATAAATGCAGTCAATTTGGTGAGGAATCAATTTGGAGTACATTTGGGGCTGAACATATAAGTGCTGTTGGAATGTTAAAAAACACAAAAGTTGCATAAGTTCAACAAAAGTGTGCTTGTTTTATTGTGAAATGCTGCACAGAGAGTGGATTGCTCGCTGCATTTACTTAATCTCTGATCAAAATGTCTAACTCAGAAAGGCTGTGTTGAAGAGAAGTGGAAGACTATTGCATTGTGACTTCTTCACAGAACAACATTTAATCTACAATCTATTTTTTTAAAGCACAAGTCATGTTTAAATTGAAGAGTTAGGAGTAAATGCACTGGAAAATATCTGTGGATGAAATACCATTTACCAGAATGATATACCACAGGAGATACTGAGCAACAATTACAGGTGATATGCCAGCTACTCAAAGGGTGCTTTTATCCTAAAAGGAGTCAGAAAATCTCAATGATTGTTTCCTAAAAATAGAACAGAAATGAGACTTTCTGAACAGAAGATCAGAATCAGAGAAGAATTGTAAATTAATGTGAAAATCTGTGTGTAACTGAATACTATTGCACACAACTACAAATTAACATGATAAATGTAAGGAAATAATCAACTGTGCTGAAAGTATTATTATTTATTTGTATAGTCCAATAGTATGGAGGGTTGCTGTACCAAAGATCTTCTAAATAGACACAAAAAACAAGAAAGGTTGAAAGATGCAAAGAAAAGTGTTTTGACTAAATGGTGACCTTTTCCATGCATCTTGCTAATTACAGTGGAGGAGAGGAGAGAAAGATTGTTAATTTGTTTAATCTAATTTATTAACATTTCTCTGCAGGGAGAAAGAAGTATATTTTATGGACTTAGCTGTGTTGGACTGTTTCAAGATAGGGGTTCCATTCACAGGGGACAACATATGGAAAGAACTGGCATGTGAGAAAAAGAAAGCATGTGGTAATTAATTGTGAGGCATGAGATAGAGAAGTGGGGTGGATAGACAAATGAAAACCAAAGAGAGAAGAGATTTAGGGAGGTGCTAGGTTGGCTAGACACTTGAAGGCTAGAACAAAGAATTTGCTTTTAATGCAGAAGGTAAGGGGAAACCATTGTAGAGACTTGACCATTTAACCAAAATGTGATAAACACTGTTTCCACAATAACTGTTTCTGACCTGGTTTAGAGGAGAAGTGAAGGCAGCTATAAATACTAATAATCATCATAAACATATATAACAAATGCAAGAAAAGGGGGAATTGGTAGTAATGAATATAAATCAGAAGTTAGAAATTGTAGAAAATTGATAAGGGAATCAAAAGGACATAAGGAGACATCTGTGGCAAGCAGAGTTAAGGACAGTAATAAGGAGTTTTTAAAATATATTAAAAAGGCACAACAATAATTCTTATAATTGTTTTGGTTCATTACTAGATGGAAATGGTAGAATTATCAATAATAATGCAGAAAAGGTAGAAGTGTTCAATATATATCTCTGTTTTGGATGTGGGGGGTGGCAACAGATGACATAGTTTCATCATATGGTGGTGGTAACACTTTCCACTCCACTAGTATCTCTGGAAGATGTTAAACAGAAGCTACTAAAGTTAGGCATTTTTAAATCAGAAGGTCCAGATAACTTGTATCCAAGAGTTTTAAAAGAGCTGGCTGAGGACCTTGCTGGATCATTAACGTTGATTTTTCAGTGTCTTGGAGTACTGGGGAAGTTCCAGAAAAATGGATGAAAGCTAATTCTGTGCCAGTTTTAAAACTGTTTAATAGGATGACCCAGGTAATTATGGCCCTATATGCCTGACATTGATCCTGGGTAAGATAATAGAGCAGCTGACATGGGACTTGATTCATAAAGAATTAGAGTGATGTAATTAATGCTAATCAACATGGGTTGAAGGAAAATAGATCCTGTTAAATTAATTTGCAATCTCATTAAAAAAGCTATCAGGTCTGGTTGATAAAAGTAATAGTGTTGATGTAATATACTTAGACATATGTAAGAGATTTGATTTGGTACCACATGACATTTTGATTTAAAAAACTAGAACAATATAAAATTAACATGGCACACATTAAATGTATTTATAACTGACTAAGAGATTAATCTCAAAATGTAATTGTATCATCATCAAGCAGGTATGTTTCCAGTGGGGTCCTGTAGAATTTGATTCTTGGCCCTATGCTACTTAATATTTTTATCAATGACGTGAAAACACTGCTAAATGCTAGCAGTTGAAGATAGAGAATTCAGCCTGGAAATGAGGGGTAACTTTTTGACAGTTAGGGTAATTAATCATTGGAACAATTTACCAGGGGTTGTGGTGGATTCACCATCACTGACAATTTTTAAATCAAGATGGGATGTTTTTGTAACAGATATACTCTAGGAATTATTTGGGGGAAGTCTATAGTCTGTGTTATACAAGAGGCCAGATTAGTTGATCACAATGATCCCTTCTGGCCTTGGAATTTATGCACAAAGAGGAAGTAATTACCCAATGTATAGGTGATAAGACAATGATTCAGTAGTATAAGCATCTTGGGTTTTTTTTTTGTTTTTTTAAAAGATATGTACCTAGATTCTCAGGAAGCTCAGGTTCAGATCCCAGAAGAACTAACTTTCCACTTCAGCCTTCCACTTCAGCCTGAGTTCTGTACAGTTTTGGAGCAATTTCCAAAAGCTCTTAAAAGTCCCATTTTCAAAAGTGACATAGTCACTTAGTGCTAGATTCACAAAGAAATGTAGGTGTAGTAATGCTGAGTGTCACCATGTCTGACTTTTAGGATTCATGAATCCTTTGTTTGGCACCTAGACTCCCTATAAAATGCATGGGGAGAGATAGGCTCCTCAGAATGAGATCCACAAAAGCCAGCACTTTAGATGGCTACTCACCTAAGCTACTCAATGGAAGATGCCAAGCTAAGGGTTGTGCCCTTAGCCCTACCCCTCTCTTGGAGATAGGCCTCTACATCCAGGCTGGTGGGAGGCACCTCCTTTGATTGGGATTCTCAGCTGCAAATCCTCTCTTTGGGTTAGGCGCCTGCACTATTTTAGCAAGAAGCCAGGGGAGGGGGAGGAGGACCTCTCTCATAACTTCTAGTCTGGTGGTTAGATGCTCACCTGGGATGTGGGAGATCTCCAGTTCAAGAGAGAGAAGGGATTTGAACTGATAGCTACCACTTTTCAGGAGAATACTCCTAACTCTGGAGGTATGGGATATTCTGTTGCAACTGTTGCACTCAGATTAAATAATGAAAGACTCATTGGACCAGAGAGAAAGAGAGAGAGAGAGAATGAGAATGGCTCTGTAGCATGGTGATTAGAGCACTCACATAAGAGGCGGAAAAAACAGGATCCAGACTCCCTGCTCCAATTACAACTTTAAATTATTTATCCAGCTTCAACAGGTGTGATGAAGAGCATCCCACATCAGAACATCCCCTAGCTCAGGGGTTAGAGCACATACTTGAGGGTGCAAATCCCAGATCAAATCTCTTCTTCCTCTTCAGTGGTGAAGGTTTTGAACTGGAGGTCTTTCACATCCCAAATGACTATCCTAACCATTAGGCTATGAAGGAGGTTTTTTCTGCATCTGGCCATTTTGTGTGAGCTGGCCTATGGTGGCCCAATCTGGTAGGTGAGGTCAGTCTGAACATGCTCACTGATCGGGCACTGCTGATGAGTTAGATGGAGGAATGCCTATCTTCTCTGGTTCATATACCCCACTGGGGTTTAGGCGAATGGATGCAAAGGTGGAGGTGAAGTGTGTATGCACAGAGGCAGAAATACAGGCACCTAGGAAACTTTTAACTGCAAAAATTGAGTTGCTGAGCAAGTTTAGGTTCCTGCAGCGTTCAGCAGCAGCGGATCAGGTTTTTATTTTTCAATCCCCATAGTCCCTGGTTCTGGGATTTAGTTGGCCAAACTGGCAGTTAGAGGCCTAGGTTCTTTTATGAATCTAGCCCTTAGGGTTGGTTCTTCAATTTAGGTGCCTATATAAGCAGATAGTGAGATTTTGAAAAATAGCTAACTGTCATTTAAATGAATTTCAGTTATTTCACTGGGAACTAGGCGCCTCAATGCTTTTTGAAAAACACTAGGGACCAGATCCTCAAAGGTCTTTAGGCACCTAACTCCCACTGATTTCAATGGCAGTTAGATGCCTAAATGTCATTGAGGACGCAGGTCTTGCTGCCAATCTACATATTTAGCTGCCTAAGTAATTTTAAACATCTGACCCATAGTGTAGCTAGGGCAAGGCAGTGCAGCAAAGTACTTTAAGTGAGGAGCCATTCTGGATTAATCCCATTCTATACCAAATGCAGGCAATCCACCACAATTATGGTAACCAGTGCCCTAAAAGCAAATTGATACAGCTGTTTCCCCCCCCCCAAAAAAAAAACAAAAACAAAACAGACTAAAATGTTTTTCGTAGCAGGCAGCTAAACTGGTTGTAAAAACATGTCAGAACTGAAAATCATTTTATGATTTTGAATTTAGTTTTTATTTGTTTGTTTGTTTTCAGGGCCACCTGGGGGGGTGGGCAAGAGGGGCAATTTGCCCCAGGCCCCACAGGGTCCCCCACAAGAGTTTTTTTGGTGCCCCTGGAGTGGGGTTCTTCACTCGCTCCGAGGGCCCCGGAAAACTCTTGCAGGGCCCGGGCCCCTGGAGCTTCTTCTGCTCCGGGTCGTCGTCAGCAATTCAGCGGCGGGGGGTCCTTCCGCTCCAGGACCCGCCACCAAAGTACCCCAAAGACCCGCGGTGGGGGGGTCCTTCCGGCACTTCGGCGGTGGGCCCCGGGGCGGGTCTTCGGCGGCAATTTGATGGCGGGGGGTCCTTCCGCTCCGGGACCCGCTGCCGAAGACCTGAATCCTCTGGACGGCCCTGTTTGTTTTTAAGATGTAATTGGAGGGTAGATTAGACCCAGGTACAGAGTATTATTTATCTATTTTTAAAGTAGTGTTTAATTTTGATTTTCCATGAAACATATGCCCAGTATTTATTACAGTATATTTCCATTGTGTTTGTTAAAAAATGGAGGATGCACCTAAAATACTTTTTCTGCAGGTTTGCATTATCAAACAAATCCATTTATTTTATATACTGTTTCCTCTTCCATTGTTCTCTCCTAAGAAAGTAGCTTAACAAAAGGGGAACAAAGTACATTTCTGATATGAAATATGCAAACATTACTGTGAACCAACTGAAAGATTGTTCAGAAATGCCTGTGTTTAGATAAAAGTAGTCAAGTGAAGTCTATTTTGCATTCTGTCCTTTTTTTGAGAATTTTATTAATCATGTCTCTTTAACGACACTATCCCACAAAGGGCCAAAATCAGTTCCTGTTGTAAATCAGCTCCCTTGATTTTGATCTAGGTGCACCTATTGAAGCACATGTATATGGTCTAACGATAGTTACTTGTTGGTTGGGATGACTATATAACAATCTTTATCTGATATCTTTGTAAATTCTAATACCTCTTTAACAAATAACTGACAAAGATTGATTATTTGGTAAGAGATAGTACAGTAGAACCTCATAGTTATGAACACTTTGGGAATGGACGTTGCTTGTAACTGAAATGTTCATAACTCTGAACAAAACGTTATGGTTGTTCTTTCAAAAGTTTACAGCCGAACGTTGACTTAATAGAACTTTGCAGTTCTACTGTGCGGAGGAAAAATGCTGCTTTCCCTTTATTTTTTTAGTAGTTTACATTTAACACAGTACTGTATTTGCTTTTTTGGGAGGGATGCTGCCTGATTGTGTACTTCTGGTTTCAAATGAGGTGTGTGGTTAACTGGTCAGTTCGTAACTCTGGTGTTCGTAACTCTACTGTAGTAAAAATGGATACCAGTCTTTGCAGCCCCAGCTGTTATAATTAACTCCTTACAACAAAGAAGTTGTAGTTTAATTAACTTGCTTACCTTCCACCAAGTGCACGCTAAAGCTTTCAAAACCTTGAGTAGTGAGGGTGGAGATCAGTGTGGAAACAAATCTCCAGTAACTAGCAGTGACTTTCACCCTTTCAATCTAGTTTTCAATCAGTGGGCTTCAAGGTGCTATTATTATCCAATAATTATATTGTATCTAAGCCGTGAAGCTTGCTGCTTTGCCTTACACATTTTGGCCTGCTATTGCAAATCTTACATCATATCAGTGAGACTACGTGCTAGAATAGGCTTACCTCACCTGTGCAGAAGTTTCAAGGTCAGGATAAGAAGGAGCAAACCCTAAATCTTCCTGGCTTATCACCTATGAACAATCAGGATATAATTAGCTGCTCAAAAGCTGAATTTAGGACATAGGCCAAAGGACACTTTTCCTGAAACATGTACCTGAAACTCAAAGCTTCTCCATTACTAAAACAGTGATTTAAAAGGGGCCTTAGCAAGCACATGTCCCTTCAGAAAGAAACAAACATGTACCAGTATGGTTTTACATTTTCCATTATATAACATACAATACACAAAGCAGTCTATGACATTTCTCTAGAAGCTTTTCCCCTGTACTGTATGTAAATAAAAAGGCCAGAAATATGCATGTAAGAAGAAGATAGGGACAGCTCCAAGGCCTCACTACACATTAATTGCCAGCAAAAGCACACCAGATTTAGCTAATTTCTGTATTACCAATTTATTTTCATTGTGCAGTAAAATAGCACTTTATAGATTAGTAATACAACAAATAGCAATCAGTCGTTATTTCCATGCCAGGTTTGCTTCCCTGAAACTTATCTGCATGCTGGCCAAACTCAGCTAATGGACTCACTTCCTGTCTGAATTAGGCTAGAACAGGGTTTCTCAAACAGGGGTCGCCGCTTGTGTAGGGAAAGCCCCTGGCGGGCCAGGCCAGGCCAGTGTGTTTACCTGCCCTGTCCACAGGTCCGGCCGATCGCGGCTCCCACGGGCTGTGGATCACTGCTCCGGGCCAGTGGGAGCTGCTGGAAGAGGCGCAGGCCGAGGGACGTACTGACTGCCGCTTTGAGGTTTGAGGTTTGAGAAACCCTGGGCTGCAATGTCTTTTATGAATCAGATGAACTGTTGTATACCCATTGCCAAAATTCCTTGGGAAAACTGTTATACTGTGCCTACATCACTTGCATTGTAGTGAGTCAAGCACTTTGTTCTCACTGACTTCAGAGATTAATGTAAATGTTTTTTCCTGTACTGTCTGACTTCAACCAAATGCCACAGGCCACAGCAGTAGAGAAAATAAATGCAATCTCCCATGACATTCTGTTACAAGGCAAGCCAAGAAGAAAACAAAAACAAAACAGGCGTTATAAACTTGACAAAGGAATAAAGAATCCAAAAAGATAAAATGAAAAAAAAAAACCATTAAACAATATGTAAAATAAACATTTTGAAAAACTTCCCTACTTTGATAATTACAGATTAAGAACAAGTCAGGATGTGCATTGAATACAAACCATTTGTTAATTTATCCATAACTTGTTCTTAAATAGACTTAGTCCTTAGTTGCTTTGACAAGTAAACTGTCCCTGAGGAATCCTTAATCTTTCATTTTTCCTTTGAATGGTAACTGATTTGGAATATTTGAATTATCCTTAGTTGAGAGAGAGGTAAGAATAAAACTTGGTGAGAAGATAACAAGCACATTACATATAACTATTTAAAGACTACTGCCAATTAAGGGAAATGCATGCCTGTTTTTGTTTTTCTATCCAAGGACATTGATTCACAAACTACTTCAGCTATAAACAGAAAATAGGAACAAATTGTCTTAAATTTTGAGATCACTACAGGGGTAGGGCCAAAATTCCTTTTCATTTCATGGTATTTTCTGTGAATAAATGGCAGCAAGTACCAGTGTTGTATTAGGGTTCCTGTTAAACATGTACTTGATTTTTTCCCTCTCCTTGAAATCCAGTTTGCCTTCCTAACTATTTAAAATACTATTTCTAATTCTGTGTTATTAACTGCAATTCAGAAAATAACTTTAAAAAATCACTATTATGTTACTGACCTATATAATAATGCTAAGTTATGTGACTTTGAATACTTAACAGATAGACTAATTAGAGACTGAATTATTTGGGGTATAACTGATAGGTCAAAATGAGGTTGTTTAAAAAAATGAATTAGACTTTGAAAAAAAAACACCCACAAAACAATAAATATTAGCAAGGCTAGTGCAAGCTATTCCTCTTAAATGGAAGTGTTAGCAAGCAGTGAAATGCATCTAATTAATAAAGAGTAACAAGGCTAAACCAATGACAGAAACCAAATTTATTTACAATACATTGGGAACAGAGCATAATCCAAAGGTATACATCAGAATAAGGTGCAAAACTGTGGTGCTTAGCACAGATTGCAAAGAAATGCAAAAACAAAAATTAATTAAAGAACATGTAGCTAGAGAACACATTTCCGATGATGTTACAGAAAAAGAGAACTTTGTAGAGATTCTTAATAATTTTACAAAGCAAGGTTCTACAACAGATGGGGTTGTGACACTTGAAATATTTGAACTGTGAATTTCAGTGTAGATACTGGAGCTGAGTACACCATAATCACAGAAAGAGTGTACAAAATAATTGGTGATTGTAGTCTAGTATTAAACATGTAAATTAAACTTCTTTCACATAGTGGGCACTAAATGTGCCCATTTGGTAAAAACGCTGTAGAAGGACAAATACTACTTGATATACTGTAGTGGAACAGGAAGGCCCATGTATAATTTGTCCACTAAACAAGATGCAAAAGTTATTGTTAAAGAATTCTGTGAGATATTTCATGGGACTGGATTTGTTAGTGTTATAATACATCACACTGATATAGATCTTAGCACAGTGCCAAAACCACACCATCATCTCTTTCAAGCAGTCTGCTGTTTGTGAAACACTCGGGATTTCAGGTTGTCTTTTTCAGCTGCTTTCACGGGTCCTACAATGTCTGGAAATCTCTTCAAACCACCTGACCATCCCCATGGAGTTCAGCTAAGTCGGTGGTGCACCTGCACAAACTTAACCTGGCCCTGCCTCTATAACATGTCTATGAGTGTGAGCCCCACTGCCTACACTTCACTGCTCTGAAGCAGCAGCTTCCTATTTCCAGCAGCAGAGAGGAGCAGCCAGAGGTAGGGATGGCTGATTGGGAGATGTAACAGGGATGTTGGGGTGGCATTATGCCCCTTGTCCATGTGTGCTGGGGGTGTGTGATCTGGTAGGAAAAGGCTGAAGAGGCAAAGTCCGAGGCAAAGAGAGAAGGAAATTTTATAGAGTTCAGACAGAGGATGAATAGAGCAATAAATTGTGATGAAATAGGGACAAATTTTCTTATATATGTTAACATGCAAATGATCTCTGCTATGCTTTTTAGTCCTTTGCTCAACATTGTTTAAGTCTCTGTTGCCTATTTAATCTTCCAGTGGTTGAAAGGTGTAATAGGCATACCACACAATGTCCCATTAGCACTGTAAGACAAAGGAAAAGCTGAACTTGACATGGTAACATCAGATGGTACTGAGTGAAAACAGGGACTGCTTACTGGATTAAGAGGATTGTAAATTTATTACCATATAAAATGAAATAAGATAAGGATTTTTATAGATCAAGAAGATTGTAATAAAGCTACCAAAATGCTGTCTCAGGAGAACTGAGGAGCTCATATCCAGACTTCAAAATGCAAAGGTATCTTTAGTTGTGGATTTAAGGCAAGGCTTGGGCAAGTCCAGCTCAATAAAGAGTGCAACATTCTTCACATCACTTTTGGTAGTCATGTGTTTAAATGACTTTGCTGCAGGAGTGCCTCACCTTTTATTTTACACCAAAACATGTTCCAGCCCTTTGTAGATCTGGGTGGCATGGAAGCAATTGTTCTGCTGAGATGAGGAGAAAATAATCAGCACAATGACAGACTGCAAAATGTTTTGCAGCACGCCAAAATAAACAGCCATCAATTAAACAGGAACAAATGCCAGGACATCTACTCAGTGACAAAGAGTTTGGCCAAACCCAGCAAAGACATTTGTATGGCAAATGTGAAGAGCACAAAACAAGGAGACCATAGAGAGGTTTATAAGCATGTTCGGATATGTAGCAAATTCATCCCCAATTTGTTACCATGAGTTGTTCCACTCAGAATGCTGTTTGAGAACAGTATGGAATGGCACTGGGATGGTTGGCAAAAGGAATTTTTAAAGTTGTCACAAGAACTGAGTGAATAATTGATTTTTTTGTTTTGTTTGGTGGCCGAACAAGAAAATAATAATAATAAAAAAGATTATTTTTAACCATTTTTTTCATTTTGATTGTTTGTTTTTGTTTTATTTTTACTCACCTAATAGAAAAAACTGTACAAATAAAGGGGTCAAATGTAATATGTAATGCAATGAATATTGTTTTGAAATGAAATTTAAACAAAGTGACTATTACAAAGGACGTCACAACAGTTCGTTATGAAAATGGTGAAATTAACCGTTTTGACTTTTTCAACAACAAAAATAATCTTTTTTTTTTTAAATTCAGCTGAAACTATTCACCAAATTTAGCAAATAGATTCAGTTGCTCTGCAACTGTATTTTTTACTGTGACCAAATTAAAAAAAAAAAAGGCTTCCAGAAACAGTTGTTTCAGAAGTGCCAGTACTATAATATTTTGAGATTGACATGAAACTTGTGATTTAAATACACATGGTTTGGAGACTGAAAGGTTACATACAGAGACATGCTTCCTAAGCACTGACTGCAACCCAAGAGAACTATGTGTTGGTTAAAAAAGAAATGCTTGCAGTTGTTTTTGGTGGTGAGTGGTTTCACTGAACATATTTATGGGCAGAAGAAATCAGCGGTGGCAGCAAAAGAACTGAAACCTTTGGAAGTCAGATATATTACAGAAACCATTTCATAAAACACAGCCTGGACTTCAGAAAATGATAATGAACTTGCAAAAGTACTTGAGAAATGTTTAATATGGGCCTACGTAAAAGCTTCTTACAGTGGACATGCTTTCAAGAGTTCTTATATTTAGTAAAGGCAAAGAACTGCAGGAATAAATAAATACAACACAATTACTGACCATTTCCAAACCCAAATTTGACAAACTTGAGTCAGAATCAAAATTGACCAATCCTATAACAGCTTGAGAAGATACTGCTTGATGGATAGCCAACATAAAAAACCTTGGCACTTCAGACATAAAAGTTATTGTGACCATAGAGAAATTGCATCATTTCATGGGATTTGGTACAAATTACATTGTATCGAAATGCAGCGTGAGATTGGAAATGCATAGGGTAGTGATTACTCTTAATCAGGATATTAAAAAGTGAGAGAACAGAGCCAGAAATGTTGTATTTTGGCCAGGAATGAGTAGTGACCTCAAAGATAAAGTTTGAAATCGCCAATAAATGCAGGAAACAGAATGCAACTAACCACTGAAAACACATGAAATTGATTTTCATCATTGTACAAAGGTTTTTACAGAAATGGAAAATGGACTATTCACCATTTTTTAAAGTCAAACTGTTGCACAACTCATAGAGCAAATATGTGATCACACATTGTAAATCACAGATGTTCATCATGAGATTTGAGATGAGTAAATATATAAGGGCCATAAATTTACTAATAGTTTATTTTCACAACTTTATTGGTTTTGTTTTGTTTGTTAGTTTGTTTGTTTTTTGTTTTGATTGGAACATTTAAATGTTTGTGCAGTACCTCGCACAATGGGTTTCTGATTGGGTTGGCCTCCAGGTGCTACTGCAATGTAAATTTTAGAGTTGGTTGAAAAACTGAGATTTTTGTCGGCAGGGTAGAGTGAAGATCATCCCCTTTTTGCTATCTAAATTTGAAATGTCAATGAAATTTTTGCATTAAAATGTCAACACTTTTCAAGTAATTTTATAGTTGATAAAAAATTGAGATAATTTGTCACAAATGTTGCAAAAACAATATAAATTCACAATTCAGAAAATTTCAAACAGCTCTACTAAATGTTACATTGTTGTTGTTTTATGTATCTATTTATCAGTTCAAATGAACCATGTCAGAGCCTTAGTATACACAGGCAAATGAGTTATCAACAAAGTCAGGACAAATAGCAAAGGACTCATTTCAAGGGGGTTTGATTCCTGGGGGATGAATAGTATCTGTATTTAGCATTGTTGGAATATTAAAACACCCTTAAATAATGTTTTAGTATTACCCATTCAGAATTGTAAGTGCAGAAGGACAGCCATTTTAGTGCCAGCTTCTAAGAAAGCTAATTGTTACAAAAATTGTTGAAATCATTATAAAATAGCAATCTGCCAGGAAATCAGAACAAGAGGTATAGTGCATCAAAAATGCCAGACAGTTATCCCCATCGCAAGTGGAAGAAAATGTTGGATTCCAAACAGGAAGTTGCTGGCAACCTGCCCAGGTGACAGATATACCATCCCTTCTGGGGGCAGTCCTACCAGAGGAACAGCAGCTGTCTAAACAAAAACAAAGGGGACGTTGGTTCTCTGTTTCTCAAGGCCATCCAGAATGCTGCTGACCTAATAATGTGCCCACCAAGTCACTGCCAATGAAAAACATAAGGAGCAGCAAACACAGGCTTTAGATGATGGATCCACCTCTGCCTCAGCAGAGGCTACTACAGAAGGAACTGTTTTGAGAAAAAAGAAGCAGGTGTGTGATCAGCTAGACAGCCACTGAGGTACACAGATAGGAATTACTGCCAGATGTTCAATAAGATGGAGAATAATCCTCTTGTCTGTCAAAGGGTTCAGGTTGCCTACCCTGACTGTGTCCTAAATATCTGTGTTTTATTAATTGACTGTATTAGCTTGTACATGCTATTGTTGGATTATAACATGATTTATTAGTAATGTTTGGGTTTTTTTAAAGAGATGATGTACTAGTAACCAGTGGCATAAGTGACCCCTGCCATGTGACACGGTCTAACCTTTTTCAACCCTGGTCCATATCAGGTGACTGAGGCCCGAACAAAGAGATCAATCCTTCTTGCAAGTTCCTCTGGGTGTCACAAAATTTTTGCATTCTATCCTTTCCACAGTAACACCACATACATCGGTACGTGTGTGTGTGTGTGTAAGGAAAGACACCAAAAAAACCCATAGAAAATAAAGTCCAGTCCTTTCTGACTGCAGAGAATGCAAGAAAGAGGAACATATAGCTTTATGTACACTATATAAATTTGGGAGGTGCTAATTTAACATGGTCCTGGGAGCCATATAAGAACCTAGACAAATGGAAGGGAAAATGGAGAGAAGGAGAATAGTAAAAGGGATTCGGAAACAGATAGGTGAGTATTAATGAGACAGTTCTGGGTGGAAGGTGGGAGAGAGACTGAGGGATTAGATAAAACGAAGTGAGGTCAGAAGACAGATGTGGAGAAGACTGAGAAGGGACTGTGGGGAAAGAAAAGACAAGAGTAAGAGAGGTCTTGGGAAGATAGGAAAAATTGAGGGGAGCAGTGCCGTATCCTAAAATCATACTGTGACATTATCTGATTAAAATATGAACATATAGATCATTGTTGCAACCACTGATATATTTGCAGCAAATATTGTACAAAGGTTGTTGAATAAGATGTCTATGAAATTTGCTGGTTATGATTATGCTATCTGTATGCACATGTCATTTTTTTTATTTAAAAAGTTATAAGTATTGGCTCTATACCTGAATTTCAAATGTTTGCTCCTGGGGTAATGCCCACAAAGTAATCAGCCAGATATGCCATGTAAGATATCTGCAAAATGTCATAATTTTCCATATATGATAATCTTGTTTATATGTTTGTATCACCTTTGCATTATGAGTTATAGATATGTAGGTATGCCTGTATTTCAAACTTGAGCTATGCTCCTGGGTGACATCCCTAGACCATTTGGCATCAGCACTGCCTATCCTGCTTGATGGCCCATTAAGGACCATCAGCTGTACAACTGACCCACTGAGAGAAGGCAGATACACCTTATGACTCAGCAAAGCATGTAGGGAAATGCCTATGGAGAGAACTCTAAGGCTTTCAAGCCATGTGCTGGGCAGCTTGTGTTTGAAACAAAGGAAGCACAGGCTGCATGGAAAGAGACTATAAAAGGCAGCTGCATCTTCTCCGTTTGGTCTTCAATTCTGCTTCTTGCCTCTGGAGGAACTTTGCTGCAAACTGAAGCTCTGAACAATGGACTGAATGACCCGTCCAAGCTGTGGATGTACTCCAGAGACTTGACTTAGCCAGCAGTTTATTCCATCACTGCTACAAGCCTGAGACGAGAACTTTGCCATTACTGGATGTAATTGATTCCTTTAAGCAATTTTAACGCTCACCTTTCTTTCTTTCTTTCTTTCTTTCTTTCTTTCTTTCTTTCTTTCTTTCTTTTTATAAATAACATTTAGATTTTAGTTAACAAGAACTGGTTTTAGCGTGTATTTGGGTAAGATCCGAAACATTCATTAACCTGGGAGGGAATGTGTCCGACCCTTTGGGATTGGTAGAACCTTTTCTTTTATATGATGAAATAAGATTTACAAAAATTTTCTTCAGATTTGATGTGGGTACCTGGATGGAGGCCTGAGGCCAGATCACTTTAAGGGAACTGTGTTGTTTGGACTTCTAAGTAATCAGTAAGGTAATAAAGAAGCTGTTGTATGCTGGCTTGATGAATCTAAGTATTGGAATATCCACCAGCTTTGGGGAGTTTGAATGCCCCCTTCTTTGCAGTTCCCCCTAATTGAGTGACCATAGCTGGCCCTCACTAGGACCCCGGTCACATATACCAATAGGAATTTTTTGCTCACACCGTCATGTAGTCTACCTGTGTATATTTGCATAGTGCTTATATTTACTTTATTCTCTTAAAGAAATTCAGAAGCTTTGAATACTTAATAGAAGTAAGCTAGAATCAGAGATTTGTTTTACTTGGAAACATAAAGCACAGTTTGTTTCACCATGAGAGGGCAAGGAATATTGCTGTGTGCACAGTGTGATATATGGTCAGAAAAGTCTATGAAATTTCTAAGGATTCATTGCACCATCTATTCAAAATTATGAAAGCTAACATGCAGTTTTTGTTGTTCTGTGAAAACAGATGGAACGTTCTAAATAACATGAACTGTAATCTCTCTACATTGGGCCATTTGAAGGTCCCTGATAAATAGTGGTTTTTGTACCAGGGAAGTTCAGGGGAACATAGCTCTCTTGCAAACAGCAAAGAGTTATGTTTGCTGTCCACTTCAGGGAGAGAGCAAAATAACTGTGCATCCTTTATATAATATTGTTTTTGCCCAGGACTATCAGTGATATTTTAGTAAAGACTAACTGTAGAGATGGTGGAAATGAACTGATAACCTTGTGCAGTGAGATATGACTCTGCTTTAGGGAAGATACCATAGAGTAATGCTTTGAAAATGACACAAAGGTTGATAGAGGAATGGAAATTAATACTGGGGGGAAAACAAATCTGCTTCAGAGACATTGCGAAGGTCATGATAGAAGGTGGTTGGACTGCAGTTTAAAAGCCTTGTGCTCTTTTTCTGACCAATGGATTTACATCAGAAAACAGGAAAAAATATATATACTTCTTGACAATTTTAGCTCTGAAAGATAATTCAAAATATATTCCATCTCATTTCAAGTGATCCAATGACCGAGTTCTCTGTCTGTGTAATAGCACTGAAGATTTGGTCAGACATGACCATTACGGGTAAATCTTAATCTGGATTTTTGAGGCAGGCCTCTTAAAATGGTATTGGGGTTTCTCTGTATTGGTAAAATGACTTGGGGTATGCCTGCATGGCTGGGCATACAGTCTGTGTATATATGTGAATATTTCACCTGTGAGGAAAGACTAAGCAAAATAAGGATTAAACAAGTATATCCATATTGGAACAAGGCCCATTTTCGCATTATGGACCTGATCCCGCACCACTGAAGTCAGTGGGACTTTGCCATTGATTTCAATTATAGCAGGATCAAGGCCCATACGTACACACCATATCTAGCACAATCCTTGAAAGGACCCTACCATGTACAAATAATAACAATGCATATAAGTCTTATATACCTGCATGATCACTGTTAAATATATATGCTAACTTTAGGCTTGATTCAAATATTTCACAATGAATTACCTAATGTTTTTGAGCATTGTTGAAAACCAAGTACAAGCTTATAAACAAAGCTTAGCTATGAACTGCAGTGTGTCAAATTGAGGGAGGTGTCTTGGTTATGGTGTTGGCTTGAACTGGTTGGAAAACTTGCATCAAATCATGGGAGAAATGACAAATTCTCATATTTTGGAATTTTTTTGTTTTTCTGCTTTCTGACCTGCTTTACTGCTGGAGCAAAGATGATGAATTGTGCTAAAGTTCTGAACATTCACTGATGCAGTAAAATATAATTAACCAAGCCCAAGATGACATTTTTAAATTGTGTGTGTTTGGTCGAAAGATAGAGGCTGTCTAACAAATCATTTTCACAGGTTTATCTCTGTTACTAACAACAGAAAAATAACAAAACAGCATGTTTGCTTACTGTGGACTTGTTGTGAATAATAAACACAGTCTTTTCCCCTAATCTGGTTCCTTTTTTTCTTGAGGGGGAAAAGGCAGCATCTAAGTCCTCTGTGTGTTCCATCTAATTAAAAAGATTTTTTTCAATATAGAATTTCTGTTTCTATCCTCCTCCCCACCCCTTTCTATTTTCTTCATCTTACACTTTTTGGTAGCAAGTAGATAAGGCAAAAAAAAATATTAGGGCATATAGTACAACCCTATGTTAGTTTGGTTTTAGTGCTTTGTCCAGCCTAGTTTTAAATGTCCTAATGGGATGGAGCTTCTGCCACTCCACTATTCCTCTGTTTTTCAGATCTCATTTTCAGTTTTGGGACACTTCACTGATACTTAGTCTTTTATTTTCTCTTCTTAAATTCAATTAATTGCTTTCTAGTTTATACTCCCTTATACTAAGTATTTCTCTCCATCTTTGGTACCAGTTTAAGGACCAGATTTTACAGGTATGCAAAAAGACTCATAAGTCCTACAATGAATGGCATGAAAGTACTGTTCCTTCATGCAGTCCTGAGGTTCAGGCAGTGGTGGGGAGACAGAGAAGAAAGGAGAACCATTGTAAAGGACGATGCATCTTATGCAGTCTGTCCATGCACCACAAAGCTCAGGAAGGGACTGTACCTTCCTGACACAGTTCTTTCTTGAGTTGCCTGTGGGGGCACCCCAAATTGAAAGACACATATAAATAGCACAGTTTAGCACAACCATGAATAACCAATCTCCCTATACTGGGACTGATTCTGCTCCCATTGATATCAGAAGATCCTAGTCAAAACTCTAATTAAGGATCCTCCAGCAGTCAGGCACCCAACTCCCATTAAAAGTCACCTAAGTCTTTTAGGTCTTTGAAAATCCCAGGCTTAACCTTTGAGTTTCATGGAAACAGGAGCCTGCCTCCTTGTTTTAACCTATCCTCATATGTCATTTGCCGGCCCCTGGATAATATTTTGTGCACTCTCTCCAGTTTGTCAAAAAAACAAAACATAAAAAACAAAACAAAAAGCAGAACAAAACAATCTTTCTGGTAATGATATGCCTAGAAGTGAACGAAAGCAATATTTTTGGACATTGTCTGGCCAGAGTCATCAGAGAAGGGATTATTACCTTCCTGCTGGGTGGTACAAAATCTCTGTTTGGGAAGCCCCAAATTCCACTGCCCCTTTTTAGCTGCCATAGCCTATTTCAAATTTACATCCAATTTGCGGCCCATGATCACATCTAAATCTCATTAGTACTTGTAGTGGTAAAGTTAATTGTCCTATCTTTGGACAGTAATAGCTGAGGCACGTGGATATTTGGTCAGTGATCATCCATTTAAGAGGATCAATTCTGAAAGTAAAAATAGGAAGATTTTTAATGCATTCTGTACTGATCTTGGTTTGTATGTATTTTTATCATTTTAGTTATTCATTACTGAATTCTTCTGTTCCAGGCTTAAGTGGGTTTTAAGTACAGTAGTATTTGCATTCCCAGGGTGCTGTACCAAACACGCTGTTTTTTGGCCACATCATGTTTTCTTCTGGAGTGCTATATCTGAATGGCGTCAGACAAATGGATCTGGAATAATGCACATAATTATTATGCTACTGTTTTTACAGATGGGTAAAGTGAGGCACAGAAGAGGGTAAACAACTTTTGCAAATGCACATCACAAGTGACACAGCCAGGAATAGAATTCATGAGTTCAGCAGGCAACGTTCTAAGTATGTTCGTTTTGAAGAGCATTATTTCCACAAAATACATATTTGAATAAATGTGGCATTTGCTTAAGCTTTGCAGCTAGGATTAACCAAATACCAACAAATCAAGAATTCTGTATTCTGATGCTTGCCTCTAGTCAAATTTATGCACCAGACTCTTTCTGAACAAAAAAGGCTCACTGCCCCTGTCACACTACCTCGCAATCACAGCACATTGTCACATTATTTTAAAGATTATGTCATGACCTTTCTGTCATGCAGGCTTGAGGCACTTGAGTTGCTGCTGAATCTGTTCAATCATGGGAAGCTCAAATTCCCATCTCTAATGGTCAGGTTTAGATTTTGAGAAGAGTACACTAACTGCACATTAGAAAATCACAGACAAGTCAAGTCACTCAAGAAGATACCAGACATCCCCCAGGGAGGTGATACTAGTTGAAATGGGGTTAATACAGGTGGGAAAAGAATTGCCAGGGAAAAGCTCTTTTCCTCTTTTGGACATTCTGAATCATTATAAAACCATTGTACAGAACATATCAAAATGTCTAAGAGTATAAAAGATTCCAAAAGACATTTTATCTTACTCAGAACTAGGGAAGACATGAAAAAAATGGAAATATATATATAAGTGCTGCCTTTCTCTCATCTCTTTTATTTGCATATTTATCAAATTATCCATACAAGTAGAAATTTATCTTTTGGAGATGACCTAGACACTGAATTTCCATCAAGCTTTCTTCCTACAAGATAAAAGACTTGAAATTAAACAGAGATAAAGATAAGTATGACTGCCCCCTTTAGTCCCGCATCATGTCCTCTATCTGGGTGTGTAAGCCTTGATGTGGCATGGGTCTTATATTTCATTGTATTGATGCATATGTCTTTGTCAAAGAAAATACTTGTATTTATAAAATGGAAAGATGGAAGTGCATATTTTAAATACATAACGTTAAAAATGTAGAAGTATATTCATGATGGTGGTTGGATTTATATTTAGATCTAAAGCACGGATTGTCTGTGGTGCAGTTAAAAGTGTGAGTCCTTTGTTTTCCTAAAAGAGGCAATGGTTCATAAACATCATCCTTGCTTTCAACTTTTTTTTCCAAATTGAGAAAACTGGAATTCTTGAAAACAGTTTGGGTGACTGTATGGCCTTTTCTTCATAGCCACATCATTCTTTTAGATAATGTATGAGACACAGAAATTGAGACTAAGATGTAGCTGGTGGCAGGAGCCATTTAAATAAAAATGTGTGAGAGATAAATGGGTGTCTCTTTGTGGCAAGTAAATGGTGACTATAGTTTCTGACCTGGAAGATTTGATGACATTATCAAAATCTGTCTGAGAGACTTTCCAGTTACACTTAGAGCTGTGTAAATTTAGCACATAGGTTGGAAAAAATGAATTATTTAAATATACCGCGAAATGTATATAATTAATATTGCTACTTTCTTCTGGAATTGCTAGAAAATCCTTCTTGTAATGAAAAAGTACATGGAAGTCCTGCTTTTGTCCTTAGTTACTTTTATCTGACCAGCTCTATCTGAAACCTATCATGGAGTCTCTCGTGATTTTCTATTTTTTGTTGTTGCATTTTTTCATTAAAAATAAGAGCTGTACATTGCTAGCTCCATAGCCTTAAATATGCACTGTTGATAGGCAATCAGCCCTTTCTTTTGTACCTGCACAGCTTAAAGGTGAACAACAAAGTAAATAGAGAAATATATTTTTAAAACCCCATAGGAAAAAAAAATGGAGTGACACCAACATAGAACTGGGGGAATGCAGTGGTGAATCCGATCAGATCATCAGCCCGTATAGCTCAGTTGACTACAATGCTGACTGATCATTTCCATGGTTCAAATAGGGAAGTTTAGTTCTATTTATTATTTATTGTTTAGGGCCTGATTTGCAAAACTATTCCCCATGTACATACTTGACTGGATGTTTGCATGTGAAGTCACCTGAACTACATGTGTGTTCATGGTAATTGTTCAGTGAAGTTGGTAATGCTGAATTTGTGATATTACAAATAATAAGTAAAAGAAAAAAATATTTGTAATTACCACAGCCTCTAGAAACCCGAGTCATAGACAAGGACCCCATTATGCTGATGCTGTACAAAGACAGAACTAAAAGACAGTTCGACCCAAGCAGCCTATAATCTAAGCAGAAAACAAGAGACAACAGATGGATACAGACAGACTGGGGCAGTGTAAGAAATTAGCATATTAGGCTGTGGTCCCAGCACATCAGCAGCCTAGTCATTGTAAAGCTTTTTGTAGTCATTGTGGCAAAGGAGAGTTCTGAAGGCATATAGAAAGATAGCTTTCCAGATGTTTTTGGGGAGTGCCGTCTATGTGTAAGGGGTGGGGGATTGGAAAAAGCATGAAGGTGCTTGTTTGACAATTTAAAACGTGGGAAGTGGAGACTGGCATTAAGGGCTAATCAGAGGCAAGAATTTACAGCTCGGTAACAAATGAGAAACAATAGGGAGGGTGAGAACTGACCATGAAGGGCCTTGAAAGTGAATACAAGAACTTTATTTTTGAAGTGGTAGAGAAGGGATAACCAGCGGAGGGATACAAAGATAGGGGTGAGGAGAATGTTCTTTATGGCATCATTCTAAATGGATGTGAGTAGGAGAAGATTGCATTTTTCAAGGCCGGAGAGAAGGATGTTGCAGGAATCTAGACAGAAGATGTTGAGAGGTTGGATGAGAGGTTTAGCTGGAGAGGAAAGGCTGTGTCTCAGAGACTGTATGCAGAAAGAATCTGCAAGATTTAGACCAATGATACTCAGACTGAGGCTCATGAGCTGCAAGTGGATCTTTAATGTGTCTCCTGTGGCTTTTTGCAGTACATGATATTAAAACACTGTGTGATTTAATTATTAACCAATCTACGTTATTAACCAGTCAGGTTGTTTTTACTGTGTTGTCAACCAATGTGGTAATGTTGATCACTAATTTGGCTCCTGAACCACTAATGTCTGAGTATAACTGATTTAGACATAGCTTGGATATAAGGACTACAGAGGCATCCAATTTGAAGATGACACCCTGGTTATGGGCTTAAGTGGCAAGCAGGATGGTGGTATTGTCTAGAGTGATTGAGAAAGAAAGTAACAGGAAGGACTTGGAGGAGAAGATTAGGAGCTCTGTTTTAGCCATGTTGAGCTTGAGCTGACTGCTAGACATCCACAAGGAAAAATCAGAGAGACAGGCTGTCATTTTAGTTTTGACAGAAGGAGACAGTTCTGGAGCAGAGAGGCAGATCTGTGAATCATCTGCATAAAGATGGAACTTAAATTTGTATTTGTGGATGAGATTATCCAGAGTGAAGGTGTAGAAGAAGAAAAGAAGGAGACAAAGGCCCTGTGGAACCCCACAGAAAGTTGGAGGTTGGATGTGAAGGATCCCCTGAAGGAGTTTTTAGAGAGTTAGTAGGAGAACCAGGAGAGGACAGAATCACAGAAGCCAAGGGAGGACAATATTTCAAGAATAGCATGTTTGATGATGTCAAAGGTGGCTGATAGATCAAGAGGATAAGCATGGACCATTGCTTTGCTAGGAAGAACTTATTAGAAACTTTGGCAAGATCAATTTCAGTGTTATGCAAGTGACAGAAGCCAGATTGGAGGCGGTCTAGGATGGAATTGGAGTAGAGGAAATCTAGACAGTGATTGTAAATAAGTGTTTTCAATGAGCTTAGTGATGAACAGGAGAAGGGATGGCTATTGGAGAGCAGTTTGTGGTCCAGAGTGGGTTTTTTGAAGATGGGAGAGAGACTAAAGCATACTTGTATTGTAAAGGGAAACAACCAGAAGAGTCTGATAGACTAAGGGAAGAAATGAATGTGGATGCAAGGGAGATCAGGAGATGGGATGGAGTCACTGGGTCAAATGGATGGGTTAAAAGAGAAAAGCAGACAAGACATTTCTGCATCTGTGAAAAGGGAGATGAAGGCAAGAGATGTAGGAGGGAAAAGGATGGCAAGCTAAGAGAAGGAACCAATTTTCTCTTGGAAAAATTTGGCGAGATCCTATGCAGAGAAAGAAGTGGAGGCAGGAGGAGGGGAGATTTGAGGACTAATGAAAAGGTGGTGAAAAGGCTGCAGGGATTGTGGGGAAAGGGTTAAATTAAATTGGAGAAGTAGATTTGTTTAGCAAGGAAGATGGCAGAACAAAAAGAGGAGAGAATGAATTTGTAGTGGAGAAAATCAACCTGGTCATAGGATCTCTGCTTCCTGAGCAGGAGAAGAAGAAGCAAATGTTAGAGGTGAACGAAGGCTAGAGGTTGGCAAGATGGACCTTGTGATGGGAGAAGCGGCATAAGAGTCAAGGATGGAGGAAAGTGAAGCATGGAAAGAGTCAATAACCATATCAATAGAGAAGGTCAAGGAGGAGATGGCTGAGAGCAGACAAGAAGTCATCAACACTGATGTATTTGAAATCACAGAAAGGCCGAGTGACAGAATGTATAGGGGGAACTGTTGATGGGTGATGCTGAATGGGTGATGCTCAGAGAGATCAGAAAAAGAGCAGTGCAGATTAAGTCAAATGAATTATCCTTTTGGTGAGTGGGAGAGTTGAACCAGGACTTCAGATCAAATGAAGAGAGGAGGGTGAGGAAACATGCATCTAAGCGGTTGGACTGGTCATCGTCATAGAAGCCAAGGTCACCAAGGATGAGTGTGAGGGATTGTAAAGCAAGGGGGAGTGAGAGGGAGTCAAAATCTAAAAGAGAGGCTGATAGAGAGGAGTTGATCGGATAGTAGATGACAGTAAGGCGGGAATAGAAGAGTCAGGGACAGTGGTGTTCAGAAGAGGAGAATGAATGGGAAAGGGGAGCAATAAGGGGTTGCAGGGAATGGGAGAGAAGAAGCCCAACATATCCACTGTTGTCTGGTCTAGAGTGGCAAGCGTGAAAGAAGTAGAGAGAGGACAGCTGCAGAGTCAGCATCAGACAAAGGGATGCAGTCCCTGTGAAAGCCAGGCACCAGGATGTATGAAGAGGTCATGGAAGAGTGACATCTTTTTAGAGATGGAATGGGTGTTCCAGAGACAGCAAGAGGAGGGAGGGAGGGAGGGAGGAGGGCTATGGGTCTGAAGTTAGGAATGGTGGCATGAAAGGAATTGAGCGTGGTGAGGAGGATGGATATGGGAGGTGGAGAGGGGGAGGATGAAGGTAGGGCCAGAGCTGGGCAAATGTCACCAGAGGTGAGGATGAGGAGACTGGTGTGAACTGTAGAGGGGTGAAGGTACAGGAATGGGGAAATAGAGCCAGTGGGGGAGGAGGGGGGAGGAAGAGAGTAAGGAGGTGGAGGACAGATGCTAGGATACAAAATAGAGACATGATAAGAGCTATGATAGAGTTGCAGGTTGACAAGAGGGGAAAAAAATGAAAAATGTTGTGAAGGTAATGCTATTGCAGCTGTCCCTCGGGAAACTGGCGTGTGTTGTTGCTCCCAGCTAGAGAGCGACAAGTAAGCAGCTGGGCAGCACCAGAGGCATAATCTAGACAGGGGAACAACCCAGGAGCGAAGCAGATCACTGCTGCTTTCACAGCTAACCCGCAGGAAGCTACGATGCACTGCTGTTCCTGCTTGGAAGAGAAGAGTAAGTAACTGAGCTGCACCACTTGAATGATCCATGTGAGGGGAATTTTGTGACAATACTTTACAAATTCGCAAACAGAAAACTTGGATTTCTCTGCTTAATCCTAAGAATTATCATAGAAAAAATACTGCAAGTAGCTGTAGCTTGAATTTATTGAAATTATTTATCAAGCCCTATAAATTAAAGGAATTGCTTTGTTTCTAGGTTTGATAACTAATTTGAAGTTGTTATAGGAATAATGTCCTGTATTTTTTTTTCTGTCCTAATTTTGAACTGAGTTCTGTTGAAGATTAGCAAGATGCATACAGATACTTATTTTAAGAATTACTATTTTTATTTTATTTTGCCAGTTTCAGATAACAACCCTTCCACTAACCTCTGAATATTCTGGTCTAGAAACTGCTATATAATCATATATGATTTACTTCCTTCAGTGCTTCTCCTCACTACAATTTAATCTAACTGCTCTGATCATCTTTAAGCAGCCAGCATTTCACACTATTCTGACACAGAATAAAGCTTAACCCCACTCTGTGTTGACATAGAGTTAAATATATTCAACTGATGCTCCAGGAAGTTGTTTTAGCAAGCTCTACTGCAGATAATAATGATTAAGTCAAACAAATAAACAGACAAAAACTTTGAAAAGTGAAGGAAGAAATAACAATCTGATATTTTAAAGACTAGTTAATCCAATTCTCTATTGATCAAAATGTAACAAGTGATTAGAGTAATAATTACCAGGTTTCAATATTTACAGAAAAAACAACCCACACTATATATAGTTACTGTATTAATACTGTATTCTGTGTTTTGGTATTGGTAAAATTATGGGAGGTAAAAGTTGGGGAAATTGAATCAGAATTCCAAACAATTTAGGCTTAATCAATTTTTGCCTTTATTTAATACAATTTCAGAGAGAATGTTAGAGATGTTACTGTTTATAATGTAGTTCAGGGTTCTCAAATTTCATTGCACCGTGACTCCCTTCTGACAACAGAAATTACTTCATGACTCCAGGAGGGGGGACTGAAGCCTGAACTCGCCCAAGCCCTACCCCCCTGGGCATGGGGGCCAAAGCTGAAGCTCAAGGGCTTCAGCCCCATGCATTGGGCCTGTCACCTTAGTCCTACCACCCAGGGCTGAAGCCCTCGGTCTTTGGTTTCGGCCCTGGGCAGTGGGGCTCGGGCTTCAGCCCTGGGCCCAGCAAGTCTAAGCCAGCGGCAACTCCATTCAAAGGGGGTTGCAACCCTCTTTGGGGTCCCGACCCACAGTTTGAGAACCGCTGTCTTAGACTCATTTTTAAATCTAGAACTACAGTGAAGTAAGTGTAACAATAGCCAGCCATACTTCTTTCATGCCCACAGCTAGCCCCATATGTTTTCTTAAAATGGTCATCATTGTCCTCCATACAACAAATAGCAAGAAACAAATTATTCCAGTTTAAGAAGAAGAAGAAAAAACCTTCCCAACTTTGCCCACCTTGTCATTCAGTGATGGGATGAAAGGGGACGCACGGCCATTGCTGCTCTTGGGGCAGAGTGTTGTTTTTGTGTGTGTGTGTGTGTGTGTGTGCATGTGTTTGTTTTCTTCTGTTTGTCTGTAATGCCTTGCCTGGGCCTGGTCCATATCTGAGGCTCATAGGACCTACCCCAGTGCAAATAATTAAGAATAGTAATAAGAAGTAATGACAAGAGCATATATTTTCTTTTCTTTCCTTAAATTGTAGGTATGCAGGCAGACATATGAAACAGTCAACCCCATGTTTATAGGTTTCAGAATAGCAGCCGTGTTAGTCTGTATCCACAAAAAGAACAGGAGTACTTGTGGCACCTTAGAGACTAACAAATTTATTTCAGCATGAGCTTTCGTGAGCTATAGCTCACTTCTTCGGATGCATAGAATGGAACACACAGACAGGAGATATTTATACATACATTATAGACATTTATAGACATTCCTCTGATTGATTTGTCCTATGGTAAAATATCTAAAATCATTTTATCCCAGATAAAAAGAAAGCCTTTTACCCCAGGTGCAGTTTTGCATTGAATAAGATGAATGCAGCTTGCAATTCTCACTGATTTTATTCAAATCTCCTAGTTCTTTAAAAGTGTAAATGTATACATTTATTACATGCATATAATATAACTAGCATGCATTTTTTCCTGTGTATGTTGGAGGATGATCATTTCATACTCTTTTTGAAAAATATTCTACAGTTTAAATAATATAAAAAAGAAAGATGTTCTATTTGGTGAAGAAAATAGTTTCATTACTAGCAGATCAGGCTTTCAAATCAGTATTTCTAATAGCAATGAAATCCAGAAGATCAGACATTGAAAACTGTGGGATTTTCCCCCTTCATTTAAAATAATATAATAAAACTATCCTGAACATATTTTAAGTAGGCTTCTTCTTCAAAAGGCTCTTAATATTTAAATATATCATAACAAGTCATTAATAAACAATAATTGGGGGGGGGGGGTTAAACATAGGTAGAGTTGCATGTGACAGTCATGTAGTAAGCAAAAATTCTGCTTCTACTGCAGTTTTAGTAAGGTAGTAAAGCTAATGCTTAACAACTACAGCATGCAAGATATATAGTGGGTTTACTGTGTCAATTTGTTGTCTTATAATTGCTTTTATGTGATGTCTGGGAGCCTGGTTCTTTAGCTCTGGTTGTAGAAGCTCATGCTCATGCTTTCAGCTCTGGAGTTCACCTATTCAATATCCAGTGTGTTAACCAAGATGGTCGCTATCCTACACGTGTATATATATACAATTGGCCTCTAAACTCTAAGCTTATGCTTAGCAGAAACATGCATTCTGTACTTACTCCTACCGTCTACTCAAAAGAAAAAAACAAAACAGAAGGGGGGTGGGGAAACCCTCTGTTTATGGTTTCAGAACATCCAGAACCAGCTTTAGATGCTTTGGTGCCCTAGGCAAGGAATCCTTTGGTGCTCCTGCCTCCAGGTCTGAGAAGAAAATTTGATATATAGTTATTTACTAGGCCAGCTCCTCAGCTGGTATACATTGATTTAAGTATCTCTACTTTGATTTGCACCAGCTGAGGATCTGGCCCCATTATCTTTAAAGTTGTCTGTTAGTTCTATTTCTTTCCATAGCATTATTTCCCCTCCTCTTGTTCATTATGCCCCCCGACTTACTTTTCTTGTTTTATTTTCTCTTTCTCTCTGCCCCTCAGTCTGTCTCTGTCCATACCCCCACACTGATTCCCTGTCTGCCCATTTGTTACCACCCAAGTCTTTTTCACTTTTCCTTCCTTCCGTATCCCCATTGTTACTGTATCTCCCCACTTGCAAGTCCCGCTTCTTGTTCTTGTAACTATGCCAGTGACCTTCCCAGTGCAGGGCCTAGACAGGAGGAGCTGCTGCTACTGCTCTCTGAATGTAGCATCAAGCTGCAATAGACTATGGATGATGGCTCTGCTGCCTGTTGCATGGGCTGTGAAATAAATAGACATCAGGGCTAAGAGAAAGTGAGGGAGCAGTAACAGGTATCTACAGGTGCACACTTTACAACAAAGAGAAAGCCACACAGCCGCAGAACAGGGAGGGGGAGAGTACTCTGGTGTGTGAATTTCTGGGTAGGCTCTTGCTTAGGGCTGTCATTGATTTTTCTTTCTAAAAATGTTTAGAAAAGGCATGTTTAGATTGCAAGCCCTCTGGCAACAACTGTGTCTCGTGTGTCAGTAAGGCACTTAATACATTGTTGGCTCTGTATAAATAATATGGAATTAGAACATCTCTTGCAGGGCTGTCTCCAGGCACCAGCAAGCTGCTGAAGTGCCGCCAATTGGCATTTTTTTTTTTTAGTTTGCCGCTTGGGGCGGCAAAACCGCTGGAGCCGGCCCTGATCTCTTGTCCCAGGTGTTCAGCTACTTCTCAGATTTTTGTACTGTAAATTGTGTATGGTTACCTCTTAATCTGGTAGGTTACCTCTTAATCTGGTAGGTTCCCCCGTACTGTTCATTAAAGATGGATATTCTAAAGAAAGGATGAGATTCCTTTCAGAATTCTTGCTTATGCAAAGGCAGCTACACTGATAGCTCTTTAATTATTGCTGATTTACAATCAATGTTAATAACTACGTAGCTCTCTAAAGAGTAGACTGTGAAGGTGATCTAATCTCTCAGTGGGACCAAGATTCCTATCTGCAGAAGGGACTTGCATAGGCCAGAAAGCTTATATATAACTCATATGGTGGTCCTATCAAAGGAAAGATAACATCAATTTTATCAAATAATTGTTTCTTAGTTATGTAAGAGATGACATGTCAGGTAAATATTGGAAGGGAACAACTTCTGGAAAAAAACACTCAAATTTGATGTATGAGTATCTTTCATCTCGGTAATTGCTTGGATATATATTTGGACACTAAGTTTTCATTAAAGATAAATACAATTGTTATATACTATACAGGTGTACCCTGTTTCTTTGTATTTCTTTCTTTCATATCTTGACGTAACTAGTGATCATCACTTATAAAGATGAAGGGCAACAAAAGATGATCAAAGATATGAAATGGCTTCCATATGAGGAGAGACTAAAAAAGGATTAGGGCTGTTCATCTTAGAAAATAAATGATTAAGGGTGATGTGATAGGGGTCTGTTAAATTATGAATAGTGTGTAAAAGGTGAATAGAGAAGTGTTATATACCTCTTCCCAGAATACAAAAACCAGGGGCAGCCAATTAAATCAATAGGCAGCACATTCAAAACAAATAATAAGGAAGTTTTTCTTCATGCAACACACAGTTAATCTGTGGAATTTATTGCCAGGAGATGTTGTGAAGGATAAAAGTATAAATAGATTAAAAAAAGAATTAGATAAGTTCATGGAGGATAGGTTCATTAATGGCTATTTGCCAAGATGGTCAGGGACACAACCCCATGCTCTGGTTGTTCCTAAACCTCTGACTACCAGAAGAAATAGAAATAGACAGAGAAATAAAAGCTGAGACTGGACAACAGGGGATGGATCACTTGATAATTGCCCTGTTCTGTAAACTTCTCCTGAAATTCTGGTACTGGCCACTGCTGGAGACAGGATACTGGGCTAGTTGGACCATTGGTCTGACCCAGTATGGCAGTTCTTATGCTCTTATGCTCCAGCGCCTTATTTTGATCCATCAGTGCAACTCAAGAGTAAGAAAAGCTAGTATGAAAGCAGAAACAAGCAACTAGGTTCTCAGATTTCTTCTGTATAGTGCTGCTTATGTTTCAGAGAAATGGGATGTACATAATAATTTAAAAACCTTTATATTACATTTAAAATAACAATATGTGGACCTACTGCAACTCAAATCAAATACTGCCTGAAGTCTGTGGTATTCCCTTTCTGTATGTCAGCTGTTCTTTTAATATGTCTGTGGAAGATAAATTTGTGTTTTCAACAATTTTGTTTATCCTTACAAATAAAAAGTACAAGTATACCTTATTTATTTATATTCCTTTGTTTCACCTTTATGGTAACAACAAGTAATCACATTTAATCAGCATAACATGGAAGGAAGAAGGAGATTATCTAGTGCAGCAAAATGTTTAGTAAATATGCATTATTTGAGTGGAAGTGCAAAGGGATGTACATTTTTCAGTTTGCCTAGGCTAGCAAATGTTGCAGAGCTGGCATGTGCATGGAAGGTAACCTTCACGAAACAATCAAGGCATGTTTGGATTTGATGGGTGCTGAGAGTTTGCGGCTAGGACAAGATACCAGTAATTGAGAAAGCTGGATTTATGTCTCAGCCCTGCCACTTATTTGCTCTGTAGCCTTGGGCAAGCCTCTTTCCCTCCATCTCCAAAAGGGATTTACTGTAATACTCCTCTCATAGACGTGACTAAAATTGATGAAACACATGGAGACCCTGGTATGAAAGATACCGTATAAGTGTAAAAAAATATTGCAGTTTTGGTCAATGTTAATAAATGTATTAATTTAAATTGTCTGCTTCCTCTTGGCTATAGGCTGATTGATCTTGCTGGAATCTATTGGAAGGAATCATTGTGCCAATGAAGCAGAGTGACCGCTGACCACGTTCTCCTTCTCAGCCTTCTGGGAAGTACCACTAGGATTGGAGCCTGGGGATGGGCCTTAGGGACGAAGACTCCCTTGGTTGTCCTGACGTTGGAATCTGTCCATGGTCAATCAACTGAGGCACCAACCACACTCATCCTTAAGCTTTTCATTAGCTGAAAATATTACGTGTTGCCTTTCACTTCATCTCCCTTTGTCTCCCTGGCTGTGGAAGACAGAGCCCTGCTGATGTTGATATAAACAATGTCAAGGCCAATGGGACTCCTATGGCTGCCTTTGATCTTCACCCCAGTCTGTGTCATGTTGAATTCTAACTTCCTTTTGTGGATAACTGCACTAGCTATAAGATTTACCCTCATTGATGGCCAAGCACAATACCCTGTTGTTACCACGAATTATGGCAAAATACGTGGCCTAAGAACACCTTTGCCCAATGAGATCCTGGGCCCGGTGGAGCAGTATCTGGGAGTTCCTTATGCCTCCCCTCCGACTGGGGAGAGGCGATTCCAGCCCCCAGAACCTCCCTCCTCATGGACTGGGGTTCGGAATGCCACACAGTTTGCTGCCGTCTGCCCACAGTACCTGGATGAGAGATCATTGCTCAATGACATGCTGCCGGTCTGGTTTACTGCCAATTTGGATACTGTTGTGACATATGTACAAGATCAAAATGAAGATTGCCTGTATTTGAATATCTATGTGCCCACTGAGGATGGTAAGTACTTTATTCAACCACACACAAACCAACCCACCCACTATTTGTGCAAATGATGAGTAGCTTCAATACTGGGTTTATACAATCCTTCATTCTACTTCCTCCATGTTATCCATTTAACTGAAATGTTTCTCTTTATATTCATTAGATGCAAATGTTATATCAATTAAGCATGCTTGCATGAATTCATTTTCATATATCTTTGTGTCACCAAATTGCAGTTTTATTTGCAGACATTGGCCAGTGTACAAATGGGTCACAATCCCAAAGGTTATGGCAAAAAAAATAAAATAAAAAAAATAAAAATAAAAAAATCCTCTAGAGACAATATAATTTTATCATACGAGTATATAAAGAATACAAATTCTACTACAAAGTATATTTTTTAAGGAAAACAATTTGTTTATAGAAATTTCCCTTTCTCTTTAGTTTATTATAATGCCTTTTGAAATTACATTTAAATTTGCTTGATTTTAATCAGCAAAGGATTGCTAAAGTTCTGCAACTTGAAGACTTCATGATTGTTTAGCATTTTTTAGTCAAGTTATATATCATTCATTCACTAAATATAAAATGGAGCAATCACTGAGTAGATTATGCAAGAACATCCTATGAAAATGCTATTTTTTACCCTCATCTATTCTTGAACAAAAAACTCTGAAATTATTACTCCACACCAGTCATCAGTATAACAAATGTTTGTTTTGGTAACACAGTTTTGTGAACCTTCTCATTCTTGCTTTTAAGCTTAAACTGTTTTTTTGAGGTGCACAGAATGTTTCTTGAGAAGTGTTGAGTGACATCAAGTCCCCCATTAAAGACAAGGCTTCTTTTGATCAAACACCAACTGACTAATATTTGTTCAATATTACAGGATAATGAATAATTGCAAGAGAACGATAATTAATATTCTGCTGAAAGCCAATTGTTTCATACACTGCAGTTACTTACTGATGAATAACTGTACAGATTTTCCCCAGATATGCAAATCCTTTTCATTATATGTGGGGGTTTGATTTGCATAATCATGGTATTGTTTTTTCTCAGTAAGCGTACTCTGAACATGCAAATCTTGGTACTCTGGCTACCATAATCCCTCCGCGCTGATTGGCTTCTATACTTAGAATTTTCCAAGCTGTTTGCCAGCAATAAATATACCACCTCAGTTTCCCACTCCCTTCAGCTGAAGTAGAATACTAAAAAATGCATAAGATACTGGGGTGGGGGAACTAGTGAAAAACAAAAGCAGTTGAGTTACTGAAAAGGGAAGTATCAGAGGGGTAGCCGTGTTAGTCTGGATCTGTAAAAGCAAATGGAAAAGGAAAATGTCTTAAAAGAAAAGGCATGTATCTGCAGGGAGGTGAACATTTCTTCTTATTTCCCTCCTTCCTCCAAACCCCTCTCCTTATTCCTAGATGTCCAGATAGGTCTTGGTCTTCAGAATAACTCTCATGTGTTTATTTTGTTGGTTTGATCCTGCAGCTTTTAATTAGTCAATAGGACAACTCTGTAAGTCAGGGCTGTAAGACCAGACCTTATTTGTTCATATTGGAAGAACCCCCCAGTCCTTCTGTCCCAATGTCATTTTAAAGCACAATGTAGGCAAATATATTACTGCAGTTATTCTGGTGAGAAGAATTTTGCTCATGAGAAGAAACCAGGAAGTAAGAAGGGGGAAAAATGGAGGAAAGATTAGAAGTGTGAAAACAAAGGTCAAGAGTGGGCATGCTTTTTTTTTTGTTAAGTCAGTTTACCTTTCAGCAGTCTGGCACATCATATTATTGAATTCTTCTCTTTTAAAATTTGAATATTTCATTCAAATGTCTATATAATAAATAATAATAAAGTTGAGCATGTCCACTATATCATAATCAAACCCTGGACTAATAAACTACTCAGCCTCTGATCTTGCAAGGTTTTTAACCAAGTATATTGTTGTTACCTCATAAAGTGGAAGAACCCCCAAATGTCATTGTGTAGCAGTTTATCAACTGTTAGTTTTTATGCCCATTTAATTCTATGGAAAAAATGGCATTTTTATACAAAGATTGGGACTAAACTCCAGTGCAAAGAAGGATGGCTATTTAGGAGTCCAAATCTCCCCTTCTTTCCCCTCCAAAAATGCCACCATATGGGGACAGTGGGTAGGCAGCTTCAGATACACTTTTGTTTCTATCTGTGAGTTGTATGTGAGCTTATTCATATGCATCATGACAGGTATTTTCAGTAGGCTTGTGAGGAAAGTCACACATTCCAAAATGAATAAATGCATTTTTAATTTTTTGTACAATATATCTTAATGATCACTAGTTACATCTAACTCAATGTTTTTCACTTAGTATATATGCAACTGACTGCTCATAAACATGATTAAAGTGAACTGAGCTATCTTCTAAGCTAGCCTGTAGCCAAATCATACTAAAGGTAAATTGCTTTAAGTTGTAGTCCATAGAATCTGATTAAACACATTACACTTCATTATATGAATCTTAGATGACAGAAAAAAAAGCTATGTTGTTATGGAGGCAGACCATGAAATTAGTTTTTGAAGTAGAGGTCTGAAAATGAATGACTGAGTTAAATTCATATTTTCAATCCTTTCTCAAGTACAGATTTCTTTACAAGTTCCCTGAGACTGTTTTGTGTATGTGTGAAAAGATGGACAGACTCATCTAAACTCAGTTAATGCTCTGAGACTGAAACATATCCGAATCATTTTGTGTCTCTGTTTTTGACAATTTCAATGAAAAGAAACTGCTGTCAACTGTGCATCAACTGTGGTCACGTGTGATGTTGCTTCTCCTTCAAACCCAATACTAGCAGCTAATCAAAATGCAGTTCAGTTTTGCAACTTGGCTACATAGCGTGTGCTGTCATTTACTTCTTCTGTAGATTGATTTAGCAAACCTAGCAATCTCTACTCTGATTATACATTTGGAATGAAGAATTACAAAGCTTAAGTGGCTGGGCTGTGTTTTGCTCTCATCTACATTAATGTAAATCAAGACTAACCCCACTGAGTTCAGTGGAATTACATCAATGTAAAATGAATGTGAGTGAGAACAGAATCAGGCCCATGAACTGGGCTGATATTATTGTTCATTAATAATACATTAATTTGAATAACTGTTGCTGAAATGTTTAAGAGACTCAATAAATCAAAATGTATAAAATCTATAGAAGTTAAAAAGTAGGCAGTGTAGCTAGGTAAATAATTTAAAAAGCTTAATTACAATGTATTTGTTTTTAACTACAGCATTTAATTTAAATCTTGCCAGAAAGAATGATTTTCCAATTTATTACTAAACACAGGATACTGTTTTTTAATGTTTCTGAAAACAGCAGGCAGAATAGCAATGGAAAATCCTCTCTAAATTGAAATTGTCTTTCTAGAAACATTGAAAACAGTTTAATTCTTAAAGATGAATTTTTATTCCCCTTCTCCCACAACCAAAACTAATACACTATTTCCTCAGGAGATGAGTAGCCTGTAGGAATCAAATCAAAGAGAAATATCTAGCAGGCTGTTTCTGAAATCTTTCCATGCAGACATTTTTTGAGTGTGTGGAGGCCCTGTGGTGTGTACTGACTCATTCATAACAGTAATGCCTAAATTAGAGACTGCAAGAGTTGGGGGAATTCTCTTGGATTTTGTTGCCCATCATTTGAAGTAAAAGAAAAGAGAGGAAGAGTATCATTACAGTTCTGTATCTTCATGATGGATCTGAACACTAACAGTGTGGTGATTTTAATATTGATGAATGCTAGTTGTAAACATAGATGTCAGTAGTAAAATGCTCTTCTTTCTAATAGTGGTTTGAATGTCAAATCTACATATGCTATTTAAAATGATTCAATTCAAAATATAGCTATATATTTTGCATTAAAAGTTAGCTTTTTATCTCAAATTGCTACCTAGGCAGCAGCTGTAGGTATCTCACTTCAGCTTCTGAATACACAAAACCACATTTATAATATAAACATAGACATATTTGGCTCTTCTCTGATTGCTAGAACCTGTAATTTTCCGCAAGAATACATGAATGACAGTTTTGAGGAGGTCAGCTAGGGAAATGATATTGAGGACAGTCTGTTTATTATAACTTCAGTCTGAATATGGGTTTAGCTATAGTGGGACTGCTAGATTGTAGAGGACACAGACTGTTAATCGGCTGTGCTTAATCCCTAGTCTTTATCATGTGAATCTGTGCATGCTGTAAAGGGGATTGCAGCCTGCTACTGAAACAAACAAAACAAAACCAACCAACAAGTTTGTTTTCTTGCAAGCGAACCCTAAGAACTGCATTATATCAAGGCCAGATAAAAACATTATTTAAGCAACATCAACAAATCTTTCATTTTGGTTTAATACTGCTTTCTTCAAACCAAAAAAAAAAAAAAAAGGGCGGAGGAGGGGAAAGAAAAGTCACATTTTTCTTCTGTGTATGGTCAAAAGTACCAGAGTTCAAAATTATTTGTTGTATGGTGAACAAAGTGAGTTTTCAAAATGTGTTAAACTACTAAACAGCAAAATTTTAGTCAGGGATTAATTTTAAAAGTACTTAACATCTTTGGGGTGTGAGAATCATAGAATCAAAAAATGTAGGGCTGGAAGGGGCCTCAAGAAGTCATCAAGTCCAGCTCCCTGCATTGAGGCGGGACTAAGTAAACTTAAACTATCCCTGACAGATATTTGTCTAACCTGTCCTTAAAAACCTCCGATGATGGGGATTCCACAGCCCCCCTTGGAAGGTTCATTCACTATTGGAGCACTCCCTTGTGGCTGCCTTGTGGGATCAGCTCCGCTCAGTCATGTCATGGCCCCTCTTGCTCTCTAGGAGTTGCAGTTTCCTCTTCATGGCTTGGCTTTGCGGCCAGGTCACTATACAGTGTCCCCCTTCTGAGGTAACAATGTCTTGCTGGAATAGCTGTGAGGATGCCATTCCAGGCAGTCTTCTTATTCCAGACTGTTCCACTTTCCCAGTGTCTGATAGGAGGGCTTGTGCCCACTTGCTACTTTGGGTCCCAGCCCAGGGATCCTACAATCAGGAGACAAGGTCTGCACTGTCTCAACTCTTACTGCTCTTTTCCTGGGCTTTTTCCTGCTCTGACTTATGCAGGCTTCCTTCACCACCACATCTCTGGGTAAACCCTTCCCTCCAGGTCAGCATTCCAGGGCTTTTGCTCCCGCCCCGGGTTTCTCCCTTCTTACCTCACTAAGACCAGAGAGTGACTACAGACCTCCACACTACAGCACCTTCTGCTTTAACTTCCTGGGTTTATATAAGCCCTCATCTGGTCCTGGCCACATGGGCTTCATCTTCAATTAGTGTTTGTCAGTGATGCCTAAATCTCCTCCCAGGTGTAGCCTAATGGTTAATTAGCCCTTCTGAGCCACCTTACCACCTTCACGGGTGGTGTGGGGTGAACAACGCATCACAGAAGCCTATTCCAGAGCTTAACTATCTTTATGGTTAGAACAGTATTCCTAATATCTAACCTAAATTGTCCTTGCTGCAGATTAAGCCCATTGCTTCTTTTGTCCTATCTTCAGTAGACCAATGGGTCACCATCCACTTTATAAAAGCCCTTGATATATTCAGGTCCCCTCAGTTTTCTTTTCTCAAGGCTAAGCATGCCCAGTTTTTTTAAACCTTTCCTCATAGGTCAGGCTGTCTAAACCTTTTATCATTTTGGTTTAACTCCTCTGGACTCTTTCAACTTTGCCCACATCTTTCCTAAAGTGTGGCATCCAGAATTGAACACAGTAATCTGGCTGAGACCTCACCAGTGCCAAATAGAGTGGGACAGTTAGCTCACATGTCTTACATATGACACTCCTGTTAATAGACCCCAGAATATTAGCCTTTTTTGCAGCTATATGATATTGTTGATTCATTTTATGATCTACTATAAACTCCAGATCCTTTACAGTAGCACTACCACTTAGGGTATGTCTACACTACCAGAGTAGTTTGATTCTACTTACATCGAATTTGTGGAACCGATATTACAAAGTCGAAAGTGTGTATCCACACTAAGGACAGTAATTCGACTTTGTGAGTCCACACTAACGGGGCAAGCGTCGACATTGGAAGCGGTGCACTGTGGGCAGCTATCCCACACTTCCCGCAGTCCCCGCTGCCCATTGGAATTCTGGGTCGAGCCCCCAATGCCTGCTGGGGGAAAAAATGTGTCAAGGGTGGTTTTGGGTAACTGTCCTCATTCAACCGTCACTCCCGCCCTCCCTCCCTGAAAGCGCCGGCGGGCAATCAGTTTGTGCACTTTTCTGGTGAGTGACAGCGTGGACGCCACAGCACTGCGAGCATGGAGCCTGCTGCGATCATCGCTGCAGTTATGGCCGTTGTCAACTCCTCGCACCTTATCGTCCACCTTTTTCACAGTCAGATGCTGAGAAATCGGGCGAGGAGGCTACGGCAGCGTGGTGAGGACATGAAGTGTGAGAGTGGCACAGACCTCTCACAAAGCATGGGACCCCGCGCCGTGGACATCATGGTGGCAATGGGTCATGTTCATGCTGTGGAACGGCGATTCTGGGCCCGGGAAACAAGCACGGACTGGTGGGACCGCATAGTGCTTCAGATCTGGGATGAATCACAGTGGCTGCAAAACTTTAGGATGCGTAAGGGAACTTTCCTTGAACTGTGTGAGTTGCTGTCCCCTGCCCTGAAGCTCAAGGTCACCCGGATGCGAGCAGCCCTGACTGTGCAGAAGCGAGTGGCCATAGCCCTCTGGAAACTTGCAACGCCAGACAGCTACCGGTCAGTAGCGAACCACTTTGGCATGGGCAAATCTACCGTGGGGGTTGCTGTGATGCAAGTAGCCAACACAATCGTTGAGCTACTGCTCTCAAAGGTAGTGACCCTGGGAAACGTTCAGGTCATCATAGATGGCTTCGCCACGATGGGATTCCCAAACTGCGGTGGGACTATAGACGGAACTCACATCCCTATCCTGGGACCGGCCCACCAGGCCAGCCAGTATATTAACCGAAAGGGCTACTTTTCAATGGTGCTGCAAGCACTGGTGGACCATAGGGGACGTTTTACCAACATCAACGTCGGCTGGCCGGGCAAGGTTCATGACGCGTGTGTTTTCAGGAACTCTGGTCTGTTTAGACGCCTGCAGGAAGGTATTTTCTTCCCAGACCACAAAATAACTGTTGGGGATGTGGAGATGCCTATAGTGATCCTCGGGGACCCAGCCTACCCGCTAATGCCCTGGCTCATGAAGCCCTATACAGGCGCCATGGACAGCGACAAAGAACTCTTCAACTACCGGCTGAGCAAGTGCAGAATGGTGGTGGACTGTGCTTTTGGACGTCTCAAGGGGAGATGGAGAAGCTTACTGACTCACTCAGATCTCAGCGAAACCAATATCCCCATTGTTATTGCAGCTTGCTGTGTGCTCCACAGTCTCTGTGAGAGCAAGGGGGAGACCTTTATCGCGGGATGGGAGGTTGAGACAAATAGCCTGGCTGCTGATTACGCCCAGCCAGACAGCCGTGCGATTAGAAGAGCCCGGCGGGAAGCGCTGTGCATCTGGGAGGCTTTGAAAGCTAGGTTCCTCAGCGAGCAGTGTGACCTGTGACTATTAATTTTGTTTACAGAGAAGCTGAACCTGCCCCCGTTTCTTTACCCAGCTAATGTTGACTATCCTCTGCAGTTACATACCCTGTTCCCGCCGTTCCCCCCCTTCCAACGCACGCTTAAAAATAAAATACATGGAACTTTGTTAATTAACACCGTTTTCTTTATTACTGATTTCGCGGTAAAGAGTTGAAACTGGGACGCAGACTGTGGTGGATAGGGTGTGTAGTGATGTAAAGACCGCTTCTAAACTCGAGGAATGACAGGCTCCTGCTCCTAGAGCGGTCCGCAGTGCCGGACTGGTTGTTTCAACGGAGCCTGCCACCCCTCCTTTTCAGGACTCTGTGTGTGGTGGCTATGTGACTTTGTGGCGGGGGAGGACGGTTACAGATCCCCTGCTGTGTGGCTCTGTGATCCAGGATAAGGACCGCTGCATAAAATCTCTAACCGCCCTCCCCCGCCATAAAGTCACATAGCCCCCCCCACATACAGAACATGAAAACCACCTCCCAGACCGACCAGGGTGCCTAGTGACTGCACTGTGTGTGTGACCTGCTGCTGAACCTGCCCCCGTGTCTGTACCCTGGTAAAGGTGACTGTCCTGTCCAATTACCAACCCCCTTCCCCCCCTTCAAACACAGTCTCCTCTAAAAGAACATGACGGAAACAGTAATTAACAGAAAAGTATTTTTTATTATCAACTAGACAGTTAGGGGATGAAACTGGGACGGGGGCTTGGGTGAGGCGGGAAGGAAAGGACTTATAAAATTTTTGGGAATGAGAGCCTTCTTGTACTTGAGCACTCTGCAGGGGTGGAGTGACAGTTTTCACGGCCCCTGCCGCCCCTCCTTCTTGGTACTTTGGGTGAGGGGGGTATGGGACTTTGTGGCGGGGGAGGGCGGTTAGGGATAGACTGCAGTGTGGCTTTGTCCTCCTGCCTCCGGTCCTGCAGAACATCCACAAGGCATCAGAGCGTGTCCGATTGCTCCCTCATTAGTCCAAGCAGCGTTTGAATCACCTGCTGGTCTTCCTGCCGCCACCTGTCCTCCCGTTCGCTGTGTGAGCGCTGGTACTGCGACATGTTCTCCCTCCACTGGGTCTGCTGGGCCGCCTCGGCCCGGGAGCAGCCCGTAAGTTCTGAGAACATCTCGTCCTGTGTCCTTTTCTTTCGCCGCCTAATCTGCGCCAGCCTCTGTGAGGGGGATGCCGGGGTAGGTCGGGAGACAGTCACAGCTGTGTAGTGGGAAAAAGGGAGTGAATTCCTTACAAAGATACATTTTTGCGAACAATGAACATAGTCTAGTCTGTCTCTGTGAACAAGACCATGCACAGCACCTATCTCATGCGCACTCAGGACAAGGTCGACTTTTTGGCCTTCGCATTCAGTGCCTGGGGTCTTGCAGTGGAGATCAGACAAGCGGGGCAGGACAGCAGAATTCATGTAGCAGGCAGACATAGTAAGCCGTAGACTTTTGGCTGCTTAAAACTTAATTTATAGCAGTGCCCTCCTTTCACAGTCAAAGCAATGCTCCTAGCGTTGGCCAGTTCCTGCTGCCGGCAATCCGGAAAGCATGAACTCTGCCCCTGTCCCACCACCTCGCGGCTGTCCCCGGGAAAGATCCCTGTATGCTGCCCCTCTACCGCCTCCACCACGTGGCTGTAAACCACCGGTTACAGTTATGTAAAGGAACAGGCAAGCAGTCCCAATACTAACATTCCCCTAATTCAAAGCAGGTCACCATGAGCGAGATCACCCTGATGAGGATCAGTGACACAGATAAAGACCGCATGCTGTGTGAAAGCCAGCAAAAACCAGGGCCCTATGCTGCCATGCTCGTCGAGGCAATGATACCCGAGTACCTGATGATAGCCTGGCGCGGAAAAGTGTGCTACCACGGAGGATGCAATAAGGCCGCTCTCCCCAGGAACCTCATGCAGAGGCTTTTCAATTACCTCCAGGAGAGCTTTGTGGAGATCTCCCATGAGGATTTCTGTTCTATCCCCGTATATATTGACCTTCTTTTCACATAGTTAATATTCCTGTTCTGTTAAAAATAAATGTTTACATGTTTAAAGCACTTACCGACTGATCCTTCCCCTGATTCAGGGTCCGGGTTAACGGTTGGGGAGGGTTGGTAGGGGATCTCCGTGAGGGTGATGAAGAGATCCTGGCTGTCGGGGAAATCAGCGTTGTAAGCGCTGTCAACTGCCTCATCCTCCTCATCTCCTTCCTCATCTTCCCCGTCACGAACATCTCCGAAGAACCGGCCGTTGACACTATCCCATCCTCAGAGTCCACGGTCAGTGGTGGGGTAGTGGTGGCGGCCGCAGCTAGAATGGAATGCAGTGCCTCGTAGAAACGGCATGTCTGGTGCTGGGATCCGGAGCGTCCGTTTGCCACTTTGGTCTTCTGGTAGCCTTGTCTCAGGTCCTTGATTTTCATGCGGCACTGCATTGCATCCTGGCTGTATCGTCTCTCTGTCATGGCTTTGGAGATCTTCTCGTAGATCTTCGCATTCCGTTTTTTGGAGCGCAGCTCCGAAAGCACAGACTCATCGCCCCACACAGCGATCAGATCCAAGACTTCCCGGTCAGTCCATGCTGGGGCCCTCTTTCTGTTCTGAGATTGCATGGACACCTCTGCTGGAGAGCACTGCATCGTTGCCACTGCTGCTGAGCTCGCCATGATGTCCAAACAGGAAATGAGATTCAAACTGGCCAGACAGGAAAAGGAATTCAAATTTTCACGGGGCTTTTCCTGTGTGGCTGGTCAGAGCATCCGAGCTCGGACTGCTCTCCAGAGCGTCAACAGAGTGGTGCACTGTGGGATAGCTCCCGGAGCTATTAGCGTCGAATTCCATCCACACCTACCCTAATTCGACATGGCCATGTCGAATTTAGCACTACTGCCCTCGTCGGGGAGGAATACAGAAATCGAACTAAAGAGACCTGTATGTCGAACTAAATAGCTTCGTTGTGTGGATGGGTGCAGGGTTAATTCGATTTAACGCTGCTAAATTCGACATAACCTCCTAGTGTACACCAGGCCTTAGACAGTTATTCCCAATTTTGTAGTTGCATATTTGATATTTCCTTCCGAAGTGAAGTACTTTGAACTTGCATTTATTGAATTTCATCTTGTTGGATACAGACTAATTTTCCAATTTACCATGGTCATTTTGAATTCTAATTCTATTCTTCAAAGTGCTTGCAACCCCTCCCAGCTTGGTGTCATCTGAAAATTTTATGAGTACTCTCCACTCTATTATCCAAGTCATTAATGAAAATATTGAATAGTATCAGATCCTGAAGAACCCCACTAGATATGCCCTCCAAATTTGACCACAAATTATTGATAACTACTCTCAGTTCACCTACATTGGTTTGAAGGCTCTTGAAACATTTAGGGCACAGTAAATAGATACAAAACCACAGAAAACAGCAAGAAGCCATGACACTTTGCAGTGGTGAATGAGTGAGGTCAGAATTTCTTCATCAGTGAAAGGGAACGGAGGATAATCTGTAAGCATAATAAAATATTTTACTGCAGAGTATTAGGAAAAAATCTTAAAATATACCAGGAGTATCAATGGTAGCCCTTGACTGAGGCAGCTGAGTTCAGTCTAGTAGAAAGGTGAGAGTCTAAAGGCTGTATATTTACCTTTGATTAAATGAAAAAAATAAGTTATGGCAGACCTTTGTGTGCGTACAATTAGCAGTGCATTGTTGTTTCTTTATATATTCTTTTTTCACACATGTACGGTTTAACTCTTACCTAGTCTATGACCAGATCTGATTTTCCATTGATAGGCTGCTGGGATTGTGTGTGAGTGTGTGTGTTTGTGTCATGATTCTTGTTGTGGTGATCCAATCAAAAATGAGCTTCCCAGTGACTTCTTTACCTTGTATAATGTAGGCCAGCACATGACTAAAATTGCTTATTTTGCACATAATGCTAATCTTTGGCTGAAGCCACAGGCTCTGAATGGCTTAGGTAAACCAGATGCACAAATGGTGTGCATTAAAGTCAGAGGACATATGCCAGTTTACACTAGCTGAGGATCTTGCATTATAGTTTAAATATTTACTATGAATATAGTAATATGTTACTAATATGTTACATAGGGGAGGGATAGCTCAGTGGTTTGTGCATTGGCCTGAAAAACCTCAAGTTGTGACTTCAATCCCTGAGGGAGCCATTTAGGGACCTGGGGCAAAAATCTGTCTGGGGATTGTTCCTGCTTTGAGCAGGGAGTTGGACTAGATGACTGCCTGCAGTCCCCTCCAACCCTGATATTCTATGAATGTGTATTGAATTAACCTTGGATTACTCATAACTTGAAAAATAGTGACACAGATGTAAGTGTACAATACTAAAGTTTCTTACATGACTCTTTTTCACAGTCTGGGAGCACTGGAACATGAATACTTTTTCAAGGATAGTAAACCTAGTTTTATACAGTGCTATGGAATAACACCTTTAATACCTATGGTACTTTGTATTTTGGTAACATGCATGTGCAAATCTGAAATCAGAATTAGAGACCTTTATTTGAGCTGTGAAGTTGAAGTATCAGTAGGTGACTATAGCAGCCTTTCTTCTTCCAAGTTAAGCTGTAATACAAACACACTTAGCCTATACATAGTTTCATGTTTGAATAGCTACATATTTATAATTTGTCAAGTATTCTTACCATCATGTTTAGCACACTTTTATTTATTCACCATATTTAGATTTAAGCAGATATCAAAATGATGTTAATTCATTGTTTAGGTGTGTGTGTATATATATATATATATATATATATATATATATATATATATATATATATATATATATATTGCATAGCCTTAGGAAATTCAGAATCAATTTTCCTGACTCTTTGTATTTGTTTACCTTTGCATGACTTCAGAAGGTATTCACTTTTGTGCCTTCTTACACATGTGCACTGATTTTATAATTTGTATAGGAATCATAACTTAGAATTTCCATATTTTTCTGCAATTAAAATCTTTACCTTAATGTTTTATTGGTGTGTTTTTAATAGTTACATTTTAAAAGAACCGAAGTAGAAAGAAAATTGGATCTATATATGGATATAATTGGTTATATATATATATATATATCAGGCAATATAAGATTAGCATGGCCTTTTATTAAAAAAAAACCCTACAAAATATAGCATGGATTATAATACATAGTATAGTAGGTCTAAGATTAAATCACAGATTCTATCAATGGCTTGTCTGTTTGCTAACTTCCTACCCATTCTAACTCCCTTCAGTTCTGGGTTTGCCTTGGAAAAAAATAATTCAGGTTTACAATTCTCTTCTGTCTCAAGTAGCTTGTCAACTCACATTATATATCAATAACACACAACATTAAAGACAATAAGTCATATCCTGTGGTAAAGTACTTATATAGCTTTCCATTATGAGAAGGATTAATAACAGATAACAATTACAATACAAAGTGATAACATAGGATTTATAACATATAATCCCTATTAAACATATTCAGTGGCAGCAACCTTAAGGGAGGGGTTAAAAATCTGTTTGCATTGTGAAAGGTAAATGATAAAATGAGTCCCCTGAAGTCACTCCCCCACTGCCCACCACCTCCATTAGGGTCCAATAAATCACTTGCTCCTAATCCAGAAACACTGCAGCATCTGTGAAAAAGAACAAGGCATATGGCTGACTTCCACAGTGAACCCTTAGCCTAGCAGGATAAAGCCATGTGTAATCCAGGCCCTTCTTTTTCATTCTTGCTTTTAACAGTCAGAAATACTGTCTGACACCAAAGAACAGGACTGTAACCTAGATAAAATAAAATTCTTAAATCCTTAGAGCTGAATTCAGCTTTAGCTGCTGATTTCCCAATATTGTTCTTCAGTCTAAGAGTTGCTATTCCCCAGGCATTTTTTAGGATTGTGGGCAAATGACCAGTTCAGGAATGTAATATGTAAGGAAGCCTTGTAGAGAGGGTTCAAAATAATTCATTCCTAGCACCATTATAATCGATTATAGAGCGACAATGGGAAGTCTTGAGTTCTCTTTGGCAGCAGCTCAAATTGAGACCCCGAATCTGACATTAGCTAATCTGGGCAGACTTTCCATTGTATTTTCACTATCACTACCTCCTGCTGAAAAGGTGGAGGGGGGAGAAAATCCCTAATACACTATGGATAGCTAAGGGTACGTCTATACTACGGGACTATTCCGAATTTGCATAAACCGGTTTTGTAAAACAGATTTTATAAAATCGAGTGCGTGCGGCCACACTAAGCACATTAATTCGGTGGTGTGCGTCCGCGGTCCGAGGCTAGCGTCGATTTCTGGAGCGTTGCACTGTGGGTAGCTATTCCCTAGCTATCCCACAGTTCCCGCAGCCTTATTTCCGGGTTGAGATCCCAGTGCCTGATGAGGTAAAAATCATTGTCGCGGGTGGTTCTGGGTAAATGTCGTCAGTCACTCCTTCCTCCGGGAAAGCAATGGCAGACAAGCATTTCGCGGCTTTTTTCCCTGGATTGCCCTGGCAGATGCCATAGCATGGCAATCATGGAGCCTGTTTTGCCTTTTGTGACTGTCACCGTATGTGTGCTAGATGCCGCTGACAGAGGCGATTCAGCAGCGCTACACAGCAGCATGCTTTTGCTTTTGCATGACAGCAGAGATGGTTACAACCATACTGTACCATCTACCAATCCATAAATTGGTAAAAAGATGATCATGGTTACCAGTCCTTTTGCACTGCACCATCTGTTGCTGTCATAAGTGCCCCTGGCTGCTCTTAGCCAGGGCGCAAAGTTAAAATTGGGAATGACTCCCTGAGTCAATCCCTCCTTTATGGTATCAAAAAACAGAATCAGTCCTGCCTAGAATATGGGCAAGTGAACTAGAGAACCACTGTATCATAGAACCAGAGAGCACAGCTGCTCTATGTCAGATCCTGCAGGAATGATGAGCTGTATGCTATTCACAGGGGATGCTCCTGCAACAACCCCACCTGTTGATTCCGTTCTTCCCCCAGCCTTCCTGGGCTACTGTAGCATTGTCCCCCCACTTGTGTGATGAAGTAATAAGGAATGCAGGAATAAGACACAGTGACTTGTTAGTGATAAATGAGTGGAAGGCAGCCTCCAGCTGCTATGATAGTCCAGACAGGACATTAAGGAGTGTGGAGGAGAGGAGCCCAGCATCCTGCTGCTAGTCCAGGGGCAATTGAATCTTTTCTTTACACATGAAGGGTGGGGGCTGATGAAGCTCAGCCCCCTGTTGCTATGATGAAGACAGTTATCAACCATACTGCACCATCTACCATGAAAAATTAGGTGCACATGACATTCGGGGACCTGACAGATGCTAGTTGGCATGGTTACCAGTCCTTTTGCACTGCACCACGTGCCAAAAAGCTCATGATGATGAGGACGGATACCAGTCATATTGCACCATCAGCCACCCATAGCGGGGGAGGTGGGAGCAAGGATGTTGGTGTTGACTGCTGCAGCATTGTGTCTATCTGCAGCATTCAGTAAAGATAGGGTGACATGTTAAATAGTCACGAGAGGATTTTTTCCCTTTTACTTCTGGGGTGGGTGGGGGGGTGTACATTGCCGAGCTATGCCCTGAACCACCATGGACACTGTTTGTTTGACCCTAGAGGCACTTGGAGCTCAGCCAAGAATGCAAATGCTTTTCGGAGACTGCAGGAACTGTGGGATAGCTTGAGTCCTCCAGTCCATGAGCATCCATTTGATTCTTTGGCTTTCCGTTACGCTTGTCACGCTGCAGTGCGCTGAGTCATTGCTATGGCATCTGTCTGGAGAATTTTTAAAAATGATTCTGAATTTCGTCTTCTATAACGGAGCGCTGATAGAACGGATTTGCCTGCCCTTACTGCGATCACATCTGAATGGTCCATGCTGGAGCTCTTTTTTTATTTTGATTTCGGACTGCATCGCCACCTGTGCTGATCGGAGCTCCACGCTGGGCAAACAGGAAATATTCAAAAGTTCGCGGGGCTTTTCCCTACCTGACCACTGCATCCGAGTTCAGACTGCGGTCCAGAGTGGTCAGTGGTGCACTGTGGGATAGCTCCCGGAGGCCAATACCGTCGATTTGCGGCCACACTAACCCTAATCCGATATGGAATTCCGATACTAGCGCTACTCCTCTCGTTAGGGAGGAGTACAGAAACCGGTTTAAAGAGCCCTTTATATCGATATAAAGGGCCTCTTGGTGTGGACGGGTGCAGCATTAAATCGGTTTTATGCTCCTAAAACCGGTTTAAACGCGTAGTGTAGACCAGGCCTAAGTGTGGTATTGTTGCTACATGACCCTTTCAGTTAACCTGCGTGGTGGTGTCTCAGAAGTAGAAGCTGTGCCACTTGGCTGAGGATGCAAGAGAAATACAGGTCTAGGTCACTGGCCAAACCTGCAGACTGGTTGTAGCTGATCTGATCATAGACAGCCCCAACTGTTTAATTCACAGTGAATGATACTGAATGCAGGTTAAGTTGAACAAGTGATATTTTATTAAAACCTGTGAACTGCTTCACCCATTCCTAGGTTTCCTGGTATCCTATCAGTAACTGCCCCTCTAGGGAATCTGTGCGCTCTGACTACCGTTTCAATGATCATGATACATCTTCTCTAATTTACAAACATTTTAATAGAAATATTAAAATCTGATAATTGATGCCCAGACCCCCACATCCTGTGTCCCTTTGGCCAGAAGTTGTTATCACACTGCCAAGTTAGAATCTTGTCTTTATCACAGACTCATCTGGTTACATAATTTCTGAGGTAGTTTAGTCTCCTCAACCCACTGGGATTCACCAGTGTCTGTTTCCTTGTCACTTGTCTCCAAGTCTAGCAAACTATCTCTCTGTGAAATCTCTTCCCTCCCTGTAGGGTTGACCTTCAGATAGTTCTGTCTCTCCATTTTGTGATGATCTCTGTATTTCTGTAAGGTCTTCTTGGTGTTGTATCTCTTAGTTAAAAAGTGCCTCCTGCTCCTTCACATCACTTGTCCCTCTTGCTTAGTCACCTCATATAACTTGATACCACTGCATTCCTCATGACTCCTTTAGACCATCACTTCTAGTGTCTCTTCTAATGGTTGGATCCTTACAGGAGTGCATGACTCCGGGGCCAGTACGACCTTGCAAGGCCAGCTCCAGCTTTTTTGCTGCCCCAAGCGGCGAAGAAGAAGAAGAAGAAGAAGACTGAGCTGGCACCGAACTGCCACCGAAGTGGCAGAGACAGAGTGAAGGACCCACCGCCGAAATGCTGCCGAAGATCTGGATATGCTGCCCCTTTCCATTGGCCGCCCCAGGCACCTGCTTCCTTCGTTGGTGCCTGGAGCTGGCCCTGGGTCCTTGACTGACCTGTTGTACTCTGTCTGCTTTCTCTGATTGTTGGCCATCTCCTCTTGGCAACGTCTCTATCCTTTTGGCTGCAACAGGTCTCCCCTGATTGCTAGCATGGCTTTGGTCCTTCATCCTCTGTCTTGTTTTGACACTCCTGTGATGGAGTATTCTGTGTGCCAAAAGTGGTAACAGAGAGACTGAACAAGAAGAAATAACCTTGTGTGACAGTCTCTTAGCTGTTTTCACAGCAGATTTCACCTTACCATTACTCTCTGAGTAAGTTGGGGAAGGGGTATGTTGGTCAAACTCCCAATTGCATGTTAAGTCCTTGAATTTTTACCAAGGCAAATATATCTATCTCTCTCTCTCTCTCTCTCTCTCTCTCTCTCTCTCTCTATATATATATATATATGTGTGTCTGTTGTCAGTGAATAGTGTCCAGAATGCGATATCAGAATGCCCTTCAGTTTGCCAATCACTGGCTTGCTGCTGTTATCAGGTAGAGCATAAACCTCCCAAAAATGTAAATAACATTTCACTGTGATCAAGTACTACTTTTCATTGAAAGTAAATATGTTTTCTCCCATGATGTCCAATGGTTTGTGGGCAGCTTATGCAGTAACAGAATCTCTTTCTGCTGCCTATTATCCCATGACTGGCAGATGTCATGCCCTTCTAGCAAAAAGCGAAGTTGTGTATTCATTTCTGGCTAATAAACACACTCTTGAGTCCATCCAAGGCAGCTGTCAATGCCCAGGTGTGAGGCATTTATTTTTTGCATGGTGTCATTACCTAATGAGGCGGGGACAACAGCTCTCTGCTCAAAATATGACACACTCAGTTCATCTTTAATTTGAAAACATGGTTCTTCTCCTATTGTACTTGTCTTTTGTCTTCTCACCACCCTACTTGTATTGCTCTTCTGGTTGCTTGTAGTTGGATATCATTGGGTAGCCTCTTTCATTTCCATCAGCTTTGTTCTTGAAATTAGTTTACTGAATTCATTAACATACTACACTATGTCCTGATCCCCTTCCCCCAGCTCACTGACGGTGGGTATATATGCCCTGTTCAGGGTGTCAGCTAACACCAGTAATTGTCCTGAATGATATTGATGTCTACCTGGTAGCACTGGAGGATAATCAGTATGGGCTGCAATCTCTTTGGAGCACTAAGAAGGGGCTTCACTGTGATTGTCTCTAGGGGTTTGACTGAATTATTACTGGGTGGTCATAGATGTACTGATGCACTCCTCTCCAAATATTAGAGCCAGAAGCTCTTCTTTTGTTTGTTTGTCTCTGACAGAGCTCTGCTGGCATACGTGACTAGGTGCTCCCACAAAAGAGCTGAACCCAGTCATATCTCCAATGCATCACACTGGAATGTCAGCAGCTCTTCTGGCTCTTAGTATTCAGGAAAGAGGCATCCATTGTAATTTGTTTCAGCTGGTCAAATGCTTGCCATTGAGGATCTCCTCAACATCCTGCTTTGTGAGCTGATGTATGGGTTCTGCTGCTATAGGAAAACATGGAAAAACTGGAACAAGAATTGTATCATTCCTAAGAAGTGCTATACCCCTTTCACATCCATGAGAGCTGGCACTTCTCTGACTGCCTAGATGTTGTTGGGATCTGCTGTCAGTCCTTCTGTTGGGAACAGATGTCCAATCCATGTCACATCATGCTGTTTGAGATGCATTTTTTCAGGGCTGAGTTTTATGGTTTTGTAGAAAATCTTGTAAGTTTTCTTTCACAGTCTCATTCAGCTTATGTATTATTGATCCCTCCACCTAAAATGACGATATCATCTGCAATTAATTTCACCCCATATAGTCCTTCTGGTGCTTGAATGCATCTTCTCTGAAACACTTCTGGTGCTGGGCTTATGCTCATTGGCATACACCACAAACTATAGAGATAAAATGGTGTTGCAAAAGTTGCCAGCATGCTGGCTTCTTTATCCAGGCTTATGTGCTAAAACTCATTCCTCATATCATGGACCATAAAGATTCTGGCTTTGGAAAGTTCTGGCAAGATGTCATCGATTGTGGGCAGTGGATCATGACATCTTTTTAGTGTCTGGTTCAGTGTCTTTTTGGGTCAATGTGGAGGCATAATTTTTCCCAAGGGCTTCTGTACCACCACCATGCTGTTCTCCCAGGCTATACTGGTCTCTACAAATGTTATGATACCCTGATTTGCAGACTTAAGAGCTCCTTGCATAGTGAATCAAGTAATGTCAGTGGAATATTTCTTTGTGGTAAGCATACAGGTGCCAGTGTGCTACTTCGAGTCACAGGTTTCCTTTGAGGCACCCAATGCATTTGAAATCATCCTCATATGCTTTTAAAATTGTCTCCACTTTCCATGAGAATTCCTTTGACAGAAAGGATAATTTACTGCAGTATCTTTGAGAGCTGATACTGTATGAAGTTTATGCATTATTGTGACCGGGATTGTATGCGGGAGATGTGACAGATATTCCAACTCTATGTAGTATCTTTGGGATCTGTTGTTTTAAATGAATGGTTATGTATGATTGTATTCTACACTATGGAGGAGGGCAACCGCAGCTCCTCCTGCTAAAAATAGTGCATGGTAGTTAAGACAAATCAGTCAAATTGTACCAAACTTCCCTCCTTTCCCAAGAAATATCACCTCCTGGGGAGGCTCACATATACTAGTTCAAACTGGATTCCACAGAGACCAACATACAAAGAAAGGACTTTTGGATAAATAGACTGTTTATACTGACTCAACGCCTTCTTTTTTATCCAAAAAATGAATAGGAGTTTCCCTCCAAGGTGTGTCAAGGGTCAATCCTTGCAGAAGGGTTGGAAGGACTTGACCTGCTAGGGCCCTGTAAGACTGATGGGTGACTTCTGGTAAGCTTATTAGCATGCGTGTAGGGTTTTTTATTATTTTAATATGTTTTTTTTCCTGAAATGGTTTCACCTTAAGAATAAATGTGCTTGATTAAAAATAGCCATGTGGTAACTTGTAAGTTTGGGCAATTATGCTGTTCATAGCCACTGGAGAGGAAGCAAAGCCCATACACTGGCTTGTTTAGGCATTCTGGCTTTCTGCAAATATTACAGAGTAGCTTAGACAACTGTGCAGCCTGGAAAAAGCCCAGTTGGAGGAGAGAGATGCAGGTCTCTCCCAAAGTGAGGTGATGGCTGAGGAGGCGGGAGTTGGTGCTCAGGGTGAAGCACAGTTGGCGAATACAGGTGCAGTTGCCCTGAATTGTGACACTCTCCCTTTTGCTTCTTGCACTGCAGCTATAGCATTCTGACACTGCACTCTGATAAGATCCTGGCTTGTATCACTATATTACCCCAAAGCTTTCTTAAGGCTCTTACCGTCCACCACCACAAATGTCAGTTGGCACTTTCTGTTAATTTTTTGTGTTGTTGTAGCCATGTTGGTTCCAGGATGTTAGAGAGACAAGATGCGTGAAGTAATATATTTTATTGGGCCGACTTCTGTTAGTAAGAGAGACAAGCTTTTGCGCTTACACAGAGCTCTTCTTCAGGTCTGGAAAACATTCTGAGTACATTTCACAGACCGGAAGAAGAGCTCTGTGCAAGCTCAAAAGCTTTCCTCTTTCACCAACAGAAGTTGGTCTAATAAAAGATATTACCTCACCCACCTTGTTTCTCTGATACTTTTCAGGTTAGTTCAAGTCACATTCTCTATGGGCTGCATTATGCACTCATTTACATTACAAAGAACAGGTACAGTCTAAGGACTTGTCTACCCCAATAGTTAGATCACAGCAAGATAGGGTGTGACTCAGCCCCACACTAGCCAGCTGATGCACATGAATAGTTCATTAGAGCAGTGTCTCTCAACCTTTCCAGACTACTGTACCTCTTTCAGGAGTCTGATTTATCTTGAGTACCCCCACGTTTCACCTCACTTAAAAACTACTTGTTTACAAAATCAGATATAAAATACAACAATGTCACAACATACTATTACTGAAAAATTGCTTACTTTCTCATTTTTACCATATAATTATAAAAGAAATAAATTGGAATGTAAATAGTGTACTTATATTTCAGTGTATAGTATATAAAGCAGTATAAACAAGTCATTGTCTGTATGAAATTTTAGTTTGTACTGACTTCACTAGTGCTTTTTCTGTAGCCTATTGTAAAACTAGGCAAATATCTAGGCAAGTTGATGTACCCCCTGGAAGATCTCTGAGTACCCCTAGGGGCTACACATACCCCTGGTTGAAACCACAACCTTTGAGTACTTTGAGCTAGTCCTGTTTCAACGTTCAGGCTAAGTTTGAACATGTGGAATTTTACTAAAGTCTTTGGACTGCTCTATCCATGTGGCTTTGTTACTTTCAGCCTAACTCCAGTTTCCCTGGTGCCCCATCAATAACAGTTCCTCCAGGAACATAGGTTCTCTGACTCCAGTTCCACTGATTATGATTAGTGCTGAAGGTTTGTCACAGTGGGGAAAAATGTTCTTGATAGGATGATTTTCCCTTTTGTCTGTGACTTTTTTCTGTGTCCCTGACTCACCATACTGTGGCGGCTCCTGTCCCAAGGGGCTGGGGCTAGCTGTTCTGAGCAATGTGGCCTGTCACACGGGGTTGCGACACCATTCATCAGCAGGAGGGAGTTGAGGTGGGGCAGGCCAAACTTTAGTACAGGTGGTGCAACCTGACATGCCAGGTCACAACCTTCCATCATGGGGCAGGGAGGGCAACGTGAGCAGTGATGTGGCCTGGTGTGTCAGGTCACAATGCCTGGAATGGGGCACCATGGGACAGAGGAGCCACAGGACCTGCCACTTCAGAGGGAGTGCAGAACAGGGTCACCTTGCTGCTCCCTACCTCTAGCATCCCCTTGAGACCAGGTTGGGGTTAGGGTTGTAGTGCCGGGGTGGAGGATGCTGCTGTGAGTGGATGGTGCCCCTTTGGTGGGATGAGGAGGTGGGGGATGTCTATCCAAAATCAGGGAGAAGTCATGGTAAATATAATAATCTTTGACTTTTACTAAATTTACAACTCCTACTCCAGTGTTAATCTCTCATGCTTTTTGTCATATAGTTTTCCTCTGTGTCCAAAGGAGGATGTACCTTTTCTTCTCAGTTCATCTGTGCCCTAGCCCCCCCATCAATACAGCTAGTCCCAAACTAGGGGGAACTGGCCCCATACTTTTTCAAGGGAGACTTTCACAGACTTGGGGACAACAAACAGTATGACGTGTGAGTGCTGATGTCATCTCTGCTTAGTTCCACCCAAGATACACCAAGTTTGACTGCCCTTTGCCTACATAAGTGCAGTGGTCTATTAGACTTTATGAATCCATATTGCTAATTAAAATCATAGAGCTCTCAACTTCACATCCCCCCATTTTTTTCTTCAGCATCTTGGAAATCTTGAACCAAAGCTTTCATATTCTTTTATTCATTGCAACCATTGTAGCTTGAATCACAACTGACATCTGTTAAAAATGGGTGAGTGAATTTTACTTGCTAAGAGCTGTAAATCAAACATCATGTGATAAATCAAATTCACACCACATCTGTGACATGATCAAAGGAAAATCTCTCTTCCTCTTTGGTTATTGGGAGTTTGGGAATTAAACATTTTGTAACCTTGAGATCTGTTAAACTGGGAGATAATCTCCCAAATGAAACAGAAGAAGCTCCGTTACTTGGGTCATTTCAAAGTAGATTGAACAAAGAATTAAAAATACACTGTCAGAAATAATTCTGCAGAGGTAAGTGGTGTGTGAACCATATGAGCTCATATATTTTTCATGTATTTATGAAATACATTTTAAATAAAAAAATTAAAATAAGATGAGGACACATCTTTTCCTCTTCCTCCTCTTCAAAGAAACCCAGATGAAGAAGCCACCAAAGATATTAAAATGAAACCAAACACTAAAACAGAACTAAACGCTACTGAACAGCTTGATCCATACTATCCCATTTTACTTGCACTCCTTTTTGAGATGAAAGAGTACCATTAACATGGGTGTTTTCATATTCTCCTACATTGCACATTACTTGAATTAGATTTAAGTCAAAGGGTGACATATCACTGATGAAATAACACTCTAATTTTGTGGCATTAATACAGCAGTGATCCAAATAAAAGAGTAAGGAAAGAGCATTAGATTTACAATAGGGCATTTGTTTCTACATCAGTATCATGCATGGAAATACAGATGGATTTGCATTCTTAACGTGTGCATGTTTTTCATGTACAATTAACATCTACCAGTATGTTGCTCTCTGTGCTCAAAAAGACAGACAACTGGATGGAAATAATTATTACAAAGCCAAAGAAATGAACTGATGCTAACAGCCATTTTGCTATGATGTGTTAAAAATCCATGATCTGAATACAGTCAAACCTTGCAATAACGCACCCTGCCATAACGCAAAATCGCATATAACACGATCATAAGTTGGATCCCCTTTAAGGCCTAATGCCAGTGGTCCCCAATGCCATGGCACCTGCTGGGACATTGATGTGCTCCCGCCTAGTGCCCAGCAGGGGAGAGAAGCTGCGGCCCCGCGCCTGCCAGGGACAGAGAACTCTGAGGCTGCGGGCACCGGTGCTCACTGTCCCCTGCAAGTGCAGGGCCGCGGCTTCTCTCTGGCTTCAAGAGGAGCCGCAGCCCCACGCCTGCTGGGGACAGAGAGCACTGGCACCCGCAGCCCTGGAGTTCTCTGTCCCTGGCAGGCGCAGGCTGCGGCTTCTCTTCAAGCCGGAGAGAGCACCGGCGCCCACAGCCTCAGAGTTCTCTGTCCCCGGCAGGCGCGGGGCCTCGGCTCCTCTTGAAGCCGGAGAGAAGCCAAGGCCCCACGCCTGCCAGGGACAGAGAGCACCAGTGCCCGCAGCCCTGGAGTTCTCTGTCCCCAGCAGGTGCAGGGCCGCGGCTTCTCTCCCCTGTTGGGCACTAGGCAATAGGGGCACTAGGTGGCACACATCAATGCACCACGTTGGGGGCCACTAACTTAAACTGACCGGCTTGAAACCCCGCTATACCTTTACTTCTTAATCTCTATTCAATTATTTTACTAATAAGTAATGTTAAATATATCAGGTATCTTCCAGAATTGCTCCATTTTACCTTATATGAAGATCACTTCCATATTTGTTTTTCCCAGGATTTTTGTATCGTTTTCATTCTGTTACATTTTGAAAAGAATGTGGTTTGATATTAGCTAATTCCCTTGAAGGATTTGCTGATTCATATTCAGTTTTTCTCTCATGTTCTCTTACCTGCTTTTTTATCAACAGGAATAATAATGTGGTCATTGCTTCCTAGTTGTCCATATCAGTTTTCCTTACTAAAAGAAACAATTAAAGTTTAACTTTAAAATTTAAAACAGTTCAGTATCTCAGTCATCTCTGAGTTATTATTTCCCTCTTTATCTATTAATGAGTCTCCTTCATATTGTGTTTCTCCTTTTTACCCTATATTTAGTGAAAGCTTTTTTTAATGCCTCTTAGCCTTTTTGGTTACCAGGAACTCTTTTTGCTGTTTTTCTGCCTTTTTATTTTCCTTGTAAACCTTAGGTGACACTGTATATTCTTGTTCATTTACCTCCCAATTTCGCCACTCTCTTTGCAGGTTTCTTTACTCTTCTTTGTACTGCCACGATGAAGCAATGTTGAATATTTCTTGTTCCTTGATTTTCTTTTTTATCAAGGTTTACAATTCAAAGGAATTGTAGTTTTTTGGGCCTTAATTGTGGTTTATTTTAAGGAACCCCAACCTTCTTTCACTCTTGCTGAGTTCAATGCTTTCTCTCACTTCCCCATGCTTACTTGGGTTTCTTTATTTCCTCCAAATTAATTTCCTTTAAATTGTATGCAACATGAACTACTGCTGTCTTTTGTAAACCCATTCCTTATTAAAATAAGCTGCAGGTAGCTCCCAGTTAGTATCAAATGTTTAGTTAATTTCTTCCTATGATTAAAAACTGAAGTCAGAATGACTTCTCTAATTTCTGTTCCTGAAGTTTTCCTCTAAGAACATGTTGAACTGGGCTATTCCAAGAACTGTTGTTGATACATTTTTCATCAGTCTCTTCTCTGTAAACAAACACAAGCACATGGCCCTACAAATAAAAGTTGTCAATAGATTTTAAAGACTCAAAAAGTGGATGTGACTTTGTTTTATTCTGAAACAATGGTATTCACACCAATATTTGGCATATACACAAGGTAAATTCTTTCTTTATTGTTATTTATAGTCCCCACAGGTTATAACTTTATAAGAATAGAAATTAAACAGGCAGGAATAGAGAGAAAATATGGTCCTGTGATTAAGGTACTAGACTGGAGCTGAGGAGATCTGGGTACAATCCTTGGCACTACCACAGACTTCCTGTGTGAGCTTCAGCAAATCACTTAATCTCTCTGTGGTTTCAGTTACCTATCTGTACCATGGGGAGAATAATAATTCTTTTCTCTCTTGGTCTACTCACATTATAAACTCTTGGTGGTAGGAAATGTCTCTGACTAAGCACATGTAAAGTAGGACCTCTAGGTACTACAAATAAAAATAGTAGGCTCTGAAATGAAGAACTACTCAGCAATTCACCCTGAGTTACCCTCCATGCTTCACAATAACTACAAGATTCTTCTCGCCTCTTTTCATTTAGGTTCACCATCTCTCTATAGGCTGCCTCCTCTCTGTCTCTGTAGCCCTTTCACAGTCAGCAATTCACATATCTCTGTTGTTAGATGTTTGTGACCTCTAAGTGAAGATCCTGCAGATCCAGAGGGCAGGAGTTATTGTACCATGAAGAAATTAAAGCATTCAGAAGTAAGGTTTAAAACTGAGGCATCTAAGAGATGATTTGACTGATTTACTGACAGAAGAGGTAAACCCTGCTAACAAAATTACATTGAATCCTTTACTCTCTGTGTTCACAAAATGTGGCCAGAGACAAGAAGGCAGACATACATTTCTTTCAAGAGGAAGAGGACATAGGAAAATAAAGCAGGACCATGCCAGAACAGAATTTCAGGACGTTCAAATATTGACAGATGGGTAAAGCTCTATGGCTGAGTGAGACAGAAAAAATGCCAACAGGACATTTTAAAACTTGTACAAGATCAAAGAAATTATTGGTGTATGCAAAAGAAGCAGTCTTTAATCATGCTGAATAGTTAACTGTTTCATGCCCCCAAAGAGTTTACTAACTGAGGGCATGATTGAAAACAATGTATATAATAATGTACAGTACACAGAGTGAGGTTTTTAGCAGAAACTACAGTGTTAGGATACGACTGCTAATTCAAAGAAACATATCTGGGATGTTCTTAAGCTTTCTCCTATTTTCAGTTATCCTATAATGGTAAATGTCCTTAGTAGCACAGTAATAAAGACATAAGTTTTAGAAATGACATCATTTCTGAGAACTATAAGAAGTAATTGGTATGGCAGATTTGCCAGAAGGCTATAACCAAGAAATGTGTCATCAAATTGAAATAAGATTTTTCAGAATATGGTATACATAAAATGCGAGTTGGATATAAGGAAAAAACCAAATTGATACGTTGTACTGTAGGTAACTCCAAAATGGGAATGTTTGGAGTTCTGCAGGGCTTTAATAAACCTATCCTAAAATATGAGGATCTCATCTGCCAGTCAAACTTGTTCAGCCCCTCTAGGCTATAGAAAAAAACAAGATAGCAATGTTCAGAAGTTTTGAGGCTTCAAGAAATCCTACTTTGAGAGGTATACCTAAAAATCAACTAGTTAAGCATATTTCTGTTTCCAATATAATTTTAATGTAATTAAGGTTGGGGAGGAGTTGCAGTTTGCTAAAATATCACTTGCTTATAACCATCTGGAAAAGCAGTCAAATCAAATGCCTTCTATAAGACTGCAGCTAAACCGTTGGGATCTTTATTGAGTGTTTAAGCTTTATTACACAATCATAAAGTCTTATGATTTCTGTAGGGTAGTTGTGAGATAAAATAACTATAATATAAAGTGTAAACTTATCCGTGATTATATTTACACCTGAGTTTTTGGTAGTGTTGTATTAACTACTCAAAAGTTTGCTGTTAATTAAAAACAAAACACAGAGATTACATGGAGATAATCACTCAGAATCCAAGAATGATGCATTCCTATGGCTGACTCAACTGTCACAAAATATCCATTTTATTTTGTACCTCTGGAAAGATAGTGCATACTCTGAATTCTCTCTGTGAAGTCATAATATATATATAAGCAAGCTTGTCACCAGGAGGGGAGTAAGGGATAATAAGATGTCCTTCTACTTTCTGACATGGGCACCCTGTGCCAGTTTGAAACTCAGAAGAAGAAGCAGGCTGCACAAAACTGCTAGTTCTCTCTCACCCGTACTTTACACAGATGAGCTGAGAGGGTGAAGTACTGGACTCCATCCCACCCCCAGTGTGTTGGCTGGCATATCTATGTTGATGTATACTGTGGTGGATATAAATTCAGTGTGGTTTTCCTCCTTCCTCAGCAGATTAAAAATCTGTGACTCATTGTGACAATAGGGGAGTAAATCTGCTTTCCAGGCTGTTCCTGAGGCAGTGCAAAGACACACTACCCTTTGACTCACGGCAGATTGAAAAGTGGCACTCTGGTTCCATGTATACAGTGGAAACATGTTCATCTATTGCAAAAGCTGTTAACCTGGGGTCCAGCTGGCTTAGGCTACTCGTGTTGGGATATATACACTCACACCTTTGTTTCTACATGAACCAGTTACTAGTGGTCTGCGTGGAATGATTTGGCTTGTTTTTACTATAGCAATCACAGCATAAAAATCCTTTACAATCTTTATTATATGCACATGGAAATAAACATTTGAATTGCTTTTCCTTTTACAACTTAAAGAGTTATACTCTATTTTAACAATTTTTATTTTTCCCTCTCCATTTAGTTGTTAAGTCTCTTAAAAGGAAATATTTTGCTTGGCTATCTCTCGCATGGTATCAGAGGCTCTTTCTGTGAGAAAAGATAATCTTGCTTTATTTCTGCCCAGGTTGTATTTCTGATCTCTCTTGGTCCCTTTGTATATGTGTCTGTTTTTATTTTTAAGCATTCATCACAGGTGTTTGTAACTCTTTGAAGTTTAAAAGAATTGTATAGAATTTCATTACCTTGCTCTTTGTCTAGCAGGGCTTCTACAGTCATTCTTTGTATTACTCATGATTCTCTTTCTTCTGGAACCTCTTTAGTTTTCAGTGGTTTATTTTTCAGGTTATAATGATTAGTGTCAGATTCAGTACTAATTCCATTAATGCCTTTATAGAATCTGGATCAGCTGATTTGTATGTCTTCCATTTACCAATAGTCATTTATGAATAACTGTTTTTTTCACAGAAGTCCTGCCTAAGTGTCCAGACTGCTTTCATTTCTTAAAGACAGACTCAGAAAAAGAGTTCAGTTTCTCAGCCATTTCTGAGTCATCATTCATTTAATCCTTCTTATGTATTATTAACAGTTTGGTTTTCATTATAATACTGTTACTACTCTTCCGACACATTCCTTAGTCTCTTTAAGTCCATTGGCCTGCATTGATCCAGTCTGCATTTTTTTTCTTTCAGGTCTTTATTCTTCATCACGAGGAGTCAAGTTTGGTTGCTTCCTCCATTTCTTATTTCTTGTACAGATTTTTGAACAGTGCTTTATGAAGCCACATTTGTGCAGTTTTGCTTACTTGTATTCTTGTTTTCTGGAGGAATTGTAATCTACATTGTGATGTTAAGTTTTTAGGATTCCATACTCATGCGTTAATGACTAGGGGCCTGTTTCAAAATATTCACTAAGTCAATACAGAGGGCTTGGCTACACTTGCGAGTTACAGCGCAATAAAGGAGCCCCGGGCTCACTAGCATACTACCTGGCCACACTGGCAAGGCAGGTAGAACGCTCTGATTCTGTGGCTACAGCGCTGCTGGTGCTCCACCTCGGCGAGTGGAATAATGTTTGCTGCACCCCCGCTGGAGCGCTGCGGCACCAGTGTGAATGAGGTGTTGCATTACTGCGCTCTGATTGACCTCTGGAAACGTCCCATAATCCCCTTAAGTCAAGTGGCCACTCTTCTCATTGTTTTGAACTCACTGTAGGAATGTGGATATACCCTTTCAAAGCTCCGTTTCTGACAGCTGGCTGCTTATCTTCTCCGGGACAAAGGAATTCTGCTTGCTTTGAGTGACTGAGAGAGAGGTGAGGGGGGAGGGAGGAGGGAGGTCTGCTGCTGTCTGAACTTACAAGTCAGCATGCTGACATGCTCTCAGCCCCCCCCCCCCAACCCATTCTCTCTCTCTCCACATACACACAGCACACTCCCTGTCACAATCCACCCCCCCGCCCGTGTTTGAAGAGCACATTGCAGCCACTTGCTTGCTGGGATAGCTATCACAATACACTGCCCTTTGTGGCATTGCAAGAGCTGCTAATGTGGCCATGCCAGTGTGCTTCCAGCTGAGAGTGTAAACACTCAGCAGCGTTTTCCATGCTGTAGTCTCCGAAGGCTGGTTTAACTACCAGCGCTCTACAACTGCAAGTGTAGCCATGCCCAAAGACTTTTGACTCCAGTAGTTTTTCGATCAGGCTTGTCTACATCATAAAATTGCACCGGTATAATTTAGTGTGAATTTAAATGTACATAGGTGAACCAATGTAAAAAGTGGTGTGAACATTCTTATTTTGTTAAGAGTAGCTTATTTCAATTTAGTTTAAAGTGATTAGGAACAGATTTAAGTAAACTGCAATAAGTCACTCCTTTACTGAAATGAGAGCACCCACACACCTTTTTTGCACTGGTTTAATTATATCCGTTAAAAAACTTATTAAATTTATAGAGGTGTGACTTTCTTGTATAGACAAGCCCTACATTTCTTAATTCACTCAAGTATGCTTTCCTGAAATCTAATACTTCCGCACAGCTTCAGTATGTTTAACCCATTCCTTATTGCCACAGACACACAGGAAGAAAAACAAGATGCAAGTGATGTAGTTTAGGCTGCAACTTTGTTAACTCATCTGGGAAGTACCCGGAAATAAGTTATACTGTGCAGGGCCCTTTTTCCCTTAACCATTTCCAGCTCTTTTCGGATGGCTGCTGTCAGACGCCCCTACTTCAACCCTGGTCCCAACCTGTTGCAGCTCCTAACATCTGGTACAGCAGGGAGACAACCTCTTTTCCCAAATCCTGCCCTTGTATACAGGCTAAGGGGGACTGGGAAAGGGGGCTGTCTCCCCACTGTATCAGATATTAAAAGCGACAACTCCTCTTTCCTCACCTTTCTTGGGGGATGCCTTTCCCCAAGTCCACTTCTAACTCTGTTTCATCTGGGAACTGGACACCCTGTGGCAAAAGTGGGGACACCTACTGTAAGGAGGCACCAGCAATCAGCTTGGCTGTCTTTCCCCTCTACCCCAACTCGTGTTCCCAGATTGTTATCAGTCCACTGCCTGACATTGACCATCTTCCCTAAATAACCCAGGTACCCAATATTTTGTTTTCTGACAGATAATTACCAGTCATCCCCATTCATATACAAATGTAACCATCTCCCAGTTTATGCACCTTGTGGTTTTGTCAACCATGGAGGTCAGGTTGTCCCCCCGCTTACCTTCTGCTGCAGCATTTCAGACCAATGTATAATCCCCATTGAGAAAAAGGTCCTGAATCCTCCCCAAATCCCTTTTTCCCTAATGATCAAGTCTACCTCTTTACAAAATCCCAGATCATTTTCATTCAGGTTAATGATAATCATGTCTGGTGACTGCTCCCTAGCTGCCAACAAGTTTGAGGGGGAAGAACACGCCCCTTCTTCCATGCCCACTCAGGATTGCCTCGCCACCAAGGCCTAGCTGTGAACCTTCAGGTGAACTTGCTACCCACCTGTGGGCCTTGAGCACAATACCGCGTCTGCTGTGGCACATACGAGCTCTCCTTACTCATTTGCTTGTTACTGAAATGGATAGATAATAAAATTATCCATTCAGATGGTTGATTCCCAACTGGAATTGAATTGAATGCAATGTCCGATTACCTTAGTTTCCTGACCCTATAATCCTAGTTGGTCTACACGTGTCTCTGTTCCAATCCTGAATGAGTGGGACCCAAATTCACAAGCAGGGGATTCCAAGAGTTGTGCCCTGAATTCTTTGTTCTTATTCTCCTCCAGTCTTGAGTTGACTTATATCTATTTCTTCCTTGCTTTTCACTTCTTATGCACTTAATGAATTTTGCTACCACAATTTCTGTAGCTTACTCAATATGTAAATTCTTTTGTTGCTTATTGGCTTTCTTATGGTACTTATCACAATAGTATCCTGGCACTTTGTGAACAATACATTTAGCCCCACAATACAGCTGAGAGGTAGGGGTAAGAAATATTATTATTATTATTTAGACATAGTGACCACCTTTTCACCTCTTCTCTTGTATTTATATCCATCTATATTTACATTTCACTTATAAGAACTATCTCACCAAAGGTTATCATCATCATTATTTAGTATCATTATTCGGTCGTAGTACATCTAGGTACCAATGACATAGGGAAGGATAGAAGAGAGGTCCTGGAGGCCAAATTTAGGCTGCTAGGTAAGAGATTGAAGTCCAGGACCTCCATGGTAGCATTCTCTGAGATGCTCCCAGTTCCACGCGCAGGGCCAGTTAGACAGGCAGAACTTCACAGTCTCAATGAGTGGATGAGATGATAGTGTAGGGAGAAGGGGTTTAGATTTATTAGGAACTTTTGGGAAAGAGGGAGCCTGTACGGGAAGGATGATCTCCACCTAAATCAAAATGGAACTAGAATGCTGGCACTTAACATTAAAAGGTCATAAAGCAGTTTTTAAACTAAGAGCTGGGGGAAAGCTGACAGGTGCAGAGGAGCACATGGTTTAGACATCCCTTAGAGGAGGATCTATTAATAGAGAATCTCTATGTCCTAGTGAGGACGAGAGGATGGAAAATGATAAAATACAGGCAGAGTCTAATCAGAAACATTCAAATAAAAAAGAGTCCCATTCAATTACATTGTGTAATGGCAGACAGCTAAAAAGGAGACACTTTTTTAAAGTGCTTATATACCAATGCTAGAAGTCTTATTAATATAATGGATGAACTAGAGTGCTTTATATTAAATGAGGATATTGATATAATAGGCATCACAGAAACTTGGTGGAATGATGATAATCAATGGCATATAATAATACCAGGGTACAAAATATATGAGAAGGACAGAACATGTCGTGCTGGTGGGAGAGTGGCACTATATGTGAAAGCGTAGAATCAAATGAAGTAAAAATTGTTAATGAATCAAACTGTACCATAGAAGCTCTATGGATAAGAATTGCATGCTCTAATAAGAATATAGCAGTAGGGATATATTACTGACCATCTGACCAGGATGGTGATAGTGACCCTGAAATGCTCAGGGAGATTAGAGAGGCTATTAAAATTAAAACAAACAAAAAAAACCTCAATAATAATAATGGGGGATTTCAATTATCCCCATATTGACTCAGTACATGTCACCTCAGGACGGGATGCAGAGATAAAGTTTCTTGACATATTAAATGACTGGTTCTTGGAGCAGCTGGTCCTGGAACCCACCAGAGGAGAGGCAATTCTTGATTTAGTCCTAAGTGGAGCACACAATCTGGTCCAAGAGGTGAATATAGTTGGACCACTTGGTAATAGTGACCATAATATAATTAGATTTAATATCCCTGTAGCAGGAAAAACACCACAGTGGCCCAACACTGTAGCATTTAATTTCAGAAAGGGGAACTACAGAAAAATTGGGAGGTTAGTTAAACAGAAATTAAAGGGTACAGTGCCAAAAGTGAAATCTCTGCAAGCTGTGTGGAAACTTTAAAGACACCATAATAGAGGCTCAACTTAAATGTCTACCCCAAATTAAAAAAATATAATAAGAGAACCAAAGAAGAGCACTGTGGCTAAACAACAAAGTAAAAGAAGCAGTGAGAGGAAAAAGGCGTCCTTTAAAAAGTGGAATTTAAATCCCAGTTTGGAAAATAGAAAGGAGCATAAAACACTGGCAAATGAAGTGTAAAAATACAATTAGGAAAGCCAAAAAAGAATTTGAGGAACAGTTAGCCAAAGACTCAAAAAGTAATAACAATTTTTTTTTAAAGTACACCAGAAGCAGGAAGCCTGCTAAACAACCAGTGGGGACACTGGATGATTGACGTGCCTCAAGGACGATAAGGCCATTGCGGAGAAACTAAATGGATTCTTTGCATCAGTCTTCACGGCTGAGGATGTGAGGGAGATTCCCAAATCTGAGCCATTCTTTTTAGGTGACAGATCTGAGGAACTGTCCCAGATTGAGGTATCATTAGAGGAGGTTTTGGAACAAATTGATAAATTAAACAGCTATAAGTCACCAGGACCAGATGGTGTTCACCCAAGAGTTCTGAAGGTACTCAAATGTAAAATTGCAGAATTACCAACTGTAGTCTGTAATCTATCATTTAAATCAGCTTCTGTACCAGATGACTGGAGGATAGCTAATGTGATGTCAATTTTTAAAAAGGGCTCGAGAGGTGATCCTGGCAATTACAGGCCTGTAAGCCTGATTTCAGTACTGCGCAAATGGGTTGAAACTATAATAAAGAACAAAATTGTCAGACATATAGATGAACATAATTTGTTGAGGAAGAGTCAACATTGTTTTAGTAAAGGGAAATCATGCCTCACCAATCTACTAGACTTCTTTGAGGGGGTCAACAAGCATGTGGAAAAGGAGGATATAGTGGATATAGTGTACTTAGATTTTCAGAAAGCCTTTGACAAGATCCCTCACCAAAGGTTCTTATGCAAAGTAAGCTGCCACGGGATAATAGGGAATGTGCTCTCATGGATTGGTAACCAGTTAAAAGATAAGAAACAAAGAGTAGGAATAAATTGTCAGTTTTCAGAATGGAGAGAGGTAAATAGTGGTGTCCCCCAGGGGTCTGTACTGGGAGCAGTCCTATTCAACATATTCATAAATGATCTGGAAAAAGGGATAAACAGTGAGGTAGCAAAATTTGCAGATGATACATAATTACTAAAGATAGTTAAAACCCAGGCAGACTTCGGATAGCTACCAAAGGGTCTCTCAAAACTGGGTGACTGGGAAACAAAATGGCAGATGAAATTTAATGTTGATAAATGCAAAGTAATGCACATTGGAAAGCATAATCCCAACTATACATATAAAATGACGGGATCTAAATTAGCTGTTACCACTCAAGAACGAGATCTTGGAGTCATTGTGGATAGATCTCTGAAAACTTCCACTCAATGTGCAGTGGCAGTCAAAAAAGTCAAACAGAATACTGGGAATAATTAAGAAAGGGATAGATAATAGGACAGAAAATATCATGATGCCGCTATATAAATCCGTGGTGCCCCCACATCTTGAATACTTTTCAGCTTGAAAAAGAGACGGCTAAGGGGAGATATGATTGAGGTCTATATAATCATGACTGGTGTAGAGAAAGTAGATAAGGTAGTGTTGTTTACTGCTTCTCATAACACAAGAACTAGGGGTCACCAGATGAAATTAAAAGGCAGCAGGTTTAAAACAAATAAAAGGAAGTATTTCTTCACACGACGTACTGTCAACCTGTGGAACTCCTTGCCAGAGGATGTTGTGAAGACCAAGACCATAACAGGGTTCAAAAAAGGACTAAATAAATTCATGGAGGATAGGTCCATCAATGGCTATTAGCCAGGATGGGCAGGAATGGTGTCCCTAACCTCTGTTTGCCAGAAGCTGGGAATGAGCAACAGGCGATGGATCACTTGATGATTACCAGTTCTGTTCATTCCCTCTGGGGCACCTGGCCACTGTCGGAAGACAGGATACTGGGCTAGATGGACCTTTGGTCTGACCCAGTACGGCCGTTCTTATGTTCTTATCTGTAGTTCTTCTATTTTATTTAATGCCCAATACACTCCATTGCAACTCCGACATCCGTGTGGAACCCTATTGACTTCAATGGGGCTCTGCAAAAGCACAGCCATCTGCCCGTGCAGAGCTGATCACAGGAAAGTTACCTTAGTTAGTAGTATTTTAGTTTAGCAATTAACACTTGTTGCATATGTTCCTTGCTTTTAAGGACATATATTTAAGTTCATTGCTTTGAGATGGAAACTGAAAAAAACCCTCCTACCATTAAAACTGATGCTTCCTGATCAGGGTTCAGACATGTTAGTATGAGGGAAAACTACTGCTGCTCAGGCTGTACCTTATGTTGTAGATCAGAGGTGGGCAAACTACAGCCTGTGGGCCACATCTGGCTTGCAGGACCCTCCTGCCCAGCCCCTGATCTCCTGGCCTAGAAGGCTAGGCCCCGGCCCCTCTCGTGCTGTTCCCCCTCCCCCGCAGCCTCAGCTCGCCCTGCCGCTGGCGCAATGCTCTGGGCGACGGGGCTGTGAGCTCCTGAGGCAGCGCAGCTGCAGAGCCTGGCCTGACCCGGTGCTCTGTGCTGCGCGCCGCCAGTCACCGGTGCACCAGGCAGCTCAGTAAGGGGGCAGGGAGCAGAGGGGGTTGGATAGAGGGCAGGGGAGTTTGGGGTGATGGTCACGGGGTGGGGATGTGAATATGTGTCGGAGGGGTCAGAGGGCAGGGAACAGGGGGGTTGACTGGGGGCAGGGATCCCCAGGGGGCAGTCAGGAAGGAGGGAGGGATTGGATGAGGTAGCGGGGGGCAGTCTGAGGTCAGGGAAAAGGGGTGGTTGGATGGGAAAGGGGTCCCGGGGGAGGCATCAGGAATGAGAGCAGAGTTTGGATGGGGCAGTGGGGGGCAGTCAGGGGCGGAGGTTCCAGGGGTGGTCAGGGGACAGGGAGGGTGTGTGTGTGGATGGGGCAGGGATCTTGGGTGGGCACTTCAGGGTCCAAGAAGCAGGGGGGAGAGATAAGGCCTGGGGGTCAGGCCATACCCCCCTCCCCTAACCGGCCCGCCATACAATTTCCGAAACTTGATGCGGCCCTCAGGCCAAAAAGTTTGCCCACCCCTGCTGTAGACAAATGGACTACTTCAATCACTAGGACCCTTAATATGGCATGTTAATTAGCACTAAATGCACTTAAACCATTTTAAATTAGAAGAGCAGTTGCCTTAGCAGCCACCATGTCATATGATAATTAAGGTGCCTGTTAAAGAGAATTTCCAGTCTCTGGCAAACTCGAAAGAAGAAGCTATGAATACAAAAAGCAATTTACTTGACCTGTCATTTTCCTTAATATCTTTGCTATTTAAAATATTTGGGTGTGGATAAAGTTTCCTTGCTCTCACCACTATTTGTGATGTCCTTTTATGAAAATGAGTATGATGGTCTAAATTCACCTTCTCTAGAGGAAGAAAAAGACGGGGCAAGAGAGTGCTCCTTGTTTTAAACATAAAAATCTTTAATTAGGGAAGAAGAAATATAGTACAAAAGAAAAACACATCACATGAGAATGTTAAATTTAAAACAAACTCACACTTGAAAGTTTCTTTAAGTGTGAAAATTTATTTCTAAAGTGCAGATTGTGCTGGTGAACCACTACATACAATAGTTAGTTTTTACAATGTTGTAACAGAGCAGTACATGTAACATTTTTCAGTAAGGGGATACAGTTTACATTATAAAAAAGGATGTTGAAAAATTGGAGTGGGTGCAAAAAGGATGCACAAAAATGATTTCAGGGCTGGAGAAAATGCATTACAGTGAGAAACTTAAAGAGCTCAATTTAATTGACTTGTCAAAAAGAAGACTGAGAAGTGATTTGATAAGTATGTAAGTATCTTCATGGGGAGAAAATACTGGGTACTAAAGGAATCTTTCATCAAGCAGAGACTAGCATAATAAGAACCAATGGATGATTAACCAACAAACTACCCAGGGCAGTGGTGGACTCCATCTCATGAAATCTTCAAATCAAGACTGGAAGCCTTTCTGGAAGGTATGCTATAATCAAGTACGAGGTGTTGAGCTCAATGCAGGAGTAGCTGGGCCCATGAAACAGATCAGACTAGATTATCTAATGGTCTTGTATGGTTTAAGAACCTATGAATTCATGAATCTATAAATCTTATCCCATTTTTAAATGCACATTTTGGTACTTTGGTGTTTATTTGAGGATCAGAAACTTGGGTCAGCATTATTAGCCCCATTTATAGATGAGAAAAAGAAAGCAGAGACAGTTTAAGGTTAAAGTCCCACAGTGAATCAGCAGTTAGCAAATATACTTTGTTGAAAGAGATATGACAGCATACTTGGGATTGGATGGAATCATTCATACCAAAGACAAATACAGTGCATTTGAGTCTGTTCCAACATGTTATCATATTGTTCATGAGTCTAATAAGGAGCTTAGTGAACTGCTGATTTGACCATTGAGTTTAAGCATATATGAAGATCCCACTGTGTCTGAATCAAAATCTGTTGCAAGACATGGTCTCTCCTAAACCCTGCTCAGGGATCACTCTGCAAACACTCTTCAGGCAGGTTTTCTTTATGAAATTTGTATATGTATTTACTGTTGGTGAAAGGAGCTGGATTAGCAGCCCTGGAGACTGAAGTACCCAGTCCACAGAAATGGTAAAACATGGCTCTTTAGAATTTACTCTGCTTACGTGCCTCAAGAGCACTCGTGTACAGCTACCTCTAGAAGTGAGAAAATATTTCATTAACACATTGACCAGCGAGGGTCCAATTCCTGCTTAATCTGCTCTGTTACATTCCATGCATTTATACTGTGGCCATCACAGTGGCATCTAGGTGTTATGCACAATTTAAAAACAAATAATCTCAGTATGTCAATACTTTTATAGAAATTAGCCCAGTCAGCGATAGCAAACATGCGATTTTGAGAAACAGTGAAAGCAATTTATGTCTATACCTCTGATAAACAAAAAGACTTGGAGGATCATATCAAATCACTGCATGCCAAGTGCTTGGAAAGTGAAACAGCTGAATATAAGTTAGGACAACCTTTAAAAATATCTTTGAGAAAAGAGCAGTCAGTTTCCATGCACTCTAAATGCTCTCTAAATGCTCTCACTATACAAGCTCTTTGCCTGGCTTTCGAAGGATTGTATAGGTTGTTTCTTATATGTTTGACATTTTATTTTAGCAAGTAGCTTTGAAATGTGTGTTTTTTACTTTTTATATTCAGAATATGGGCTCACATTCTGCTCTCAAATATACAAGTGTAAATCTGGACTTACTTAATTGATGGTAATGGACTTACTTTAGATTTATGCTGTAGTGTCTTTTTCCAAAATCTACCCAAAACCCAGCCCCTCCTCTCTTGCTGTACTTGTCCAAGCCTTGGTTATCTCACATCTTGACTTACTGCAACCTTCCCCTCTTTGGCCATTTCCCATCTTGCTCCCTTCCAGTTTATGTGGAAGAAAGCAGCTACAATGAGTGGATTTTCCTGTTGCTTCAACTACACTGTAACAGTTCAGGGCAACTGTACCTGTATTCCCCCTCCATGGTCAACCAAGGGGACTCACTATGAGCTCCTGATTTCTCAGCCATCACCTTACATGTGTAGAGACCCTCATCTCTCTCTCCCTCCTGACTGGGGATTTTCCAGGTTGCACAGTTCCCTGCCTATACTGTCATATCCCCAGCAACCCAAACTGCCTAAATAGGCCAGTGTCTGTGCTTTGCTTTCTCACCAACAGCTTATGACAGAATAACTGCTAGCAGTTATAAGTTACCACATAACTCGTTCTAAGAAAGCACATTTATTCTTAAGATGAAAGCATTACAGAGAGAACATATTAATAACAAAACAAACTACACACATCCTAGTAAGCTTACCAGCCCCTCCCCACCGCCCACACACATTCTGAGGACTCTGGCAGGAGTTGCTACCTGAGATTTCTTTACTCTCTGTGAGGCGTATCAGGACCATCCAAAAGAGATGCAGCACCTTTGTCTGCTATATGGCTGACACAAACCAAGTGCTTTCTCTTTAAGCCAGAACTTTATTAGTCTCCAGCACTCTCACCAGAATTCCTTTAATCAAAGTCTCTGCTTTATTTAGTCTCAAGCACAATAGGTTATAGAGCACCTGCAAACAATAGTTATCTACGGTCTGGAGGGGTCTTAAGTGGTCAAACAACAAATTTTCAGTAGCCATCATAAGGGATTCCAACAGATGTCCAAAAGGTCAAATCCAAATCTTTCAGTCCTGTTTACCCCTTTTATAGTAGTAACTGCTACAATTACCACAACAACATCTCAATCAAACAAAAAACATTAAGCAAGAACCTTTTAAGCAGTTAGTTATAGAGATGTGTTTTTGTAGAGTTTGCAGTCTCATGGGCCCTGATACACACATGCCAGAAGTCAAATGTAGATAGACTTCCTCTTTTCCCCAGATGCTTACCCCAGCATATCAGAGAGGATGCAGTCAGGCCCATTCCTCATGATCCATCTCAGCTTTGCCTTAGCTATACTAAGTTCCTGCAAAGGCCCTAACTAGCTTCTCTTGGCAATAAACAAAATAATCGATATTCCATCCCAGTAGTTGGCAGTGGCTTGGATCCCTGGCTGGTTGCTAAAATGCCCCTCTACAGGAGTCTGTTCTTCCCACTCTGACAATAGGGTTTTCTGTGGTTTCAATTTCAGAACAGCCTTAGCTTAGCTCAGAACCAGCACAACCCTGAATAGTTCAGTCTTTCCTTTATACAGTTTGGTCCTTTGATCTTCAGATTCCAGGAAGAGGTAATCAAAAGCTGTGGTCCTTCCCTGAGGGCGTAGCTTCAAAAAGTGGGAAATTTGTATTCACCTTCCCCTAGCAATTCCTAAGGCAAACCATTTGACCCTGTTTGTCCAAAAAAGTTCATTCTTGTCTGGCACATTGTTCAATGCAGTTCTTTGAATTTCATAATATTTTCCAGGGTTCATATCATATTTCCTTTCCCCCAGAGAGCGATTACATACAATCCTGGCCCACAATAATGCATAATCTTTGTGTTTAATACAATGGACTCCAAAGAGACTTAAACTTAAAATCAATTAGGATTTCAGGGATATTGTAGTGTTATACCAATAAAGACCAACAGGATCTTGTAAAGGGAATAAGGCAAAAATCCGTGTTTATTGTGAATACAAAGCAGGAATTCAGATATGAAATAAAACCAAAATACAATCACCTATAGCTACAATCCTTTACCCATATGCGCACACACACATACACACATGTTCTGCAAGCTTAAGTTGTTATAGTTACCAGCATAGAGGTTGCTTGTGCCAAGTTATTGGCCAGGTAGCCTGGACACGAGGGTGGAGTCGAGTCGTTGTCAGATGTGCATCCAATGCTACTGGAGGGTGGTTGCAGAACCAGACTCAAAGTTCCTGAGTTTTTGGTTCTGTTCTTATAAGATTTTGTCCTTATGGAAATCGCTTCATCATGCTGATGTTTGTTTGAAGTGATAATCAATCAGTAGATGGCACATAAGGGCTGTTCTTCAAGTCTTCAGCCCTCCATCCAGGGGGGCACTTGGGTAGATTCTGGCTTGCCCTGTGGGGTCATCTGGTTATCTCCGCTCTGTGCATTCTTCGGCCATGGGATACCAGGGTTATAACTCTTAGGCTGGCACCTTTAACTTGCTAATTATTTATTTGCATTACACACACTCATTCACATTCATTCTTTATCTTTCCTCCTCTTCTTTAACATCTTCATTTTACAATTCTATTCTCCAGATGTGACAGACCTAAATCAATCTATTTAACTTATTTGATACAACAGAAGAAAACAAGTAGGATAATAAACGAAGGAGGGCAGGGATGGTAGAAGTCTCCGTAAGACCAATTCCGGAGCACAGTTGTTTTTACAGCAGCTCTTATCACTTCCTAGAACAGGCTTTCTGTCTGGGGATGTGCTGGTACAATTAGCAAGTTGTCCTTGTAAATTTTTACATCGAGATACGGCCTTGATGTTCCCAGCCGAGATCCCTATTTTCCTTTCTGTTAGCTAGGCCTGTTTGGGGCCTAAAGAGGGTACTGGCCCATGTCCATGAAATCAAATATAAGGCTAGTACCATCCAACAGTAGGACATTGCCACACACCTCACTCCCCTCTTCAAGCCCTCCACTCTCTCTTCCTTGCCTACCATATTAAGTTTGAGCTTCTTGTCCTGACACCCAAATCTCTGCACAACTTAACTTGTGCAATTCTTATTTCTTATCATATCCCCCGTCTTCCTTTCTCTCCCACATGATGCCTTAGTGATCCCTCCATTTCACTTTTCTACTCTCCGCTTTTGTGCCTTCTTTCATGCTAACACCAGTACTTGGCTCACTCTGCCCATCCCATTGTGCCAAATGATCCAGGCCTTTAAAATACACTTGTTTTGGGAGGTGGCAAATGCTCACTCTTGTCAACAAAATGCTACAATTGCATATAAAAAGAGAAAAAGAAGAAAAAGAACCTAAAATTTTCTGAAGAAATAGAGATGTTCATATTCTAAGTTAAAACCACCCCTTCAGTCAATTCCACTGTGCATCTGTCTTTATAGATTACATTCCTTAGGGCAGAGAGCTGTGTCTTTTTTCTGTCATCCACAGTGCTCAGCACTATGGAAACTCTTAAACCATCATAATAAAAATAATAAAAATGTGGTTAACATGGAAAGTTCAAAGCCCTCTCCAAAGACTGAAGCAGCATCCAAAGCATATGAGTGTCACATAACTGAAAATCTTTGGAGCTCAGTTGTTATGAAATGTTTCTAATTAATTTGCCTACACAAAACAACCCCAATGACACAGCTGTTTAAAATAACCTAGGAAGTGTGTTTTGACTGAAAATGAATTTATTTATTTATCATTTGCATGTTTACCATGCCAAGCAATAGTGTTCTTAGTGGCCAAGTGGAGCTCTCGGAGCCCACCTCTGAATTTGGTTAGCGGGCATTCCTTGAAAATGTGTATCATTGTTTGATATGCACCACAGCGTACAGCTTGTATTGTCTCAAAGACCCTAATGGTGCTGATTGGCTATACAGAGGTCTTGTCCAGAACAGAATTGGTTAAGAAGGGCCCACTGATGATGTGGCAGGTCTAAGCTGGGCGGGTGAGCAGTCAGGTCTGTGATAAGGATTGGTAGTTGGTGTTAAGCACCAGTCTTTCCACCACAGGGACACTGCTGTCATGTCCTGGCATGGCAGCCTCGACCACATTGGGTGTCTTGATGAAAGACTGAAAATATAACTGGCTATCTTAGCAGACCAAGAATTTATTGACCTCAGCAGATTTAGGATGAAATCTTGGCCCCATTGATATTAATGACAAAACTACTATTGACTTCAATGGGGCCAAAATTTTGCCTAGTAATTCTAATTTGGGATCCAAATGTTCTCAAGGTAAAATCCTAGCTCCAGTTCAGTCAATGGGAGTTTTGCTGTTCACTGTTCACAATGTGGTACCTCACCTGAAATAAGTACAGCAACATCACATACTGTAAGATGGGACCAAAAGACAGATTGCTTTCACTCCCAGAACCCTAATTAAAGCACATAAAAATAGACTCACATAGAAAAGAGACTCTTAAATATTGTAATTGGAATCAGGAAATTTTCTGTGGCTTTCTTTATGAGAAGCTTACTTTGATTACATTCCATAAAACTGACTGACTAAAAATTAAGGTCTGAAAATGAGTTTACTTGTCTGACAGCTATTCATTTCCAAATATGGGGTTTGATACGAGTTTCTTACATTAGATGTAAGCAAATTGAGCAATACAAAAACTTATCTTGTAATTTCTGAATGGCACAAGAGGTGAAAAATTCAGTGCAACCGAACTGAATTTTCAATTGCTTTTTTGAAACAACTGCCTATTGTTGCCAAAATAAAATACAATAAAAATAGAGAAACTAAAAAGACTGTATTTAAAAGAAAAGAAAAGAAAAGAAAAAGAAAACAATACAAATGACAAAGAAGCATGAAAGTTTTTAATAATGAGTAGCTTGAGCCATTTACTGCTGGATAAGATAATCGCACAGTAGAAAATGACTGAGTATTGTGGGGTAACAAATCCATGCAAGTCAGATCATTGGTAAAATTGCATGAAAGCTTCATTGCAATAGTTAAGTTTAAACATGCCAGTAGAAATGACTTTTCGTGGTCAAAAAATGAATCAAGACATACAGTAGTGAATGTAAGATGGGATGTATTCCCAGCAAGACCACTTATATCTGTGTGATACCCCTGGTTTTAGTTTGGTTGCATGGCTGCAAAGCATGCAGAATTTTACCTTTACTGAACATCTTGAAAATCTGTTGTGAAGAGTATCTTTATATATTACTGTGTTTGCTTCAGAGACTCCTGTCTGGAAGCTGAACAAAGATATGGTATGATTTCTCTTATGGAATAGAAAAAAAGATTTTGAGGTGATTTAAAACATTAGCCTGCATGTTTGAGGTGCTTTTCAATCAAAAAACCAACAAGGCCAAACAGCTGTAACTAGTGTTGTAGCTGTGTAGGTCCCGGGATATTAGAGAGACAAACTTGTCTCTCTCACCAACAGAAATTGGTCCAATAAAAGAAATTACCTCAACTACCTTGTACCTCAAACATAAACTTAGCTTATCAATTTACATCAAAGGTCTCAATTATAGCAGAAACTAAGGATACTGCAATATGTGCATATTTTACTGTACGCTGGCTCAGAGACATTTATATGATCTAACAACATAATGACAGTGTCACTTCTTTTAGATTAGGAGGAGGAGGCATGAGCTGTATTAAATTTATAAGTTTTGATCTTAATTAGGGGAAGCTCTGTGAGATAAATTATTGGTATTGCTTTCCTACAGTTTTCATACTGTGCACACATGGCATCAGTACCAGTGGTTCCACATAAGGAAGCAAATCTGCGGCAGCTTCCTTGGTCTGCCTCAGTCTTGGCCCTCCAAACCTCTGCACAGCTCCCGTGTGACCAGTTTTTTATAAGGTCCCACTATGTAGCCCCAACTCAGAGATTAAATAGTTTGACCTCTGCTCCATAGGTGAATTTCATCCTACAGTAGGTGATTATCTGAAAAGTCTCAAGCACAGCTGTTAAGGGTAGGAGAGCCACAGAGGGAATGACTATTTGGGGAATATCTCATGTTGTATAGTAAATGTCCTGATACACACTCAAAAGCATTTGTAATATGTTATGTGGAAGATTAACTCACATAATATTGTTTTGTTCATCTTTATCTGTATCCATTTAGACAATTGTGCTCAGTCTGCCTAAACTTCCCTTGTAATTTCATTTGCACAAGTTATTCTTCATTTATCCCCAAAACACTATGTAGTATTACTGTTGGAAAACAGCTGCCATTATTCCATTCCAAAGATGGCTGCAGTTCAGTGTTCATTCTACCTAAGGGCAACATTCAGAGGTGAGGTCGAGGGTAGTGTAAGTTTTAATCTCCTTACACTCAGGTTTCCTTAGACCAGTGGGTCTCAAACTTTTTTATTGGCAAATCCTTTCACACAGCAAGCCTATGAGTGCTACCCCCCTAATAAATTAAACACACTTTTTAATATATTTAACACCGTTATAAAGGCTGGAGGCAAGTGGGGTTGGGGTGGAGGTTGACAGCTCGCGACCCCCCATGTAATAACCTCATGACCCCCTGAGGGGGCCCGACTGCCAGTTTGAGAACCCCTGCCTTAGAACTTCTTACACCTTTCTAGCAATGTGTGAGAGGGAGTAAAAACTGATGTAAGTGAGAATCCAGAAGTCATTTAAGTTGTATATTAAAGTAGGAATTGACCTAGTTTAACTTACATCTTTTTTTACCCTCTTCTTATTTGCTTTTCTTGCTCCACTCCTTCCTTTTGGCCCCTTCAAATTTGTATTACTTCATCATGGACTCAATGGGCCAAATTCAGATGTGATGTGTAAGGGAATGGGATAAATTGAATGTTGGTAAGTAAATGTGAATCTATGTAAGTATAAAGGGGATCTTCCATTATACTAATGAAATCTCTGTTCTAGTTATTTGTAAGTAAGGTCAGAACTGGGCCTCTCTGTCTAAAGAGAGTCTCAGTGGGTATAACATGCAAGTGGAAGGGGCCGGGCATAATTATGTCTAATTATGCCAATTCAGATTCCTTCAAAACATAAATTTCAGTGGTAGCTGTGTTAGTCTGTATCAGCAAAAAACAAAACAAAACAAAAAAAAACCAACAACAACAACAAGGAGTCCTTGTGGCACCTTAGAGACTAACAAATTTATTTGGGCATAAGCTTTCCTGGGCTAGAACCCACTTCAACAGATGTGTGAAGTAAAAAATACAGGAGCAGGTATAAATACATGAAAGGATGAGGGTGCTTTACCAAGTGTTAGGTCAGTCTAACGAGATAAATCAATTAACAGCAAGATACCAAGGAAGGAAAAATAACTTTTGAAGTGGTAAGAGAGTGGCACATTACAGACAGTTGACAAGAGGTGTGAGTAACAGTAGGGAGAAATTAGTATTGGGAAAATTAAATTTAGATTTTGTAATGACCCAACCACTCCCAGTCTTTATTCAGGCCTAATCTGATGGTATCTAGTTTGCAAATTAATTCCAGTTCTGCAGCTTCACGTTGGAGTCTGTTTTTGAAGCTTTTTGGTGAAGAATTGCCACTTTTAGGTCTGTTATTGAGTGACCAGAGAGGTTAAAGTGTTCTCCTACTGTTTTTTGAATGTTATGATTCCTGATGTCAGATTTGTGTCCATTTATTCTTTTGGGTAGAGCATACTTAGCCTCACTGCTGAATTTGGCCCATAACCTGCATAGAACTTTGGGAGCCTTTGGGATGAAAGGTGTTATAGAAATGTTATTACATAAATATTTTTTTCTGTGTAATGGATGGATTTCTCTTCCTGATCGTTGTTCCTGTTCATTAGATTAACATTTTACAAATTTGTCCCATTGCCATCATGCTACTTCTGGAATGAATTCCCAGGAGAACAGGATTTAAGTAAATCTGTCTTTCATGTGAGATGTTGTTAGGGTTTCTATGGACAGTACTTTAGGACAAAATGGAATGGTAGTTATGAATATATAAGGCATTTGTCATTTTGTTTATCTCTCAAATGGGTAATACAGATCCCTTTTGTGGTTTCAGGTGTACATCTTATGTTTCCTAGTGACTTTTCTTTAGTTTATCATTATCTAGGCTACTCATATTGGTGGTGCCCAGTGGCTGGCTCCTTGATTGCTGCATGCACTTCTACTCTCTGAGGGTGTATAGAAACTTTGGACTGGGAGTTATCACTGAAACAGACTTGTGTGGAAAATGTGACATAAATTGCTGTGGATTTCTTGGACAACATCCAGTGTTAAAGTGATTTCGCCTTAATTCCATTCCCAACTACACCATACTGTGTTCTCTAATTTGCATTTATCTCCAGGTGCTTTGCTGATTTTGATAGGCTAGTAGCGGTGGGTTGATGGCAAGAAAGAGTACTTCATAGCCTCTCTTTTCAGCAGAATTACCATAGTGCCTTATTGGGTTCAATTAATGTGACTATGTCCCTTTTTTAAATCCTAAAGAATGGAGGAGGTGATATGGGTCTCCGTTGGTTAACTTTATCGCTTCCCATGTAATTCTCATTTTCAGGGTGTGCCCATGCCAGTGAAACAAAAAACAATTGGACATAGACTTATTGTTTCATTCTAACTTTATTATTTTTATATATATTATGCTATGGTCAGACACAAATTACTGGGTTCAGTACAGGAGTAATTGGGTGAAACTTAAGCGCCTGTTATATACAGAAGGGGGCATGTGATGTACCTGGTCCATTCTGGCCTTAAACTCTATAACGCTATTAATTAATCTATATTACAGTAGCATCCTGTAGCACCGATGACAACTGGACCCTATTGTGCTAGGTGATGTACAAATACATATTGGACATGGCCATTCTCACTAAAAGCATATAAGCTACCAGCATAAAAATATCCCTCAAGGCATTGAAGAAAATATTATAAAAATGGTCATTGTTTATTTACCACTTCTAAATGCACTTCTAGCCTGTGAGTTGTGTTTTGGTACATTATCCTGTAACTCAAACTAAAATAAAATAAAATATTTTTGTGGCAAAACTTTTCCTGAATGGTGTGCTCTAGATACATAAGCATATTGAGGATAAAGTACATGCCAAAACTATTACTTAATGAATTTAACTGAAAATTAGAGAAGGAAAGGGAAGGTGTATCTACTCTGCTTCTCAAACCACAGTGTATGTGTCTCTTGCCCTCACTCCATCTCCAGTAAGAGTTTACTCTTCAGGACACAACATTTCACTGTTACCACATCTGTGCACAAAGTGGAATGTATTACAGAGAAGAGCCTGCTAATTAAACTTACTATGCAGAAGCAGAATTGTCAACATTAATCAAGATCTCTAGGTCTGGCCTCTTCTGGTTCATTTTCTCCAATCTGCTGAAGACTTTTCTTTTTACTCTCTGATGTCATCTTATTACAGCAAATAAATGCTAAAAATACTCTTCAGCTCATTACATCTGCACAGTGCTATAATAATAACCATGCTATTTTATGTTGAACCAGACATATTGTTTCATAATGCCAATAAATCTAATCTCTGGCTATGTAGTGTCAATAAATATTTCCATATTTTTAAGATGCACAAGTTTGGACACAATAAATAGCAGGACTGTCTCTTTTAAGGCAGAAGAGAAATGAAATGAAAATGAAAATACTAACAATATGATGAGTTAAGATATATTATTTTCTGTGTCCCCAGTAAGACTACAGGAGATACAAATAGCATATCTCCAAGGTCCTGGAAATAGTAAATCATGGTCTGCAGATAATTCATCCTAGGGTTAAAACTGCATGAGACTGGTGCTTTTAAAGGCTCCTGATGCTCCTACTGTTTCTCAGCCATTGATGTATTTCATTTTAAATTTCAGAGAATATTGACATTGTAGTAGCTTACATGCATAAGTTGTGTAGCTAGTAAATATACTAATGTTGCTAATCTACGACTGTCCCTGAAACTGTATATCAGGGGTCGGCAACCTGGCAGGCCGGGCCGGTTTGTTTACCTGCCGCGTCCACGGGTTCAGCCAATCACGGCTCCCACTGGCCGCGGTCATCAGTCCAGGCCAATGGGGGCGGTGGAAAGTGGTGCGGGCCGAGGGATGTGCTGGCCGCCGTTTCCCATCGCCCCCATTGGCCTGGGATGGCGAACCACAGCCAGTGGGAGCCGTGATCGGCTGAACCCGTGGACGCAGCAGGTAAACAAACCAGCCCAGCCCACCAGGGTGCCTACCCTGGCGAGCCGCGTGCCAAAGGTTGCCGACCCACATAAATCCATGGTACGCCCACATCTCGAATACTGTGTACAGATGTGGTCTCCTCACCTCAAAAAAGATATTCTAGCACTAGAAAAGGTTCAGAAAAGGGCAACTAAAATGATTAGGGGTTTGGAGAGGGTCCCATACAAGGAGAGATTAAAGAGGCTAGGACTCTTCAGCTTGGAAAAGAGGAGACTAAGGGGGGATATGATAGAGGTATATAAAATCATGAGTGATGTTGAGAAAGTGGATAAGGAAAAGTTATTTACTTATTCCCATAATACAAGAACTAGGGGTCACCAAATGAAATTAATAGGCAGCAGGTTTAAAACAAATAAAAGGAAGTTCTTCTTCACGCAGCACACAGTCAACTTGTGGAACTCCTTACCTGAGGAGGTTGTGAAGGCTAGGACTATAACAATGTTTAAAAGGGAACTGGATAAATTCATGGTGGCTAAGTCCATAAATGGCTATTAGCCAGGATGGGTAAAGAATGGTGTCCCTAGCCTCTGTTTGTCAGAGGATGGAGATGGATGGCAGGAGAAAGATCACTTGATCATTGCCTGTTAGGTTCACTCCCTTTGGGGCACCTGGCATTGGCCACTGTCAGTAGACAGATACTGGGCTAGATGGACCTTTGGTCGGACCCGGTATGGCCGTTCTTATGTTCTTATGTCCCCTGCTGTTTATAGTCTCTGCCTGCATTTGATTTTCATATGCCAGCTTGCATTTTATGTCCTTCCATTCCAAAAAGCACCACCATGAGAACAGACAATTATGCCATTTTTCCCTTTGCATTACATATATGAAATATGATGCTACAACATCAAAAGACAAAACCACATTTTGCTAATGACTTTACTTGTGGGTGACGAATTAAACAGATGAATTTTTCATTTCACTATACTATGCTTAACACTCATTAACAGAAGTCTGGCTATGATTACTTAGGTTGTCACATCATGATTTGTTGCTGCTTGGGTGGAAATGGGGCATAGGACTTTCTTTCACACGGTAGAAAATTCCAGAATATATTGTTCCACTAATTAAAAGGGAAATTACAAGTGATAATGTGTGACTTTGCGCAAGAAATGCACCCATGAACCCCGATTCCTCTTTAAAGGCTTTACATAATATAAGTAGAGAGACTTTTCCAACCTACTTAATGTGCATTGAAGTCTGACATGATTCTTAGCTGGACAGTTTTGTTTCTGAAAAGAATCAATCTGTACTAGAGGCAATATAAATAATCACTTATGGCTAGATTGTGCCTTTAGGCAATGTCGTGAGGGAGGGTTGGTGTTAATTAACACTATCCCCAGGTTAGCGCTGGAAGGCACTGCACCCTCCCTGATTCAATCTTGCTTCAGGGATGCAGCAATTTGGTACCATAGCACACATGACCCAAGATTTGGATAATATACACAGGGCCATAAGGAGCAGGAGGTTTTTTGCCTATTATAATTCTGTGGAGAGGATTCAGATTTGTATTCAGAGGTACAGTGTAGCCCTTACTGCTTGAAAATAAAACGAACACAATCACTTGTTTAGAAAAATCAGTTTTGCACAAGGCTTCAAAATCTTGCTGCTTGTTATGTATAGATCAATAGTGATATTCTGATTGCTGTTCTGAGACACCTTGTGGGTTCTCCACATAAACCTGCTATATTAATTTAATTCCCTTTTCTTTGGCTGTATATCTGGGTTCAGAGAAGACAGCTTTCTTCTTTTTTCTTCATCAGTTATGTAGGATGCAATTCTACCTTACGCTGAGTAGTGCTTATTCTGCATATAGCCTTACAGACTTCCTTGGGACTACTTGCAGACTATGGAATGCTACTCACTCAGTGTGACTCAGAGCAGCAGAATCAGGACCTTAATTAGTATTTTTAGATACACCAGAGAGATTTGCAAACAGGTGCAGAGGCTTCATGACCATCTTCCCATTCCTTATGGCAAATGGAAGAGGAGTCCAGAAAGTATGAGTTGGAGGCTTGTGAATTTTTTTCTGTTTTTAACACTGGATCACAATGTGGAATGGTTGAGAAGCTCTGGAGTGGGTTAATCATTTTTTTAAAATTTATTTTTAAGTTTCTGACTTCTACTATTTTATAGTTAGTAGCCCCTATTTTCTGATGTCACAATAACATTTAATTTTCCAACTCTGTATAATGAGAAAGAGTTAGAGACTACAGTATATTTATCCTTACTCAGCAAATTCTCAATCCAACCTTAATTTCTCATTTTGTATGATCTTGTACTAATAACTGTTCACCTGCCTAAGCATTTCTAAGACTAATATTAAAAAGAATACCTAATTAAGGTCTGAATCATGACCTGGCTTGCATAGCCATGCAAGGGAGAGTAAGGAGACCCCATTATTCTCTGGTGTGGTATACTAAATGGAGCAGCACTGGAGGAGAATGGGGCCACTATATCCTCCTCTGAGTACATGGGTAGGAGGGGCTTGGGAAAGGGTGGCTACACATGAGCAGGTTACCAGACACCATATGGTGTGTTGTGTATAGTCCAAGTAGCGTGTACTCCCCACCGGAGCAGTGAGGAAATCAGGAGGGAGATTGTGACTCAATGAGTTCGCTTGAGGGGAAGTTTAATACCGCTCTGCCATGTACTGGAGACAAGATTGTGTAGTCAAAATCTAGCTCTAAATAACAGTGCATATTGGGATAAATAAACTGAGTGTGAAATGAGTAAAAGAATTAATGTGTATGTTTGTGTCTTTATTCAACCAATTGAAAGATTCTGTGTGAGTGCAGTAGTGTAGTCAAGGGTAAATGTGGGTAAACAGAGTTTATCCATTTCTCATTTGGGGAATGTGGAGTTTAATTGAGGGTTAGTTTACCCACTTCTTTGTTTACCACTATACCACTGTGTGAGAGTTTGTTAGGGGGCTTATTCCTTCACCCTCTCACTTCCCTGGTCCTTCTCGCGTGAACAGAGAGAAACAATACCTGAAGTCCAAAGGCGCAAACAATTCAATGTTTATTGGGGTGAACTTCCAGCAAGCATGATTTCAGTTTCCTTCCTTAGTGTCCCCCTTCCCAGCTCTGACACCACAGAGCCTTGCCTGTGTCCCTGTTCCTGTTCCCATCCCCTGTTCCCATTTTCCCCTTTAGCAAAACATGATCCCAATTCCCCCATCCCCAGTCCCTGTTCCCATTCCCCCGCACTTCCTGATTGACTGCAGACTATATAGTAAAAGTTGAACTCTGCTTAGCTATACCTTAACCAATGATTTTACTGACATTTAACTAACCAATCCTAACATACTGTAACATGGTTATTTAACCAATTATACCCCACCACCTTAATTGGTTTACACCCAACAAAATTAATTATACAGCAGACAGAAACAATCACAGAACCAGACAGAGACCATGCAAATAAACATACAAAACAATACAGAAGTGAGGATTTCACAACTACATTTATATAGCCATAAGGGTTTTCCAGCTGTGTCTATTGATAAGTGAGTTCTTGCCAGACAGGATGTTATCAAACTAAGTTTCCTTTTACATCTTCTAGGCTCTTCCCTTTCTCTGGAGGTGAGAGGAATATGAGAACAGGATTGTATTCCTAACAACCCAAGAGCATCTTATTTCAATGTGACTAGTTTGGAATGTGAGGATGTGACCATACACTTCCCAGCTTATGGCTGCCTAACTACATCTTAGCTGACGCCCTTAGCCTGTCACAGTAAGAGAAGGCCATTCCACAGACAGACAGTGACTTTGATTCTTTCTTTTATACCTCTATAACTATCTAAGTGATAAGAATGCACCTAAATTCTTAAAGTATAGGCCTTTACAGACAGGCCTGAATATCTATATCCTAACAGAGTTTATTATACGTTAAAGAGAACTTATTTCCCTGGGGGTGGAAAGGAAAACCAAAGTTGGGAAACAATGAAAAGACTATATTCACAGAGAGGGATTGAGGGAAATGAGCTATGGATGATCACTGACATGGATGTATTCCCAAATAAAAATGTATACTTACATTATCTAAGCCTGAGGTTTCATTAACTTCTACTTCAATTTTACATCTGACATTTTAAAATGAAAGACATCCATGTTTCCCCTTCAAATCACAAATTCAGTTATGAATTACTACTATATAATGTTTTATATAGTGTACTGTAAGTCTATATTGTTTGAAAGTTCAGATTTACACAGCAATATCCCCTATATATAGTAAAATAGATACATTCCACCCTCATTCTAAGACACTGTCAGCATACTTTCCATAAAATGCCACCTTTACAGAACATTAAGACATATTTCATATTTATAATGAAGATGTGAAAGGACAGGATTTGACATTTCTTTCTTGACTTACTTGTTCCTAAGTATGCCATTTGGTGCATCTGTGTGGGTGGATGAGCTTTACATTCCAAAACTGGAGCAGCATATTTGCATGATGTACACATTTGTTACGTATTTTGAAATGTGTTTATGGTGCATTTTTTACCTCCCCATTTTCATTAAAAACAAAAGTTCTATTCATGTAATCCCGGAAATACAATGTCTTTATTAACACAACACAAAATGTATCTTTGGTAGCAATGACTATGTGGACAAGCTGATAATATAAAAGTGCTATTCCTTAAAGTCACTGACAGAGTGCGATGTGTGCATTGCATTGCGACGGGTTACATCACTGGTCGTAACATGATGTAACCCAACGCAGCATGATGTAAGCGTCGTGATACATTGGAGATTTAAAGAAACAACAATATTTTTTTCTCTCTTTCTGTTATGTGTGGATACTCTTGTTCCACTCATTAATTACCTACACTAATTGTAGGGCTAGGAATAATTACTAGTAGATGTTGTTATTAAAATGAATCAAGTTCCCTTCTAAACCCAAAGTGATGTTACTGGCAAAGCAATCGTAATGTATTATAGGAGTCCTTCACAACAGATAGCTGTTATGATGTATTTACTTCAGGATGGCTGCAATTGTTTTTTTCCCTCACTTTAAATGCCACCATAAATAGTTTTCTGATTTACAGAAGTCACTTTAACACAGCATTTAAAGGATACTTTAAATGTTGAAATGGTGCACATGATTTATTATGGTAATCTTTAACTGGGGAGATAAATTTCAGTGGTTGAAATACTTAGATTTGTGTTGCAAATTGTAATGTGAAAAAGGCCGTGAAGGAATCCTCCCTTTGCCCCATTTATCATTATAACTATATATATTCTAGAGCTGTTGCTATTTTTAGATGGGTTATACCTGTTCCTCCTGCTGCTGTGTACAGGTCAGAGGGGCCTTTGCATCCCCGGGGACTCAATAGGTGTGTACAAGTCAGAAATTCTCTTTATCCTCACTGCTGCCTGTACATCAGATCATTTGGGTATGACTTTTATTGCTACATACATTCTGAATTTCTTAGTTAGATGTTATTGTCATTAGCAAATAAACCTACTCATATTGCAAAACTATATCATCCTTGGACTATAAATTGCACCAATTATTCCTGTGTTGGTTTTTATTTTTTTGAGAGCATTATGAAGCATGTGTAATTTCTTTTAAATTCATGTAACTTGTTTTTATCCTCTGGAAAATATTTATACAATATATTTTAGGACAATTTGAAAAGAATATCAGACTTATAGATAAAGTAATGTCACACCATTTATTAGTTAGCATTACAAAAATTTCAGAGAATCTGAGGAAGCTATTGCTTTATTTTTATTTTGTTAACTGTAGTTTCAATATAAAATACAGTGCCTATGTTAAAGAGTAAGCTTGTCTCAACTTGAACTGTAGTGAAGCTATCACCCCTCTGTCATGTTATTTCAAAATTTTCTTCACCATTAAAAAAAAAAGAAACAGGAAGAAACAGTTATTTTCCCAATGAGCTTATGTTCTAAGAATCAGAAATGAAGAAAAACCCATGCCCCGTGCACAGTCAGGATTCCTTTCATTGTGGTTTGGGTGCATGGGAGGAATATGGAAGTGAGGTAAGCAGGAGTCTGTGTCTGGTGTCACCTTCAAGGAAGTATGCAGGAATGGGGCAGAGAAGATCTGCCCCCAGCATGCCAATCAGCAGAGCTGAGCTGGCAAGAAAGGGTAAATAAGCTGCATCCTTTTCAGAGCGGCAGGAAGTCACTTCCTCTTCTATGCTCTTCTCAGCAAGGTTGGGAGCAGAAGAGGAATTGTAACTCCTCCATTGCAATTTTTTATACTGGGCTTTTCCTGAATTGGTAATGTTCCACGTTTTAAAAGGTTTGATATAGAACTAAATATAAATCCAGCTCTAAATTAGCCAATACAATCAAAACACACAGGGCTTATTTTCTGTTCTGATACATTGGTTTTATATCCTGAGTAACTCTATTGAATTGAGAGTTAGTTTACAAAGATGCAACTGAGAACAGAGTTTGGAACTTGGAATTGCTGTACTAGATCAGACCAGTGGTCTATCTTGCCTAGTATCCTGTCTCTGACAGTGGCCAGTACTGGATGCTTCAGGGAAAGGTACAAGAAAACTTACACTAGAATGGACAATTATGGAGTAACTAGACCTTATGAGACATTTATTCCTAAACCCAGATAGTGATTGATATACACTCTGGCTATGGCTATACTACAATCTAAGGGTGTGATTCCCCAGCTCATGTACATATACTCGAACTAGCTCAATCAGAGCACAGCTCAGTGTTGCCAAGTACAAACCTGCCTGAAACTGGTGGGTACACATTCCCATGTGGCTATTGCCATTGCCTATGCTACTGTGGCTGCACTTCTATTTATACTCAGGCTAGCTCTCATCAAGTACGTGCATACAAGCTGGGGAATACATATGGCCTCTGAAGCCCGAGGGCTTATGGGCTCAATTCTGTAAGTCACTGGGCATTGTGGCCCCAGTATAGCAAGGCACTTAAGCATGTGCATAACAGTATGCATGTGAATTGTACCATTGACTTCACTGGGACTGCTCACATGGTTCAAGTTAAGTATGTACTTAAGTATTTTGCTAGATAAGGAACAGAGGCTAAGTACCTTCCAGTTTTAAGTCCAATATCCTTAAATTTCTTCATACCTAAAGTCACTGAATGTCTTCTCATTATCTTCATAAATGTCTTATTATTATTTGTTTTACTCCTATTGAACAGTTGATCTCAGTAATATCTTGTAATGTTTCATAGGTTATCATAGGTTATTAAAAATGTGTTTATAAAAAAGAAGCTATTTTCTTGTTATGAGTTTTGAATCTTTCTTTCTTTCTTTCTTTCTCCTTGTTCTTGTATTATGTGTGAAGACAAATAGCATTTGTTACATAAGGACTGTTTGAGTATCGTTTTTCAACATTTTCTATAGAGGGTTCATCCAAGTCTAACCCTGTATGTGGTAGAAATGGACAATGCAATATTTATACTTCTTTTATGTCCCATCTTATTCTTCTGCATTCTTAGTCCCATTCATTTAAATTTCATTTCAGACAAAAGTTTTCCCATGCCTCCAATCATTTAAAATACAGACTCTAGACCTTTTCTCTTTTTACCATATTTTTAATGAGATAATGGAACTAGAACTGAACACAGCATTCCATGTGAGAGCACACCATTGACTTATATGATGGCATTATAAAATTTTCAGAATTATTTTATACTAGTTTTTGGACATTCTAAACATTGTATTTGCTGCTGTTTTTTTTTTTTTTTTTTTTTAAAGATTCTCAATGACCTGTCTATAGTGATTCCAGGTCTTTTTTTCCCTTCGTGATTGCAGATTATTTAGAACCCAGTAATTTGTTCATTGCCTTGGATTGGTAAACATTAAATGTCATCAGCCATTGTGCCACCCATTCACTGAGCTTTATAAATCTCTCTGAAAATGCTCACAGTCTCTTTTATCGTAACTACCTTAAATGGTATCTGCAAATTATGCCGCATCATAGTTCATCCCCTTTTCCATTTTCAAAATGTTAAACAGCACTGGCCTATTATGGAATGTTGGAACACTACACTATTAATCTTTTGCCATGTTGAGAATTGACCTCTGATTACTTTTTAACATATTCTGTCTCTAGTCACTTTCTAATCCATAACACTACTTCACCTCTCACTCTTTGAGTAATTTAGTTTGCTTTAACAGCTTTTTTGAGAGGGAGTTCATCAAAGCCTTTTTGGAAAGTCCAAACAAATATCGGCTGGTTTCTTTTATCTACTATTTTGATGAAATACCCAAAGAATTCTAATAGATTAAAGAGGCACAGTTTTTCTTTACAGAAACCGGGTTGGTTTGTGTTGATCCTATCATGTTTATCTATATGTTTTATTATTCTATTTTTAACTATTTTCCTGGTATTAAACTAAGGCTGATTGGTCTATAATAAAATTAATGCCTTTTTAAAAATAGTTATAATATATGTTACTTTTAGTCTCATCATATATCAGCTGATTAAATTAGGAATTTCAGTACTTTGTCAATAGCTCAGCTACGTCATTCTTAAATGCTTTCAGAACTCTTGGATGTGTGCAGTCTGAGCCTGGTGACTTGTTGTTCTCTATCTATTTGTTCTACCTCCCTGCCTTTTGATACTTCAGTCTTTGAAAATGTCTCATCTTTATTACCTACTCTTTTTGGGTATCCCCTAACATCTTCTGTTGTAAATGCTGTTGCATATAAACTATTTAATTTCTCCACAATATCTGTGTCTTCCTTAATTTCTCCCTTAACTCCCTGGTAGTCTGAGAGAATGACCAATTCCCTTGCAGGATTCTTGAAAAACTAGATAAGTGAAATTAGAGAAGAGGAAACCAAGGCAACTGAGATAAAGTACACACTGAAGAAGCTTGAAAGCAAAAGAGAGGAAGGACATAGGTCAGTAGCTATAGAAGCAAAAAATGGTGGAGGAAGATTTAATTGTGGTGTTGAAGTATACCAAAGTAGGTCTGAAAACTGAGGGAATGTAGTAAAAATGGTTGAGGATAAGAGCAGTGTGGAGGGCAAAGAAGACATGTCATAGGTTTGGTGACAGAAAGTATGACAGATCTCTGTGACCTGAATAGGGTAAAGTGAGAGTATGATGATGTTGGGTGTGGAGGAGTAAAAAGGAAGAAGGAGAGGGTGAGATAGGGGCAAGAGCCCTTGTCAGATGATATCACCATCTCATTGAAGAAATCTATGAGCTAATGGTCAGAGAGGGAGGCTCATCAATTATAATAATGATTTGTTTTGTACTGAAATGCTAGTTTTAATGGATTTGGAACCAATTTTCAAAGTCAAGACTCTGAATCTGAAATGAAGGGTCATTACTGGAATTACTGCTTTTTATAGCTGAAATTAGTAAGAAAAGGGAAGAGTGTAGCCATGCAGAGTCATGTGAAATGAGATGCTAAAATGAAATGGGGTAATCCCAGTATGGGGCAGAGAAGGGCAACATACTGTGATCACAAGGAAAATTATATCATTATTGCGAATTCAAATGCAGATGACAACAAAGGTATTACTGATTCACAGAACCAGTAGATTAGCAAACCTCTATACAGGAAACAAGCACCTCTGGTTCAAGATGCATAGCCATCATCCTTATATTGCATGAATAATGATTTGTGTGCCAAAAACAATGAGACTTTTTTTTTTTGCAAAATGTCTCTTGATAATACCATGACAAGCTTTGATGTTTTATCTCTATACATCAGTGGGATTATATAAGAGGTTGTTACACTGAATTTATTATGAAGATGGACCAAAAAATAGTTCATACACAAACAAATTCAAGATCTATGTTGTCAGGGCTTTTACTGTTTCTTTCAGAACAGAACTATTCAGATATTGAGGGGGTTTCAGTCCATATTGACAGTTTTATCATACTTTGTCAGTGAAACGTGAGGAATTACCCCACTTCAGTATTGAGCTGAAGGATAAAACAGAGAGCATTGCATTTTCTCTTGGCATTTTCTTGTATCGTTAAAAAGACGAAGAGAGAATTTTAGAAGAACAGAGAGAGCATGACAAATGTCACACATACAGTGAAAGAGATGAAAATTGCCTTTTGGCTGTTTCCCAAAAGGGCAAAAAAGAAAAAAAAAATCACCTTTCACCTGGTACTTTTGTCAAATTTTGCCTCAGGTGAAAAGCACTGGCAGAAACTGCTTTTTTTTTGGTTCAGTTGAAATGAGGAGTTGTGCATCAAAGAGAAGGGGAGAGTTGAAGGTCACAGGGTAAGTTGAGCTTGCTACATCATTTAGTCTTGATCAGTGGGGCTCAAGGAACTAAGCTCAAAAAGGAGGTTTTCATAGGTATCAGAAGAAAAACTGAAAGAAAATAGCCCAAGAGATTTACCTAAGATGATTTAAAAGCATAAGAATGGACATACTGGGTCAGACCCATGGTCCATCTAGCCCAGTATTCTGTCTTCCAACACTGGCTAGTTCCAGCTGCTTCAAAATGAATGAACGGAACATGGTAATTTATTGAGTGATCCATCCACTGTTGTCGAGTCCTATAAGTAAGATGTTTACGGACACCCACAGCATGGGGTTGAGTCCCAGACCACCTTGGCTAATAGCCGTCGATGGACCTATCCTCCATGGGTTCCAATTCTTTTTTGAACCCAGTTATACTTTTTACCTTCATAACATCTCTCACAACGAGTCCCATGAGTGGACTGTGTGTTGTGGGAAGAAGTACTTCCTTATTTTCATTTAAAACCTGCAGCCTATTAATTTCATTGGGGAACCTCTAGTTCATGTGTTATTTCAAGGGGTAAGTTACACTTCCTTATTCACGTTCTACACAACATTCATGATTTTGTATGCCTCTATCATCTTTGTCACTTAGGAATCTTTTTTCTAAGATGAACAGTTTCAGTCTTTTTATTATCTTCTCATACAGAATCTGTTCCATATCCCTAATCATTTTTATTTCTCTTCATATTTTTTTCCAATTCTAATATATCTTTTTTTTGAGATAGGGAGACCAGAACTGCACTCAGTATTAAAGATGTGGACATATCATGGATTTCTACAGTAGCGCTATGATATTTGCTGTCTTATTATCTATCCCTTTCCTTCTGGTTCCTAACATTCTGTTAGCTTTTTTGACCGCCACTGCATAAAGAGCTTATGTTTTCAGAGAAGTATCCACAATGACTCTAAGATCTCTTTTTTCAGAGGTAACAGTTATTTAGACCCCATCACTTTGTATGTATAGTTGGTGTATGTTTTTCAGTGGCATTACTTTGCATTTATCAACACTGAATTTCATCTGCCATTTTGTTGCCCAGTCACCTAGTTTATTGAGATGCCTTTGTAACTCTTCACAGTCAGCTTTGGACATAACTATCTTGAGTAATTTTGTATCATCTGCAAACCAATTTGTTGTTCTGTATTTTTAAACATGCTATTATATCGTTGTTTATGTTATATGGGTATAAAAGAAGTTGGAGGATAGCAGAAGGGATGATGTTGGCCAGGGTGATAGTATTTGTTTTGATTTTTTTGAGTGAATTTCAGTGTTCATAAAAATGACAGCCTACTGATGCAACTTAGAGCTAGGTGTCAGCTATAATTGATGTCAGCTCCAGAATCTCACAACCCTGCCAATTCACTTTGTAAGTGACCTTTAACACCCTCAGTAGATTTAAGTCCCGGGACTCTCTTCTCCTGAACAAAACTGCCAATTGCATTTAATTTCCTTAAATGTTATCTAAATTGTACATTTTAGTTGATTGAGACAAAGATACGTTGTGTTCTCTTTTACAGCTGAATGCAATACAAGTGAGTTCTTATTTTGTAAAGTAGTCAGTAAAATACATATAACAGATAGCAGAACATCATCAATCAACATACATTCAATAATATTCATTAAGGAAACCAAGGGAAGCTAAGATTGACCTGTTCATTCTCACCTTAATATAGAGAATATCTCTACAAATCTTCAGTGGTTAGAACATGGTTTGATGGAAGAAATCATGTACACTGAATTCAGTAATAAATAAGGGCTGACTGATTTTAAAGGAAATTGGGTTACTGTTAGTGTTGCTAGACCCATAAGAATCAAAACCCTAAAATGGCTTTGAGTAGAAGACAGTGTCATCACTTATCACAGTGTTGTGTCACACTAAGAGGGATGACTGCTGTTTTGACCCTAGAGAGTTCCTTGTGTCCATAATATTAATGGACACTTCTTGTAGGTGCAATTTTTCTCTTGCTCTGAAAGTTATCTATTTGCTTTCATCTATATCTGCTATCATTTCTTTCCCAAGTTCTGTTTTTGCCCCGGTTGCAGCGTAAGACTTTTTATTTTTTTTTCCACTAGGATAGTGGTCGTAGTAAATTGCCTCCTCACTGCTACAATTATGTGTCTTACAATACTTTGATAGAATTCACAGTATTTCATTGCAGCTAATTGGTCTGCTCCTGAGGATCTTGTGGGCTTAAATTATTTCCAGATTAACATCTTTAAGGGGGGGAAGGGTGCATTCTTTTTCTGCTTTCAAACTATTATTTTTATTTGTGTCTTTCCATTTCTAAAAGCCCATGGAATTGACATCCAAACACATCATTTTAGATCATAAGCTCTTTCAGGCAAGAATTCTATTAATTTAGTGGGTTTATTTTATTGTTGAGTTTTACACCTATAATACAAAATAACTGTGAATAATAAAATATTTAGCTGAAGCTTTCAGGACGACTCTTACCACCTTTTTCCTTTTATTATCATGCACTATTCAGCTTTAGTGCTGTTAACTTTTGGTTCAAGTCCATAGGATGTGTGTAGCATTTTTGTCTGCATTTCTGGCAAGTACTAGATTTGTTCAATCAACAGTATTTTAAGACATGAGTTTATCCATCATGTCTAGGACTACGTTTTAGTCATGAGTATTTTTAGTAAAAATGGACAGGTAATGGGCAGTAAACAAAAAATCATGGCCTATGACCTGTCCATGACTTTTACTATATACCCCTAAGTAAAACTTTGGAGGGGGGCCGTGGGTAATCCGGGGGGGCAGTCTGCGACCCAGCTGGTGCTGAGGGGGGGTGGGCAGTGGCACGTGGACCACCCCTGCAGGTGTGGGGGGAGTAGGGGAGTGAGGAGGTTGGCGGGGGCTCCGTGTTTCTCTGCAGCTTCTAGGCAGCGGGGGAGCTAGGAGGCTCAGCACGCTGGTCCCACCACAAGCGCCAGCTGTGCAGCTCCCATTGACTAGAAACTGCAGGCAATGAAAGCTGTGGGGATGGGGCCTGAAGGCACGGGCAGTGCATGGAGCCCCCTGCCCCTCCTCTGCCTAGAAGCTGCAGGGCCATGCCAGTGGGAGCCGGGGAGCCCCTCACCCCACGGTAAGTGCCTCCCCAATCTTCCAACCCCCTACCTCTAGCCCTGAGCCCGCTTCCACACACCCAAACTGCTACTGCTGGCCCAGGGGCTGCCAGGCTTAGGCAGCCCCGAGCCAGCACTGGCCACTGCAGAAATCATGGAGTTCATGGAAAGTCACGGAATCCATGACTTCCGTGACAGACTCGCAGCCTTAATCATGTCCCATGTAGGATTTTGCTTTCCTTGAAATACTCTTAGTAAAAATTCTGACTACTAATCTACTGTTTTTCATCTTAACTCTCTCTCATTTAAACTTTCATTGTTTAAATGTAACTTCACTCAGATAGGGATAAATAGATTGTAGATCAGGGATCGGCACATCAGGGAAATCGGCTGGTGCGGTCCGAGAGATGTGCTGGCCACTGCTTCCCGCAGCCCCCATTGGCCTGGAGTGGCAAACCACAGCCAGTGGGAGCCGCGATCGGCTGAACTTGCGGATGCTGCATGTAAACAAACCGGCCCGGCCCGCCAGTGGGTTTCCCTGATGGGCTGTTTGCCAAAGGTTACCATCCCTGTTGTAGAGCGTAGAGGTGGTTGCCTAGAAAGACAAAGCGGGCAATTTCAGCAGATAGCTGAAGAACAGCTGAGTGATGTAATCTCAATTTTTAATTTTTAAATGAAGATGGATTTTTTTCCTAAAAGATCTCTAGGAAATATTTTGGGGAAGTCGTATGCTTGTGTAATACAGAGGGGCAGGCTAGATGATCACAACCCTGTTTCTGACCTTGAAATCTATGAATTCGTCAGTTGACAACATTTAGGTTACTGATTATTAAGTTACATTTCTTCTGCAGTTCTCTAAAAATGGAAAAATATCCACTTATGGTTACAATAGTTGCCTATATAACCAAAACGTCCATCAAAATGTTTACCCTTCTGTTCTTAATTTGGCATTCCCAAGGCAAAGATGAGATACAAAGCTATTATTAACATTTCTGGTACAAGTGGGAAAGGTTCCACATTTTCCTGTTATGCTTCAGAATTGAATGATCCACTTCTCGCAGAAGCTACTGAAATAACCAACTATCTAGCTTCTCTACTATTATGTAACTATATAATATATATCCCATAGCTGCTGGTTTTCTATTGCAGTACATTCATTGTTTATTTGTAGAGTATTTACAGCTGTCTGAAACATTAGTGTGAAACACTAGAATATTTCTATTATAAATGTGGCAGGTATCTAGGTAGAACTAGTCAGCTGAGCTTCAGAATGTTCCATGTATAATGTACCATTGTATAGGAATGGAATCAATTGCAATAGAACTGGGTTGTGTTGGTATTTTTTGGTTTGTTTTTGTTGAGGTTCAAATATAAATGGACTTACATATCAGAGAACCCTCTCCCCATGTGGAGACTCACTGATATCACTAGTCTTAGTAACTGAAGCCCCAAGATCCAATCACACAAAGCACCTAAGCACACTGCTGATTATTAAGCATACCAGTAGTCTTTTTGAAGTTGGTGGGATTACTTATGCTTACAGTTAAGCATGTGCTTAAGTGCTTTGCTGGATAGGGCCAGAGTATTCAGCATTTTGCAAGACAGAGCCATAAATTAATAATGGCATAAAGTAAAATAGGTGCATATTGCAGTCAAATTCTTGATTAAAAACATATAACTATAAACCTGGAACTAGTTTGGCCTTTAATTAATTATCTTCCCCAAGTTTTGAAAGGACTTTATTGATGGTGAGTTGAGTGCAATCAATATTAGCAAGCAAACTATTCACACTGTGCCCTGACATAGTAAAATTCTGCTCTGAGAAATCTTAACATGATTTTTTGCATTTGCACCTGCCTTAGAAATTCCAGTAAAATGGAGACGTGTGGATTGGTTGAGATTACTGCCAATGTTTTGTATAAGTGGTATTCTTCCAGTTGCAAGGATGACAGTTTTGCTTCTGTTTGACTTAAGGTATATATCTGTGTGGCAGATTTGTAGATTTTAACATGCTTCACAACTCATGCAGCAAGGCCTCTGTGCTCAGTTCAGCCCCAAGTTAAAAAGAGCAGACTCAGTAACATTGGTAGTGTTTGAGACACTCTCTTTATCTGCCAGAGGTCATTGGCAGGATAGGCTGCACAATGGCTTCTTTCTTCAGAGCTGTTAGAGGCTGTTATGTCAAAGCAATGTACTGTATTTAGAAGCTTTTAAGCTCTAGATCCGCTCATGAGGAGTAACTCGTGCATAAAAAAATCCTTATCAAAATTGTCACTGCACATCTGCTTCACTTCAATATTAAATGACTTGGCCTGATTAATTAAAACAAAATGCAGGTACTACAATCCTTACAGCGGGAAAGTGGACTAGAAAAACATTTTAAAGAACACAACTGTTTTAAACGGGACACTGTTCAGTAATTTATATTCAAAATTTGATTTCATTTTAAATAAGTATTTCGAAATAGATTTTTTTCTTCCATATATCTAAAAAAAGCATTTAAACTATTTTTGTTTTAGATAGGTAAGACATTTCCTCTGCACTGTAGTGAATCCATTTACAACAACATTATTCTGGCTCAGGAGAGCCCAGTGGTGAAATGGACTAAGGTGAAATCAAAATGGAAACTGATCTGTCTAATCTCCTTGTCCAGGATGAGTGAAATGCAAGAATAAACAAACAGAACTAGTGGAAAAGTAAATGACAGAACTTCACATATTTTTAGTTGTAATAACCTAAAGTTTTAATAATAAACAAAATGAAAAATTTTTAAAACTATATGAGCCACATTCTTCCCTAACTTGTTCCCTTTGGCTTCATATGGCTCATAGAGAAGTAAGGGCAGAATTAGGCTACTTGTTTTTATCTTGTCATCATAAAGGAAAGGGCATGGTAGAATCAGGGAGCATTTTACCAGTGCATAAGAGCAGCAGTTTCTTTTCTGACTTCTCTCCACCCACTCCCCTAAATATGTAAGATACCTAAATAAACTAATAAAGTCCATAGTCTGAGTGCTAAGTTTCAGGCAAATGTACATTTTTATTTTTTTTTAGTTTTGATTTAGACCTACGAAAAATAAGATAATGTTGACAGGACTATTAACCACAGTAGGATATAAGAGTTATATTTTCAATATCTATAGAGATATACTAATCTATGTTTTGTGTTTTGGATTGGAGAGAGAGAGTGTGTGCGTATGTGTACATGTGCATGCATGCTGTTGGTATCTGAATACAGGTGCAACATTGCCAACTCCATGTGTTCAAAAATTACGAGGCATGTCACAGAAATAATGAGATTTTAAAACATTTTTTTCCTGATGGTTTTCAACTATTTAGTGTCCTATTTAGTGACTCTTGGGTCACATTTATATAGTTTTTTCTATGCAACCACTAGGGATGGATGCTAAGATTGTTATGTAATCACGTTACTCCAGGAGCTGGGGCTTTAAAAACAAAACACCTGGTATCATGAGATTTGTGATATAATTGGAAAACATTGCGACACTGAGGGTGGATGATCCACCCAGTATCATTCTTGGTAGGGTGAGTACTGAGGAAAAAGAACTGTGGATAAAAAGACTAATTTTACCACAGTGAAAATACTAAAGCACCATTCAGCTTGAGTAGCCAAGCTCAGTGAAAGGCAGATAGAATGGGGTAGGAGCTCTGTCCCCAGGTTCAGTGTCACTTTGCATAGATTACTAAGCCAAATGGCTGGACTAGCCTCCCTGATCCCTTCCACAGCATCCCCACCCAATGAAGAGAATACAGAGAACAGTTTATCAGCAGATCCTTAGGCCCTGTGTAAACCCCAGCATTGAACATGCCCTGTCCCCAGACTGCCCCTTTCCCTTTTAGAGCAGAACTTGACTGGTTGTGCTGCCAGTGACCCTCTACAGGGGATTTGTCCCTCCATGTGTATTCCCAGGGGAAGCAAGAATTTATTGCAAGTGTTTTTTTTTTTAAAAAAAGGTAATTTGGTTCATGGTACAGTTTGCCTCTTTTTACTAATGATTGAGCCTTTTTTATTGCAAGGGTGGGGAGATTTCAGAAGGGGGGAAATTGTGAACTTTCCGCAAATCACCTCATGAAATATTTCCCTATTTTGAAAAAGAGTTGGGCTCTGTGGAGGCAGGGAGATTGGGTGTAAAATAGCAGTCATTCACCTTCAGAGTTTCCCTGATGTGTTTCATGCTAAAAAAGAAAAGGTTGAAACAACTAGTTCATCTATTTAGTGGTAACATTCTATCCCACCTGTGCATTCTTTGCAGGAGTTAGGCCACGATCTGGCAAGTGAATCCCTGCATCCACACAAAGCACCATGCAAGACAGTAGGGCTCCGTCTGGGGGCGGAGCACCACCTTCACAGAGTTCTCTGCAGGTTCCAGGCCTTAGTTGTTTGTCTACGGCCCACGATGTTGAGTGTCTGAAAGAAAAGTGCTTAATTTGTGATCATCCAAGAAAATTAAAAGCGGTTTTCTTTAGGGACAAACTAGGTCCATGAAATGAATGCACCGCACGGTTGTGATTCTGGTTGAGACTCACTGGACTGAATGCTTATCTGTGTCCAAACTCCACCCAGCACAGCCAAGGAGAGTGGCAAAGGCAGCTTTATGGCTCCTTTTAATATGACCCAGTCTTGAGAGTTGGCCAGTCTGGGGTGATCTGTTTGACTCAGCATGTTTTAGGCCTAATGTACACATGCAGTTACACACTGTCCACTCTGGGTCAAGGGGTGTTGCACCAATTTAACTAAATCAGTTCCTAAACCAATCTGGTTATATCAGGCCACAAACTGTGCATAGACAGGATCTTAGAGCTATTCCTCGGCTGCTCTAAATTGCACTTGCTGAAAATGTCTTCCAAGGAGCAGTTTCAACAGTTGAGGATTGGTGGAGTGCAACATTGCTCTGACCACTCCATCAGCATAATTCAACACTGAAGGTGGGGTTAATTTGGATGTTGGTTCTACATCACCTGGAGATCCCGCACAGTGGGGAAAGCCACAAGGGGTGGTTGAGTCAACTTTCTATTGGTTTTTCACTGTTAGAGCAAGGTAGAACAGGTGGAACAGGGGGCCAAAATTTGGCCCATTATATACTTATTACTTCATAGTGACACTTGCTGTGGAATCAACATCAGACTGCCCTATTCTAGAGAGAAGTCTATCTAACAGATGCTTTGAAATAACAAGGTGCCTTGCCAGCTCTTTTGGGTTATTTTGACTTAATCATCACAAAGCAAAAACTCTTAATAGCAAGGTGCTTAAAAGAACCTGAGTATAAATCATTTGATTTTCAACAGCCAGTAAAGCCGTTAACACACTAAACTGTTTATACTGAGTGGAGCAGGGTGCATTCTCACAGACTGCACTTTAAATAACATGTCTGCAGTGGGTTTTTGTTTTAAAGCCAACTTGTGAAGTTGCATCACATATGGCCAGGCTTGTTTTCTCCTTCTCTTTTTAATGATCAAAAGGTCTCTTTCACAGTGTTTAATGTTCAGATTTTGAATTTCACTTGTAATGCAAGTTAATAGCAACCAGCCCCCGGCAGGAATGAGAAACAAATCAATGTGAATACAGGGAGATCCTCAGCTGGTGTATTTCTGCATAGCTCTATTTGTGCTTATGGTTCTTAATCATTTTGTTGTTGCTGCTGCAGTAGCACATAGGGGCCCAAACTAGAGATAAGGGTCCCACTGGACAATGCACTGTATAAAATGTAACATAAAGATAGTTCTTAGTCCAGCACTCTTACAGTTCAAGGATTTAGTCAGTATAGCTGAGGATCAAGTCCTACATATAGAAGTACAGTAGAACCTCAAAGTAACAAACACTGAAGTTACAAACTGACCGGTCAACCACATACTTCATCTGGGCCAGAAGTACGTAATCAGGCAGCAGCAGAGACAAAAAATACAAAAACCCCACAAATACAGTACTGCATTAAAAAAGTAAAGGGAAAGTTTAAACAAAAAGATTTGACAAGGTAAGGAAACTGTTTCTGTGCTTGCTTCATTTAAATTAATATGGTTAAATGCAGCATTTTTCTTCTGCACAGTACAATTTCAAAGTTGTAATAAGTCAATGTTCAGTTTGTAACTCTGAGGTTCTACTGTATTTTTTTTTTCAAAATTCTTTGTTACTGCTCTGCATATCTACAAATGTAGCAGGCCTCCTCCCTGCCTGGGACCCAGGCCATTTCTGAGTACCATTGCAGGGAGAGCTCTCAGGAAAAAGATCTCCCATACCCTATACAGAAAGAAGTAGGACAGTTACTTCCATGACACCTCCATCCTTCACAGAATGATTCCACGCACCTGAAATATGTTGGCCAGTGTAACTGCCTAGGCATTCCAAGGAACACATGCTGTACCATGTGTATGGCGCAAGGTACATCCTTGCTTAGAGCAACAGGAAACTGTCTCTGAGACACAATCTGATACTTGAGTTGCTACTGGGGCAGTATATCCATGTATTCACTACCATAAACAATTGGGACTTGTGGCAAAACCACAGGGAAGGAGTAACAATTCCTTCCTTGCTCTTTGGGAGATGCAATTATTCAGTGTTCACTTTTCTCTTCTAATATGGTACATGTTTCACTCCTCTTTTATTCACTGATTAATTAAATGATATAAGAAATAATACTGAAAGACTAGTATGTGGCCATATAATTAGACTATCACAATATACAAGCACAGAGAGCTGACTGTGCACTTGCAGCAATTAGCATTTCCAGACTTTTTTATTGTTCCACTTTGCAACATTAACATTTTTTATGTAGTTTTGTGTAAATATTTTTGGGGGTTGGCCTTTTTCTATTGTGTTGAAAGGAGTATATGAAATTATGTTTAATATTGTTTGTGTCTTTCTCTTCTGCGTTTAGCAAAGAATTTTCAGAGATGCTGCATTTATTCAGTCCAGCCAAGTATGAACGTCCAATAACATTGTCACTTGACATAATTAAGTCTCTTATCCTGGACAGGAGCATTTTCCTGGCTGTGCTGAGAGCAGCCTTTGGAAAGTGACTGCGGTCTGGGATTGCAGTGAGTTTCAAACTGTTGCAGCTGATGCCATTAGGAAAGTGCTACTCTGAAGAAACACAAATCCAATTATGTTGAGTGTCCATTAGTTAAATGCTGCTTCTGTACAGAGATAGCAGTTGGAATACAAAGCAATTTTTTTTTGTGGTTCCATCAAATGATGACCATTTTAATTTTATTTTTGTTACTAAGTGGCAGGGTGGTAGTTCAAAAAATGCATTCAGGCCATTAAATCAGAAACATCTTCAGTAAAATTCTGAGCGAACAATCTTGACATTGACTTCAACATTAAATATTAGTCAGGACAATAGATATCCAAGCCTTGTTGTCAATTAGGAGAGGGAGAGATAAGAGGCATCTAATTTGTGTTTGAAGATCCCCTTGAAATCACTTAAGGCATCTGAGGAATTACAGAGGCTGTGCTCAAGGGGTGGAAACATTTGAAAGAAAGAAACAAACATACAGAAGAAAAGTTCTCACAACTGAATATTCTTTATTTATTTTGTAATGAATAGAGACATTCTATTTCAATCATTATAAAAGTTTCCTTTGATTCAAACTTTCTTCTTTTGACTATAACCCTTTTTTCCAGAATAATTTTATACAGCAACAGACAACAGCAAGAAACAATTTAATAATTAATGCATAAACTAGCATTGAACACGTGTCTAATACACAGATGCACATGGATGGGAGTCAGATCAGGTTCATCCTGGATGGGGATTGAAAAAGTACGATCATCAGCATTCTCTCATCTTACCTTGACCCTTCCAAAGTCTAACCAAAGGTGCACTGCACAATAGGTGCTAGAGTCACTGTCTGTAATGTTATTCAACTTTAATATCATGGGGATTCTCAAGCCTAATATAAATCTGACCTATTTTATCTTACATTGACCCCCATCTACTAAGGTGAAATTATCTGGAGGGACAGCCTGTGAGCATGGCTCTTGTACTACCATGGGAGAGTTGCTGCCTTATGCATATGCTGCCCTAGGAGGTGCAGATGGATCAGAGAGCTGTGCTGTGTCACTTGGGTGCTATATAGATAGCACTGTCCTTCATGGGTGCCCGGAGCCGGAGATCCATGAATTCGGAAGTTTCCTCCAGCTGTGCTGGGGCAAGATATAGATTACTCCCAGTTTCCTTTCCTTTGGCGAATAATTCCTATATCTGGGGCAATCAGGACCGATATATTTATATCAATAACCATATAGACTCTTCTGTATCTGACAGTGTATATCGTGTGAAATCAAATTCACTGAAAATTTCACTCTCAGTTAAAGATACAGGAGGAAGTTGTGCCTTCATTTACACTCACATAATCTCACTAAAATCAAACAGCAAGCCTGCCACTATCTTTTGACAAATAAAAGTATGTTGCATCATGTTTCATATGTTTACATACACTGAAGCACAAAACTTCCTATTTTAAAGTTACACTGTACTTAGGGAGAGAGAGAGAGAGAAAGAGTGTTACTTTGTGAGGAGCCTAGAATGTTTTCTAGGTGCCATATACTCTATTTAAATAATCTAAATAAAGAAATGGTAAATATAAAATCCTTTACACACTGCTACCAAAACTGTTCCTACTCTTTGTTATGCTGGCAAGTTATTAGCAAATGGAAGGGAGAGGAGTGCCTAATAGGAGCACCTTCATTTAATTATCAGTTAATTAGCCAGCAAAAATGTCAAAAGGAAATGCAGGAAGTCATGCTATTCAAAAACAGTATATGGTGATGGTGTTCTTATATGAGCTACTAATGGTATCTTCAGTTTGTACACTGGAAAGTCAAGGATCTGAAAAAATGCATTATTTATTTTGTTTGTTTGTTTTTCTTCTGACTTGAGGGAATAACCTGAAAAATTCCAGGTACTAGACTGTGTGTGTGTGTGAGCGGGGGGAAGGGGGGCTTCATTCCTCCTTGCTTCCTTGTGTTTGGACCATAGGATTTCAGTTCCAGGGATGTAGGGTTGGTTAAGAGCTGCTAAATTCCTGCTTACAGTCCACCTGCTGGTTGTGGACAGAGAGTCAGGGAATAAAGAGAGCCTTCCTTCTATTGCCTTAACATACCAGTCAGCAATTCACTGGCATGATAGGTCAGAACTTGAGCTGGATGAAATTTTTTTGTCCCAACATTTTTTTAAGCAAACAATTTTCTTCTAAATGAAAATTCTTCATGAAAATGTTTTGATTTTTGAAAAAAAAAATTCAGTGAAAAAATAAACTTTTTTTTTTCAAAAATATTTTTTTTTTTAGTCCTTTGTTGAAAAATAGGCAAACTACCAGGAAAAGTTATGAGAGATGAGAGGATTTTATATATTGTGACAAAGCTCTGTCCTTGTCTCCGTGGGTCCTGCATTTTCTGGCAGATTTTGCTAGCCTAAGAGGCTCACTGTGACCCTCCATGTAGCCCTTCTCTCTCTAGAGGTCACAGCTTACTGAGCTATTTTCATCATAAGCCAGCAAGGGAGGTGAGGAGAAGCAACCCTCCCTCACCCAGTCTCTGTCATCTCTCAGTTTCAGTGATTAATTGGGGAGGGGAGGGAGAGCCCGGGCTCGCCCTCTACTCCGGGCTCCAGCCCAGGGACCTTAATAGTAGCAGCTATGGTAGCTGACTTTTTCAAAATAGGACGTGTGCAATTCCCTGGGCCACTTCCCCACAGCAGCCCCTACTCATTATCTCCTTCACCATTACCTCAGGGCCTCCTACCTTGCACTTGATATGGATTTGTACTTCTTAGTTCCTCCAACAGCGCGGCTTCCTCCTACAGCTCCTGATACGCACCCTCACTGACTAACTGAGAGGCTTTTAACTAATTCCAGCCAGCCCTTGATTGGATTCAGGTGTTCCAATCAACCTAGCTATCTCTACTGCTTACTAGAAGGATCTTAATTGGCCCCAGGTGTCTTGATTAACATGGAGCAACTGCCATTTGGTTACCCTGGTACCAGGGATTTGTTTAGTCTGGGGCTAACATAGCTGTTCCTCACTACTTTTCTACAGCCATCTGGCCTTGCCCTGTCACAATATATATATTTGTTGTGGTTATACGATTATTTTGATATGATTACACTGATGTGAGGCTCTGTCAGTTGGTGGGTCCCACTGTCATAACACTGTCCCCTTACTAAGGGGTGCATACAAAGGACACAAGCTAGCTCTACAGTAATGCCAACAAGTTGGCAGTTTTAGACTTGCATAAGAGTTATGAGACAAAAAAAAGAGAAATCATTTTTTTAGAATAATATCTTGTGAGAGATTGTCTGAGAATCTGGATTTGGACAATCTAAATGTTGAGATAACTCAGAGAAAGAGAATATAACCGTTAAACATCTATATAAATGGTCTGTTTCTTAACACGCACTCACACAAATCAGGGCTTGGCTACCACTTGCAAGTTAGAGTGCATTAAATCAGCCCTGGGCATCCTAACTCCTGAGGTGTCCACACAGGCAAGGCACTTAGAGCGCCTGCACTCTGCAGCTGGAGTACCCCTACTAATCCATCTCCATGAAAAGCATAAAGGTTGCTGCGCTCAGGTGTCAGTGTGGGTGACGTGTTGCATTACTTTGCTGTGATTGGTGTCCTGAAACATCCCATAATCCCTGAAGTCAAGTGGCCACTCTGGTCATTGTTTTGAACTTGGCTGCAGGCATCCGGATATCCCCTTTCAAAGCTCTGTTTCTGACAGCCGGCATGCTTATCTGCTCCGGGACAAAGCAAACCATTACTGTGGAATGCTCCTGCTGCAGAGGCAGGCGTTTGTGCGTGTGTGTGTGTGAGAGAGAGAGAAAAAGGTGGGCGGGGGGGCAACGGCTGATATCGGGGTTTCCCCCTGCCGCTGTCTGAATTTACAAGACATCATGCTGACACACTCTTTGTCCCCCAGAACACACTGTCTCTCCCCCTACATACACACAACACACTCCCTGTCACACTCCACCCTACCCCCTATTTGAAAAGCATGTTGCAGCCACTTGCATGCTGGGATAGCTATCACAATGCACTGCTCTTTGTGGCATTGCAAGAGCTGCTAATGTGGCCACACCAATGTGCTTCTAGCTGAGAGTGTAAACACTAGGCAGTGTTTTCCCTGCTTCAGTCCCCGAAGGCTGGTTTAACTCCCAGTGCTCTACATCTGCAAGTGTAGCCAGAGCCTCAGTCTCTGATTTCATAGGCTTTGACTGCAGAAACAAACAAAAAAAGTTTGTTTCCTTCCAGAAATGTAGAAATGCCCCCAAACTTGTAAAAGACAGGAGTAAAGAATAGACTTTACAGGCTTGAAGTAGTGTTATTGGGAAACCAATATACAAGTGTTATCATACAGTTTTTCTGATGATCTTATCGAGAAATGAGAGGCCCATCTGTGTTCTCTGGATTTACAATGTGCATTGTATTAGCAATTATTTGCTGGGTACTGACAATGTATTCAGAGCTTGGTGAAAAACATGTGAAATACTTGTGAAAAACAGTCACTGCCCCAAGGAGAGGACAAGCTAATACAGAAGCAGTAAAGCAGGTATATAACACACCTGGCAATAGTGCAAGCAATGACATTGTTTACTACTGTCCCACCATAAATAATACTGATGATTTAATGGAAACATCTCAAAAGAATAGTAATGTTAACAATCAGGCATTACAGTGGAAATCCCATGGAAGCACTTTTAGAAACTGCATTAACAGAATTGGGAGTGAACCATTGAAGTTCTTAGGTGGTGTGATCATTAGATGGGGAGCCAGGAGCTCCTCAGAAGTGTTGGAGTGACTGAACAAATGAGATGACACATCACTAGTGAGAATGACTATCTTAAATTCTGTGCTAAAGCAGGTGTGAACTAGATATTTCCAGAAGCTTAAGCAGGCCCCTTCTAAGCTGAGTGGTCATGCTGTTGTTTTCTCCTACAAACCTGAAAACTGTGTGCTTTCCAAAAATTACATGGCATCAAAAGGTATATAGCATGAAAGATAGAGCAATTGCTTCAGTCAAACTCACTCAATTCAAAGAAATCACACAGAAAAGTGGCATCAGTTTAAGCGACAGCTGAAAAAAAATCACTTTCATTACAGACTTCAGAGAAAGAACCTAAAGTATAAGTGTCACAAATCTGTTCTTGGCAGATCATCCCCTTTAGGAGCTATATTCAGACCACAAGCATGTGGGTCCAGTTGCCTCCACCTCAGCGGATGCTAAGGTGTGTCGCAGTCTAGAGGGGCCGGTGCTCAACCCTCTATCTGAGTCCATCTGGCTGTTTCTTACCCTCTCAGCATGTGTCCACCCTACACAATAAGCCCAGCTCTGTGGGCCTTGGGTTTGTGGGCTTGGTGTATACAAACCCATGCTTGAGTGTCCACATTGCACTATGAATCTAGGTTTAGAGTTCCTGCACGTGGGTCTCATTGCCAAGCTAACACACCCATACCGTGCTACACAGACCTTCTTACTGGGGTCTGTGATTCGATCTGTGTCCACATTACAAAATGACAGAGCTTGGAGAAGAGTCCCAGAAGGACTTGGGTTCTGACCTGCCCCCCACTCCCCCAAGCTCCTAGGACCCAGGTCCTGAGTGCTTGCTGACCCAAGTCAGAATGATTTTGTGTGTGGATGGAAGGGGGGCATCAAACCTGGGTAAAAGCCCAGGCTGGATGCAGTGTAGACATACCCTTAGGATCCCAGCCAAAACAAACAAAACAGTCAGACAGGAAACAAGGTTAAATAATACAATCATAATAGAAATGAAAAGAAACTTGTAGGTGGCATCAATGAAGATATTGGCCTCTCTCACTTACGAAGGCCATGCAAGAATTTCAGTCTACCACAGAGATCATTGGGTCTCCAGTACAAGTCCCAGTCTCTTTCCCTTTCTTGGCCTAGAGGATCTGTGTCCTTATTTGTTGAGTGCAGAGGCTCTGTTGGCTGTCAGACCTCTCTCTGTGAGCTAGATAGCTCAACAGCCTTCTCCCTTCCCAGGGTTAGCCCTCCATCTGAGTGAAATTCCCTCCTTTTAACCCCTTTTTCCAGTCCTGGCATGATTTGCAGGTGTGGAGGGACGGGACCACTGTAGTCCAAAGCTGTTCCTTAACCCCTTCCATGCTGATATGGCTTTATATGCTGCATCCCAGTAAGCAGCACTATTAGATAGATAGATAGATAGATAGATAGATAGATAGATAGATAGATAGATAGATAGATAGATAGATAGATAATGCTTTTACACGGGAGGATGAAGAAGATAGTGGATTTACAACAGATTGTGGATAAATCTGAAAGGTGCCCCAACTCCAGAAATGTTATATCTGAATGACGTTTTTGGTCAGAGTCAAGGAGAATGTGAATCAGTTGATGCATATATGACTTACATGAGGTGACATGACTCCTTAATATATGATAACTTCTATGTAGAATGAACAGGGGAGGCACAGTCTGCTTTGAGAAACTGATTTAACCTGAACCTAATCCACAGATATTTGCAGAAAAGTGAATGCAGAATCAAAATCTGAGTGCCTGAAGGAGCAGCATGTGATTTCATTTCAGAAAGAGGAGATTAAAAAAAAAATAATGGAGCCCCTAAATACCAAAGAAACAATAAAAAGTTTTCTGACTGACAAAAATTCCTGATCCAGAACTCACTAAAGTCATTGGAGCCATTCCAACAGGTTTTGGCTCAGCCCCTTATATGTATTCCAGAACACCAGCCAAGACATCACCCAGCATTTGGTCAGATGTGTCCTTAGGTGTTCCAGTTGTCATGTACAGAACAGGCTCCCAACATCTTCAGAAACCTGAACTTTCATAGAAATATTAGCCTAAATGTAGTCAAGACTATCTGAAGCACATTTAATGCATGTTATAAAATACTACATGTTTCACATAAAGATTTTGGCCCTGGTAGCATTGACCTTCAATTCCATATTATTTCTTATTCTGTTTGTAAAGTGCCATGTAAATTTATGGCACTGTCTAAATTAATACTTATAATAATGTGCATCAGTGGTCATCAGCTGATTCCATACAAGAAGCCATTCCGGAATTTCCTTTGATCTATCTAGGATCCCTAGAAAAAGGATCCCTGGGAAAGGCAATGTGGTCAGAATCCTTTGACCATGACTTCAAGGTTGATGTATGTGATGCAGTAGATTAAGCGGACAAAAAAAGACCACAGCTGAGACATACACTATCTTTTAATTAACAATAAAAACATCTCAAAGCGAATGAAATATAGAACATAAAAGAGAAACAATTCATTCGCTCAACAAATAGGTAATTACATGTGAAAATAATGTTACATTGTACAGAGGCACAGGTGAGTCCATGACTCCTCCTGCAGGCTGTAAAGAATAAAAAGCATAATGTGTGACATTGTGAAGTCATATTCCATACCCTTGACATCCCCCATGTACTGAAGTCCTGTTATGTGCACTGGAGTGTGTTTGCATCTCATTATACTTAATTTAGAGTTTCTAAATTCTCTTTTCTTGAGGTGTGCTGGGAGTAGAGGTGGCTAATCACCATTTTGCAAAATATACAGGAAGCATTTTTTTTCAGGGATATCAGATTTAACTTTCTTACACTGACACACAGAATGAAAAGGGCAAAATGGAGTCTCTGGCTGCTGATATTCACTGCCCTTCTTCATGGTTTCCAGATCCAGAACCCTAATACCAACCATTAGACTATTGCTACTACATGAGGGAGGGTGAACCTGGCTCCCAATAGGCTATTCTAGCTCTACTGGTACCATAATCCTCTATCATTTCCACCATCACTCCAACATTTATCACTTCCTGTGTAAGGGACTGATGTTACATTGAAGTCATTATTTAGTGGGCTCAGGATCAAGAATTAAAACAGAAAAAAAAAACATCTTCCTGACTGACAAATTCTCTTGTTGCATGTGTATCTGGAATGAATAGGAACATGTGAAGAAGGCAGCACTAGCTGTTTAGTTCCATGATTGCCAGATAGACGATTAAAAAAACTATCCTTGCATGTTTCTTATCTGGTCAAAGAAGCTTAATCATTACCATCTCTATGACATATTAAAGCAAATCTGAAGCCTTCCACAAAACCATTTGTCTAGATAACTGTTATCTGCCTGCAAAGTCCAAGCTTTGGTGTGCATTTGTCTACCTTATCTCAGTATGCCCCAAACCCTATGCGCTGCCATCTGGACAAGGGTATTCTGCCCTGTGGGATGGAGAATAGATACTGTGTCCAGACCTGGTGTGAATGTATATTTGTGCAGGGAATACAGTGAGTTAGGGGAACAGCAGATGAAAGTTTTCTATTTTTTAAAAGAGGAAAACCTGAGCTGTGTCCTAGCCAGGGCTATAATAGAGGAAAAGAGCTTCTGCTTCCTTTCATGGTACCCAAACTCTCATCATAGCTCTGTCATCACAGACTGTACACACGTCACCCCATCCAGCATGTGAGTATCAGAAATAAGTATGGCTCTAACAATTCAGCTAGTCTTTGATGGGGCTGGGCTTCCCTGACAGTATCTGGAAGCTGAAGTTATGGCTGCATTGTTTGAACCTGAACCATCCCTGACCATCCCTGAACATATCAAAAAATGTAGTAAACTCTCATCAAAGATTTACTTACATAGTACCATGTGAATTACTCATATAGCCTACTAGTTATCCTGGGCCCCAGCAGCTGACTCTATTCCAGGATGTACTGCATCCAAAATAATTTTTCCCTGCAGTCTCTCACCATTACCTTATGGCCATGTCCCCTGCTCTTTTTTATAGTATGTGAGCAATCACATGCATGATAGGAGAATCTAGCTTCATCTGTTCCCTCCCTCTCCCCCATTCAAAGGTCCCAAAAGAATGAATGATGGTTTGAATGGTTGCATATGACACTACAAATATATAGATAGCATTTTAATGGGTGTATGTTTTGTAGTATTTCTTTATTTTTATTAGTGACATGAGAACAATTTCCTTTTGGTGTATATGGCATATTTGTGTTTGACACATGATTTCTATCTATTGTATGTATAATAGGAAACATCCTACAGTAGAGATCTAAATCATTATGTACTGGATTGCTGCTATACGTGTACAATCTTGACCCTAGCAGATATAGCATAGGTGGATATGTATGATTCATCCATTTGCCTATAGGCTTCATAGTTTTTCCACTTCACTGATGGAATAACTTTTTACATTTGACCACAATTTCTTTTTTGTTGGGTAGCATTTGGAAAGGGATTTGTTAAGGCAACACTCCTCTCATTTGGCTGAATCACATTTCCAAAAGCTCACCCAAACTATTTTTGGAGAACAGGTGGTACAAATCTGGAATTTCTGCTCTGCATCTGAGATCCACCTAATAAATTCACAGATTTTAAGGCCAGAATAGACCATTAGATCGTTTAGTCTGACCTCCTGTGTAACACAGAACTTTTACCCAATTACTCCTGTTTTGAGCCCAGTAACTTGTGTTTGACTAAACTGTATCTTCCAGAAAGGCTTCCAGTCTTGATCTGAAGACATCAAGAGATGGAGAATCCACCACTGCCTTTGGTAGTTTGTTCCAATGTTTAATCTCCCTCACTGGTTTTTTTAAATGTTTTATTTCTAATTTGAATTCATCTGGCTTTAAGTTCTAGCTAGAGGGATCTTATGTGAGTAGCTGTCCTTGAATGTTGAGAAATAAAATCTGCACTGCTTTCTTGTCAAGATGGTAGCATAAAGCAAAATGATGTACAGGACACATTTCAACACCACTTGTTGCACTAACAATTTTTAAGTACATTCCATTCTTATTTGCAGTGACCATTGTTTTGTCTTGGAATATTTTACCTTTAATTTGTGGCGTTTTTTCTAATTTATTTTTAAATAGAAAAGTAGAAGAAAAATAAAAGTGCCTGTTTTCTATGGAAAATTGAGACTTGTTAAAAATTCAAAACACAACAGACTGAATTTTCTGTTCAACTCCATTCATTTAAAGCTTTTTGAACACAAACCTGTGAGTACATTAAAATATTTAAGTAATTTAATATCAATATGGAAACTAAACCAAGTGACATTTACAGAGAATAGGCCCTTATCCTGAATTCAGTCAAGTCAGTGAGACATTTGCTGCTGAATACAATAGGAGGAGGATTGAGCCAAATATGTAGTCATCATAAATTGTAAAAGAAAATATATTATTATAGCAGATTCTATCATATGTTTCATTGTGAAATATGTGTTCTGCCCGTATTAACAAAGTATATAGCTCCACTTCAGTCTGAACAGAAAATATACTCCCCAATAAAGGCAATAAAGATATATACCGGTTACCATGGTTATTTAGCCCATCAATCACTCATCTTTAGAAGCCACATTTCAATTCTAACTCTGCTTAGAAAGGAAATGAATTTTCCATTTTTATTTTAGTCTCTAGCAGATAACTGTTCACATTACAGTGAACTGTTTGCTGCACAGTTAGCAATACATGATCAGATGCCCAGCACCAGAATAGTTATATGACATTTTAAAGACAAGATCTAGACTCATTATCAGAATTGAGGATGTGGAGAGATGGCCTTATAAATATCTGTACTATTTCATATTTTTCTCCTGAGCACAAGACAAATATATAATATGCTGAATACACATGAGTGTTTTCCATTCTTAAGTAAGTGTGTGATAAATAATTACGGTTTTATTGTCATGGTAAGTAACTACTTTCAGTTCATTTCTGACTATGTAAAGGCCATTCAGTGCACTTTCATGTGAGCCAGGGCTACTTGCTGGCTGATTCCATAGATTGGAGTGAGTCTTTCACAATTTATTTCTTCAGTTTTTCAAATTTAGTGTTTTTAATGTCTTTTTGCTTACATAGAAAATTGGATTTAAAGAAAAAAGGGCATTCTGGATTGTCTCGATCCAGACTAAGTGTTACATAAAACATACAATTTTATTTTCATTAAAGTATTTAATAATTCATAATCAGGATTATTCAAGTATTACGTTAATTCAGATAGTGACTAAAAGGTGATAATTCCTGCAAGATTACAGAAATAAATAAAAATACCTGTATTTCTTATGAAAAACTGATAATTTGGTGGATTTAATATTTTTTATTTATATTACTTTTAAATTGCACATTAATTTTGTTTTTGCAGCAATTACTTTTAACTAAAATAGCTTCATTGTCAGAGGATTTACTAGAGATATACATATATTTTTTCAAATAATATTTTGAATTTGTTCTTCTTGACATCTTATGTTTGTGTGCAGTTTGCATCTTTTTTTTAATTTTTCAAATGTAACAGATTTTGACTTTTTGTGTTACATTTTTATATTTTTTTATTTTTCGGGGCTAGTGGTTATATTTTGTTTTTTAATTTTTGAGAATCTGCTGTTTTTGAATTCTCTTTTTTCCCTTTATTCTTCTCACTATGACCCCAGGAGCCAACACAAAGAAAAGCGCAGATGATATAACCAATAATGATCGCAGTGAAGATGAAGGTATTTTTTTTCCAAGCTCGACCCTGATGCATGAACATAAACTTCTTCTTTTTATTATTATTATTTTAACATGATTTCCCCCCCTTATTTGACAAAAGTGCACTTCAATGTGCTTATTTTATTTTCTTCTTGTTTTGGAAACCATTTTGATTTTTGATTTTTAAAACCCAAATTAGCATATAGAATATGACTGTAGCTCTCTTGTGAGATAAGTATAAAGGTTATCCCTAAATATGTGTGAAGTGAGTAACATGCATAAATATTATTTACAACCAAATGTTTCCCTCCACCCCTCACTCTTTCATAGGAAAAGAAAATGGAATTTAAAAACATGCATGTGTTCTTTCTCCTTTCTACCTCTAATACACTGTGTAAGTTCACCTTGCTTTATGAAACTCATGAAACAGCACATGTTATTTCTACCATTCTTCTTTCCCTCCCCAGATGCACAAACTATATGGTGGATGCAATTGCTTTGAAACTCATCTGTGGTGCTTTTATTTAATTTTCTTCTTGGTACATGTTTTGTTTCTAGGGTACAAAAATAAAGGAAGCCTATTGATGATGCTTCACTATTTTCTCCTATAACTAGCCAGTTTTCTAGGCTATATTTTATCTGAGCCTGACCCAAATCCCATTGAAATCAGTGATGATCTTTTCAACGACCTCTGGGAAAGTTGGATTGGATCCATTGAAAGGAAATGCTAAACTACACAGGAAGTATCATAAAAAGTGTTACAGTGAGATAGTTTTGTTTCCTTCTTTGGCAGTGAAGCTTTTTAGGATCTTTTAATCATGGAAAGTAGTCATGAAATTTCTCTCTATACTCATCCTTGCTTTTTACTTAAGTTATACTGAATATCCATTTTCATTTAAATACTCATCAGATTTTTAAAAAATGTCCGAATTAGTTACATTAATTACCCCTGAATTAGGGCTCACATTACAGCCCTTGGTAGTTTGAGAATAGATGGTAGATGTAATAGAGTACAGAAATTTAGTGTAAATTCCTTATACCTGGCCTTTTCTAAGTGTTATTTCATATCTTGCTCCTGTGTTCTTATATCTGACACCAGCTCAAATACTTGTGTTACAATTCTTTTCTCTTTCCTTCAGAGTTATGCACACAGTGAAGTCACTCTTAATCTCCTCTTTTCTTGAGAGTTCAGTCCTGCTGTATTTACTCTAACCCTTTAAAGGACAGTAACTCAAATCTCTGGCCCTTGTATCATACCAGTTGCCCTCTATTGTACCTTCTTCATTGCTGTAATATACTTTCTTTCCAATAAGTGGACCAGAACTGTGCACAGCACTCTAAAAGAAGCCTCACTATTGCCCAAATAACACCTTCTCTTTTATAACTGATACAAGAAATGAATTTCTAACTGACAGTACCATGACTTGTGACACCAGATTGTATAACCAGTTAGAAGAAACAAAAACAATTTCTACTTATTTATGAAAGGTAGATATGTACTATATTATGATCAGTAATTATTTTATTAATGAGAATGCCTATTCTAAGGCTAAGTAGCATCCTAAAGTCCACAACAGAGGGAATAAATAGTTCATTCATTATTTTAAAAATATATTATCACTTTAGATATAAACAGGTGGCTAGTAAAGTGTGATGGATTGAGTGCCTTCATTTTTGTCCAGTCCTGCTCCCATTGATGCCACATAGTAAAACTCCCTATGACTTTAATGTTGTAAGATCAAGCCTTTAGGTAACACTTGATAATAACAGAAGATTAAATAAAACACATTATTTTACATGGTTTCATGCTTTTTAGTGCTGTTCTTGATTTCCATTGTCATAGAAACCATTTTAGTATCTGTTATATTTCAAGGGCTAATCTGAGCCTGTGCAATAGTCATCAAATATGCTTTCCAGTACTTCACTGAGCAGAGTACAATATTCATCATTGTGTTATGTGCTTTTGTTTAGATATAGACTAGCACAGAGAACTCCTGAGTTTTAATCTAGTTCTTTACCAGCAAGATCATCCACCCTGTTACTTTGATTAGGCACAACATGACACTAAAAGCTTCATTTTGTTTGGGAACAAAATCTTGATGTTGAGTACTAGGCTACTCCTATTTGTTAACTCCTAGACAGGTTTGAACAGGAGATGATTTTCCATGTTTAGGGTTTTTTTATTTGGATAATTTAATGTTAAGAGGTTGTCTGTTATTGCAGTAAGAAATGCAGCTTTATACTTTCCACAAAGATGTCTCTCAGTTGCTGGGGGAATGGGAAGACTGGATCAATGGTATCATTTAATGATTTAATGTATTGGTTTATCTGGATTAGATAGAATTTTGTGTTGAGAATATTCTAATAGTGACCCCAGTTATTGTGCAATTTAATTTTCTATTGAGGCTTCTCATTTATCTTACAGTTAAATTTCTTACACACTATAGTGCTTCCCCAGTGTTCTGAGAACATTCCTTATGAAACTATACTTGGAAGTAACAAACAAGTACCAAAAACAATTTCTCAGTTTCTAAACCCACTGAGTTTGACGTAGATCACTCTGAAGTGATGTAAGTAAAAGCACAGGGGAAAGCTAGCTGTCTGAAGAGCTGTAGATAAAATTGAAAATATGGGGAAAAGAAATTATTTTAATAGCACTTTTGTGAAAACGCAACTACCTGTTTTGTTTCAATATTTTTATTACTTTATTGTGTCTTCCTTACTTGCATTTTTTTCCAGACATTCATGATCAGAACAACAAGAAACCCGTTATGGTCTACATCCACGGGGGATCTTACATGGAGGGTACTGGCAATATGATTGATGGGAGCATTCTAGCAAGCTATGGAAATGTCATCGTTGTAACCCTCAACTACAGGCTGGGGGTTTTAGGTAAGTGACTCATTTCTTAAACAGAAATGTACTAAATGTGCATTGTCATAATTAGGTGGAGTTTCCATTTAACTAGCTAATTTGATAGAAATGTTTTATTGTTGAGTGCATCCATTGATCTATTGCAACTTCTTTTAAGAATATTTGGACCAATTTTGTGTTGTAAAAGAGAAAATACTTGTGGGTGCATAGCTCTCATTTTAATCGTATTACTTGCATTGATTTAATTTGGAACCTCTTTTGATATTTTGTGAAGATTTTGTTAACTGAACTATGCTGATTCTTCCCTTACTATAAACAGCTGCCTTCACCTTCAACAAAAATTACTTTTTTGGGGGGAGGGGCTATATTCTCATAAATCTAAAATGTCACCATAACTTCATTTTACTGCTCTTGGCTCAGTGACTTCACCAGTTCTGAGTTGTATGTGTTTTCATACAAAAGCTCCTCCATTTCACATATAAAGAAGAGGAGAAGTCAGCAAAAAGTATCACTCCTCAGAGTTCTAACACTGTGTTAAGGACATAAGGGGTGTTTAGCTGTTGGGTTTTTTTGTTTTTTTTTGGCAGAAGTGGAGATTTGGAGCTGGTTGCAGCAAAAAAGGTCTATAATGTCAAGGAGTGATATATTTTTTCTTCATGAATATCACAGAATGATTTCTCCATACACCTGAGTTAATATGTTGAGTGAAGTTACTTTTGCTGCTCATAGGCAAGAGCAGCCTGCCCAATATGTTGGCATCATTTTTAAATGTTAGATTCAATAAAATGAGCTCCTTTGAGCTATGATATTACTAAGCTACCTGAAATGTTCCTTTTTCTTCCTTCTGTTACTGTATTATGCTCCTAATGCAAGGACCATATTCCATTTTTCAATGTAAAATTAAGGCAAACCTTTACTCATGCCAGTAGTCTCCTTGATCAGGCCTAGAAAATCAATTTGACTGCAAACGGTGAAGAATATAGTCTATGGATTCATAATTTTTGCTAGAGTTTACATATCTTCAGCATTTGTGACCATATAAGGTAAGTCACAGTGATATTTCTAGGTGTGGTCTTACTGGGATCTTTACCATGTATATATTACTAGCAACTCAGCTTTGTGTATATATGTTCTTAGTGTGGAATGGAGGAAGTTCTTTCACTTGGTTCAACTGTTGTACTATTGATATGGTCAAGGTGTTTAGCAAATAAACAAACAACAAAAAATCTCCAGCTACTCAGAATAATGGAAATTTTCCCCATACCCTCTCCCCCAATCTGTTGTTCAAATTTAAAATATGAAAGAATAGTTTCTTAACATCAGAAGCAGCATTAAAACTTAAAGCTATGATTTGTCAAAAAGGCTTCGGTGGACATATGCAATACAGTTGAGGGACATAAAAGCACAAAACCTAATTCAAGCATAAAGAATAGCAAGAAAATAAGTGCACTGTTGTGGAGATGCAACCCTCTTCTTAACTGCACATGTGTATATTGAGCAGAGAGGATGATGATTGAAAAGTTCTCTTTGTAATGTTTTCTTTTGTTTCTTATATGTCAAATTACTCAAGGATTAAGATGATTCTGAATATTTAAAAAAATGTATCCCAGTCTGAGGAAATGGAAGAATCTGCCATATTTACCTCTATAAATCTTAACAACCTCCTGTTGTCTATATTTAGATGGAAGAGAGACGAGAGAAGGTGTTTTTACCTTGCCAGCTTGGTATACAAGTATGACAATCTAAAACAATATGAGGAATTTAAGGGGGTTGCAAAAAATAGAACTTTGTATTTTAACTTGTTTCTCTACCTTAGTAAATATAAGCTTTGTGATGCTACAGATTTTATTTTTGGTTCCAAAAGGCCCATGTTTAAAAGTGCAAAAGGTCCATTCAGAATATGCATATAGCACCCAGATGCATTCAGAAAGCAAATAGTAGGGGGAAATGTTTCAAAACCAAATTGTTCCTCTTCCCTTCTGTCTTCTTGTGCCATTGTGTAATCTGATTATAGCCCGTGAGAGGACATTTGGATTCTGTTAACATATTGGATGGAGGGCAATTTGGAATGGAAGATGTTAGGCCCACTCCAGAAAATTCTGAGAGAGTATTGGGTGGAGAAGCAAAAGAGAGAAACTGTATTTCTTCAAATAAATGAGCTCATAGAAAATGTAGGTTCAGTAACAAAACAAAGATAGAGTTAAAACAAAAAGAATGAAATATCTAATAAGTGCCAACAACTTAAAAAGGAGATTTTAAGGTTTTTTTTTTAAATCACTATGAATTCATTTGAATTGTTTTGAGGGAAGTGTTCCTTCTACATATAACAGATCTAGATGTTCGATGGCTCCAGATTTGGGAGAAGGATAGTATTTGGATCCAGAGTTTCAATTCAGTTGCAGCTTAAATCATTTCATGTCTCTCCTCCCGCCCCTCCCCTCTTGTGTTTTAGTACTTTTTTTAGGTTTTTCTGTGTGGATACACCCATAGCAGATGAATATTACAGAAATTTAATTTGTACTTCTTGTTGTTACTGCTAAGATTCTCACCCCATGATTTTTTTTCTTTTAATCTGTATTATGCCATCAAATGCAAGAAAAAGAAAATACATATCAGTATGGATTATATGGATAATATACTTTAACTTAACTCAGACAAATCCCAGTCCATCAAAATGAATGGTCCTGGGAAAAAAAATCTATTGTAGAAGTTACCTGTGTTTATTCATCTATGTATTTCAATCAAATCTCTTAATAAATTAAAGGAAAAGAAGACATATAGGAACTACATTATCTATCTGATTGTCTTTTCTCTAAAAATCTGCATACCAACAAAAGTCATAGAGATGCCTTTCTGTCTATCTATCTTAAATAACAGAGACTTTTGGTTTACTGCATTGTGATTTGCATTTACTTTGGTACTGCCTCATTGATGAATTCCTGCATGATAACCACAGCGCTGAAATTTGACAAGAGTGGTTCATGAAATCTGTGGTTGCACTGTCTCTTTTTTTAAAGGTCATAAGATGTGGAGAAGACCCCTTATAACAGGAAACTTTATTACTGTATTATATGGATACAGTACGATAGACTCCTAGGATTCCAGAAATATGGTTAAGAGAATGCCTGTAGACACCATGCAGATGGGAAAGAATTGTGTATTTCATAGACTTCAGTCTGCACACACACTTCACTACAATTTCCCACCATTTAAACAAGTGAAATGATAATTCTATAAGTCTCATGTCACCAGAAATCATCCATAGTGGATATAATGCAAACTTCATTTGTATAACAGATTCAGTCGTTGGGTCACAGCAACCCATAAACCCTATGAAGACAGGGCTCCTCATTACTGCATTTGTGATACAAATATCCTTTTATTTTTCTCTAAGAAATTAAGAGCTAGGCTTAGCTCTGAGTGAGAATTATCTGTAGAAGCTCTGCCCCCATCTGAACAGCAGGAGAAAGTATGGCATAGGGGTCACAATTCCATCCTTCTGCCTCTTGCTCTCTGAGGAAAGCAGATTACTGGAGCCTCTCTGTGTGTTCAGGTAGATCTACTGGCAGACTGCGGAGTGGAGCCAAGGTTCTGACTACCCATGTCGTGCCCCCACTTGATCACAGTGCAGAGCAGTTGGATTGCAAAGGCTGCACTCCTTAGGGTACTGGGAGCCACAGTGTGAACAGCCCTAATGGGATTGTGCTATGATTAGGAGGCCTTTACTCCTCTCTGAGGTCATATTTGGGCTAATCAAAATCTACCCCTAATGAAGTACCCAGAAATAATGAAATAGAAAACAGCTTGGCCGTGGTCTAATCCTTTGCTTCAACTTAGATCAGAAGGAATATTGCCTTTATAAGAGTTTCAATTAAATCCAGATTTTGCAAACCACGTAGGATAATTGGGAATTCAATGTATCAGGAGAGTTAGGCAAAATGGAGCTCTGCAGGAGCTTAGCTTCAGCTCTGTTGCATCAGCGATGTGCTAGAAGTTCAGTAAATGTGGAAGTTTGGATATTAAGATTCAATACATCTGGACTTTCATGTATTAATTTTAGTTGATTCCTCCTATTTATAATATGAATGTTTTGCTTTAACAAGAAACAGGATTTCCCTTACCTACCTACAAACTCTTTGGGTTTTCAGTATTACATTGAGCAGATACGGACAGAACAGGGATTACTATTATTATTGCTTTATTTTGGAATGACCTGAATTAGCATGTGGTGAGTCATGTACATGGTAAGTCCTAGCCTTGCTTGTGAAGCAGTGGAAATGATCCCCAGTGAATGTGAGCTCCAAAGAGATTTAAGATTAGCAAAAAGATGAATTGTCTTGAGCAGTTTTTGTGCAATGTAAATTAGAGACAGTCTATGAAATGGTTTCATATGGTTGGAAACAAAAATATTCAGCACCATCCACAAAAGACAATATACACTAATGTAAACTTAGTGTTTGTGTGAAGGACTGACCTGTAATTCTTGTGTTCTAGAAATATGACATGGTGTCTGGAAACTAGCATATAATGAAATGCCTAATGCAATAAATAAGACATGCTCAGAGTTGAAAATAATGAATTCTATTTCATATTTCCGAAAGCAACTCAAAGTTTTACATTTCCTTCCCCAAGACAACCAAAACATGCAGATGAGAGTAGCCTGCCTTTTCTCTACCTGATTTTAATTTTATTCTTCAGTTTTAAATGCTCTCTCCTTTAAGCAAACTTTCCTTTTACCAGGGAAAAAAACAGTATTCAGTCATGGTCCTCCATTATTAATGGACAACAATAAATAAACCATGTTTGGGTCCTGCATGTTACTCAGCACTCTTACAGGTTGTTGAGTGTCCTCAGCGCTCAGTAAGTGCCCTGTTTCTAAATTCAAGCCGGTCCACTGGAATGTTCAATATTTTACCATATTTAGGAACTGACTGAATAAAAGAATACATGTAGCTTGTAAAATGTGGAAGTACAGTGTGTTAGACCATTCTGAGATTATATATAAAAGAATCAGGTCCTTAGAGAAGGACACTGATTATTTTGATAGATGAAGGAAGCTCCCATCTATTGCAACTGACAAATTAGTGGGTTTCCTAAGAAAAAACTGGAATAAAATTCTACTTTGCTATAAATAGTATGTTGTAGAAATTTGGGAACTAATTTTCCCCAAGTCATATATATGACCAAATTAAAAACAAATTCAGATTTTAAAACCAAAATAAGTATTGAATAGCTACATATAGGGAGCTCGTAACATGCCATTTCATGCACCCGTTTTACATAATGCTAGTTTATGAAGAAATGTTCTGGAAGTGATACTCTTCGGTATGCTTTCAGAAAAATGCCCAAGTTAGCAATGCTCTAAAGGAGCCTGAATCTTCTTTTCAAAAATATTTTTTATTTCCAGTGACCAGCCAAAATGCACAACTTGGATTATATGCACTAAGAGGTTACACTTAAAATCTTCATTACATCTAGAGCAGAGCAGATTCCTTTTTGCTGACAGGTTCATAGCAGTATCCTAGGGTGCGTTAGACTTACTTTTAAGATAATTTTCTTTTTCATTTAACACATATAATTGTTATTCCTTTTGGGATTATTCCTTATGGGTTTCTTTAATTCAAGACTTGCATTTGTTCTAAAGCTAATTACTCAGAGTTTTAAGTTTTAAGAATTTTCAGATTGAAGAGAGAGAGAGCAAGAGCGAGAGAGCGATAACAAGAATAGCAAAGGCTACGTGCTTCTTTTAAAAGTGAATGTCGCTTTTTTGAAAAAAGCTGGGTTGTAGCACTGTCTACAGTTTGTCTTCAAAGGCCCAGATTGTGGCCTGATTTGCATGCCCACTTAATGCCATTTCTCCTCCACAGAGCCTATGTTGGCATAGTGCCTCCCCCACAACCCCCGTAGATGTCCAGCATAAAATGACAGAAGGAGTTCTGTTGACATACCAATACCACCTCCCCAAATGGCATTAGCTAAGCTGACAAAAGTACTCTTCTGTTGGCTTAGCTGCATCTACACTGGAGGTTTGCTGGCATAACTATGTTGACTAGGAGGTGTGATTTTTTTTCAGACATGTAGGAGACACAAATACACCAGAAAAAACTTTATAGTGTAGACCAGGTCTTGGGGTTTTAACAGGGAGGAAGGTCCTTTCCCTACATGCTATCATATGGCCTTCCTATATCTCCATTGGCGGTGTTAAGGGATAATGGGACTGATTATGTCACCTCCCTTCCCCCACTCTGGAAGTGGGCAGAGCTGAACTGGTACAGGGAACTGGGTAATGAACTGCTACGAGTATGGGCCAGTGATAGATTACCACCCCATGGGAGCAAGCAATGTGGTGGGACTGAACAGCTCCATGCTGCCCCTTCTAGAGGGCAGATTGTTTTAAGATAAATTATTATTTATTATGTGTATTGCCATAGTACCTAGAAGCCCTAATAATGGACCATGATCCCATTGTGCTAGCACCGTACAATCATGGAACAAAAAGATGGTCCCTGGCTCAGGGCACTTACAATCTAAGTACAAGACAAGAGACAGCAGATGGATACAGACAGATGGAAGATTACAAGTAAACAATGAGATAATATTAGTATGATAAGCAAGGTCTGTATATATCAGCAGCCTAACGGTTGTGAAGTTTTATGTAGGCATCGCAGCAAAACAGAATTTTGAGGAGGGACTTGAAAGTGGTGCAGAGAGGGACTTGAATGTGGTGAGCATAGCGCTGCCTCACTTATATTCCTCAGCTCTAAACTGGAGGTCTCTGAACCTTTTGAATCCCTGGCCTGTCTTATGAGAGTGTCACTAATGGGGTCAGTTAATGCCAGTTGTCATGGTTATTTTATGACCTGAAGCAATACCACAAGTCTACTTCCAAATTCTAACTGAATCATTCTTACTGATGATGTAAATTTGTATTGATGATTCATGATATAACTTCCATTAGCATTAGCTGGATGATATATGTGTTCATTGAATTTTTGAATCATGTTTTCATGTTTTGGTTACAGTATAGAAACGTAGAAATTAGAGATGTACAAAATTCACTGAATCATCTTCTTACCTCGTTGGATGTCTGGGTTCTGTATCTTTGAAATGTCCTATTGCTTAACCCTTGGCTTCCTGATATTTGTTTTACTGAAAGGGCTGGGCACTGTGGAATTTAGAGGCAGCATGAGCATGAGTTACTGGAGCAAAAGGTACTGACCATAGATTTATAAGGTTTTTAATATCACAGATATTCCTGTCACATAGTAAGTGTATGGTAACAGAGTAATATATCTCTAGAAGCACATGCCATTGTACTCCATTTTCCTGTGGCTTAGCCTGTATGATATAAAACCATTTAAAGCTTTAATGCTCCTGACAAGTTTTGAAAACCTTCACATAATTGCTTGGTTGATTCTGAATAGCTAATTATCAAACTTGGCACTGATCAAGAATTTTTGGCTGAAGGTCCCTATACCTGAGTGCAGCCAATTCTACTTTCTCCAGGCACAGTGGACTAGTCCAGCTACTCATGCCAGTTAGAGTTAAAAACAAACAAACCCCCAAACACACTCCCAGAAGAGGAGTCTTTCACAGACGTCTGTCAAATGAAGTGGAAAGTCTGGCATTAGAATGAACAATAGACAAAGAATCTGGATTGTGGCAATTCAGTGTTGAATGGTACACTATGAGCTCCTTTATATATATATCTGAACACACTAATTCTTGTCTCTAGCTCTCTTCACATTTTCTTTCTTTCCATGCTGTATAAAGGAAAATCTGTTGCTATGCCTTCAGTGGGCTTTTGTAAGTAGCAAAACAGACCTAGTGTGTTTTTTATTATTTTTTTATATATGTAGATGTTTGTGTGCATAGGCCAAACATTTCAAAGTTGGGTGCCCAAAGCTACAGTCATAAATTAATATTTAGGCACCAACATAAAGGGGACCTGATTTACTCAGCTTCCATAAATCGCTTTGAAGGGCTGAGCTGCAGGTGTTCAGCACTTTTGAAAAGCAAACCACTTTTATGAAGATGCTCAACTCTGGATTGAGGGGCCTAACTTCAAAAACATCTTCAATGCTAAATGAATATATTGTTTGACAAACTGGATCAGAGCAACAGTCCTTTTAACAAATATCTTTCCAATACCTGGACAACTGTACTATGCTATAATACAAGAAGAAAAAATTTCCTTGCTGCCACATTCAAGCAGTCAGTCTCTTACTTGATTCATCGGCTGTAATTGCTTTTGGGGTAACCTCTAAGGGCCTGATTATTGGTAATTTTGCCTTTGGTTTCAATATGTTCCAGATTGTGCCTTTAGGTTGCTCAACTGCAAATATTATTAAGGGTTATAAAATGCCCCAACTGTTTTAAAAATCCTTGCAAAATTTAACAGAGTCCCGTGGCACCTTATAGACTAACAGACGTATTGGAGCATAAGCTTTTGGGGGTGAATACCCACTTCGTCAGATGCATGTAATGGAAATTTCCAGAGATCTTTTTACAGATCCAGACTCACATGGCTACCCCTCTGATACTTGCAAAATATAGTTTTTGGTTGCTTTCGGGGTTGCTCTGACGGGGGTTTTCATTCATCCCAAATGTCCAGGTATGCTATTTTGATCCCTGTTAAATTCCCTCAAAGTTTAGGAGCATATGGATATGGGGTATTGGTGCAGGTTGATATCTACACTATTTGTTTCAATGACATACTACAGAAATAAGTTTGGCTGTGTGCTGCATAAAAGAGCATGCCCTCTTAAATACATTGGACAGATGTTCAACTGGTGTAAATTAGCACAGCTTCATTGACTTCAGTGGAGCTATGCTGATTTACACCAAGTGAGAATCTGGCCCACTGTTTTTTGATATTCATGACCTTTTCCAGACCACCAACATTCATTGTTTGCAAAAAGTTTATCAAAGTTCAGTCATATCAATACTGATCATTCAGTTATCTATTTAAAAAAGTGTTATGTTTTGTGGTATGTGTCATACAAATGATGCCATGATGAAAATATTAAGAATACTTTTGATAAGATAATATAGATCACTCAAGGCTCCGCTACTCATGCATTATGTGGCCATTTCAATCTTATAAAAATTCATTACATTTTTGCATGTTACACTTTTGCATGATTCAAACCATATTAGAAAAAATTCCTTCATCAATCCCAGCTATTCATAAATATTAATAGATGTATATAAGCATGAGCGAACACATGTATTGCAAACGCATGGCTTCTTCCTGGTGCTTCCTTGTGGCCTTGGGCAGCCCTACAGGTAGCCCCTCACCTCAATTGCCCTTTTGAGTCCCCAGTAACTCCATGGAAACTGACTATCAGATCCATTAACATAGTTTATTAACAAACAATACTGCAGGCAGTCCATAACATGCATCTCAAAACATAGTCTATATCACCCTCGGCACATATATTCCTTAAAACGCAGTTTCATTCTCACCAGACCCCGGTGTTTTCTGCCATCCCTCCATCCCTCTGCCTGGTCAGACACCTTAGCCCTTCCATCTGGGGTGCAACTCCACTCTTCCCAGCAGGAACTCCTACAGCATCTCTGCTGGGTGCATCTTTCACTCACCCTGGTCCTCTCACCATTCTGCAGGGTCCAGCTGTCCCGCAAGGAGACATGAGTGGGTCAGCCCTTCTGCTGCTCCCCCTTCCTTCAGCCCTCTCTGCTCCAGCTTTCCAGCTTAGAGTCAGCAGGCATCTCCCTCTGCTGTTCCTCCTGCCTTCAGCCCTCTCCATCCTTCAAGCCCTACCCCTCTCACTTGGGGGCGGCAGCTGGCAAACCCCTCTTGCTGCTCTTCTGTCTACAACCTTCTCCCAGGAACCACCTTTTGTTTCTGGCATCTCTCACTGTGCCACAATAAATATAGGTCCTCCTGATATTATTTTTAGAGTCACTTTTCAGAGTTGAATCACGCTTTAAACCTCAACATCAGTTTATTATTATTATTGTATTTGATTTTTAGTTCAGTAATTAGGACCTACATATTCTTGCCATTTGTTAAAAATCCACAAGAAAAGATCAAATTTAGGGTCAAATTTTGTTTTTGTGTATACTCTTGCTGTACCAATGGATGACGGTAGATGTGTATGAATAGCTTAGAGCAAAGTCTGGCACTTATTGTTCAGTGACTGTATTGGACCCATTATAGGGTTTTGTAATAGTGTTACTAAATTCAGGAATTGACTTGATAGCAGTGAAAACCTGCTGTAAACCAAAAAGAACTGCTTTACAGTCATCATGTTAATCAGTAATAAAAGAATTGTAATAATGACAAAAGCTTTTGAGCTTACCCTACTATGACTATAAAATGAGCTAACAAGTTATTGGGGAAAGGACTTTAAAAGCTCAAGTAAGTAATACTTACTCTAACCTGTTTATCCTGGCTAATACAGGATCTGTAACACTGAAACAGAAATAATACTTCTGCTATACAACCTTCCATTTCCTCTTTGCTGTTGGCAGATGTATTTAAACCTGGAGTTATACTTGCCCTTTTCACAATTACAGGATTTCAGCATCAGTTCTAGGGGGCAACAAACGGAGTTACTGATTACTCATGCTTCTGAGGACTTGGCCTACTCCAGCGTGTCTCTCAAAAATGTAATCTTGCAGAAAAGAAAGACTTTATAAATTATCAAGTTGTCAATTTCCCTTTCATGCTTATTTAAGCCTATGATGACCAGGAGGCAGTTATGCAGGAAATTTTGTGGCAGTCACTTAGAACTTGTTGACCACAATGATATTTTTTTCTTCTAATTATGGTTTCTTTTTCCTGCTGATGAGAAATAACCTGATTAAAGTTTGCAGTTTGGGGGATTTTACCAGAGGTTGGCGGGCACACCAGAGTACAAGATATGGTGCATGCCATAAGGCATGTAAAGCTAAACTTGTGTTTGAAAATGACAGGTGGCTTGCAGCAACATTCACATAAGCACACTTCCAGCTACATTTTGTAAAGGCTTACTGGCAGCTGTCAGTTCCTTATTAAGGGAAGCTGCTGCAAGGATGCTTGGGTTTTCACTTGACTGTGTCTTGTGGTGATGATGATGATGATAGTAAAGACACCCCCTACAAAACCAGAGATTATATTCATATTTGGCAATTAAGGAGTTTTAATCTTCTCTGCAGGACTTCAGAAAGAGAAGGAGACAAAGAGTAAACAAAAATATGGGAAATCTTTAGCTCTCAGGGATAGTAAAATTCTGTAATGCTGCTGCTCAAGTGTCATACAAGAAATCCCTGTTTTTGTGATCAGGATACCAGTATGCACTTTTTGGAAGAGTCATGCCAGTCACTACAATGGGTTTGCATGGTTATTTCTGTTGATCTTCACGTCAGATCCTCAGCTACCATAATTCAAAACAGCTCCATTAACTTCACTAAATCTTGCCCATAGTATCTGTTATTTACTTTCATTGTTCCTTTTATTTTTTCTTGCATACATAAGCTTTTCTTGTCAGATTGGACCATAAGAACTGAACTGAAATCTTAAATTTTAATTTGGTTTCATAACTGTCAAAGGAAGTGAAAGGCTTAAAAGTACTTTACATGACAAAAGAGGCAGAGGAAATATGAAAAGCCAGCTACTATTTCAGTACATTGTCTGTGGATGGATTTGAATTAAATATTTTTACAGGCTTTTGAAGTTTTTCGAGGTTTATTTTTCTTCCAGGAAGCACCAGGTTGAAATATGAGCCAGGAAAGAGAACCAAAGGCCAATATTTAATTATATTGCTCGTAATGTTTTTGTTTGACCCAGAAGAAATGTTATGGGTGAAATCCTAGGGCTGGTCTACACTAGGGTGGGGAGTATAGATCTAAGGTATGCAACTTCAGCTACATGAATAGCGTAGCTGAAGTCGAAGTATCTTAGATCGATTTATCTTGGGTCGTCACGGTGCGGGATTGACGTCCGCGGCTCCCCTTGTCGACTCCGCTACCGCTGCGCACTCCGGTGGAGTTCCGGAGTCGACGGGAGCGCGTTCGGGGATCGATATATCACATCTAGATGAGATGCGATATATCGATCCCCAAAAAATCGATCGCTACCCGCCGATATGGCGGGTAGTCTGGACGTACCCCTGGTTTCACTAAAGTCAATGGGAGTTTTGTCATTGACTTCCATGGGGCCAAGATTTCAGTATGGGTTTAATGCCTTCTTATTTCAAGATACCATCAATATGATATTTAAGTTGCTCTAAATAGTCTTTCCCAAGATTTAAAAGTACAAACTATTTGAATTATTATGACACCAAAAGAATTAATGGGGGCTTAAATGAACTAAATTTGTCTAATGTGTCTATAAACTATTCATTGTTTTCACACAAATTAAATGGTGCCATGTGTAGTAGTAGTTGTTGTTTTATTGTTTTATAGTAGTGCCTGAAAGACCCAGCCCCATTATGCTAGGCACTGTACAAACATCAGACAAAAAGATGGTCTTTTGCTGAAGCTTTGAGTCTTTCAGTTTTAGGTGTGACAATGAGATTTTTGCTTTGTTAGCTCCTACAGCCTGTCTAGGATGGCTGGAGATATTGAGTAAATTGAGGCTTTTCCTGATGAGGGATGTAAATGGGTTCTTCAGTTGATATCGACAGGTAAAGATTAGCAACTGAGACAAGTCATCAATTTTCATCTCTTCATTTCTGCTTCCTAATAGAAAATGACGACTTCCTTCTAGAGATTTATTACTGCCAGGTATCCTGCAGTAGTGGTGGTTTGTTAAGAGCTTAGATTTATTGGGAGAATGCCTACTAATGAAGGATGTCATAAGATTACAGTAAGGAAAGGTATGCAGGCTTAGCACATATGGGTGTTACAGCACAAAATGGCAAAAACGGGTGTTACAGAGCTCCATTTTTACTCAGTTGTTTTCCATTTCCCAAGCCTTCTGTGACTTGTAATATTTAGTTTTTCTAAAACTAAATACTCTCTTGGGGATATGAGCAAATCTATGCAAAAGATAATAAGAAATGGTATAGCCTTTAGAAAACCTGTGAGCAGATGGGACACAGGTTTTTTTGTTTGTTTGTTTGTTTGTTTGTTTCCCCCTCATGGGTTCATTGTTGAGTTACACATAAAATCAGGATTAGGACATTAAAGATAAAGATAGCAGCATCTTAGAAATTGCATGTGTAACATTACACTCCATATGATTTTATTAAAATATGCTAATGAATGTGAATATAATGTAACTGGAATATGCTTCATGCAAAAGGTCTCTTGTAAGGTATCATTACAAAGCTTATAATCTACTGAGTCTAGTCATCCTATTTTTATAAAAGTATCATTCTTGTATCTGAAACTAGAAATATGAACAAAGTTTGAGGGTCTATTGTAATTATGCAAAGTGTGGGCCATTAATGATGGTTTGGAATCTTGATGGCTCCCATCAACTAGGACAACTGGTTGTAAATGGCTCTGTTTACTTGCAAGCCTTCCACTGAGTCAGGCGGGGAAGAATTAAGGCTTGGGGTCTCACAGGACATGTGACTATGTCACCTCGTACTGGAATCAATATTAAACCTGTTGCTTTACCATTTAGAATGAGGGGTGGGGACCCAGTGAGACAAAAGCTTCCTGCCTTGTGCCAAAGCTATAAAAGGGGGTGGAACAGAACAAAGGAGGTTCCAGTCATGAGAAATCTGCTAGTTATCACCTGAGCTGGAGCTAACAAGAACTGTACTGGGGACAGTTGGGCCCAGACTAGGAAGTAATCTAGTCTATGAAAGAAGATTATTGGAACATCTCTGGGAGTGAGATTTCATCTGTAATCAGTTTCTTAATGTATTAGGCTTAGACTTGCATGTTCTGTTTGATTTTGCTTGGTAATTTACTTAGTTCCTTCTGTTATTACTTGGAACCACTTAAATCCTACTTTTTTATACTTACTAAAAATCACTTTTGCTTATTAATTAACCCAGAGTAAGTAATTAATACCTGGTGGAGTAAACAGCTGTGCACATCTCTCTATCAGTGTTATAGAGGGTGGACAATTTATGGGTTTCTCCTGTATAAGCTTTATACAGAGCAAAACAGATTTATTTGGGGTTTGGATTCCACTGGGAGCTGGGTGTCTGGGTGTTAGAGACAGGAACACTTGCTAAGACATTTTCAATTACGTCTGCAGCTTTGGGGCATGTGGTTCAGACCCTGGGTCCGTGTTGGAGCAGACTAGTGTGTCTGGCTCAACAAGGCATGGTTCTCGAGGCCCAAACTTGGAGAGAAACAGGCTCAGAGGTAGTCTCAGCAGATCAGATGACAGTCCCAAGGGGGTTTCTGTGATCAAACCCATCCACAGAATGTTTCAACAAAATGCTACACAGGCTTGTCGTCATTTTTTTGCTGCAATTGTTAACAAACTTTGATTAGTGTATTTGCTTTTAGTAAGGCATGTGACTATGTGGTTGATAATGTATCATAAATGTGCAATTTTATTTGATTCATATTTGTTTTTCTTGTATAGTAGATATGTTCCTTAATTTAAAACAGTGAACACTCTTACTTATGTCTGGAAATCATCCCACTGCATTTCAATGGAAACTGGGCACCTAACTCCCTTAGGCTCCTGTGAAAATCTCAACCATAACTGATTGGCTGAGTCATAGTTCCAGTGACTGTATGATTTCAAGTACAATGGAAAGGTCTAAACTAATAATAATCAGTGGAATTTCACCATGTAGACAAGCAGAGGACCAGACCCACAGCCCATGACAGATTTCGGGAGTACTGAAGCTAGCTGGCCATAACGTAAACATTTGTGGTCTGGTGCATTCACTGTAAAATTACTTGACCTAGCAAGAAAGCATAGCTGATAGGAACCATTTGAAACTTATGTTCCTGTTGAAATCCCCTTTTAAGAAAAAAATCAACATGAGAGCCTCCCTCCTCTGATACAGATGACTCTATTAATACTGAGCTTTAAGAGGTTTGACTCTAAGGATTCATCATAAATCATTAAGCAAGAGTTAAAATATCTGTATCAGTTTCCCTTTGCCAAACAAAGTAGTACACAATTTTCATTTGTTTCTCAAAAAGAAGAACTATTTGTTCTGTTCAAAAGGTAATGGACAAACAGCACTATTTAAACACTGAACTATCATCAGGCACTTAGATAGGTTTTGTAAAGCACATAGGGCTAGATTGTGAATTCATTGTGCTCTGAGTAAGGGGAAGTGTGTAGCTGCTGTGCTTCAAGAGCAGAGGACAAAGTGTGATTCAGAGTCACCAAATTCAATTCTCCCCTTCCTCTGGGTAGGGAGTAAGTTACTTTGTGGGTGGGTGGAGCCTTCACCTTTCAGTGCTACTGTGGTTGGAAGTTGGGAGGGTGGCATTATAGAATCATAGATTCATAGAACTGGAAGGGACTTCAAGAGGTCATCTAGTCCAGTCCTCTGAACTCAAGGCAGGACTAAGTATTATCTAGACCATCTCTGACAGATGTTTGTCTAACCTGCTCTTAAAAATCTCCAATGATGGAGACTCCACAACCTCCCTAGGCAATTTATTCCAGTGCTTAACCACCCTGACAGGAAGTTTTTTTCCTAAGGTCCAACCTAAACCTCCCTTGCTGTAATTTAAGCCCATTGATTCTTGTCCTATCCTCAGAGATTAAGAAAAACATTTTTTCTTCCTCCTCCTTGTAACAACCTTTTACGCACTTGAAAACTGTTATCATGTCCCCTCTCAGTCTTCTCTTTTCCAGACTAAACAAACCCAATATTTTCAATCTTCCCTCATAGGTCATGTTTTCTAGTCATTTAATCATTTTTGTTGCTCTTCTCTGGACTCTCTTCAATTCGTCCACATCCTTCCTGAAATGTAGTGCCCAGAACTGGATACAATACTCCAGATGAGGCCTAATCAACACGGAGTAGAGCAGAAGAACTACATCTCTTGTCTTGCTTACAACACTCATGCTAATACATTCCAGAAGGATGTTTGCGTTTTTTGCAACAATGTTGCATTGTTGGCTCATATTTAGCTTGTGGTCCACTATGACCCCTTTTCCTCAGTACTTCTTCCTACAGTCATTTCCCATTTTGTATGTGTGCAACTGATTGTTCCTTCCAAAATTGAGTATTTTCCATTTGTCCTTATTGAATTTCATCCTATTTACTTCAGACCATTTCTCCAGTTTGTCCAGATCATTTTGAATTTTAATCCTATCCTTCTCCAGAGCCCCTCCCTCTTTCCATTCCTCCCAATTCACTTGCTCAGAGTAGGAGAGTAGACCTTAATCTCTCCAATGCAGCCACGGTACCTCTACACTTGTTCTGCGAGATATATGTCAGGAATGGCTCATGACAATCAGTTCCAACCTCAGAGCAAACTGTCAGGAAGCAGGGTAGAGACCACAAACTGGGGGTATGTTCTATAATTAGATTTCACCAACCCAGTTAAAAGTGTGACCTCCTCAAACACTGTAACAGTCTTTCCACAGAGTCGAAGACAGTGTCCTTGGGCATTCCAGTCTATCTTGCCACCCAGGCAAACTGGACTGAGGTAGATTGTTGTTGTACCCCAAAGGTCACAAAATATTCATGTTATAGCATGTGATAAAGAATTATAAATGAGAATAAGGCATGCTGCAACTTACAAACATTTCATAAAATCTAAACACATGGTTATAAGTCCAATATCCATCTTAACCAAATAAACACAGAGGTGAAGCAGACGTAATTTGTCAGTTCCTAAAGCCTTGGCAAGAGGCAGGGCTGGCTTTATGAGCCGCGAGGCCTGATTCGAATACCAGGCAGCGGTCCGTGGCTTCGGCAGCAGTCCAAGAGCCAGACTTAACAGATAACAGAGGTCAGAGCATTCTTCCAGACTTTAAGAATACTGTCTGCATTAAAAAAATAAAAACAAAAGAAAACCTCCTCCATCCATCCATTGAGAAAATAACTCCGATATCATAGGTGATGGATTTAAAGACAGCAGAATAATTTTCTTACAGCTTTCATTGAGTAGGCTAGAAGACAACTTAAGACATCTGAATATGGATAAACCCTGATTTAAAGGGGAAAAGAAACAGAGAGAGAGAGAGCGAGAGAGAGAATGCATACTCTTCCTTGTTTATAATGGTTACTTGATGCAGACTACATCTCTCAGGCACTTCCAGTGCAATCATCACCTGGCTGACAGGATTCTGAAGCAGAAGATCACTTCACTTCCTTTCTATCTGCTGCAGAACCATTCCTGCCAGGATTCTGTCCTTAATATAATTATATCATTCATTATGGAATCTTAGAACTTGTTCCTGGGCAATGGAACAAGGAATCTACAAACCTTTAGGACATATATGCCTAACATTCAGGATGAAATTCTGGCACCATTACAGTCAATGAGAGTTTTGCCATTGACCAAAGTGGGGCAAGGATTTCACCCTCAAATTCCTTTCCATCAAAAAGCACCAGTTCTGTACTACAGTTTTTTTCTTGGTTCATCTCTTCATACAATACAAAAGACGTATGACTGATGTCTTCTGGTTTAATAACTTAGCATTCTAAATTTACACAGGTAATAGCTGTAGTAGGCTCCCAATTTTATTGTATTCTACCTCTGAGCCTCTTTTGTTAACCATACCCTGTAATTCAGACAAAGAAATACTTCAGTCTTGGTTTTATGTTATCTTACCTATTCAGCTGGCTAGCCAAGATGCCCAGAAAAAGAAACTGTCAGCTCTGTGAAAGTCTGTCAGTGCTTTCACAGAGATGGTAACAAATATGAAAAGTATCCTAAAGACTCTTATACCTGGGAACAATGGTCATGTCATCTCAAGAGAGAAGTTTTACATCCACAGACTGAAAAGGACAAGTCATCCCAAAGGACGGGTCTCACTCACGTAGTCCCATTTCAACTCACTGATATCAAACAATTGATTTTGAACATAGTGCCTTTCAAACACCCACAGTATACATCAGATTGATAGTCCCTGCTTACAAGAATCTAAACTGACAGGTTAGAGAGAGAGAATGTGAAGGGAATCTGCTTTAGGAATAGTAATGAATCACTATTAATTGGGTGGCACTGGGTATTGATAAGAGATCCCACACAGAATAGAAGGCAGGTTTGATCAGAGGATTCTTGAGCATTCTCATCAATTCATCATATATTGACATGGTCATATTAGCATTCCTCTCATTTAGGAAGCATCTTTGCAGTCACCATATTTTGGTACAATTGGACAACTGTGCCATTGTTGCCTATATAAACAAACAAACAAGCACAAAGAGAGAAGCTTCTGAGAGAGTCCTTGACTTATTCCATTGATTAGTGGGGTGTACCATCAATAAAACAATTCAATTTAAACAAGCTGTTTCAGCAGGGAGTTGTTATGCTCAAGAGTACAGTTATATGATTTAGAAACCAATCAGCACTCTGGTAGTCAAATTGAGGCTTTCGCAAGTGGATATTTTCACTTCTAAGGAAAATTGCAAAATTGGCTTGTGCCATAGCAATATTCCGACCACAATGTGTACTGTGATTTGTATTTTAAGCAATTAAGAACATAAGCCACACTGGGTCAGATCAATGGAGCATCTAGCCCAGTATCCTGTCTTCTGACTGTGGCCAATGCCACATACCCCAGAGGGAATGAACAGAACAGGTAATCATCAAGTGATCCATCACCTGCTGCCAATTTCAAGCTTCTGGCAAACAGAGGTTAGGGACACCATCCCTGCCCATCCGAGCTAATAGCCATCAATAGACCTATCCTCCATGAACTTATCAAGTTCTTTTTTGGAACCCTGTTATTGTCTTGGCCTTCACAACATCCTCTGGCAAAGAGTTCCATGAGTTGACTGTGTGTTATGTGAAGAAATACTTCCTTTTGTTTGTTTTGAACCTGCTGCATACTGATTTCATTTGGTGACCCTTGTTCTTGTGTTACGAGAAGAAGTAAATAGCAGTTCCTTGTTTACTTTCTCCACACCAGTCATGATTTTATAGATCTCTTATCATATTCCATCAAAAGTCGTCTCTTTTCCAAGCTGAAAAGTCCCAGTCTTATTAATCTTCCTCATATGGAATTTTTTCCATACCCCTAATTATTTGTGTTGCCCTTTTCTGTACCTTTTACAATTCCAATATGTCATTTTTGAGATGGAGGAACCAGATCTGCATGCAGTATTCAAGATGTGGCGTACCATGGATTAATATGGAGGCAATATGATATTTTCTGTCTTATTATCTGTCCCTTTCCTAATTATTCCAGATGTTCTGTGATTTTTCATTGATACACCCCAGCAACAGACTAATACAAAATATATAAATGAACAATGACAAAGTAACCTTAAGAGCCTCATCTGGGCTGGAGGTTTTACCATGCTTTGGATGACCCTAGTGTCAAACAGCACTTAATTAATCTGTCAATACTTAAATTCTCTTTAAGAATGCAATACATAAATGATAATTTGGTTAGATATTTTGTAAATGTTAGGAGTTTTGTTGCTTGAATCCAGAATGGAGTAGGTGCCTTTAAAGGTCACTAAATGATAGGAGCTATATTCCCTTCTGTTGTCTTTTTTTTTTTCTCTTCTCCCCTAGAGCTTTTATACTACAGTTCCTTATGACTTAGTTTTAGGGAGTGCTATTAGTATCCCATGGAAGCATTTGTTGATGAATGCACTATGATGCAGTGATAAAGGTTGTTTGATTTTTCTTGCCCGCTCACTGTCTTCTCCGTGCAACTGCCAAATTAGCTCAGATACTCCTCAGCTTTGTCTTAGAAGCCTTTTCAGTTGGTGGAATTATTTTTGTATATGTTTGATGGACAATGTGGTACTATATGCTGTTGATAACTGAGTTGTTTATTGAATGTTTATAAAGTGCTTTAACATCGGCATGGAAAAAGTGTTTTGGAAGGGTAAAATATTTATTTATGTACTAGGCATTATTAAGAAATTCTATTATTATTTATATAGCACTATAAACATGCAAGGCAAACAAGCAAGAAAGAACCCATGCCCCAAATACCTTACAATGTAAGTAAATGACTAATCTCAAATGGCTATTGTTTTGGCCATAAAATTCTGTGCTCAATTAATAAAATAAGGGATAGCTTGGGTGAAGCTTTAGTTGCCTTACTTTTAGGGTATTTTCTTTTTTAAATAAAATATTCAAGATTTTATTCAACCCAGCTACTGAAAGATATGTAACTTCAGATTATCTTCACAGTCAGAATTTTGCCAGCTCAGAAGGAGACTTTTCTGATTTACTCTGACTAGATTAGAGATGTCACACTGTCTGGAGTGGCTCACGACCGTGCGTGCCTACCTCGGGGCAGACTGTCAAAAGCAGGGCACCCCCACCCCAATTGGTGGTATGTTTTATCATTAGATGTTACCAAGCCAATAACAACTGTGAACTCCAAAAGCACTACAATTGTCTTATAATGGAGTCACAGAAAGTCCCTTTGGACATTCCAGTCCATCTTGCACCAGGCAAGATGTAAGTGTAATAAATGGTCACTTACACCATAAATCACAAAATATTCAGGTTACACTCAGTCCCAAGAGACAACTCACTCACCTAAGTCTATTTGCATCCCAAATCTCACACCAGAGACAACACTGGTAACCAATTCTATGGTAAACTAACTAACTAACTAACTAACTAACTAAAGGTTTATTTGCTAAGAAAAAGAAATGAGAGTTATTGAGAGGTTAAGGCAGGTAAAATAGATGAACAGGTGAGTCACAGTCTATCATTTCAAAAGGCAGCAGAGATGCAGTAAACGGCCAGTTTCCCAAAAGTCTTTTAAGGCTACCCAGAGTAACACTGGAAACTTCCTTCTTCTCACTGGGTTATTCTGCCTTGTTAGAATCCAAACAGTCCAGAGATGAAGAATGTTTCCTTGTGCTCATATTTATAGCTTCTTCTCACAGAAACCAAGCTAGTAGGATGGCCCCCACATGAGTCCTTTCTTTCATGATGAGAAGAGAGTCATGCACATAGACACTTTGTCCTCACACACAATGACCATTTGCTTTCCATGCACAGGAATTAGCACTTCCCTGTTAAAGTTCTTCATTTGTATTACACAAGGGTTCTTTTTCATTTGATCGGTTACTTAGTTACATACAATGCAAATGTTTGTTACTACATGATAACAGGGTACAGATCATGTTTCTCAAACTGGGGTCGCTGCTTGTTTGAGTAAGTCCCTCGGCCCGTGCCGCTTCCAGCAGCTCCCATTGGCCTGGAGCAGCGAACCGAGGCCAGTGGGAGCCGCAATCAGCTGGACCTGCAGATGGGGCAGGTAAACAGGTCCAGCCCACCAGGGGCTTTCCCTACACAAGCGGTGACCCCAGTTTGAGAAACACTGGTACAGATAAATGAAAACAACGCATGCAACATCCCACTAGTTCTTCATGGAGTTTAAACATTAAACACATTCTTATACATTTTTAACATCTATTTTGAACTATACTAACACACAAGTGAGCTGGTCTGGCTTCCAGCTGTGAGTTTGTCAGTTCTTAGCTGATGCCTGTGGCTTTGGCCAGAGTTGGCACTTGGCTTACCAGCGTCAGAAGGGACATTCCTACTTTTCAGACCAGAAAGGACTGCAGGATGAGAAGGCTCTTGATATAAGAGATAAGGATCTGCAATGCCTACAAGGTGTTTGACAGATTCAGATCCACTGGCAGGTTCACTTGAAGGAATGCCTATCAATGCTGGTTTGGTGGAATTGGTCAATAGAGAATAATTTGCAGGTAAATTGTACCTGTTAGCTTTTTGAGTACATTTGTGAAACTGCAGTATTAAGATTTACCCCCAAGAAACCCAGAGCATTAGGGATTTGTAAAGCTATTACACATGTACCTCTGCATTTTTTTTAAATGATTGACAAATGTTATACCACACAGGAGAACTATAAATATGCCTTTGGATTGTTTTTAATCAAATGCCCAAACAATCACTGCTCAATGAGTGTAGTATATCACTCCATGTACTATGAAATTTATTGCTTATGTATAAGGCTATGATTTTGCCACGGAGGATGCGGAAGTCATGGAATCTGTGACTTCCAAAGACCTCCGTGACTTCAGCCCCTGCAGCTGGGAGCTGCAGGGTCCTGCCACCTCCTGCAGGGGCAGGGATCTGTAAGGTACTCCTGCCACCTGAGGCAGCAGATCCCCAAGCCTCCAGCCAAGATGAGCAGTGGTGGTACCCCACAGCTCCCAGCCGCCACAGGCAGGGGGGGTACTCCGCAGCTCCCGGCTGATGCAGGGGACAGGAGAATCCCTGCAGCTCCGTGCCAGCCATGGCAGCAGGGGCACCCCTGCAGCTACCTGGCCACTTCGGAGGGGCAGGGGGACTCCTGCAGCTCTCAGCCACCATGGGGCGGCAGGGATTCCCTTGCAACTCCCCACCATGGCAACAGCAGGGGGACCCCCATAGCTCTCTACTGCCAGAGAGGGGCAGGGGGAACCCCACAGTCCCCAGCCGCCATGGAGACAGGGGGAACCCCCTCAACTCCAAACTGCAGTGGTTCAGGAGACCCCCCGCAGATCCCCACCACTGGGGACGGGGAAAAGGGACCCTGCAGCTCCCTTCTGCTGTGGGTGGGCAGGAGGACTCTGGAACTCTGAGCCCCCATAGGTGGTGGTGGCCCCAGAGCTCCCAGCCACCTGCAGCTGCCCAGTCCCTTCCTATTTCATCATGGATATTTTTTAGTAAAAGGGACTGGTCACGGGCTTCTGTGAATTTTTCTTTATTGCCCATGACCTGTCCGTGACTTTACTAAAAATACCCATGACAAAATATTAGCCTAACTTATGTGTAACATTATTTATTCAATATTAATTCCTACAGAGATTTAAACCATAATGCAGACAGCATGTAAACAGACAAATTTGAGGGGGCTGGGCATAGTTGTGTCAGCATAATGAACATTATATGTAATTATATCATATCCTGAAAAGCCTGGGGGCGGTGCCAAAAAGTGGAAGACATAATGTAGCAAGCATAGTCATCAGTGGGGACAAATCAAGGTTGAGGGGGGGCAAGGTTGAGGGGGGAAATTATCTCCCTTTGCCCCATAGCAAATGACACCATTGCATGTGAGGGCAGAGTTAGTTATATTCTCCATTCAATTTTTCAGCACAGTTGAAGGAGATGCATTATGATTTCCTTTCAGGATTTATGGAAGTTTATAAGTCTTAACTCATGAGCTGCTTCTAATTATAGAATTATATTTATTTTACACACAGATATGCTGAAAATTCATCCTTAACTGCGAGTTAGAAACTTGAAAAGAAATTTAATAGAAAACAAAATGTAATGATTACCACATTTCTAGACAAACAGATCCATTCATTATGAATGTATTAGGCGCTCACAACTATCTGTCTTGAGTGGAAACACCATATTTTACAGAAATTATAGAAATAGTCAATGTATAATTTCTTAGTAAACACTCTATTTGTTAGTAAATAGTCCCCTCACTACATCTGGAAATTACACAATTATTAATTTTAGATAAACAATAATAAATCTTCTTTTGGTCCTTGCAAGCCTTGTAACTGTTTAATGCTGCTGGAGCAGGACAGATATAGCTAGGACGAATGCATCTGCTAGGTACATCAGATTTAATAAATCCAAACATTCTGTCCATTTTAATTTATTGGAATGATTGCTGACAATGGAAACAAGGTGAAGGACCTGCACTGAAAAGGTTAATGACTAACTGGTGTTAAGTGCCCTCATGTATTTCTCTGGCACTTTTTAATCTTTTCATTGACTGATAAAGCCCACCCACTGGAAATTACAATATTACACAAGTCCTTAATGTTGATTAAAAAGGCAATGAATTCAAGCATCCTTTCTAACATCATCTGTTACAAGAAAATTCTTGTTAGAGGGAAATATCTCCAGAACACTTACTCTTTCCCTTGGCTGATAATAGGATATTCTTGATTAAATAACACTTTAAATATTGAGACATCTGGTGTTCTTATTTAAGATAACATTTTGTTACAACTGTAAATTTGAGACATTAAAGAATAGTATCAAATGCTGTAATGCTCATATTTGGAGCTTACCAACTGTTCCAAAGGAGTGGATTGATGGAACAATTTTGAATGTTCTTTAGTGAAAGTTATTTTAGAGGAAAAATAATAATCCACCTCTTTCAATAGTAAGAGTCTTTGGGATTCTTTATAAAAACATGCCTATAGATTCTTGTTTTATTTTGACATTCTATAATAGTTCTTCTATTTTCTATTACAATAAGGCTCAATGGTAACCAATATTTTTTAAAAGTTAGAAGGTGCATTTTTGTCATAAATTTTATCTGTATAACTCAAGCCCAAAGGAAATGATTTATGACTTCATGACGTTGAAAGTAGAGTGTTTTTTTCTTTGAGTACAATATTATTTCCTGAAAAAGAATTGTAACTGTTTAATGCTGCTGGAGCAGGACAGATATAGCTAGGACAAATGCATCTGCTAGGTACATCTTTCCTTCCAAAAGAATTGGAAGGAAAATATATGTTGGGTTAGACAGATATTTTCTTATTTCACTCTTTGTAAGGAGCAGTTCACAATCAAAATTCCTTCTCTGATTCCCATTTGCTCCAAATCTGATACTACCCCATGACCAGCAGCAGTGTATGGGTAGAATTTTCAAAAGCATTCAGCACTGGCCTAACTCTGCTCCCATTTCAGTTTCCAGAAATGTTTTTTTTCCCTTTGTGTCTGTGTGTGAGAATGTGACTATATGTGAGTGTGTGTCTGTGTGTGTGTGACTGATGTGCAATTACAGCTCACTGTTTTTATTTTAGTTCATTTTATGCCAGCCTGTACTACCATGGGAATTCACTGTTAAGTAATTATTATGAATTTAATACCTAATTATTTGTCATTTTTCTTTAATCCAAGGTGTATTCAGAACTACTATTATAGATTCCTAGATTCATAGACTTAAGGTCAAAAGAGACCATTGTGGTCATCTAGTCTGACCTCCTGCACAATGCAGGCCACAGAATCTCACCCACCCACTCCTCAAATCGTGGTTTAAAGATCTCAAGGTGCAGAGAATCCTCCAGCAAGTGACCCATGCCCCATGCCCCATGCTGTAGCCAGGTTTTAAGTGTAGGGGGAGCAAACATAAAAAAGGTGCCCTCCCTTGGATCCTCCTCTGGCCAACCCCCTTGGGGTCTCCTCTGGCCATGCCCCCGACTCCTCCAGTTTCCCCCCCAGATTAACCCCGGACCGACTCAGGACTCCTGAGGGCTTCCCGGGAGTGCGGATACCACCCCCGTCCCCCCGCAGTCCCGGGAGAGTCTCTCCTGCCCAGCGCGCTCTGCAAGTATCCCCTGCCGGGGTGTGCCGCCTGGCCTCACCTGCGGGGTCCCGTCCCCCCCACCCCAGACTCCAGGCTCCTGTGCTGCACCAGGGCCCCCCTGTCCAGACAGCACGGCCTGCGCCCCTGCCCTGTGGGCCCAGCCACAGGGAGCATCTCACCCGGACCCTCCAGTGCAAGGCACCAGACCCCGCACCCGCTCACCTTCTGTCCTGCACCGCCGCCTGCCCCGGCCTCCTCCCGGCGCTCGTTGCGCTCCATGTGGGGCTTGCCAGCCAGGCGGCCGTAAAGGCACAGGGGCCCTTTCGCCGTCCCCCGCCCGCCGCATTAGCAAATGGCGGGGGGGGGGGGAGGGGGCGGGAAGCGCTTGGCCACCGAGTCCTGAGCCGAGGAGCCGGCTCCCTCGCTCCTCCGGCCACGTCTGCTGGCCTCCCCCCATGGCTCCTCCAGCCGTGTTGTTGTCAGCATTGGCCGGCAGGCGCCGCTTCCGCGCCTGCCGCCCACGGCTCATCCGGCCGTGCTGCTGCCAGCGCCGGCCCAGCAAGTGCCGCTTCCACGCCTGCTGCCCCACGGCTCCTCCAGCCGTGCTGCCGCCAGCACCGGCCCAGCAGGCGCAGCTTTTTGAAAACATGCTGAGGGGACGCGGTTACTTCCTCTAAACCCCACTAGTTATGCTACTGGCTGCAGAGGAAGGTGAAAAACCTCCATGGTCTCTGCCAATCTTCCCTGGAGGAAAATTCCTTCCCAACCCCAAATATGGCGATCAGTTAAATCCTGAGCATGTGGGCAAGACTCACCAGCCAGCACCCAGGAAAGAATTCTCTGTAGTAACTCAGATCCTATCCTATCTAACATCCCATCACAGACCATTGGGCATATTTACCTGCTAATAATCAAAGATCAATTAATTGCCAAAATTAGGATATCCCATCATACTATCCCCTCCATAAACTTATCAAGCTTAGTCTTGAAGCCAGATATGTCTTTTGCCCCCCGCTACTCCCCTTGGAAGGCTGTTCCAGAACTTCACTCCTCTAATGATTAGAAACCTTCATCTAATTTCAAGTCTAATCTTCCTAGTGTCCAGTTTATATCCATTTGTTCTTGTGTCCACATTGGTACTAAGCTTAAATAATTCCTCTCCCTCCCTGATATTTATCCCTCTAATATATTTATGAAGGGCAATCATATCTCCCCTCAGCCTTCTTTTGGTTAGGCTAAACAAGCCAAGCTCTTTGAGTCTCCTTTCATAAGACAGGTTTTCCATTCCTCGGATCATCCTAATAGCCCTTCTCTGTACCTGTTCCAGTTTGAATTAATCTTTCTTAAACATGGGAGACCAGAACTACACACAGTATTCCAGATGAGGACTCACCAGTGCCTTGTATAGTGGTACTAACACCTCCTTATCTTTACTGGAAATACATTAGCTTTTTTAACGGCCATATCACATTGGCAGTTCATAGTCATCCTGTGATCAACCAATACTCCAAGGTCCTTCTCCTCCTCTGTTACTTCCAACTGATGCCTCCCCAGCTTATAACAATAGTTCTTGTTATTAATCCCTAAAGGCATGACCTTACACTTTTCACTATTAAATTTTATCCTATTACTATTACTCCAGTTTACAAGGTCGTCCAGATCTTCCTGTAGGATATCCCGGTCCTTCTCTGTGTTAGCAATACCTCACAGCTTTGTGCCATCCACAAACTTTATTAGCACATTCCCACTTTTTGTGCCAAGGTCAATAATAAAAAGATTAAATAAGATTGGTCCCAAAACCAATCCCTGAGGAACTCCACTAGTAACTTCCTTCCAGCCTGACAGTTCACCTTTCAGTATGACCTGTTGTAGTCTCCCCTTTAACCAGTTTCTTATCCACCTTTCAATTTTCATATTGATCCCCATCTTTTCCAATTTAACTAATAATTCCCCATGTGACACCATATCAAATGCCTTACTGAAATCGAGGTAAATTAGATCCACTGCGTTTCCTTTGTCTAAAAAATCTGTTACTTTCTCAAAGAAGATCAGGTTGGTTTGGCATGATCTACCTTTTGTAAAACCATGTTGTATTTTGTCCCAATTACCATTGACCTCAATGTCCTTAAATACTTTCGCCTTCAAAAATTTTTTACAAGACCTTGCATACTACAGATGTCAAACTAACAGGCCTATAGTTACTCGGATCACTTTCTTAAAAATAGGAACTATGTTAGCAATTCTCCAGTTGTACAGTACAACCCCTGAGTTTACTGATTCATTAAAAATTCTTGCTAATGGGCTTGCAATTTCATGTGCCAGTTCCTTTAATATTCTTGGATAAAGATTATCTGGGCCCTCCAATTTCATCCTGTTAAGCTGTTCAAGTTTGACTTCTACCTCGGATGTGGTGATATCTACCTCCATATCCTCATTCCCATTTGTCAACCTACCATTATCCCTAAGCTCCTCATTAGCCTCATTAAATACTGAGGCAAAGTATTTGTTTAGATATTGGGCCATGCCTAGATTATCCTTAACCTCCACTCCATCCTCAGTGTTTAGCGGTCCCACTTCTTCTTTCTTTGTTTTCTTCTTATTTATATGTATTTTAAAGAATACTTATTGAGGTTGCAGGAACAAACCATCCCGATGTGTAGGAAGAAAAGTAAATATGGCAGGCGACCAGCTTGGCTTAACAGTGAAATCCTTGCTCGTCTTAAACACAAAAAAAACGCTTACAAGAAGTGGAAGATTGGACAAATAACCAGGGAGGAGTATAAAAGTATTGCTCAGGCATGCAGGAGTGAAATTAGGAAGGCCAAATCACACTTGGAGTTGCAGCTAGCCAGAGATGTTAGGAGTAACAAGAAGGGTTTCTTCAGGTATGTTAGCAACAAGAAGAAAGTCAAGGAAAGTGTGGGCCCCTTGCTGAATGAGGGAGGGAACCTAGTGACAGAGGATGTGGAGAAAGCTAGTGTATGCTTTTTTTGCCTCTGTCTTCACAGACAATGTCAGCTCCCAGACCTTGCTGCACTCTGCAGCACGGTATGGGGAGGAGGTGACCAGCTCTCTGTGGAGAAAGAAGTAGTTTGGGACTATTTAGAAAAGCTGGACGAGCAGAAGTCCATGGGGCCGGATGCCCTGCATCCGAGGGTGCTAAAGGAGTTGGCCGATGAGATTGCAGAGCCATTGGTCATTATCTTTGAAAAATCATGGCGATCAGGGGAGGTCCCGGATGACTGGAAAAAAGCTAATGTAGTGCCCATCTTTAAAAAAGGGAAGAAGGAAGATCCAGGGAACTACAGGCCAGTCAGTCTCACCTCAGTCCCTGGAAAAATCATGGAACAGGTCCTCAAGGAATCAATTCTGAACCACTTAAAGGAGGGGAAAGTGATCAGGAACAGTCAGCATGGATGCACCAAGGGAAAGTCATGCCTGACTAACCTAATTGCCTTCTATGATGAGATAACCGGCTCTGTGGATGAGGGGATAGCAGTGGATATGCTATTTCTTGACTTTAGCAAAGCTTTTGATACAGTCTCCCACAGTATTCTTGCCAGCAAGTGAAAGAAGTCTGGGCTGGATGAATGGATGGTAAGGTGGATAGAAAACTGTCTAGATGATTGGGCTCGACGGGTAGTGATCAATGGTTCCATGTCTAGTTGGCAGCCGGTATCAAGTGGAGTGCCGGTTTTGTTCAATATCTTCATTAACGATCTGGAGGATGGTGTGGACTGCACCCTTAGCAAGTTTGCAGATGACACTAAACTGGGAGGAGTGGTTGATACGCTGGAGGGTAGGGATAGGATACAGAGGGACCTAGACAAATTAGAGGATTGGGCCAAAAGAAATATGATGATGTTTAACAAGGACAAGTGCAGAGTCCTGCATTTAGGACGGAAGAATCCCATGCACTGCTATAGACTAGGGACCGAATGGCTGGGCAGCAGTTCTGCAGAAAGGGACCTAGGGGTTACAGTGGACGAAAAGCTGAATATGAGTCAACAGTGTGCCCTTGTTGTCAAGAAGGCTAATGGCATTTTGGGTTGTATAAGTAGGGGCATTTCCAGCAGATCGAGGGATGTGATCATTCCCCTCTATTCAGCACTGGTGAGGCCTCATTTGGAGTACTGTGTCCAGTTTTGGGCCCCACACTACAAGAAGGATGTGGATAAATTGGAGAGAGTCCAGCGGAGGGCAACAAAAATGATTAGGGGGCTGGAGCACATGACTTACGAGGAGAGGCTGAGGGAACTGGGATTGTTTAGTCTGCAGAAGAGAAGAATGAGGGGGGGATTTGATAGCTGCTTTCAACTACCTGAAAGGGGGTTCCAAAGAGGATGGATCCAGACTGTTCTCAGTGGTAGAAGATGACAGAACAAGGAGTAATGGTCTCAAGTTGCAGAGGGGGAGGTTTAGGTTGGACATTAGGAAAAACTTTTTCACTAGTCGGGTGGTGAAGCACTGGAATGGGTTACCTAGGGAGGTGGTGGAATCTCCTTCCTTAGATGTTTTTAAGGTCAGGCTTGACAAAGACCTGGCTGGGATGATTTAGTTGGGTTTGATCCTGCTTTGAGCAAGGGGTTGGACTAGATGACCTCCTGAGGTCCCTTCCAACCCTGAGATTCTATGATTCTGTGATTCTATGATATGGCTATAGAACCTTTTACTGTTGGTTTTAATTCCCTTTGCAAGGTCCAACTCTGCATGGCTTTTGGCCTTTCTCACTTTATCCCTACATGTTCTGACCTCAATAAGGTAACTTTCCTTGCTAATCCCTCCCATCTTCCAATCCTTGTAGGCTTTCTGCTTTTTCTGAATCACCTCTCTGAGATGCTTGCTCATCCAGCTTGGTCTACATTGTCTGTCTATGAATTTTTCCCCCCTTTTTTGGTATCCAGGCTTCTGATAGTTTCTGCAACTTTGACTTGAAGTAATTCCAGGCCTCCTCCGCCTTTAGATCCACAAGTTCTTCAGTCTAATCCACTTCCCTAACTAATTTCCTTAATTCTTTAAAGTTAGCCCTTTTGAAATAAAAAACCCTAGTCCTAGATCTATTTTTGTTTATCCTTCCATCTAGTTTGAACTGAATTAGCTCATGATCACTCAAACCAAGGTTGTCCCCTACAACCATTTCTTCTATGAGGTCCTCACTACTCACCAAAACCAAATCTAAAATGGCATCCCCTCTTCCTGGTTCTTTAACTACTTGCTGAAGGAATCCATCAGATATCGCATCCAGAAAAATCTGAGCCCTATTATTATTACTAGCACTTGTTCTCCAGTCTATATCTGGGAAGTTGAAGTCTCCCATGATCACACAATTCCCATTAGTGTTTACTTCATTAAAAACACTAAATAGGTCTCTAGCTATATCCAAATCAGATCCCAGCAGTCTGTAGCACACCCCAAGCACTATCTCAGGGGAGGCTCTAGTAGCTTTCTTTCTCCATGTGATTTTTGCCCAAACAGACTCTGTCTTATACATTCCATCGCTTCTTATTTCTTTACAGTTTACCTCATCATTGATATACAATGCTACTCCACCACCTTTGCCTTTATTTCTGTCTTTTCTAAACAGCACATAGCACTTCAATACCTCTACTCCAGTCATGACTACTATTCCTCCATGTTTCTGTTATCCCTATAATATCCGGTTTCACTTCCTGCACCAGTAGCTGTAGTTCCTCGCATTAGTGTACAAACATCTTAATTTTTGCTGTTTGACTTCACTGACATTCTTTACCCGATTAGGCACAGACATTCTACCACCAGTATCACCTATTAGACTGGTATCTACACTACCCTTCCTCCTATGTCCATTCTCCTGCCCACGGCTGTATCCTCTCTTACTTTGTTTTCTTCCCTTTCAATGTTAAATTATGGTGTGGAAATTACCTGGACATCTCCCAACCATCTCCCCCAAATTCCTAGTTTAAATCTCTCTTAATCAGTTGTGCCAGCCTCCATCTTAGAAGTCTATTTCCCTCCTTACGCAGGTGAAGTCCATCCCGAGAGAACAGTCCTCTGTCCATGAATGCTTCCCAGTTGCCATTCATCCCAAAGCCCTCCTTATAGCACCACTATCTGAGCCATCTGTTGATCACCATAATCTTGGCACACCTTTGTTGCCCTTCTCTAGGAACAGGCAGAATCCTACTGAAGATCACCTGAGCCTCGATTTCCTTAAGCGTCTTCCCCAGTCTGGCATAGTCTCCCTTGATATGTTCCAGCGAGAATCTAGCCGTATCATTCGTTCCCACATGAAGGACAATAAGCGGATTCTTTCCGGCTCCCCTCAGGATCCTATATTAATATAAAGCTGAATTTGTTTCTTTATTTTAATATATTTTGCTTTTTCACTTAACGACTAGCCCATGTCTTTATGCTTGTCATAAAGTATGCATATATGTGTATATCTGTATTTTATATTAAATTTCCCTCTAATGGCCTTAAACCTTCTGAGAGATCCATGTGGGCAATACATGGATTATAGTAATATATTGTTCCATTTGAAGTCAATGGGAATCTGCATGGGCACAAAGGTCTGCCTACTTAGATCTGTTTGCAAGACCAGGGCATACAGGTGTTCATATATATAGTATTGATTTTATATGATGTCTTTACTTCTTTTATTCAGTTATATTATGTATGATGCTCATTATTTTCTAAAGGTGATCAGTAGACGAAGTGTGATGTCCCTCAGAAGCTGAGCACTTCAATATGACCAAATCATAAAGACAGATCTTTGCAAGAATGCCAGGACATCATTAGAACACTATGAAATTGATTCTCTAGACTTGTACATTTTTGTTTTGTATTTCATTTGAGTTTGGAAGGCTGTTTCACCACCAAGAAGCTTTTGCTGTCTTAAGCCACTAGAATGCTTTCTAAAACTCTGCTTAGTACTTTCTGTTGACCCTGTTACATGATATGATAACCTTTGATATGTGGTCATAAAAATGTCATATTTCCTTAGAGATGAGTGCTTTCTTGTATTTTTCTTATTTACACACTGTACCTTTTGTTTCTCCTGGTGAGCTAGGAATCAAATCCACATCTTTTAGTCAGAGGCTGATTCTTCTTTGTATACATGAGCATTGGCCATTTCTTGAATAGTGCCAGAGGATATGAGGGCTGAAATTTACCTTTGACCTGGCTTCAAGGGCTGTATGCACATTGTGCCCTGAATCATCTCCTGAAGCATGCTGTGTATTTTGCACATGAACTGTCTGGACAGAGTTTTACATTCAAGTGGTTCACTGGCAAAACAAAATCAAAAGGAAAAGAGAGCAAAAACTGAATTTCTGGAGTGGATAAAATACCCAGAAGGCAGGTGAAAGAGAAGGGAGACGTGAGCAGATCAGAGAGAGGCTACTCTCTTGATGAATTCAGGCTGTATTTGGCCATGAGGCTTCAAACTAATGAAACTCCATCCATAACAGTAATTATTAAATGTTTAGAATTATTGCTGAATTATGTAAAACATCAGTGGCCTTGCATGCAGCAGCACCTTAACTTGATTTAGGACAGCTTGGGTGAACACTGTAGAAATGAATGGCGATTAATCAAGGCTGATCATTTGTAAGTGAAGAGACCCTGATATTCAAGTAGCACTGAGAGGACTGTGAAGTTGCATAAAAATACATTGGACCTGTGATTGACAGACTAGACTATTGAGAAAACAACCTGACCTCAGAAGCCTGACTCTGTAGGAGATTTTCATTATCAGAATAAATATACAAACTGTATTTGTCTTCAGTGCAGCAGTTTTAAAAGGGAAGACAGTGAGGCTGACAGGTTACACACTCTTTTATTTTTTATCTATCTTTACATAGCTAATCCTTTTTCTGGACTAGTGCACAATGGAGACTGAGGGCTTTGGCCTGCATTTCATTTTCTAATTATACTGTGTTATAAAATGTAAATCTGTCTTTATATGAGGATTGTTGTGTCAGCTTCTGAAATCCTCTGAGTCTTCCTTGGATAAAGATATTCAAAATGTAATAATCAGGGTGCTTTAGGGATGCTTACAAAAATCTAAATAAGCAGCTCCTATAGAAAGTTGTGTGTGATGTTGCTCTGGATGCATACTAACATTAATATTTTGAAGCTTAAGTGCACACAAACTGGCTTTTGCCACATATCATCTCTTTACTAGTCAAGTGCATGCTGTACTTGGTTAACTCTCCCTTTGTCCATATACCTAGTAAACTTATGTATAAACACTGTTCATTGCTGTGAGCTAGACTGTGAAATCAACTACATGCCCATGCAGGGTGTAAATAGGGAGTAAGTTTTCTCTTTATACTCCTGTACACTTGTGCTAGACTCTGGGTTTGCAGTGGTAACCAGTCACTGTGCTACCATTACTCGCCCTGCAGCTAGGTGAGGGCAGGCAGGGAAAGAGCAGAGGCAAGGCTCTGCTCCCACAGCACATCAGTTGGTGCAGCAGCATTCATGAATTGCCCACTGGGTGTGTGCCAATAGTCCCCTCTCTGAAGCACAGTTCTGTCCATGCACTGCTCCATGGTGCTCAACATACCACCCCATACACATCGCTTGTGATAAAACATACTCTAATTCTGTTGTAGTCATGCACTTTCAGATGCTCCAGATACTTGATATGCATGGTCACTGATCACCTTCTACACTGAATTTTGGCTTTTTCCTACTTAGATATGATGCTATATTTAAGGCAAATTCTACCACTGAAATTCTACCACTTGACATTCTCAGTGAAGTGAAGGGATATGCATGGGAGCTTCTTAGTGCAGAATCTGGATGATGGTCTTGGGGGAAAACGTGCTTTTAGCTCAGATTGGGTATTTTGAATGGGAAAGGGTACTTTACATAGGTGATTTAAAAAGTACTCAGTGAAAGGAGTGGTATGGTGTTAGATATAACTAGATATAATAATATGAGTCTGATTCTGCATTCCCTACTCGGGAAAACTCCCACTGAATTCTAATGGGAATATATCTCCTTACTGAATCTTTCCTGAGTAAGAAGTACCTCAGGCTCATGATGCTTACATCCCTAACTATTCTGCACATTTACTAAAATGTAGCCAAGTGTCCAGGGATATATGTTGTTTCTGAAGCTTGTAATTGTCTCTGTTATGCAGATGCTAAATTATATCTGCAAATTTAAATTCTAGTTTTAATTCTAGATAGACAATATTTTAACTTAGATGCATGGTAAAATGAAGTGAATTGTATCCCCTATTTTAGATATGCATAACAGAAATGCCTTTTAGCATGTTTGTTGCATATTTGGAGCAATGTACTACTCATTTTGCAAAGTAGAATGAGGAATTTTCTTTTATGTACAATAAATGTTGATTGTCATGGTAATGCATCTTTTGGTGTAATATATTAGTATTTATATATTTTATGCAGCTCACTCAGTATGCTTGCTATTTTAAAGAAAGCCAAGGTCTCTGCCCCAAAGATCTTACTATCTAAGTCCCCCATCTTGCAAACATTTTTGTGTCCAGGATTAACTTTAAGCACATGTATAGTCCCATTAAAGACTGTAATGCTTGCAGCACTAAAGTAGGCAGGATACAGAAATAAACAAAACGATGGACTAATGGAATTTTGTTTGAGACAAGAATTTGGTTTGGAAACTTGTTAAAGGTTTTCTAAAATCTATAGGATAGGCCTTTTGGAACCAAGGCTTTATAAGAAGGGAATTGAAGGAAGAGAGGGCTGGAAATATGTCCAACTGAGTAAGGGAGCTAGTTTCAGGCACAAGCAGTAGAAGAAAGGCAATCATTGGCCCAGATTCACTCTGTGTTCTTCTGATATTGCACCTCAGCCCAAGATGAAACTCTAAGCTCCCAATTGTTATAGTTACAGAGCTGCTTGCGGTTGCCACGGGACCATTATTCAGTTGCTAATGCTTGCACCTCTGTCCCCTTTCTGGTCTTGTTGTGTGCACCCCTCAGGTGGTAGGCTTCATACACTTAACTGTCTTGAATGGAATTTTTCAATTTAACATTCTATCTATGCCAATCACTTATTATTGTGCAGATCCAAATGGCATCATCTGCATCTTTTCCTTTGGAGCTGATGACTAGTATTATATGGTGACAAACTGCCTTCTTAAAACAAATCAGATTATTAGCAAATGGAAGAGAGCATTAAAGAAAATTATTTCAAAATTGAAGCCTATACGCATATCGAGACTCATCTAATCTTGCACTTTACTGTAAGCTAAGTTAGATGGGCTTCCCTCTTGCGTTACAGGAACTGAATGGACCCAACTTCGATTTTTTTATTATTATTATTATTATTATTTTTAGGAAGTCAAGGAGCTCCTGGGATTCAGTCTGGTATCCCTTTTTTTAATTTCAGTGAGTGTATTTTTCCTCCCTCTGAGAAACTCCCCTTTCTCAAAGCCATACTCGCAGTGAGTCCAGTTACTTTGCATCTCAATGTCCTATAATGGGTCTAACTGTCAAACAATTGAGGAACCATTCAGCCTTAATGGCTTGCAATCACAGGTCTTGTAACTGTGGGCCATCATGATGAAACTGTCTTCTCCCCCTGATAATCCAATACACCATTTAAGGAAACATTTGCATAAAACACATTTAGGGGTCCAGATCAGTGTTCAGTGCTAAGCACCCTTACATCAATGCCTGAGCCAATCTAAGATTCAGGGGGGAAATAGAGGACAATTCTGGGTTGAAAAAGTAAGAACTTTTGGTTAGTATGTGATGTGATTGAGATTCTAAATGCATAAAAGTCAGAAAATTCAAAGTTCAGGTCCCCACAGTGAGCATATGACCTCATTGCACATACATAAGCTGTAAAAGTAATACACAGGCCAAGCTATAGTAATACCTTGACTGAGGGAGCACAAAGATGCCTTGGTTCCTCCCTCTTCATCTGTGGCTGAGGATCTAGGAAGATAAATACTTGTTTGTTTGCTGTAGTTTTGATCAAATTAAAGTCCATTGGATTTGAATTTGTTGAACCTGAATAAATGCCCTTTTTGCAGTCAATAATAAATTATTCATTGACATGGTGAATCACAGAACCACATAAATGTAGGGCTGGAAGGGACCTTGTGAGGTCATCAAGTCCTGTTCTGAGGCAGGGCCAAGTACACCTAGACCATTCCTGACAACCTGTTCTTAAAAACCCCCGTTGGAAGCCAATTCCACAGCTTAACAAGCCTTATAGTTAGAAAGCTTTTCATAATATCTAACCTAAACCTCCCTTGCTCCAGATAAAATTCATTACTTCTTGTCCTGCCTTCAGTGGACATGGAGAACAATTGATCACCATTTTCTTTATAGCAGCCTTTAGGATATTTGAAGACTGTCTTCAGGTCCCCACTCAGTCTCCTTGCTCTAGACTCAGTATGCCCAGTGTTTTTAACCTTTCCTCGTAGGACATGTTGTCTAAACTTTTTGTCATTTTTTGTTGCTCTTCTCTGGACTCTCTCCAGTTTGTCCACATCTTTCCTAAAGTGCGGCACCCAGAACTGGACACAATATTGCAGCTGAGGCCTCACCAATTACCTCCTGTGTCTTACATGCAATGCTCCTGTCTTTAGTTAATATTGAATAGTACCAAACTCAGGATTGAACCCTGAGGGACCTCACTAAGTACACCCTCCCATTTTGATAGCTAAACATTAATAACTACTCTCTGAATTGCTCTTTCAACCAATTGTGTACCCACCTTATAGTAATTTAATCTAGACCACATTCCCCTTTGTTTATATCATGTGGGACTAAAACCAAGATATATCATGTCTTCTGCTTCCCCTATCTAGTAGGTCAGGAACTCTTTCAAAGAAGGAAATTAGGTTGTTTGGGCATGATTTGATCTTGCTGGCTATTCCCTATTATCCTCTACATGCTTGTAATGTGATTGTTTACTGATCTGCTCCAATATCTTTCCAGGTATCAAAATTAGGCTGACCAGTCTATAATGCCCCGGGTCCCCTTTGTTCCCCTTTTTTACGTAAATTACCCTATTAAATCTTTGTCTAATGTTTATTGATTAGTGCAGATACTTAGTGAGGATTATGTTTTAAAATCAAATCCCAGTCCTCAACGTAAAGCAGAATAGACTACAGTAATTAATTGTAATAGGAGAGTGCATCAAAGAAATTACAAAGAGAAAAGTTGGACATTTAGAAGAACAATTTTATATTTGTGACAGGTAAGGGTCTGTCAGTAAATTACTACATAATATCCAAGTGTGACAATTTAGAGAAAATGTCATCTTATGAATTTAATTTGGTTTTGTGAGAATCATTTGTGATTGTACTGCTTTGTAGATTTGAATGTCTATTTTGTATATGAGAGTTGTTTTGTTGAGAGCCAGTTTAAACAGGTATATGCATAGCAAGGCTGGGTCAGGGCAGGGTTTTCTCACCTTTGGGAGAGCTAACACAGGAAAAGTCATACAGCCAGGTCCCAAAGACTATTTGGTTGCTAATGACTCTTATCACCTCCACCACACCCACTGAAACAAAGACAGTGGGCATGTGAATGCAGCATGTCTAGGGCAGGGGGTTTCAGAATGGGATACCTGACCAAGACTCTGCTTATAAGCAGGAGGGCTTCATGTAGAAGGGACAGACCATCACCAGGAAGAGAAAACTGAGCTGGAGGAGGGGTGTGTGGAGGGCCCTGAACTTTCTGAAGAACACTGGCCAAGACCTAAAGGTGCTTTAAGGAAAACTGA